>NC_046222.1:42575562-43175562 GCF_009819885.2 Catharus ustulatus
TGAAAAAGGACATCCGAAGGAAATTCTGATGGGCAATTCCTACCTACAGAACAGGCTGCAAAGCAGAGAGAAGATATTGTTGACCAAAGAGGTAAAGACAAGAGGCTGCTTTAAAGACGGTGTGAGTAGCAGCACCGTAATTGTTGTGGCTCAATGGCAATAATGTGGGAGCGCATGGGAAAATATAGAGCTGTAAATATGAGAGTGTGAAACCTTGATGATATCAGGGACAGACCTTTCATCTTGTATTCAAAGTCAAATCTAGTCATGCTTTCTTATTTGTTGGACTGCCTAATATTCAAGATAAGAGCCCATATACTGAGGAGAAAGAGGAAGCCTGCTGTCAGTTACTAAAGTGCAAAAGGGATCATACAGCACAATAAAATAATTATTTAATTGTTCCTGGAAAATCTGAACAAGTATTTTACTGAGAGCCAAGTGGGGATGAGACTGTGAACTGGTTTTTACATGAACCAAGGCAGTTACCAGAGAGTAGATTAATAAAACAACATTGACATTTGGCTCAGAGAACTGCAGCAAATATTTTCTTTAATGAAAACACTGAAACATACTTTACATCAGAAATTCATGTAGATGCATGATTAGATTAAATCTATGCATGATCAGAACTATCTCTTTTGAATTTATTGCACACTTTGGGTCACTTCATTGTACACAGTCCTTTAATGAGTTTTAATAGACATAAAATCATACATAACCTAAAACTACAAAATCCAAAATGGCTCTTAGAATGATGGCCAGCTGTGCTTCAAAGCAGTAAAGTTGTTCAGGCCTATTCTAGTGTTACTCTATTATTTTGCTCAAGATGCTGTTCTAGAAAAGGAAACCATGACAAAGCTGGTGAGATAACCAGGACCAGGCCAGTGGGACTGGCCAGTAACCAACACCAGGGCAATGGGATAGGTATGATTTGTGGGATATGGCTGTCTGTTTACTTGTTTTTATATATCTGTTTTATATGATTCAAAACATTTTAGAAATATTACTGAAAATAAAATTAATGTTTATGTTGTCAGCATTACTATTACTGTTACTGCTATTATCACTATCATTACTATATCATTTTTCAGCTAATCAAAGTGAAGCACAAAGATGGAAAGCTAATAATTTAAAAGTGACACACATATAAATATTCAGGGATCATTTAAGTAGTCTTTTCATTTGAATTACAAATCTGCCACTGAGGTTGGGAGCAACAAACACATCTCAAGGACAGCCTTTTATTTAGCTATGTACACCCAAGGATTTGGCCCAAAAACTAATTAACTAAGGACACCAGGAAAATTCACATTAGGGTAAAAAGTAAACACTTGTTTTCAAGTGCTGCTCTCTAAATAGAGGATTTAGTCTGCTGCAGCCCATCAGGTAAATATCTAGATCCAACAAAGGAAGTTACTGCATAGCCAACTTTCCACCCACACAAGAAATATATGCAGATGCATTGTCAGTGTAGACACTTGAATTTTCCTGCTTCTTTGTATTTAACACTGAAGCAGTGGACACAATGGATTGTTTCCTTTATTTATAACCATCAAGAACAGCCGAAGTCCAAAACTCTCATGCTCATGCCCTAGCAATCTAGTTGAAAGGTACAGAGTGTATGCAAATATAAGAAAGCAATATTGCAGTGTATTGACTAATTTGAGATTGTGTGTCTCCAAGAGACTTTCACCAGTCTTTTAGAAACTAAGGATGGAAGAATAATAGTAATGAGAAGACATGTTGAACAATCTCCTGCCAGTTCACTGATTAGAAAGAGATAATTAAAATGCTTTTTGCCACAGATTTGACTTTGTAGGAATGAGCAGACCAATTGCCAAATTGATCTCGAATCAATGGAGAAAAACAACGTTGTGAAGGATGAGGAAACTTGAAATTAACTTCCTGTGATACACTGCCAGAAATTAGGTAGCATCCACAGTTTAGAGGACAGACAGAACTGGTCAGAATTGCTGCTCATATTCAACAAATTCTGTGATACAAAAAGTTGTTTCAGCTGGTTTAAGCAAACAATCACATTTACAGCATGGTTTTGTTTTCATCAGAGACTCTTTTTTTCTGTTAAATTCAGTTCAGGTTTACACTTGGGGATTTTTTCCTGGCTGCATCTTTTCTGCCTTTTTTTGCTAGCAGCATCTTCCTATCCAGTGTCTCTTCTTTGACATAAAAATAGGAGTAATTTTCTGTTCTGTCACAATCAATATTTTTCTTTACTCTCACAGAATTTGGAACACACTTAAAGCTAACACAGGTTCTGTGTTTCCTACACCCAGAATACAACATGAGCCTTGCACCAAATAAGTTTTTTTCCTTTGGCTTATCCACAAAATCTCACTTGTTAATTGCTCTATCATTTTCAAAGATACAGTCTTATCTTCTCTGTGGAGAGATATTTCCTATGCTTCAGGTTAAAATCCTTAATCAATATAGGGGTGTTTAGCTATTAGCTAACTCACTGGCACTGGCTTCTTAGACTCTCCCCTGAGACATTGTACCCTCTTTTTTCTATATTCTTAAACATAACATTACTCATCTTCCTACATTGCTCTCCTAAGTGCTCAATTCCCATTACTCAGAAAAATTAGCAAGGACATCTCTAAGAGCTAGAACAATAAAATGTGCTATTTGAACCAAAATAACACAAAATATGGTGAGGATTAGCTCAGTTGTTAGACCGTGTAATAACACCAAGGCTGTAGGTTCAATCCCTGTACAGGCCATTCACTTCAGAGTTGAACACAATGGTCCCTGTGGATCCCTTCTAACTCAGAACATTCTGTGATTATTCTGTACAATTTAACAACACAGCAAGCAACTAAAGAACATTCATTATTTTCTTTGATACAGAGCACTATCAAACAATATTATCTCTCTAAAGATCTGGTTTTAAGCCGCTTTCTGTAAGAAAATATATGCATGTGAAAGTAGCATTTCTCAGATGCAATGATCAAAATTTATGTCACCAAACTCTGTGCTTTCATATCATTTGCATTGAAAGCTCTGAGAATTTCCTAGACCTCACTTTGTGTCAATGGAGGAAAAATGGAGAATACAATCATAAAATTGTGTTGAAAGGATCTTAATGATCATCTAGTTCCAACCCCTGTGCCATGGGAAGGGATGCCTTTCACTACACAGATCCCTACAGACTAGCCATAAATACTTTTGGCATGGGACATCCACATCTCTGGACAACCTGTTCCAGTCTCCCACCACTCTTACAGTAAAGAATTTCTTCTAAATATCCAACATAGACCCACCATATTTCAGTGCTGGAGAACAGATTATGAGATGTAGGGAATGGGGCTGTGGCTGAGCCTCATCCCAAATGGGGTGCAACTCCATGAGACAGGTGAACAGCATTGAAGGAAAAGAAGCACGGAATGTTGATGTGCATTAGCCAATCACAAAAGAGTAAAAGGGCACACAGGTTTTTTGCAGGTGAGAAGGGTATAAAAGGTTGTACTGGGAACTAATAAAGTGCTGATGCTTGAAATCATGCTTGGTGTGAGTTGTGTGTCCATTGTCATTTCAGTTTAAAGCCACTCCCCCTTGTCCTGCCACTACATCCTCCAGCAAAATGTCCCTCTCCAGCTTTCCTGTAGTCCCCTTTCAAGTCCTGGAAGGCTATTATCTCCTGCTGCAGTAGACAAGTAAAAGTATCCAGGTGTTTTTTATAACTTTCTTTTCAATATAGTATAACTTTCTTGTCAATATAGTATATTGACAACTAATTCAGATGCATATGTTTAGATGACTAAATGTTTGTGCTGAGCTTACTGGTATGAATTTCACTGATTGTTCCTCCACAAAATGATACCTTAGTTTCAGACTTCACTAACCATTTGTTAAAATTACAATTCAAGGGAAAGCTAATACATTTTGCTCTGCAAGGAACCGAACAAAGCATTTGTGATTAAATAATAAAATAATAAGTTAAAGGTGAAAAGGAGGTGAAGATCTGATGTTTGACATTCAGATAAAATCAGAGCGCCAGTAATGTATAGTGTATCTTCCTAATGGAAGCTAATTCATGTTAGTAGATCTTTGCCCTTAGTTTGAGAGGGCAGCTGAAATAAATGGGCCATGCTAGTTCTCACTCCCTTAAAATTAGGCTGGTTTCTTGGGTCAGGTATGAATGATACATTCCTAACACAGAATCTGAATGTTCCCAGTTTCAAGAAAAGATTTTCACCGTTCATAAGCTAGTCAAGAATAACACACTTTCAGATTCTCAAATAATTTTGAGTTGGGAATATTTATCATGAATTTTCCACTGTATTTATTAGAGAAAATATATAATGTTACAAAAGGTCTCTGAATTTGACTAGGGGTGTCCAAACAACATGCCTTTCATCAAAGGGAATTCAATTTTTACATCAAGGGAATGTCTTTGTGTTGAGTGCGTCTCTTGTATTGTGAAGCTCAGGTTAACAACATGCATATACCCTTAAATGGAACTTGTTTGTATAAGCTAAAACTATTTTCTAATCAGTCTTAGCAGCAGAAAAGTAGGATAGGTGACAGCAAATATTAAATCATCAGTATGATCAAAGTACTACCTTTTATTTTCTACCCAGAGAACTTTCTTTCAAGTGGAGCTATAACAATTCACATAAGCAAAATTATTTTCTGTAAATTTGTCCTCTGTATCGTCCTTTACAGTTATGCATCCTTTACAGCTAAAATTTCATACTGTTTAGCAATAAAAGTATGACTTACTACAACTGTAATTTTATGAATATCACAAACAAAAGGTCATACTTCAGGCATCACCTTTCAGTTGTTTAGAAGCTTATAGAAAATTAAACCGTTAGTGAATTGCTAGTTAAATTTTGCAATGAACTGAAATTCAAATAATAGAAAGTTACAGTATTTTAAAATGTCTAAATTAGTATTTTATATATACTTAGTAACTTTCACTGTAAAAAAGGCAAAAGCCTTGTGACAGCTGATGATCTACAGAGATGATCAAAAGCAGCTTGTTTCTTCCTTGGAGTATTTCAGTGCCTGAATTCTGTCATCAAACTGTCACTGTAATGGTTCAGAGCTGATGTCCAAAGGCAGTTGTGTACCCAGGCAAATCCCGTTAAAGTCACTAACACACTGTGCATCCTCTGACACTATGAGTGCATATGCCCATACAATCAGAGTCTACCCATTTAAGTGACACACATTGTTGTTGCATCTGAGCATGCACCTGTCTTTCATGTACCAATGTTCAATTTATAAGCTTGGACAGTACTGTTACTTTATTTTACAGATGAGGAACAGGTAGACGTATAGAAAATAGAGCTCAATTCAAAGTATCTAACTTAGTCAACCATACCAATTCCAGAGCAGCTTTCTTTTGCCTTTGTCTTCACGTTGACATAAAGATGGAGATGCTGTGAGAAGAATTACTACAGGATGATTGCAAACAAGGCATTCTACTGTTATGTTACAATATTTTTGTAAACATAATGCGGCTTGTTAAATGGCAAAAATTACTCTTGTGTTTAGGCAATATTGTACAAATATTTTCATTGAAGATGTAAGCATAATTCTATGTTTTAAATTATATTGAAGAAGCTATTAGGTTAGGTGTTCAGAATAATATATATGGAATAAACTGATATCATATTGATAGGCATTTCCCATTTCCAGGTGTCTCATTAACTATCCAATTTTGCTGTCAGTGTCTCATTTCTTTTCTTTTGTTTCTTTTATTTCCTAGATTCCTCTCTCTTTTCTATTACTGTTTCTTAGTAACTTCAGTTGCATCTTTCCTCACCCATCATTCAATTTGATCATAAAATCATTGTAGCTGTATTTCCCTCCTAAAACTCTGCATTCTAAGAGAAATTTCTGTGCTTGTAATAAATGAAAAGCAAGTATTGTTGACTTTGAAAATAGTGTCACTAGCAGAAAAGATAAGAACACCCAAATCTTTCAGATCCTGTTATCTTGTAAGTGTTCAAGGCCAGGTTGTATGATGTCCCGAGCAAATTCATCTAGTCAGCAACATCCCTGCCTATAGCAGGAGGGTAGGAACTTGAAGGTGTTTTTCAACCCAAACCATTCTATGATTCTATGACAAAGGCAAGAGCCTCATACAAATGGCAAAATTTCTTTATTTGAATGCCTGTTTGAACCCAAGATCACAGGATATTCTGCGTTGGAAGAGTCATTGAATCAAACTCTTCAGTGAATGGCCCATATGGGAATCAAACCTATGACCTTGGTGTTATTAGCACTATTTTCTAGCCAGTTGAGATAATCGTCCTTCCATTCATGTAATTTAATAATCTATTTCATCCTATGAAATATTGGAGATATGCCAGTTACTGGGAACACTAAAATAAGCAAGGACAAAGGCATAGTCAATTGTTGGGAAGACTGATTTAAGGAAGGAGAAAGACATATTTCTCTCCTCTTCTCTTACCCATGCTGCTGTCCTTTGTCTACCTTTGTGACCTCCTGGAGACATCCTAAGTGTTGGATGAACAAAAGAGAATCACACAGTCTGTCCTATAATTCTCAGAAACCCACTGTATTTTTTCTTTCATGCTGTCCCAGCCCTTAATAACATAACCCATTTTACTGTTTGTGCCACATGCCCAAACATTGTTAAAACCCAATGGCTAAGAAGATTGCTTTGTGGCTGTTAACCTGAGCTAGGGCTTTGTTAGCTTGCAAGATTATAGAGCAGTCATGTAGGACAGCAATTCAGCAGCCCATCTATGTAGATAGTTAATTGCCCCTACACAGAATGTGTGAGAGAGTATGTACATTACCATTATTATCCTACTATACCACCTATTATCAGAAAACTGAGTGTGCAATTAAGAACACAGCATGCAAAATGTATACTTATTCTAACTGTGAGGCACAATGCAGAAAAAAAAGCAAATACCAGCAACAACAAAAAGCAATTCACAAGACACATGTAAACTCGGGAATTTGTCTTTCCAAAAGGAAGTAATTTCTTATTTCTGCTTTAATAGGAAGATATGTTACTCTACTATAAGCTAATGGTTACTTAAAATATTGGATTTGGTTAGAAAATGATCATTTGTATGGCTTTCATTCTAACTTAAGTACTTTTACAAATTAAAATTTTAATAGCTTTTCCCCAGTGGGGCAATTCAGTCTACTGAGACCAGCTTCAGTGATAACGAACAGAATTTAAAGGTTTTTTCTGAAAACCAGTAGGAGGTAGTCCAGTCTGCCTTAGGTGTTTCACTCTATTTGCCATCTACTTCTAGACCATGTTCAACATCTGCTTTCATCTGTGGAAAGCCTAAGGCCCAAGTGGAGGCAATGACAGCAGCATTCCTAGGAAATGCTAGGAAAGCAGCCCAACTGCAGCAATTGCGCAGTGGAAACAATTATATACCTGAGTAATTTGATCAGAAGACAAACAACAGGCCACCAAACAGAACTTCCTTCACCATCAAAGGACTAATGAAGATTCACACAGGACACCTGTAGCACTGCAGACATGGAAATACCCAGCTGTGAGTTCATCAGAATTTATGACAATTAAAATTAAAGGTGATTTTGAAATTTGAAGGTAGTAAGTATACAGGTAAAATAAGCATTTCCCAAAGGCAAGTAGTAAAGATGAGACAGAAGATAAAAATGAAGAGACAATTTGTAAACAGATATATATGTCTTGGATTTGGAGTGTTTTTGTCTGGGATACTAAACAGGTAGCCCCTCAATGTGATAGCACTAGTACAGAAGTTTTGCATTAACCACTTGTCATTTACATCAAATGAAGGAATACCATTACAAAGCTGATCTTGAATTTCATGGTTAAAGTTAAGTAAGCACATTTCGACTTTTGAGCAATCAACATATTATTGAATAGTAGGTAAACTATTCTAGGGCCAACCCTGGAATAAATAACTTAAACTGCCAATATCCAAATGTTTCTGACTTCTTTCAGAGCACCAGTTCAAGGCATCTGTGTTTGGAGGAGAAGTAGGAGAAATGTATTCATACAACATAAGAACACCAGATCACCAGAGGTGATGAAACATCAGAAATTTCACACAGATGATGACAGTATAGAAACTGTTATGTCTGATGAACTGGCCAGAAGTTCAGTGAGGCACTTATCAGGCACCAAACTTTTCCCCCTACTCCCACAGCACTCAGCATATAGCCAGACCAGTCAATAAGCTGTTATATGGAATAGGAAAACTGGTAGCCTCTTTCCTACACAGAGACCAAGGTGTGGTCATTTTTTATCTAGCTGTTATCTAACAGAAACTTCCCTAGACTAAATTTGTCTATACCAGAGACTGTGAATTGCTGTTCATTCAAAGAAAGGGTTAATCCCATAGAAGATACCACATTATTGTGGTCAAGCACTTATAGCTTGGGCTATTTTAGGTGATAGACTGAGAAATATTCTCTTAAATTTTACTCCTAGAAAGATAATCTGTTTACTGATTTTTTTCATTATCAGCTCTTCCTTGAGCACTCTTTATGAAAAATAATTTTTGAACTATGTAACAGAAGAGAATCAAAATCTGCCTCAAAGTTAAATAATTTCTAACTAAGAAAACTCTTTTATTATGATTTGCATATATTTTTAGAGATTTAAGACTTAATAATGTCATCTCATATTTGAATACAGGGCATACCCTGGATGTTTAGTTATGAAAGTCTGATGTGGAATGCATAATCAAGGCCTTCCAAGTGAATAATGCAACAAAGGTTCACGAATATAATTAACCTGCTTAAAAAAGGCAGAGAAATTAGGATTAGATATATATTAAAAAATCACTTCAGTTATTTAGTTACAGATTTACAGGGAAGATGAATATTTTAAAATAAAATTTTAATCTTAATGTTGACAGTAGATAAAATTAAACAGGTGATTCATTTTTATCTCCTACATGTTTCTAACATCTATAAAATGTATGCATTCTTGAACTACTCTATAAATCCAATCCCATTCTTATAGCTCACATAGTAATACTTGTTTCATATTTTTATAACTACCTTCAGATAAGAGAACTATTGTCACAGTACCTACATTTCACAGCCTATTCATGGCACTTCATAGTCAACAATATCTGAGTAGATTCTATTCTTTTGCATATAAAAGTCATCAGCAGTACTGATTACTCCAGCCTTTATTTCCACTAGTATAGGACTATAATTCTTTTGAAGTACAGTCTAATAAGTTTCATGACTTGAGGTATGCACACTCAATGCAATTTATATGATGTTTCCTCTACACTGAGCCTAAACAATAAAAAAAAAAAATACTATGGAAAAACACCTGTGCTGGTCTCCAACAAAAGTAGAAGGCACCTATTTTTTGTGTTCTCAAAACTACATTTCTAAATGTTATCGTGGTTAACAATCTATATTTTAAAATTTGGATATGACATCATTAACACTGTTTTTAGAAGTCCTAATTCAGGCCACTTATGTACATGCATTATTTTGGCACAGACTTCCATACAGAACTTTTTTTCCCCCAACCTTATGATTATTTAATGAATTGTTCTTGAATAATTTGTGTATTTATACTGCCTTGATGTATTACTATAGATAATTAAAGACTTGTGCGAAAAATTATTTTCAAATACTTCTACAGTTGTTAATATAGAGTTTTTAATTAATAAATCTACATTTTCATCATGTCATTTGAATAAGGTAAAAGGTACTACTCTTTTTTCTAGTAGAGATATTGGGCACAGGCAATGGAGAAGACCCTGCTTTCAGAAGTCTATCAACATTACTTATCTATTAAATACATTTAGTAATACATTAGACTGAGTTTAAGATGCTCAGGGAACAGCTGTCTATTTGTAGCTATGTGTTTTTGGTCAAATAGTCCTAAAGTATACAGCTGGGCAGCCAGAAAACAAGTAATTCAAGTAGCACAAGGAATGGATGAAGCATCTTCTAATACCATCTAGAAAAGTCTGGGGAAATAGCCAAAATCAGATGTAAAAGACTGTCAGGGACTGATCTCTGACCTGTCAGTGGCACAGTCCAGCTATATCAAATTCAAAGTGTCCGAAATCATATGAAGGTTGTGTGCCAAGAGATCAGATTATTGTTTTTATAAGATGCAAGTGAAGCTATGTACTAATTAAAATGGAGTATGGCATGAGGGCAGCCAAGTTTAGGATGACTCAGGCTCCTAATGTTCCTGTTCCACCATCCTATCAATCTCCTTGAGGTTTTTTTTTTGTTTTTTTTTTTTTTTGCTAAAGTTATTATGAACTTCATAAACCAGAATTCATATCTGGTTTAGTTTATAACATCATCTGACATTATCAAGGAAAGTTGGTCAGCATTGTAGATATACTCCCAATAGTTGTAGGTAGCTATTAGATTACTTTTGAGCCTCTTTTTCTCTGTAAAGAGGCACAGATCCTGCAATGTCTTTTCACAGCTGATGCCCTAGGCCCATGATAGCTGTGAGCTGAACCTCTCCAGTTTCTCCATGTCCCTTTTGAAACACAAGACAAGAAGTGGAGTTGGAATTAGGGATAACTGTATGTGGGTTAACATTTTTCAGTTAGCTGAATTTGTCTTTTTCTAAGGAAGCCCAGTAAATTTGCATTATTTGCAAGGAGTGCACCATGCAATGGTGCAGGGTGTGTCTACAATTTGGACTGGTCCCATACCAAGAGGAATCATCTCAGAGAGTGCTAGTCTGAGTAGATTAACATAATTATTTTACAATTTGATTTCACTTGGGATATAACTTTGGATAAATGGTGTCTATAACATCGAACATTTCCCCACTGACAAGAAAAAAGAAAATTTTTAAGACTTTTGTTCTTATTAATATGACTTAAGAACAGAATTATTTTTAATAATATCCAGCAGCTTCACTTATTTTCAAAGGGGAATATTGAGTAGACATGTAGTTACTTCTAGCTATAGTTTATTTCCTTCTACTCCCAACTGTATTTGTTCTGAACATTTCTGAATTTTGAGTTATTTACAAGTCTGTTACTCTATTTGCCAGCCCTTAGAAAATAGTAGGCTTAAATTATGGGATTAAATCACATATTTCTGAATTTTAAATCCTGTCACTCAATATTTTTTAGAATATGACATCAGATGCTGATTTTAAAAATCCCACTGATTACTCATTCTGTAGTATTCTCTGGCATTTGTCTGGGTGTTTATTGCCAGTATGTAAATGCAACAGGTTGTTGTTTTGAAAATTTAAAGTATTATAGGAAAGACTTCGCTTTTACTCTTCATTTTTTTCACTATGTTAAAAAAGGCTTTTTGCCTTTGTACCATCACAAAAAAGTATCTTTTTAGATGAAAACTTACTCTCACACTGTGCTTAATAGAACAATATATCTATTTGTTTCTAGTACCATGAATATACATTTTTATGTGTTATGGTGTTATGCATGAAAAATGCTATAACTTCAGACCAGAAAATAGTGCTTACCCCACTGTGTTTTATGTTATATAATTGATCCAAACATATAAGCATTGTCGTTTTTGTTGGTTTTGTTTTTCCACAGAAGTAGACAAATGATTTAACTTTTTAATTAAACTTTAAAGCTTTTAATTGAATGCCTAAATTGCAAAGAACTATTTCAGAGTAAACTGTCTTTATATTGTTGGATACGTATTTTCCTATTGCATCTGCTCTGACCTGGAAAGTAACAAAGAGCAATAATTCACATTCTCACTTCTTAATTGGTACAATTAACACAACTTTTATTATCCAGGCAGACTAGCAGTGATTGTGCAAGCGCTGCAGGTAAAACAGAAACTGATTCTTTTGAACCGAATTCTGTCACTAATGAATTTCAAATGCTTTTAAAGTAGCATTTTAGCAGAAAAACTTAATTTTCTTGTTTTTCACACTATTGTACTATTTTTCCAATGCATTTCCAAGGAAAACAACGTAGCTCAGTAGATGAAGCACAACTTTAACAAATCCTACAGTCTTTCCATCTGACTTTGAGGTGACACTGAGCAAGGAGCTTTCAGTCTGTATATTTTGGATACTTCTGTACCTGTTATATAAGGATAGAAGAAATCAATTCTGTAGAAATCAAATAATCAATAATAAAATATCAAAGATAACCACACAATTTCTGCTCTGTTTTGGATCTCAGCTATGAAGGACACTATCTTTTAATGGAATATACATTGTCTGTTTGCTCCTTATGATGTTGCTCTGTGCTGTAGGACGACCAGAGCTCTGTTAACAGTGCTGATTGGCATAAGCACTATGCCATGGTACCACAGGTCAGTCCCACAGAGAGGGATTGGGTGGATGGTGGTGGCTGGGGGAAGCAATAGCAGGGTTGCTCCCTGAAGGGGAGCCAAGGGCCAGAGCTGTGCTCTCAGTGAGCAGCACAAAGCCCCACAAGACCTGAGCAGGGCCATGTGGTGATAATTAGAGGTTTCTTCACCAATGCAGTGCGCTTCAGACACGACCAAGAGTAAATGTGGTCTGGGGTTCATCTGAAAATCATACAAAGCAGCAGACAGGGCTGCTGGGCAGCAAAACAAGGCTGTGGCATTTGACCAAGCTCCCAAGAGCGAGCAGGGCTGCAGGCAGACTGCCTGTGCAAGCAGGACTGAGGGTTGTGCAGGGCACGGGGCTGTTCCCAGCACCAGGCTAAGGCACCTTCCAAAAAGCAGCCACGCTCTCTGAGGACACACTGCATCTTCATTTTGTAGTTTGTTAAAAAGCAATCCCACTCTTTCCAAAAGTTTTCCATTATAAATATCTCCTGCAGTGATGCCCAAGGAAAAGCAGGGTGTCAGGGAAACTGAGGAATGTATCTAAGTTCTCTTCTAACTCAGTAAGGACTAGACAATGTTGACTGGGCATACTCCTCGGCTACCAGAGGTAGATTTAAGCCAAAACTGTAAGATCTCGTATCTAGCAGAAGCCTGTTCAGCCCTGAATATTTGAATCAATCATTGAGGTTCCCTTTCTATTTAATGCAATAATCCCATCCTTTTATTGAAGTGATAAACATGACAATCCATGAGGTACACAAAATACAGTAGGAATAGAGACATGCTAATTAATGCAATTTAAACTGGTTTGTTTCCTTTGCATGCAACGAAATGTAGCTATAAAGCCGAAAGGGATTTGGTCAATTATTTTTTATGTGCAGCACCTGATATAATGTAAACTTCCCTTGTTTCAAGTACATCCTTGAGGAAGCTGTCAGATGTTACTTGTCAGATTAAGAGCAAAGCAAAAGAAATTATTAGTTTCTTATTCTCTTTCTCTGCCATTTATCTATGGAGACTTAAAATGTTCCGTCTTTCATCCCCAAACACAAAATGTCAGCTAATTATAAAAGGAGCCAGCTTGGTACAGGTCTTACTTTATATTTATTAAATCAATGAAGCTATTTAACCAAAACTTGCTGTTAAATCATAGTATCACCTAAAAACCTTGAAAAATAATGAATCCTAAAATTCACGTTTCTGTTACTCTAGCAAAATAATTACCACACATTTCTTATCACACTCTCAAGTTTGCATTTTTATCATGATAACAGCCACTTAATGCTATTCTACTATTTTTTGAAAAATAAGAGCAAAATTAAGCTCATTATAAAGTAAAATAAAATCATTCAGATGAGGTAAAAGTAAATCCAAGATAAAACTTAGCTTTTTATTCTAATATTTTAGGGGCAGTTTTTATTTCCCTAACAATTTGACATTACATTTAGTCTGCTGAATAATGCCATCACATAACACGGGTGCAAATCACTCAATCCAAAGGGAGAAGAGGCCATGACATGTTTCCAAGCTGCTTAAAATCAAACCAGATAATGAACATTTACACTTCACCAGTATTTACTTCCTGATGAAGAGAATCATTCATTCAGACTTGAATTTATAGATTCAAAAATCACATTTTTACTTTAAGCTAGAAATTGACAGAGCCTTATATAACAACAGAACTGTAATCAGCTTGAGCGATTGATGAGAAAAAAACCAAGGTTTCATGTAACTTTTATTTTTATACTTTGGACTTGATTTGCATAAAGTCTGATAAGGAAAAAATGTTGGCCATTGTAAATCCCTGATAAATGGATTAAATTCAAGAAGTTAAAAATACCTTTACTGAACAGGTTTAAAATAATAGTTCACAATGCTTTGAGAAAATATTTAGGTAAGTATTGTTTGTCTGAAGATGCTTCACAAAATCTGACTGATTATGAAACATGAATTGCAGCAAATTAAAACTCATTAAGGGGGGAAAAAAGAAACACAAAGGTATGGTTCATGGGAAGAGAAAATTTTTAAAGTATTTTTTTAATGTGAAATTCTAAGTATAGAATATATCCACGATTACATTTGACTGCATTCTCAGCAAGTTTGTGCAATGTGGTCAATACAGTGGAGAAAAGGGGTGCCATCCAGAGGGACCTTGACAGACTTGAGATGTGAGTCTGTGTGAAACTCATGAAGTGCAGCAAGGCTTCAAGGTCCTGTCCATGGGTGGGGGCAATCCCCAATATCATCACAGTCTGGAGAATGAAAGGATTGAGAGCAGCCCTGCAGCGAACGACTGGAGGCTTTTGGTGGACGAAAAATTGGACATAAGTCAGCAATCTGATCCTACAGTACAGAAATTCAACCAAACACATCCTGGGTTGCATCAAAAGAGCTGTGACCAGCAGGTCAAGGGAGATGATTCTGCTCTGCTAGCCTGCCCTCATAAGACCCCATCTGAGTGTTGCTCTTTACCCCCCAATGTAGGAAGGGCATGGACCTATTGGAGAGTGTACAGAGAAGGGACACAAAGATGATCAGAGAGATGGAGCGCCTATCCTATGAACACAGGCTCAGAGAGTTGTTTTTGTCAGCATGGAGAAGAGAAGGCCCAGGGAGACGTTTCTGTGGTTTTTCAGCACCTAAACGGACTACAAGAGAGCTGGAAGGAAATTTTTTGCTAAGGCCAGAAGACACAAGATAATGTCACTGAAGACAATGATTTTAACTGAAAGAAGATAGCATAAATTGGACCTAAAGATTCATTAGGCACTGTGAGGCACTGGGACAGGTTGCCCAGGCAATTTGTGGCTGTCCCGTCCCTGGAAGTGTTCAAAGCCAGGTTTGATGGGGCTCTGAACATTCTCATTTAGTGAAAAATGTCACTGTTCATGGTGGGAGAGGGATAGAACTAGATAATCTTTAAATGTCCATTTCAACCCAAACCACTGCATAAGTCTTAATGAAGGTAATAAAATAGTAAATAATAACACAAAGTGAACATTCAGATTCAACCCAAGAATATTGTTAAACACATACATTAGGAATAATCACTTTTTAATCAGGTTTTTTTCTGTTATTTGTCTTAATATCCATCACAATTGTTCAAGCAAAGGTCTGGAAATTAATGAAAACACTGTTTTTTATTAAACCAATGACTTCTTGGCATGTTTAAAAATAAAAATATCTGATTTTAATAAAGAATCTGCTAATTGAAGAAGGTGAACAGGATAAACTAAATAGCAAAAAACAAGATCTTCTTCCAAGCCTGGCAACTTGATGGAAGTCAGGTTTAGAAGTCACTGAAGATCAAAGACATCTCTAATGCAAATCAGGAAGATTGCCTGGAAGAAGGAACTCACATAGCAAAACTGTTTTCATTCATAGTTGTGCTTACAAGTGTGATTCATAACTGTGGTTTTATAGAACATAACAGACATTTAGAAAGTATTTGATTTAGTGTACATGATCTTGATTAAGAATTAAAAAAATCAGAATATTTACAGCATTGATAAACACAATGTTATTAAACCACAGATTATATATATATATATATATGTCCTATGCTTCAAAAACTATTTGAAATGCTTATTGAAAAGGGATGGAAATTTTTTTGATAGAGAACAAGATGGATTTTCTTTATCCAGATTCTATTACATACTTTCAGCAAAAATTTGGAAATAAATCCCTTTCACCTACACAAATAGGTAGCACACAGTTCACTGAAATCATAATGATGAGGCTATGCACTCACACATCTATGTGCAATCCTCACAAGAGATCTCAGTTCTCGAGCCCAAACAAAATCATGAGCGTCATTAATCCATAGTAAAATTTCAGCTCCATTCAAGAATGTAGAAAAATACTTCCAAAACAGTGGAGACAGATTTAGGGGCAGAAGAGCTGGGTTACATCTCAACAGGTAGCAGGTATGATCTTGAGGCAGCTCTCTACACCTACCTTTTTTTCCCTGGATTACCTCTCTAGGCCCCATGTCTGTTTTCCAGAGATTTCTCTGCGTCATGTAAAGTCTTTCTTTTTCTGGTATATTAAACAAAAACCAAAATCAACCACTTAGAAACATAACTTGCTAATTGAATTCCTGATCAATTTTTATTTTTTTCTTTTTTAGAATACAAATTTTGATCCAATTTAAGTCTAAAAGAGGGGAGGGATGTAAAGCTGGTGGAAAAACAGTTTGCAACTTTTCTGGCAATATTGTCTCTTTAACTATTACTACTCTCTTTTTCTAATGGAGGAAAGAGAGGTTCAAAAGATCAGTCCTATCCAGAAGGTAGTCAGTTTGACTTTTATACTTTCTTCAAGGATTTTGTTAATAGCTCTAAACATGCAAGAAGCAAAAGTAGGACTACAGTTACAAATCTATATAATCTTAGAATAGTGAATATATTCATATTTTGAAAACAATTGTTTATAAGCCAGTAGTCAAAAAGCACGTTTACTTCAAATACAAGGAAACACATGCTTGCAAACAGGTCTGGCACACACTGGACTGGCGTTCTTCCTGGAACACATAAATCTAAAGTTCGTGGCAAAGATATTTGGCTAATCTGATGTCTATGCCATTAGAACTGAACAAATATCTAAACCACAGTTTAAAGGATGTTTGAAAGTTGTAATAGTTGGAAAAAAAGTGATTGTTATCTAATTAAACATAGGAAAAAATGCTAACCAAGCCTGACTTGAGGTAAACTATTCATTCTGATTAGTATTGGAAAGGCAGGAAATAAATATTCTCTGCAAAAGATAAATTAATTTTTTGAGTTCAGAAGCTGGTAGGCTTCTAGGGAAAAGAGTAGAGAGAGCACAAAACGGAAAAATTAAAGTGATTCATTCTATAAAGACTATCTTTGTGTTGTAGGGAATTGGACCATAATATTTGAATTCCCCTAAAACACAATCATGATCCTTTAGGTTCCTGCTGTGAGTGTTTTGAAACGTTACCCTTGACTTTGCTAATAAAAAGGTCAGTTCTATTTCTGCTTTGTTGTGCCTCTGTGCACTGCAGGTATTTTCATTGTTAGAGTAAATATCCTGGTAGTAATCTTTGCATGGGTTCTGATTCCCTTAACCTTCAATTGAACATGGCTGCAGATTGAGAACAATTATTTGCTCTTTACAGATTTTGCTAACTTAATCAAAATAACAGACTGAATCTGGACTACTGTATGAATAACATTAGGTCCAGGCAAGGTACCATGAAATCATTCCATTCACTAGGACACAAACCACAAAATAATTTGGCTGTAGCATAACGGCAAAATTTAAAGGAGGAAGATCAAATACTGAACAGTGATTTCAATTAATTTTCTGATTTATTCCATCTCAGGATATTTACATTAATCAGGGCCAAATCAGACCTCAGTAATACTGATGATTCTCAGTCTTCCCTCTGAATACTATAATGTTAAATGTGATAAAACTGTTTCTTCAACCATACAGCAGGCAATATATGCATAGCAAGACAAGTTTTAGGAACTCGTTCTGTCTGTAGGCTATGTTTAGAGATATCTAAGGCTTATCTGCCTTTGAGGAAGAAGACATTTTTGAAAGGAAAAAGATTGTGAAGGCTTATTTTCTTCAGATCAAATAGGCATGTTGTTCAGTTGTTGTAAGTAATTAGTAGAGTTCTTTAATTACAAGTACTAGTTAGCTGGGTATTTTGCATTAATTACTCCCATTTCACTTACAATTAATATTTTTCTATTAAAAAACCTATTAGATAAACTAAATCTATATTAATAATCTAATAATTTTGTTAGTGGTAATTAGAATTCCAGCCAAGAAACCTGACTATTGGAGACTGCTGCCCTATGTCTTGGCAATTTAGTTGTTAAAATTTGTTTCTTCAACAGTATCAGAGTCTTCTGAACAGAAAAATGATTCAGGTCAGTTCAGTGCTTAAGCAAAGCTTCAAACCTTGTAAACAAAACTTTCAAGGCATGTCCCTGATGAGGACCTTGTATCTCTTGAAGGATCTCTGATGAAAGCTGTCTTTCCAATTTGTCTTGTCATGAGGACTGGTACTGTAACCTCAGACTTGTCTTCTTGACTCCCAGTATGAATCAAGTAGAAACACTGCAAGACAGGTTACAGAGAATCTTTTCAACACTCTTCCAGCATTGGTAGATTTGAGAAGCCTACCTAGAAGCACACATCAAGGCTCCTCACTCTACACTGCCTTAGCTTTTCATAAGCAAGAACATTTGTTTGGAAAGCACACATATTGTTATTCTTTCCAAATTTAAATGCAATCCACTTTTTCATCTCTAGATAGTTCTCTAGACAATTAAGTCATCAAGACAGTTACACAATTAGACACTGCATATGTTAGATTTTGTAAAGTTCAGCTAGCTACTTTGGCAAGCAATTAGAGTACTTAATATTCTGCAAAATAGAATTAGGAAAACAAATCACAAATGGATTAAAATTGTAAACATCCTAAGTCAACACCACTCAGAATGTATATACTTATTCATGGTGTCTTTTCTAGCACTGCTAGCACACAGTCAAATTAATCATGTCAGTAGATGTCCCTAGATCAGAAGTGATTAACCTGTCCAATTTCAGCAGATAGCAAAGTTTTTCAGAAGGGATATAATTTATTATAAAATAGATGGAGCACTCTTCTCCACAAGCTTCTCTACTTTTATCTATTTCTTTTTGTTTGTGTTCAAATGCAAATGTTACATATTTAGTCTTTTTAAATCACATTTTTTCTTAAAAAATTGTTAAGTAAGAAATGCTTATTTCCATTCTCCACACAATCAGATCATTAACCTCAAATAACAAACAGGAAGATGAGTAAAATGGGTATTTTTTCAAAATAAGTTAAACTAGCAGAAACCATTAGAAGTTTATAATGACATAAATAAAATGTCAAAACTAGCTATCCACCATTTTATGATCTTACTTACTTTGAAGGGCTTTTATAAGTGCTCTCCTTATTGATTCATTGTCTGCAAGCACAGAGCAATAAAACTCCCTAGCACCACAAAATATAAACTCATGTATCTCATAAAGACTCGGTCTTGTAAAATGTTGACATTTTCATTTCTGTTTCACCATTGGGGTTATCTAATCTGAAACAGGAACAAGTAAAATAGAAAATACTTGTGAAGTAAGGTTTCTAAAATGCTGGCGGCCAAGAGGAAAAAACCTTTATCGAACTCACATTTTACATTATTCTCAAACTGTCAGGGTATGATTTTGCTCCCATTCAGATATTATAACAAACAGGTAAATCAAATAAAATTAATGTCTTTAAGATGCACATTTCCATTCTAGGCCTCTTTTCCCTGCAGCTCAAATCAGGACCTGTTTATTTGCGGCTCCCAATGTGAACTGAGGAATTAAAGAAGTAGGATTTTTATTGGAAGGAGTGTGAGCTTTGTGTTGGATCAGGTGACAGATTCATGAGCTTCCAGGAACATGCATCTCATTCTGTAAACCCAAATAGCTCAGATGTTAAAGAGAGACCTGTTTCAGTTTACCGTGCTTAGCATACAGACCCAACACAAAGTGGGATATTAATATTGCTCAAAATGTGATCTATCTTGTATATTTAGCATACATAACAAAATGTTATATATTATATACATTGGTGATACATTAAATCAAAGGGAAAATGTGAGCCCTGGTTACCAAGGACATGGAGAAGGCTGAGGTACTCAATGATTTTTCTGCCCTAGTCTCCACCAGCAAGTGTTCCAGCCACACTGCCCAGGTTGCAGAAGGAAAAGGCAGGCACTAGGACAGTCAAGAATCACCTTTTGTAGGAGAAAATCAGGTCTGAGAACATCTAAGGAACCTGAAGGTGCACAAGTTCATGGCACATGATGAGATGCATCTGCTGGACTTGAGGCAATTTGCAGAGGAAGCGGCCAAGCCACTTTCAATCACTTTGAGAAGTCAGGACAGCTTAGTGAATTTCCCACTGACTGGAAAAGGGTGAACATGAACCCTCGTATTTGAAAAGAGATGAAAACAAGAGACCCAGGGAATCACAGGCCAGTCAGTCTCACCATGGTTCCCAGCAAGGTCATGGAACACATCTTCCTGGAAACTATTCAAAGGCACATGGAAAATCAGGTGGATTGGTAACAGCCAACACAACTTCTCTACAGGCCTATTGTACCTGACAAATCTGACAAATCCTTTTACAATGGGTTCACAGCATTTGTGGATGAGAGAAGAGCAATTGACCTCCTCCAGCTGGACTCAAGCTGACAGCCCACAAAGCCAACCATATCTTGGCCATCAAAAGCAACATGGCCAGCTGGTCAAGGGTGTGGATTCTCCAAAGCAGAGTTGCACTACAGCTCATATGAAAAAAAATCAAAACAATAAGAAAAATAAAATTTAAAAAAGAAATAAATTATATATATATGTGTATATATATATGATGAAGTTGGAGAAATGTAGCAAGGTATTCCTTTAAAATAATTCATAGCAAGCAATGTACTCTTCTTGGCAAGCATTGCTGATTGGAATGCCAAGGTTCTAAAACGCTCTTTATTAAGGTGTAACAAAGTGTGAAAGTCAATTTTTGGAATAGCAACTGTAACTGCAAAATACAATGTTGCTGCTAAAAGAGTTGGATGAATGTGAATGCTGTAATAAATTCATGTCAGAGGCCAGGAGACAAAAAGCAATTTAAACAATTTAAGAATAAAAACAGTAGTAAAATATGCAAGGAGAATTAGCGCTGAAAGCAAGTAGCATTAATTACGACTTCTAAAGCAGAAAAAATTGCTGATACAAATGTCAATTAATAGTAATTGCTCTGAGCCAGATTTTCAACACATTACATGAAAATGGTGGTTGTATAAGTCGAGATCAAAGGTTAATTTCACTATTGCCTACAAAATTAGACTGAAAAAAAATCCAAGGATATTAAGGCCTGCAATGGGTGACAAACATTTTCAGAAATAAAATAGTAGATTATTCATGAAATTGTGGCTACCATCAGGTTGACAGATAGAACAGCATTCTTCTGACACTGATGCCTGTGAATGTGAAAATTAAGTTAATTTATTTTGGCTGTAACATGCAATAATGTAGGGACATCAAGAAGAAAATAATATTAAATCTATAAAATAGAATATTAATAGTTACTATCAGTTTTGCTTAAAAAAATCTCAAACACCAGACTCTGCATCTTCAATTCAAGTTTCATTTTTGCTACTGGAATATAGATTTGAAAGTCGGAAATCTTCCAGAAGAATAAACAGTTGCTTAAAAGCCTCTACAAAAAAAAAAAAATACTTAAGAAAATTTGTGCTTTTAAATCTAAAAATTTAAGAACTTTCCCAGACACCTTAAATTCATTCTAAAATGCAAAGAAAACAAAAACATGAGAAGATTGAAAACAGATAAAACAAAAATCATCTTTTATGACACATAGTGGATAATACTGAAGTGTTGGAAATTTTAGGCAGAGTGACTTGAACAGCTTTAATAACCACAAAAGCCATTTAAGGACATTACAGTTTTCCTTCTGCCTATGTTAGTTCTGGTGTTCTGGGGGAAAAAAATTGCTGTTCTGCAATTAGTCAATACGACACACAAATTTTTCTCCTTGCAGTTCATTAGGTCCACCATGACTTTAACTTTTGCAGGTTGTTAATCCAGATTTTAATATGAAGCAATTGATTTTTTTGTTAGCACGGGTTTGTTAAACTAAGGGGACTCATTATCTCCTTCCCCTCCTGTATCTATTAAAAAGCCAAGCTCTGTTTCTAAATAGAGCGTGAACTACACAGAAAGCATCGACATCATGCTCAAGCAGTGACAGGTAATGTGGAAAGAGATCCATTCATTTTGACATCAAGGTTTAAATCTCAACCAGTCTTGGCAGGTTCCTTCTGTAGGCCACTGAAAGAAACACTTGCTTCCCGAGGGTGATTGACACCACAGTGTAAGTCACTTCTCTCTGGTCTCCATAGACCTCATGATACATGCTCTGAAAGCATCTATTACTTTTCACTGACTTCAAAGCAGCTTCGGTGACAAGTACAGACTTAAACATAATCTTTCACATATTTAAGGCTGGCTGAGATAGATCTTGGCACTGCTAGGACTGAAACCCTCTAAATACTATGATTGGAATTGGTTGGATTAATGGGTATTTGAAGCTGTCTCAACACAAACATAGAAATCCAGATCAAGTCTAATTGAACAAAACCTTCAGACTTTAGATTTAAAGTCTAAATATATTTTCAGTTTATGCCTTTTTCATTCCTTTGCTTTTTATTTGATTTTCCTTATTTTCCTTTTCCCCATAAAGCCGAATATAACCATAGAAGACAACCACACATCTTCTGCTCTTGGTAGTGCCACTCTACTTTCAACTGCGTTTTAGTAGTACTCCTGCTTGCTAGAAAGTATTCGTGTAAAATAACTAGCATTTTTAATGGAAGGTTTATTACTCCTGTTTCTACTCAGGAAAATCTCTATAAGACATGCACAATTGTTTTATTTGGGTATGTTTTCTCATACTGTAATGCAGCATCACCATAATACAGCAATTTCCCAAGGTGGGGGGATGGGGAAAGAAAGCAAAAAAATGAAACAAAAAACAAAATTATCCAGTCCTATTTTCAGTAAAAAGAGTTTTTAGAAAGTTTCTTTTTTATTGATCAATACTCAAATACACTAAGAGTACTTCAGAAATGAAAAGGAAAAAGTGTTACTTGTTTATATACTATATAGACCATAAAGGGAAAAAAAATAGAAACATTTATTCTTTCCACATCAAATGCAGAGAAATGTTTGGACTACTTATCAGTGGCCTTGTTTTTGTCTTCAGGTTTATGCAGCACAATACAGAACTCTATGCAGAATATATCACAACTTGATTAAATTTGCAGTGAGTAGTATGAAAGATAACAAAGAATTAATGCCCTGCACTTACCTTTTGCTTCTGCATGAGTGAAACAATAGAGAGAGAGAAAATTATATGAGTTATTTCTATACAATAAAGAACAATGTCTTGTGCCCACGCAAATTTCCATGAGAGTTCAGAGAATTCAGTTTAGAGGGAACCTCACAGTATTAGCAGGCCTGGTGAGACATTCTCATCATAGTGCAAAGTGTGATTTTAGGTAGATAGATAGACAGATAGATATAAAAACTGTATGTTTTTTTTTTATTGGAGAAGAAACAGCTAATGGAATTTATTTCACAAATTGAAGTGCATCTTCACAGTCTTCATCCACACTCTTTCTCAAATAGGAAATGTTCATCGAACTTCTACTTTTGCATTCTACTGCTTATTTACTAAAGATCCCATTAACTCTCCATTATATGTTTGTACACACCATTTTTCATGAATTATCACAATGATGCTTTGCTATCGAAGGGCAAAGAAGGAGCTTCCATTGCTGCAATGTTAAAAGCCAGGAAAAAAAGAAAATGCAATAAACAGCTCTAAGTACACTTTCCCTCCTGCATTTTAGCTGTTCCCTCTGACTTGTTCTTTCTCTTTTGCTTTTGAAATGTAAAATAATGTAATTGCATTCATGTCACAGAAGCTATACCAAAGTTGGTGATATATGATGTGTTTTACCAGCTCTGCAATACCAATTTATTAGCAGTCTTTAACTTTACAAATCACCCTGTATTTGAATAGATGATTTAAGAACACTTACTTAGGTTTATTTACCCAACAAATTGCTTGTGGACTTAATAAGGAATTCAAGTAGTTTCCCTGGGGCTTCCTGCTGTGAACTTGTTTTCTCCTGTTGTCCCTGAAACAGAGAAAAAGAAAATTCTCTTGAAATTCAGAGGTATCAGCACATACATACTCAATTCCACCATGTAACTTACCCAATAAAACATCATTAGGGAGAGGTGCAGCGGCCCTGACTGTTCCACCACTGTACATGGAAGGAAGGATCATGTACATGCAGGATCAGCACAGCCCTCAGGCTAGTGCTGCATAGAATTTGGCTGCAGGACAAACAGAACCAGCTGCTTTTAACACAGGAGCCTGTGGCAGCTCCTACTCCACAACAGCAGTTCCAATCCTGCCTGGCCTTGCTTTCATCCAACTGCAAGCCCCACACAAACATCTCTGTTTAGACATAAAAACATGGAACTCATTCCATGTGAGAAAACAAAGAGTAACTCAAGGGATCCAAAGGGGAGGGTGTGTTCAATGGATGGAGTCTGCAGGGTGTGCTGCACAGGGGCTGAAGAGCCATTCACTGCTACACCACCTAAATGGATGTAAGTATTACCCACACTCTTCTCTTCTCCCAGTGCTGACTCTGATAAATACCTTTTTTATCGATACCTTACAGAGCATCAGTGGTTTTCGTATTGTGGTAATGATGGGCTGGCAAGCATGTTCAGGTACAAACCATTTATCTTGACTAGAAGGTATACTTCCTCATCTCCATATGAGAAACTTACAGTAATTTCACGAATACAAGCCGCACTGAGTATAAGCCGCATCGCCAGGTGTTGGCAAACATTTCATTCTTTGTCCATAAATAAGCCACACCCGAGTATAAGCCGCTCTGTTGTTCGCAGCAAGGACCCGCGTGCAATAAAGTTGCCAAATAGTAACAGAACCGCGGCAGGGCGGGATAACTGTCTCGGCTCGGCCGTGCGTGCTTGGGGCTGCCGACAGGGCTGGGTAACCCAGCACGGTGCTGCCACTCGGGGGGGCCGCTCAGGGCTGGCCGCCGCTGCCACTGGGCTCGCTCGCCCCGGCCTGGCGCTGCCCTGCGGTGGCAGGAGGGCACAGAGCCTGCCAGCCCCGCGGCGGCGGCGGGAGGCGGGGATAGAGCCGCCCTGCTCCTGCGGCGGTGGTACGTGGGGACGGGAGCCCCCCGAGCCACGAGGCCAGCAGGACGGAGCTACCCCGCTTTCCCCACCCCCTGTGCTGCCTGTACGGAGTGGTTCCACCCGCCGCGCAACAGAGTAACCAATTTGTAACAACCGCGTAAATGCCAGGTTTTACTGGCAGGAGCTTGACTTTGCAGTTTGCACTGACTTGGTTTGCACTCCCGAGGTTGAAAATGTCAGAAAATTATTCACATATTGGTCGCTCCTGAGTATAAGCCACATTTCCAGTGTGGGAGCAAAATTTCGGTCAAAACGGTGTGGTTTGTATTCATGAAATTACTGTACTTTGATAATGCAAAGGTTAAAATTACTACAGATACCTCATTTGCTAATTAAATGTTCATTGTAAAATTTGGCCTTGAAATAAATGAAAATTGCATTAAATTGAGGGGATCAAGACCAGAATTGAACACAATTTTTCTTGTCTGTATTTTAAAAATTAAATAATGAAACATGTAAGAGTAAGACCCAGAACCAAAAGAAATAAAGATGACATACCTCATCCTCCTAGAACCCCAAGTTTAACCCCAAGTTAATTTAAATCAGTGGACTCAAATACAAGTCTTCAAAGTTTATCTTTACTTTGAATGAAAATAACCCAAAAAAAGCATTCAAGTAGAAGACAACATATAACCTTTCGTATTATTGTCATGTGCAAATCCTTGAGAAGGGAAGGCCTCTAAACTCACATCCATAAATTTGAAAGCTACATCCATAAAATCAAAGAATTACATTTTTCATCTTCAAAGGACATAATTAGCATAATTAGTCCTAATTATCGTAATTAGTGGATGCCATAATTTATAGGTGAAAAAACCACTTGTCATCCTCCCCCAGTTTGACAGGGAGCTAGAGAGGAACAGGAAGACCACACAAAAAGCAACAAGTTTCTATTGGCAGTTTTATTTCGTAAGTCTTCAGCGCAATTTTGCTTCTTGAGATCTCTAAAGAACAATAGAGTACAGTGAAAGTGGTCCACAGAAATGCTTCTCAATTTATTTTTGATAGAGGCAGTGTGTCCTCCAGGTAACCTGGGGTAGAGGAATGCACAATCTAGAGACCTGCTTTGTTTTTTCTTTTGCCTGTTTGCATGGTGTGCAGAGTATCCCCCAGCAGAAGAAAGACTTACCATTAATTTTACAATTGAAGTAGGGAATATATTCCTGATGAAAGAAAACCATTACAAAGCAAAGATCATGAGGGAAGGATGGAACAAATGAAGTAAGCCTCCTGCTGTCTCCCTCTTCTAACCTGCTAAGGGATAATTCTAGCTGAGACTGAATGTACTTTAAGTGCAAAGAACCATGCAGAGGAGAGACGAGGAAAGTTCATCTTCTCTGTTAAAAGCAGTAATACAATTGTAACTAGCTGCTTATACTGGCTCAGTGCCCAGCATGATTAATGATGCTTTCAAAATCGTTTTAGAGGACCACTTAAAGTTGCTCTTACAAATTTAAATTCTGTCAGTTTTCTAGTGCTTGGCCTGTTTATTTGACTGCCCTGATTCTCAGAGCAAACCATCAGCCTAAGACAGAGGAATTTTCAAATTATTAGCTTATATGCTGTTAGATGAGGGAAAAAAATCTGCAAAAAACTCATAGAGAAAGGGAAAATATGGACTGGGAAATTAGGGTCAGTAGTGATAAAACTGGTATTATTTGCTGTCTGATTATTAGCTATGTTGATCAACATGTTCCTG
This sequence comes from Catharus ustulatus, assembly GCF_009819885.2. NCBI lineage: Eukaryota > Metazoa > Chordata > Aves > Passeriformes > Turdidae > Catharus > Catharus ustulatus. Next base: position 42,602,402 of record NC_046222.1, read on the forward strand.
GTGTACACAAAGTCTGTAAGTGAAACTTCCTTCCTCTCTTCCTTCATGTACAGGAAGAACTGGACACTGTGGAAAGGTGTGTCAACCAGGAATTAAGTCAGTGCTTATGTTCCAGTGTGAATTGATCCATGCTTTTAAAAAAAGACTGTAATACTTAGTTTAATTCAGGTTCTTCCATAACTGATGTTATGTTGCAAAGTATTGATGGTCCCTACAGTAATTACCATTTGAAATAAGGCAAAATTGTTTGAAATTATTAATCCTGCACACAAAGAGGAGGTAGATAAAAGCATACTATACATTTTAATTTATATCTTTTAAAAGACAATTTACCCTGTGCCTAGGAGGACATTAGAACCAGAGGAACTTTCTACTTCCATATCTACCCAGTTTTGCTCAATACCCAGAATACTGATTAGAACACTGCTAGAAGCCCCAGAGGGAATTTTTTTTTTCCATAAACTCTTATACTTTCAATGCTTTGCAAATGTTCCTAAATATGTCTGAGATGCACGAATTTTATTTGAAATTGAGAAGCAACCTTGTTCTTGGTCTATATTTCCACAATTCTTGGTCATTATAATAGCAATTTTCCGACCAGTTCTTTTGATTATGTAGGAGAGGCCTGATACATTTTTAATTATTTCAGACTGAGATGCAGAGATCATGCTAGGCAATAAGTATATTTCAAAGCGAAAAAGAGGGGAAAAAATAAAATAATTGCAATTTTAATTCTCCATAAAATTTCCTGACTTTAATTTGGTAAAATAATTTTCTAGCAGGAAAATGAAAATATTTTATTATCAATACTTGGTACCTATAATTCAAGAAATAAAATAATTTCAAATGAAAAGACAAAATATTACTGTGCCATAACATTCTTCATGGACATCTCCACTTTTTCTTTTTTCTTAATATTTCAAAATTTTCACTTCCAGCAAAAAATTCTAACCTTCATAAGATCCAGGTACATTGTTACAGGAAAATAATTACCTGGAAATGTTCAACAAACTTAGCTGCATTATTAATACTATCCAGCAGTGGCATAGTTTAGTTTGAACAACTTGCTCCAGTGAGTTCCCTAAACTATCAAAACAGAGGATATATATGTTGGCAGAGAACATTTATCATTCATTAACAGCTAATTAGCAAATTCCTTTATTTGCTCCAGTTCTACTGGCATTTATCTGGAGAATTTATATTGAAAGAAAATCTTTTTTGGTTGATTTATGTTCTGAAGTTTTGGAAGTAATAACTTGCTGTTTCTGGGGGAAAAAAGGTAAAGAAAAAAAGGGAAGGGAAGGGAAGTTCTGGGAAGGGAAGTTCCGGGAAGGGAAGGGAAGTTCCAGGAAGGGAAGTTCCGGGAAGGGAAGTTCCGGGAAGGGAAGTTCCGGGAAGGGAAGGGAAGTTCTGGGAAGGGAAGTTCCGGGAAGGGAAGGGAAGTTCCAGGAAGTTCCGGGGGGAAGGGAGAGAAGGGAAGGGAAGGGAAGGGAAGGGAAGGGAAGGGAAGGGAAGGAAGGGAAGGGAAGGGAAGGGAAGGGAAGGGAAGGGAAGGGAAGGGAAGGGAAGGGAAGGAAGGGAAGGGAAGGGAAGGGAAGGGAAGGGAAGGGAAGTTTCGGGAAGGGAAGTTCCGGGAAGGGAAGGGAAGTTCCGGGAAGGGAAGTTCCGGGAAGGGAAGTTCCGGGAAGGGAAGGGAAGGGAAGTTCCGGGAAGGGAAGGGAAGTTCCGGGAAGGGAAGTTCCGGGAAGGGAAGTTCCGGGAAGGGAAGTTCCGGGAAGGGAAGGGAAGGGAAGGGAAGGGAAGGGAAGGGAAGGGAAGGGAAGGGAAGGGAAGGGAAGGGAAGGGAAGGGAAGGGAAGGGAAGGGAAGGAAGGGAAGGGAAGGGAAGGGAAGTTCCGGGAAGGGAAGGGAAGTTCCGGGAAGGGAAGTTCCGGGAAGGGAAGTTCCGGGAAGGGAAGTTCCGGGAAGGGAAGTTCCGGGAAGGGAAGTTCCGGGAAGGGAAGGGAAGGGAAGGGAAGGGAAGGGAAGGGAAAAGGGAAAAAGGGAAAAAGGGAAAAAGGGAAAAAGGGAAAAAGGGAAAAAGGGAAAAAGGGAAAAAGGGAAAAAGGGAAAAAGGGAAAGAGAAAGGAAAGATATTCTTCTTTAACTGGCAGTGAAATATCCACAAATCTACTACCTATTTATGTCAGATATTCCAGCATTGTAGAGAGGGATCATCAATTCTAGTCTTCCCACACACCAAAGAAAGGATTGCAAATGGAGATCATTAAGCCCAGCATTTTGATAGCAAATTGGTATATAGAAACGAGGTCATAAATCTGGAAAGCAAACTAAATCTTGGCTTCATTACAGAAAAAAAACAAAAACATCAAAAGCTAATTTTAGAGGAGAAAATCTCAGTACTATTAATAAACTTGTGGAAAAAATAGATCAGAGATCTTTCATATGCAAGGTCTTTCCTCAGGCATAAGAATTGAGAGGAAAAGTGCAGAAACATAAAAAAAGTAAGACAACATATCAAAGTATTGATCCCTTGTACTTTCTCTGAGAGCACAAGATGAATTTCTCCCTAAAGATCTTGCTTTGGGAGAGAAGTGTTAACTTTCTTTGCAACATGAAGGATTTGGGGAAAAAAGTCCACTATTTCTGAAAATGTGAACTTTGCAAGATGAATCCAAGAATACATTGTCTAAAAGCAGCAATGCCCATAAATTCACTACCAGCTGCACAGCTTATAAATCAAGCTGAAAATTAGATGTCCAGGTCTCCAAACTGGCAAAAGACAGATGCAATGGAAGAACTATGCATTCCTTTTAGGCTTCCACTGGAGAATGTATATTCAAGGGAAGAGAAACAATTCTGAGAGAAAAAAAAGTAAGCAGCGACAAAAACATTTTATTAGATGTGTCACATATGGATACACCACTGAAATAATGAGGATTTCCTACCTTTACAGTCATTGTTTTTTAAAGTTCAAACATTAAAAGAAAGCTGTCAAAAATATTAGCAGATTTTTTTTTGGAGGACAGGGACTTGCTAAACAAGTCCATGTGGCAGACATTAATATGAGAATTTTCCATCAAATTAAAAATAAGGAGAGCACAAGATCCCAACAGCTATGGATTGGAGCTTGTCCTGTACAGAACAAGAGGCTGTGGCCATCACAGTGATTTTATGCAGCACAGTAAGGCATGTCTTCCCTGTAAAATCTCTCCTGTATTGACAGATTTTTGCAAAATCTGTTATTGAAATACAGAAAATGTTCTAAAATCATTTGAACAGAGGCAATGGGTGTGCAAGCACAGAGGAGTTCCTCTGTTTGCCTGGACTGGAGTCCTAGATAAGGAAGGTTCCAAAACATTCACCATTTCGAGTGAAAACAGAACTCTAAAAAAAAAATAAATATATATATATATATATGTATACACACGTGAGAAGAGATAAGAAAAACGTAATATCAAGATGGGAGATAAAGTGGTAAAATAAATTATTTTCAGCTACACAAAAAGTTGCTCTTAGTCTTATCATTATTTGTGTGATGCATATGCTTCTTTCAGTGAAAACAGGCAATATCATCTTCATTAGAAAGAGTATTTCTGAGGATAAAATAGTAGCACCTTTGTAAAACAATGCACATTGAAGAAGTGTGACATGGCTCTGTATAATCATTTCTAAGGAATTTCAGTATTCCACTTCCTTTAGAGAAAATGCAAGCTGCACTGGGTTTGCAGCAAGGTTTGGGTAGTGGGGGAACTGCAGGGGTGGCATCTGTGCAGAGACAGTGGGAGGTGCCCAAATGCCTGACTGAGCCAGTTCCAGCCAACTCATCCTTCCAGTGATGTTGGTGGCACCTCTGTGACAACATGTTTAAGGGAGGGTAAAAACTGTGCAGGAGCTGGGATAACATGTAGGAGACTGTATGAGGCTGTAGGTGGACTGGATGTTTGGGACAGACAGAGAGATCTCTAAAGTCAGGTCTTGGAACTTGTGGTTTATTGCAAAGGGTGTGGGTGAAAGGGCCTTGCCTGGAGCTGCCAGTCACAGCTCGGAGTAGGACAGTGAGAAAGTGCAGGGTACCAAGAGTTATAAGAGGTAAAAGGGTGGTAAGAAAGGAAGAGGTAAAAGCTAAGAGCTGAGAGTGAGGTTCCCATTACAATAAATCTTCTTCTGCATTGAATATTCCAGTTTTCACTAACTAATCTAATACAAGATACATATCCTATAGCATTTACAAACAGCCTATAAAAATCATTACATTACCATACTGTATTACACTTTAAACCCTAAAAACTACACTTTGGATGCCTTCTGCCAAGCCTGCAGGGTCTTCTCTGACCTTTGGACTTGCTCTCCAGCAGAAGGCATTGTTCAGTCACAGGGGGATTACTTTCGGCTGGCCATTCTGTTGTTTTCTTGTTAATCAGTAACTAAGGTTTGGTATCTCAAAGATGGCTTTCATTTCACTTTCGCTTATGGTTTCCATATTCTCAGAATCTTTTGCTAGGCAATCATATTTATAAGGTTTTCCTGATTCATCCTTCCCAACAATAACAGGAGTGAGAAGTTGTGAGAGGAACACTCTGCAGACACCAAGGTCAGTGGAGAAGGAGGGGCAGGAGGTGCTGGAGCTGAGATTCCCCTCAGACCATGGGGAGGTAGATGTGGTCTAAAGCCCAGGGAGGTCCTAGATGGAGCAGAGATCCACCTGCAGCCCCAGGAGAAGCCCATGCACAGAGCACTGATGTACCTGAAGAAAGCTGCAGCCTGCAGAGAGAAGCCCAGCCTGCACAGGAGCAGTTTCTCTGGCAGAAGCTCATGGTGGACCCACACTGGAGCAGTCCACTTGAGAAGAACTGCACCCCAGAGAGGGGACTCATGATGGAACACTTCTTGAAGAACTCCAGTCCATATGAAGTACCCCGGCTGAAGAAACTCATGAAGGACTGTATCCTAAGGAACTGACCCAATGCTGCAGCAGAGGAAGATTGTGAGGAGGAATGGGCAGCAGCAGTGAAGCCTTAGGAACTGGCCACAACCCCATTCTCCATCCTCCATGCTGCTCAGAGAAGAGGAGGTGGAAAAATTGCAAATGGAGTAAAGTTGAAGCTTGGGAGAAGGGAAGGGTGGCGAGAAGGTGTTCTTAGCTTTGTCTTTTATTCCCATTGTCCTACCTAAAGTTAAACTGGCAATGATTTAAAGATAAACAAAAGATGTCCTGGCAGCCACTGTAATATTACTGCAAATATCACAATATCAGATGTTTTCTATATCTCAGACATCAGGCCAAAAAGTATATTCCTTATTCAGAATGGCTATGAGGTTTTGGTTTGTTTATTTTGTTGTTTTTTTTTTTTTTTCCAATTATTGCTTATAAGACAACAGAATTCACTATCATCCTGTCAAAATGCCAGATATTACCTACCATAAGTTTGCCAGTTCTTATTTTCTCATTAGAAGAAAAACAGCCATTAGAAGGTATAGGGTAGACTGACGGCTGGTATAAAAATACCAAGAGGAGAAAAAAACACCAAAAACAACCTTAAGTTTTAAAACTGCTACTGTCACATAAACTTGACATGTGCCTTTGCATCTTCCCTGCAGGTTGTTCTGTTTCAGCTGCGGAGAGAGATTTAATTTTCCTTCTTGTTTCCTTTATAAAAATAATTATTTTTATTTTATTTTTCTGACATGAAGTAGCATATTGTAACAAAAAAGATAACAAATGTTATTGTGGAAAATGGTGACAAGACAGCCATATTTTTTAACACAGATTTCAGAATTTAGGAAAAGGCACGGTACTTTGGACAGGAAAGTCCTGCTAGTTTCACAAAAGCACTAGCACATCACTGGGTCTGGCTTGTTTAATGAGTATAACTTAGACAGCACTCTTTGTTCAGTTGTGCTGTTGTTTTTCAATTAAACTCTGACACTTTATTGTGACTGCTTTTACATGAAATAGATTGAAATTTTCAGATGGATTATCAACATATGTCGCACAATTGCAGTTAAACTAACAAAGTTTAGTACACTACAATTTAAACTCCATTTAATTAAAATGCCTTTATTACTAATCCATGTCCATCTGGACAAAAAAAATGTTTCTGACCCTGATAAGAGTTGTAAGTCAAGATGTAAAACTCTGTGAGTCACTTAATTTGCTGCAGAGAAAACATGCATTTAACACATACATTTCTAATTTCATTTTGATCATGAAGAATTAATAGCTCCAAATTACAAATCTATTTTCATGTACCCACATGCCAAAATCTTGGTTGCTTTTTTCTCCTTTAAAAGATATATTTAGGCTTCAGAAAAAAATAAAAACCCCAGGTTCCAAGCAAGTATGCAGTAGTCCAGGACTTGTATCTGATGAGATTTGAGATAAGCTACTTGATCTTAAAGAAAGGCAATACAAATAATAACATTTCTTGTAGAATCTCATTAAGTAGTTCAATCAGATTTCACAAACCAACTTAAACAAAACACAAAGAGTTACGATTTTGACTAGTACATTGAGGAAATATAAAGCAGCAATGTGTGGAGGCTTGGATCCTATATTGACAGCACCGGACAAGGTTATCACAGAACATATTAGCAACAAGCTGACATTATTAGACTACCAGTTCAATAACATCACGAGGATTTACATTCAATCAAAATATTTTATAGCTGTCAGTGCAAAGATAACTCCTAGTAGGATAACTCCTAGTTTAACTAAGCAGGATACCATCCCTATAGGTATATTCCAGAACCACAGTTAACTGACCTGATCATGTTACTATCCTTTACTCTCTGGGGCCTTTTATCCATCAGATTATGTTTAACAACAGAAAGCAATTGAGATCTCCCCCTTCATATATTATCATCACATTTGGTAGGGGAAAGAAGCTCTAACAGATCAGTGAACACCAGTGATGAAACTCTCTATTCTCCCCTAGCTCTGGTTTTACATAACAAATATGGTTTCTCCTGGCTCCACAATTTTAGAATATCAATATGTTAGATTTTATCTTTTTTTCCCCCAAACACCTATTATTTTCTCTAACATAATGCTGTTTGTGTCCAGAAGTGGAGAAAAAAAAAGATATGATCTCAATGAAAAGCGGTTTAATCCCAGAACAAGACTATTTAAAAAAAAAATGTATCTAAGTCTAACTAGAAGTAGCTAATTTTTTTCTCTTTTAAATTGTTCCATATTACCCAGTCTTAAGCTTTAAATAACTTTAATAAGACATTTCTTGAAAATTTAGATGCTCTGCTGGATGATGTAAGTCATATGATACCAGTTTTCCCAACCTTAAATGCTCTTACTTCCCTGGTTGCTGCCAGTGCCCAGCAGAGGGCATTTTAGGACTGAGATATATGCATACAAAATGAAGAGACCAAAACTCCTACCCCAGCAGTTTGCTCACTTTGCAGAAGTACAGGTTTGAGAAGATGAGTAAATATTTGAGTATAAACTGCAGTGTTTTCCACACAAATATCAGATCCCCAATATTTAAATAAACTGCCACATGTGACATTTATTTTATTAAGAGCTGTGTGTTCAAACTTCTACTTGTTTATACTGCATACACTAAAGTACTGTAAAACTGACATTTAGACAGTTAAATGTATGGGCACATTAACACTTTGTGTAAAATACACTTACAAAACAGGGGGAACAAGGTGCACAGAAGTCAATGGTTGAAAAATTTCATTTTAGAGAGCAAAATCCTTATTGCAGCACTATTACTATATGATTACAGGTTTAATTATATTACATAAAGAAACTCACAATTTCAGTATCAAGTTAAAACTAGCTATATAGATTGGCTGATTAAAACCACATCATAAGTTTATAACAGTTCTTCAATAAAATTTTTTGACTTTCAGATGTGGTTCTTCAAAATCACCTGAAAATCTGAATTGAATATTATAATGTTTACTTGCAAGGTTCCTACAAGTTAGGACAAATTGGAATGAGTGCTAAAAGGGCAGCCTGACTGGATGCTTTCAAAAGATGCACACACAAATTTGTTTGCCTAAGTACATGCTCAGTTACACCAGCTGAGCTTTTCAGACAAGGATATTCAGTTGCATGCCTTGATTTCAGCTGATAGCTCTACTTACAGTGCTCGTGCAACTTCATACAGCCTGGCTGGAGTCTCAGGCTACAGCCTCAGCAGTACACAACCGTGCCCTAATTATCATCTTCCTAAGGTCATAGAGTTTCAGACTGTAAGGCTGAATGACAGAGCTTCCACTGCAGTTTATACAAGCTCAGAGTGATGACAAAGGAGGGTCATAGCACCAATGTGACACATGTGCTCTCAGTGCCCAAAAATGCTGTCTACTAGGCCATTGGACAAGGTTTGGGCATGGAAGAAGGGATCCATTGCATCTATTCTTCAATTTTCTTAAGATGTGGAAATTATAATATGACCTACATCTCTGAGACTGTCACCTTCTCCTGCATGACAAGCCTGCTGTCAGAAGCACACAGTCAGGATCATTCACAGTTTAAGCACTGGTACTGAACACAAATTCCCAAAATATTACTTTGGGGAAGGACAGAATCCAGATTGTAAACCTTTGTAGTCACAATAAAATTACTGGGTTCTGCCCCACCCCCGCCACTCCCCATCTATTTTTTGGAAAGCACAAAGTATTTCAACTTTCAATCACAGCAGTAATTTAAACAATTATTTAATATCAGATGTGCAGTGCTGATATTAAAAGGATAAAGGGTTCTGGAACCATAAGGACTACATGCTGGCTACAATCCTTGGTTGCATTGCTGACTGGTGATTATTTGGGGAGCTGAAAGAAGCTATACCAAACAAGAAAAGTTTGTGACCTAGACGAGTTTTTTTACAGAAAAGTGCAGTTTTCCAGTCTACATATTTCCAAACAGTTTACTACCTGAAAAACCTGCTCTCATGTAAATCTGTCATGAAATAATACCACTTTTGGCAATGCACACTCCTAGGGGAAATTCCCAGTGAAATGAGCAGAGTGATAATGATCTAATGAAAAGAAAATTACAATAATGGCAGAGAGAAAAAAAAAAAAAGGCTACTCAAAGGCATGCATGCCTAACTTTTGCAGAGAGGTAAAAAAAGGGGGGGAACAAACACACCAAAAAATCTCTTACACTTTTCTCCCACTGTGATCTGATTAAATGAGGACCCTGCTTAGGGTTACCTCAAAATTCCACCTAAATATCTGCCAACATTTTCAAAGCTATGCTTACACCATACTCTGAAATCACTAGCACAGGAGCTCTTAGTCATTTCAAGTGATGAAGTTCAAAGCATTGGATGGAATACCCATTTTCTGAAGTTAAACCCTAGCAAAGTGGTTATGGATGGTGGAAGATCTCTCAGGTGTAAGCGCCCTTCACATCCAATGCAGCTTAATTCCTGGCTGCCAGAGAGAAGGAATCTCACTCTTCTGCCCACACTTGGTTGCTCTTCCTTTTAGAGCTGCCCTGGTGATGATTGCCAGGGGGGATCACCACTGTGGTCACCCCTCTCTAGCATGGAGCAGCAGGAAGACAGTGTCCCATGAGGAAGGGTAAGCAAGAGCCAAATATGACCACAGTAGAGACAGTGTCCTCATCAAGCAGGGCATAGTCCTGCTGTGGCTGCCATAGCAGCCGCACACCACAGCATGAACCATCCAGAGAGCCCAGGCAGAAGCAGCAGGGTGGAAACAACCTAAAGGTAGGACTGAATTCTATCCAGAAAGCAGCACTGAAGACAATTGACATTAAACATAGGTTTGAATCCACCCAGGAGACAAGATCACAACCTACAACCACAGCTCACAGGAGAACAGGTTTCCCGGGTATGAGCTCAAGATGAGCCCTGAGCAAGGCTGCAGCTATGGGTGGAGGTCCCAGGTGGGGCTGGTCAGGGAACTTAAGTGTATTACTTCTCTCAAGGAATTGCCATCTGTATCATGCAAAAATAAAATACTAAGGAAGGCTGCAATACCACCAGGAACATTTGAAGATATAATGACACGTTATTTGAGTCTAATCTCTTCAGTGTATGCACCAAATACACTTCTGGTTTATAAATTAAAATATCATTAAAAGAACTAAATTGATGAGCTAATTCAAGTCTTCCATTGTGGAAAACAGTAGCTAATATTGATACCTTGACTTCCTCCCACTCAGACTTTAGGCAATGATATGTTAGAGGAATAATGGCAATATGAACTGTTTATTATTCTCTTATCTGCTGACAGATCTTGCCAATTGGAATTGTGCACTAGCGTCCACGTCAGTAGTTAGAAAACATGAAGAGGCATTTAGAGCTGACCTTTATCCCATGGCTAGTAAAAGAATAACAGATGCCTGCTTGGTTAAATCTGAAGAATATGAGACTGTATGAGAGGATCTGAGTAAGTGCCATAAAGTCAGGAGTTCAAAACAATGCGGGTAGAGGACTGCATGGTAATAAAGCTCTTCCGGGAAAGTGAATGTGTATGTCTGCCCATGTCTGTTGAGGGGAAGTTTTTCTAAACTGAGAAGGGAACAGTAACATTTTTAAGGAAGACAGGGTAAAGTAGAAGAACAGAGCGGTTTGCAAAATTATACACAGGCTAATGAACTGGAATTTCATTGCTTCTTAATTTTCAGCCAGACAGCTTCAGGAAGGAGATTGGGATCCATGAATCACCAAGAAAAGATGAGTCCAAACAACTTCCACAGGGATGAAAAAGGAGGTATAAAGAGTTCAGGGTCTGTCATGGACACAGCTTAAAGGGACATGGTGGCAACTATTCCAAGTTGGATGTCTAATTCTCTCCAGGTAATGGATAGGGTGTATTTTTGGAGGGCATTCACAGTAATCTGTATCCTGGCTGTAGCAGGCTAAGCCAGGAATGGATACAAGAATTTAACCAATAATCTGTTTTGTTACGTATTTTCTGGAGGATTTCTGCATTTTACCGTAGATAAAGGACTGATAGGACTGAAACTTTAGAATAAAGCAAGTAGGGACTTTGTGTCCCTGCTGGAGACTGGCACCTACCTCGTTGCTGAGTCTTCAACTAACTCACAGGCATCCAAAGGGTTGCAATTCTTTTTCCAAGCTGTGGGGCCAGAAGGATGCTGAGGTCATCAAGTCCTACCAAACACACCAGATGCATTTGTTTTTATTGTTAGTGTAAATGCTTTACTACCAGGATGTACCAGTTCCGCCAGCAGGCACCTGCCTTCCTTGGAAATTTGTATCCTTACAAGGCTCTAGTCCTGGATAATGATTTTATCAAAACCTGTGTGTACCAAAGTATAGGGACAGAATAGGTATCTACCCACAGGGCATGTCGTCAGGGAAATCAGACCATCATTTCCTGTGAGAAATCCAGTACAGCTTCCAAATGATACCACTTTCTTTAACTGCATCTGGATGGAAAGATTGAGTTACTGCCCTTTAGATCACATCTGCATTTGTTCCAGAAGTCTCATAGCTCACAGCTCTAATAACATATCAGGTCTCTTCACAGACTACCTACTGCTAGTCAGAGTCATCCTTCCTGGCTTTGTAATTACAGACTGTGGGAGGACTTGGACTTCATAGCAGCCTTCAGAGCGCTTTGGTGTGAGAGGAGAGGTATGTCTTCCCATCAGCTCAAAGGTCAGGGGATGTGAGGAAGTTGTACAACAAGCTCTTGCTTTGACTATATATAAGAAAGAGGGAAAGTGGCCATTAGGGACATGTGGCAAAAATAATTGGAGCTGGAGATATTAGATTCAGCATGGCACATGGCTGCCTGACCCTGCAGGGAGTGTTGGGAGATGTGGGATGAACTCTGGACTTTGGAGGGCTGTTGGGGCAGCTTACTACAGTTTTGCATTGAAATCCTTGGGAATTGAACTGCAGACAGATCACTTAATTATTAGGTAAAATATTATCTAATGAAACAAAACACAATACAAGGGAAAAGCTTAAAATCATCCAAGATGCCAATAATCAAGTGCAAAGTTTGTGTACTTCAAGAGGGTGCATTCAGATACATCAATGAGATCTTATTCTAAAGAATAAATGATAAAGGTTTCTTACCACAAGGTTCTAAATTCTATCACTTCCAGCAGAGAATGAAGTCACCATCTACTTAATGAGGAAATTCAAACCATTGTATTTTGATCTACCAACATTTTGTCTACGATACCACAGAGACAAAGGAGCAAAGAAAAAGAGGAACATCTACTCCTTGTTTGTTGTGGGGAAATACATAAATTGAAAAATTAAAACTAGTAACTCTGCAGATATTACAGTAATAAAGGTCATAAGTAAACAATCTAAAAATGTCTTGCATTTTTTAAATGAGTCAGACTTCTTGGCAGCCTCCCATGTGAGTGGTGAGGTCCAAGACTGTTTGCCTCATAAGATAGCAAGCAGATAAGACTGTATAAGTGATGATTAAAGATATAAAACATCTGACAACACGGGAACAAGGGAGAGTCCAAAGCAGCCAATCTCAGTTTAAAGAAAATATAAGGCAAATAGCCTACGCAGACACTGAATACACAGAGGTTCAGTGACTGAGAGTGTCACCCCACTGGCAGTGATACTTCAGATCTGCACAAATACAGAGAAGTCTAGTTGGAATCTGTTTCTACATGTGTAGGAATACTTTATATTAAACATAGCATTGAGATACCAAAAAAACCAGAAAATGTTAAGCCTGTAAACCAAGAGTAGCAAAATCATGCCTGCACAGCAGCAATTTCATATATAATTACTGTAGCATATTACAGGTTTGGTAGCTGAATCAGCAGAGCCTTCAGAATGGAAACCTATGAAACGTAAATCTGCATAAGGCTTATTTGCTATCCCACATCCCTTATTTTTTTGAACTACAATCTGTTCGTGAAGACATCTGAAAGAGATGTTATTGGACACAGGATTTTGATTCATCATGTGCTTTAATTTTATGGTTCTAAGTTTACAGTTTTCCATGGTAAATATCACAAGAGTCATACACTAAGAAAACTTCTTTCTTTGTTGTGGTGGCCTATTTTCCCTGAATCATCTGATATTTTTCAGAAAATGAGAAAAACATGTGTTTTTCTGATAGATGGTATCAACTTCCATGGAAAAATCACATTGTTCACATCCCAAGAAGGTATAACATTCACTATATTAATGTAGTTTTTTTAAATATTCCAAAACCATTTACAAATGTCCATTCAAAAATCTAAAAAATACTGTAATTTCCTATTATAAAGACCAGAGAATGCATACCAGCACACAGAGAATTTTCTCCTCAACATAAACTATTATTTGTTCACAGACTTTCTTTGAATCAGCCAAAGAATACTAATGAAATAGTTCAAACTAATTAATATGAAATTGCTTGGGACTTAATATAAAAAGAAATCAATCAGAATCCATCAGATACAGAATCTGAAGATTTATTACTGAAATAAAGTAAACAAAGCAAACAAAAACCTGTACAAACAAAACACCAGAAATATAAAATCACAAGCATGAATTTAGCTTTAGCTAAGCAGCCTCAGATGTTATGGTTTTGTGGTCATTCCAATAGAAATAACATATCATTGCATCTGATACGTGGAAGGCTCAAATGAACAAGGTTCCTTAAGGCAGCAGTAGAAGCAGTCATGTTCCTCGTTTATCTTGGCCAAGGGTCATCTTTTATATTTCCTTGTGTCAAAAAATTTCCTCCCACGTAGTATGAACTGTTGTCTGTATTCACCTGCTACATTTTTCTGCTGGTGATCAAGCTGGTTCACTTTTAGGACTACCTCATTTGATTTAAGGAAATTGAGAAAATGCCAACTGCTGTAAGAAAGGGATTTCCTGAAACACTGAATCTAATTTAACAGAACTTTTTGCCCCCTGAATTTCATAGATAGCTGCCAAAATAGCAATGGTAGTAAAACCAGTTTCAGACATGACAGCTCCTTACAGTTATGCCTGATTTTTATGGCAAAAGAAGAAGCAAACTTCTCAGAGTTTTAAAAGCACATGATTCTTCAAAAGCAGCCTCCAGTTTTTACTAAAGTAATATTTTTCATTTAATATAAGCCCAAACCAACTTTACTTTTCCATGTAATTTATCCTTGGTGTATATTAATGATATTTTCCGTTTTGGTTGGTTGTTTGAGGTTTTGTTTGTTATTTTGCTGGGCTTTTTTATATAGCAAAAAGCAATACAGAATCTGACATAAATCCCACAGGTTTAGAATACATTATATGGATTGCAAACAATAAATCCATAAAGACATTTTAAGTAAGCTTTCTTAAAACTGCCTAAAAGTTACTGTAGTCACTGCAAAGACAACACTTCCCCAGGAAAGTGGTGGAATCATCTTCCCTGAAAGTGTTCACAAAGCACAAGGATTTGGCATTTGGGGATGTGGTCTAGTGGTGAACACTGTGGTGCCACTTGATGATCTCAGAGGTGTTTTTTCAACCTTATTGGGTCTATGATTTGACCATGAAAGGAGAGCTCACTACCATAGCCTAGTTTCCAGAAGTTGCACATAGGAGGATAAAAATGGAGACATCTATAGCAGACAGTTCAGGAAACCCGAATCAAAAGCTTAAATGATCCCTAATGGAAGAAGTACACACATTTACCAGTAAAGTTCTCTATGGTCCTAAACTATAAAACACTAAACCTAGTATTTTGATGTACAAATCCAGTAGCACAGTCCTCAAGTTTTTTGTCTAAATAGCCAGTGAAGTTTCTTCCAATAATACTTTCCGCATCTGGATTAGTTTCTGCACAGATCCAGACTATCGATTGGCATGGTGTCATGGTTTAACCCTGGTTAACTCTGTTTCTTGACCTGCCACTGTGAAGAAAAATAATTCTACCCCGTCCAAAACAAGCACTCATGGCAGTGCAGGTCTGCAGCTGCTTTTGTGCTAACCCTCAATAATAATCAGCCACGTGCTTTTCAACAACACAGGTCGATGGTTCCACTAAGGCAGTGCAATAGAGAAGCACAACTTCATTTCGTTTATGGCATTTCCTGGCACTGTTAACATCTTTGTAGGGTTACTTCTGTGGTATGTCTGATGCCCTGAGGTCAGACAAAGGCAAGGGCAAAGGAAAGGGCAGAATCATGCAGCTGCAAGCAGGGAAGAGCACTGAACCACTCACTGAACTGCACTTCAGCTTAGAACCTACATACTTGTGCATTGCACTCTGGAGCTGTGTAACAGTTACAGACCAAAACAAGTGCTGCACCAACATTCCAAAGCAAATACTTGTTTGGTGGGGGGATGTGTTTGTGGGGGGTTTTTTTGGGGTTTTTTTTTGTTTTTGTTTTTTTTTTTTTTCGTTCTCTAAGGCAATGTCAATCCAGACTGACAGAGTATTTTTTGAAAAAATAAAGGTATTCAGACTTTTAAGCCCTTCTCAGTTTAAAAGAGTTTCAAACTTTTAACCTCCTCTCTCCCTAATGCAATTCTCTCATCTTCCTGAATCTGTGTTACGATCCCAGAGCACACACACAGAGCTTCAGACATCCTGCACAAGATTTGAGTTTGATCTACACTCCATTGTGTTCTGTGTCTTGCCTTCAGAGCTACTGCAGCTTTCATTTTCTTTTTTGTTTGTTTGTTTTTGGTTTGTTTTTCTATTTTGTTTTGTTTTGTTTGCTTTTACAATGTGATGCATTAAGCAGTCTGAAAAACAGCCTGTAAACTTCATATAGGAGAAATACTTAAATTGTTCAATTGCGCACTTTAGCTCAGGAATGTCTGAGGAAGTTTTTTCAGTATGAAGACTTTAGAAAAATTATTTAGGGACATTTGTGCACATTTATTCTTCAGAATTTTTATAGAAAATGCTACACAAGTAGGCATTTTTAAATTTTAAATGCTAATAGCAGTTGGAATCTGAACAATCCTTCATGGGATGAACATTAACATGATCAAAGCAGCTCAAGCAGTTGTTTTGTAAATATATGATAAAGGAGATGAGTTAGATCCAGGATTGTTGCTTGCACTGCTGTAGATTTTATAACCAGTCTCTGTAACAGACATCCCACACATATTTTGCAACAAGGAGACAACTCTTGACTGAAACAGTTTACAGCAATTGTTAAATTGGAGAAATGAGAACAAAAAGATTAAAGGTAAGTGATATAAAGACATTCGGAAACAGAAGTCTATGTTGTTTACTCTGAAGTAAAAATAGATACCATCATTCCAAATGTTCTAGATGTAAATGAAACCACTCTTATAGCACAAATCCAGCTGGAACAGGAATATACACCAAAGTTAAAGACCCAGCTGTGAAATTAAGTTAACAGTAGAGTAGAAGTGGGATTAGAAAGGTAATAGCTTGAAAGCAAGAGATTTGCAGGCGTGTAAAGATACTGTTGACTCAGCATTCTGATCCTGTCACAATTAAGCCTCCTATCTAGAGTGAATACTAAGAAAATCTATGACATGATAGAGATCACTTCAGGCAATGATGTATAATAGAAACAGCTGTTTGTGGGAGGGGAGGAAAAATTTCCATCAGGAAGTAACTTACCTTTTTTTTCCCAATGGCTTTCTTGTTTAATAACTAGACAATGTGACCTATATCTGTTTACAAAATTCCCAATCAGCATTTTCTGTTCCACATCACATAGCACTAGAGACTAAATTCAGTGCATCTCATCACTGTAAGAACCCCAGACAGGCCTTCTCTTTAGATTAAGTGAGGAAGACAGCCTGTTGCCAAAAGCAAGGCAGAATGGCACGTTTCCTCTTGATCTTTGGATGAGAAATACTGTTCCTTTGGCATATGTCCATCTCTGGTTCTGTTTAGACTCTGTTTTGTCTCTCTGCCTCAGCCATGTGGTCATGGGGCTAGCCTTGCCTTTGAAAAGACCTAAATTATATGGTTGGAAGGTTCTGCTATTGCCTGGAGGATGTTGTTTCATTATGGGCACTACTGTTTCACTTAGTCCCCAAACTGGTTTTACATGTTTCTGTTATCACAATACTGTATGATTATGGTTCTTTTAATTAGCTTCAAGCAATTGTATTTTTTTTAAATAAAATAGAATCTCTTCTCCATTAAAAGGGGATTACATTAGTTTATTTAAGCAGATGAGGGAGAATTGTACCAATTTATCCTTAATATTAATCTCTTGATACAGAATCATGTTCACACAATCACTATCTTTACTGAAATGCCCATCAGAGCAAGAGAAAATCAGGATTGTAAAGCTGTGACTCTAATTCCGAGCTCAAAAGACATGAATTAGTTTCATGCTGTGTCACAGGCTTCCATGAGACCATGAGCAAGTCATTTAAGTCACCTGCATCAGGTTTCTCCCAGAATGGTACCCTGCTTCCTCATAGCACTGATAAGGCAAATTGGGATCTGTGTAGCCTGTCTGTGACACACTGTCACTCTGCTTTTTTTCTAATATCCCACATGATAGATATTACAAAGGCACAGCAGTCCAAAACAGTCTTTCAAAACAGAATCTCTAAAATTTTACAATCTTCATAAAAGACATCTGAACTTATTACACAGTAGCTGCCATGAAATTTCCAGACATAAGTCTAGGACAAAAGAAACATTAAAAATATTTGTGTTGTGAAAGTCAAAGACACACTTGTAATTACACTACAAGCTTGTGAGTCTCAGGTTAAAAAATTAAGTTATTAAATCATTCAAAATCTCTACTGCTAGATACATGAACAAAAGAGTACACTTATATACATGATTATAGCTTAAAAATTTCTCAACCTTTCAAATATGTAGATATTGTTATTGCTCAAAAATATTTTCTTGAAAACAGACTAATTCTCCATTGTGAAATTCCCTGGCTGCATGAAATCTTACCATTCTTCTCATGAACTGTGAACACAACTCTAAACACAGCAGGATTTCTTCTAAATCTAGAATCCCTCTGCTTTGCACCAGATTGAGATGTAGAAATCAAGAAAAACTCAGCAACATTTTTTTCCAAGCACAAAGTGAGACCTCACTTTGAAGTGGCAAGGGTGTAGGAAGTGGAAACATACTTGTTTGTTCTAAAGACAGATGGATAAATGCTCATTTTGAGAAATCAGTGAAAAGCTCCCTTCTGTCACAGCAAGGAAACACCCTTATAGAGTTGCAAGAAAATCCTTTATATGCATCAACTTAAATACTGGGCTGAAAGTGTTTGAGGTATTGGCTCAACAGAAACTTAGATGCTTGAAAGAAATATTGGAATAATCAATATGTGGGGAAAACCCCCCCACTTTTTATTCCAGTAAACCAGTAACTTCAGAAAAAATGACAGATTAAGGCATCTTTGGACAAGGACAGGTTACTCAATCTGTATTTGGGGTTAGAATGATAAAACCAGAGTAAGACATGTTTAATAAAGCTCAATTTTTTAGACTAAAGGCCCACTGAAAATAGTCCGAGCTTCCCTTGATTTCAATAAGTTTTCAATAAGGCCTAATTAATTTTAGTCTTTGAAAAAAGATAAGATTAAAATGTGAATGGCCAAGACTTCACAGCCTTGAAAGACCAGAGTTGGGATTTCAATCATGAACTCAGTTTTCAGTGAATCTGATTAATTCCCCATGTTTGGGAGCTATCAGTAGGAGACAAAATAGGGCAATTCAGAGAGATGATACAATCTAGAGATGTCATAACCTGAAAATCAGGAGATAAGCAGAATCTTGAGAGATTTTCTATTTTACAGGAAACCAGTACTACTCAGGGATAAGGATGAACCAGAAAAATTTTCTATGAAAAAATGCATTTCCATTACAATTTATAGCTTTTATGAATAAATGGGACTATTCCAAAATTTAGGTAAAATATAAGTGTCCTTATCAGCAACCATTTTTCTTAGTATAACTCAAATCTCTCATGCTCCAAATACCTTTTGTCTGAGCATGTAAACCAAATACCTCCTTCTCTTTGAAGCAGTCTTATATCACGGTCACTGCTGAGGCAGACACAACATATGAAAGGATGCACTACATTTCAGAGGGCTAATATCTGTTTATTACAACAGCATGCTGTCTTTTATACCCTCTACAAAGTGCACATTTTGTTCATTGGTTACAGTAAATCAACATAACGTTAATTGGTGTAAAACCATCTCCACCTCTGTTTTTCTCAAAATTTTTCTAAAAATACTTTTCCCAGTTGCAGGTTTTTTCTCACTTATCTCCTTCTCCTTCTTCTCTTCTCGGTCTCCATACCAACAGCCTCGGTAAAATTCCTTTCAGAAATAAACCTTACCCATTAACCCTCTCTGGCTCACAGACCAGCCGTAAGCCCCCTTCCATATATCACTCAGTATACTCCTAGTATTCTCTCTGCATAAAACACACATTACATTCTTTCAGCATTTCCTCTTGTTTCCTAGACCTCTGATCACTATCACTGCTCGCTGCTTATCCCTCTCCCCCTAGACCACATCCTTGAACTACCATATCCAAGAAGAGGACAAATTTATCCAGCCCAGAGATTATTTCATAATGAAGTTGATAGAAAATAGGCCTTTTTGCAATGATACAACACTGTTAATTCAATTTCAGCTTGTTCATCTCCTATAACTTCAACATATATAAAACACATAAAACTTCTATTGAAACAGTTGCTCACGGCATCATAAGGTGCAACTGTTATTTAAACTGTTTATTTAGAGAGCAGTCTCTTCTTTCATAGCAGTATTTCAGTTAGATATGGTTCTGACTCCTGGGAAAGCATAAAGAATTATCTCTAGGGGATTCTAATTAACAGGAAAATGTTATTGTTCTACTGAAACAAAGACTGAAAAAGTAGTTGAATAGGGCAAGAGTTTTCAGAAAAGAGGGAGATGGTAAATAGAGAGAGTCATTTTCTGAAAAAAATTGAAGGAGTACTGGTAGGACTACAGAAAGGTTATTTTGTAAGCCAGACTGTTGAACAAGAAAAGCCACACAATAGGAGTAGCAGAGACAATTGTGTCTATACTGAGAGATCTTCAGTAACTTGGACCAGTGAAAAATAAATCATACAAAAACTGAAAGCGAGGATGAATATAAGAAACCAAGGACACATCAATAAAAGCAAAGATGTGAGTACATGTAATGTGACATAAAGAGTTAGGCAAAAAAAGTTTTAGCAGTAAAAAGTAACTGAAAGACAAATGGGATAGTGAACACACTTTTAAGAAGGAAAAGATGCTGAGGAAGTGAAAATACCTAGCTGTGCCCTGTCCCATTGAGTGCCCTGTCCTGTTGAGATCTCAAAAAGTTCATATTCTCCCTAATCTTCCCTAAGTTCAAATTCTCATTTATCAGAACTTGTCATGATGAAATAGAAAACACTGTTGGTGAAAGGATCAGAATTAAAAATATTATTGACAGATCAGTAAGACAACTAGCTCTATCTTACTGGGTTTGGAACAAATAACACAACAATGTGCAATGGCAAAAGAAAAGAAAATAAAATTCAGAATACACAAAATACAGAATGAGAAACATTCAGCTAGATGGTGGGGACAGAATTGTCCTAGGGTTACAATGATTTATACAGTGATGTCCTTCCAAAAAGCCATCTCCTTATAGAATGTAATAACGAAAATGATAACTAATCCTACAAATTCAGCTTTTGTGAGTCATCAATGGTAATTCTGTGTCTGGTTAAGGGCCTTCATGTCTAACAAGAAACTGGAGAGAATTCTGATTTTTTTTTTTTTTTTACAAGAGCAGGAGTTTTTAAAAAGAGAATGAGTTTTTTAAAAAAAAAAAAAAAAAAAAAAAGAACAAAAGGCAGCGAGTTTATTTGGCCTAGAAAGCAAGATGAAGGTAACATGGTAAAAATTTCAGAAGAAGACAACCATTGTTCTTCCATGTACAAGGGAGAAGAAAAAGAAGAAATAAAATTGACAGCAAAGGTTAGAGCTGCAGAAACTTTTCAGCAGGGTGGTGAAACAACAGAGGGTACTATTTGAACAAACTAAGAAAATATCATGTTGAAAATGTTGAAAACAAGGGGCAATCAAGTTCTTTCTCAGGATGTTTTAGGAGAGGAAATTCATACTATATGTCTCCTTTGACCCTTTCTTAAATTTCTAGATTTTTAGAAATGGACGGAAGAGGGGGGAAAGTCATTATAATAAACATATTCCACAATATTCTTTTTCCAATACAAAGAGGATAAAGCTACAAAATGTATAATATTTTGCAATGCCTAATTTCATTTTAGCATCTGCTTTCTAAGACATCTGTCTTCAGCCGGTATAATTTGCATAATTATAGTGCAAGACAAGGACCACACAAAAGAAACTCTATACTGAATAGCAAAACAGACTAACAGCAATTTGAATCACAGCTTGATTTCCCATGGTTCTGAGAAACACCAGATAGTTTTGTTGGCCACGTGTAAAATAGACTGAGGACGGTTTCTTCCTCTTCTCCCAAATATGGGTTCATCATTAGGCAATACTCAATTTTTTAAGTTACCAAGGTGATAAATGAAATCTGAATTGGTTTACATCATAGAAAACACTATTTCAACACTTGCTGACTATATTCTATTCAAGTCTTTGCTATTACACAAAAGATTATCCAGGTTGGCTGTAATAGCCTAATTTAATAGATTTTTAGATGTGTGATCGGTTTATTTTTAAATATATTTCTAATATATCTGACATGACTATCAATACATTTCTGGTTATACACTCTGTGAAACTCAAAACCAAGAGGGCTTTAATTCAAACAAAAGAAAATTACCCTGAGGATTAAAGTATAAGGACAGATAGATATTCCACTATCTACAGGAGGGATACCCTGTTGTTCCCTTAATGTAATGAAAACATTATGAACTAAACAAAAAATGAAACACTGATGAGAAGAGGACAGAGTTCAAAGAAAGAGCATATTTCCTTTGTTCATATGAAGATCTATTGTGCATTCATAGATGGAGCCATGAAAAACAGACTTCACTTTCTATTTGATTTGGTTTTTTACTGAAACAAGAAGCACTTTCCTACTTTTGGCAGTAAACACTTCAGTATCTTGGAAATTACAAGGTAAGTCACATATTTTAGAGGATGAGGAGAAAAACCCATGTCATAGCAGTTATCAAGTACACAGTAAATGGAAAAAAACCCCTAAAAACAGAACTCCCATATAAAGAAAGAATAGTAACATGCTTAGCTAAAATATTCTCAAGAAGTTTAATGTAGCATTATATTTCTTTTATGCATTTTGAGATTTACTGAGATAGTTACCCTTAATTTACTCTAGGATGATCATTTTGCTGTAAATCCTCAAGGGGACACTGCTATTCTACAACTGGTATTTTAGCAAACTTCCAAGTGTAGACAAGTTTATGGAAGTAACTTGCTCCTGCATTATTAATCTGTCTCCATTTCTCTACCTGTGAAAAGAAAAATATATTTCACTGCATGTATTCTGTTCTAAAACTGACCTACCCCAGAACCTAGCCTGTGTCTTTCACCCTAGGACTGCTACTCAGTGATTCTCACATAAATTACTTCACTAGTTTTCAGAGAAGAACAAGATTAGAAAACATCCTTGTAGGCTTTAATGAGTAGGCACATAAATTATTATTTCCTTATATGCCATAAAGAAAACCTATTTTCTGGATTCAGGCAGAACTCATAAACTCAGAACTATTTATTCCTAACTAGACCCAGGCATGTCTGACCATGCACAAAAGCAGAGCTTTAGGTAACACAGAGATATAGAAAAATGTTGAGGTAAATGAATTATTGATTTAGTTTCTGGTTTCTGTACCACTGTAAACACATAATTAGATCAGTGAAAAAAATTCTTAACAATGACTTTTTTAGTATTTTCTGTGGAATTGCGTTACTTTCTGAGTAAATTTTCTGTAATTAAATTTAGTTTTCAGGGAAGGGCTTGCTTTTGAGAAACCGGTAATTCATGTATCATCCAGCATTTCTATCACTGTGTTTTACTTGGCCTAGTCCAGATTTATCTTTCTGAACTGAATCCAGCCTTTTACTTGGCAAAATGCTTTCACTGCTTTATGGCTGCCAAGAAGCTTGCAAGATTTGCCCTTTGGATGGGCATTTCAATTGTGTTCTTTCTGCACAGGAAAGTACTAGCAATAGGCTGACCCTCCTGGATAACAGTGCCCACTGTCAAGAGTTGCTAATGAAGATTCCCACAGGTGCTCTGCTAGGACAGACCTAGCAGGTATCAACACACCTACAAATAACAACATTATATCATAAAAAGCCTTCCCAGTTATCTGCTGATTCAACCTAATTGCAAATTATGTACTAAAGAGCACTGACTGGTAAGGACTTCAGTCTTCTGGTGAATGGTAACGAATGTGAGTATGCAAGAGCTCTTGGCCCTACTGACATTTGTGTCATATCTTACAGACAGACATAGCAGAGATAAACTAGTCTCTTCTTCCACTGAGTGCACAGGATGCAGCTTACAATTACTACTTCAAATTTACAGAGTGAGGTACAAAGATAAGTCAGAAATTAATAATGACCTTTCCTTTAAAATCTTACATACCTGCAGATCATACTATTAAATACTTGCAGGCAAAAATTATGCCATCCCACTGCCCTGTATTCGTAGATCCAATTCAGCTCCTGAAAACCCAAGAAGCACAGTAAAGACTTTAGGTGTGACACCAGTTGCTACCTCCTGAGGTAATTTCTCCTTACACAGCATGACTGCAATTGTCATGTATCTAGTTTCCATGCAGTAGAGGTACACGTGATAAAGCAGACAGCAGAGATGTCTGTTCACTTTCCTTCTCTTGCTAAGCTTTCTGTGGCATCCCTTCTATCACAATCTTCCAGTGTGACTGAGCTTCCTTCACATATCTTCTGTAATTCCTGTTCCTTGCTATCTATACAGCCTGCAGTCACCACAGACATTCACTTTGGCCCAAACATTGTGCAAAGGTGTAGCACAGGGCTGAGCTGAATATACCCTGCCTTTTAGCTGCTATCTAGATCATGTAATCACCCAGCTCTTTTCTGACACAAACTTGCAGTATGCTGGCTAAGAGCAGGACACAAATTTGCTTATATCTGCTATAACTTATTTCTTCTTTCATGTTCAAAGTTATACAAGTGACAAGGCTAGGACGGAAGGCATCCACTTAGGGAAAAGGATCCTGGATATGAAAGAGTAATTGTGAATAATGATGCGAAAATTTAATTTCTTGGTGTTCACCTTGATGATGATTTTCATAGTCCCATTGTTTAATTACTTAAATAAACTATAATCAGTAATGTACAAAAGTTACTTTCAGAAAAACACAGGCAAGTAGCTACTACAGAATCTCACCAAAGAATGAATCAATCAAATTTCAGTTAAGATGATACAATCACTACCTTTCAGATGCTCTGCTTCCAAAGTGAAAATTAAGGGATGGAGGTACTTCTCTACTGTATATAAACATGGGGAGTGATCCAAAGATTTTTCATGTTGAGTGAAACTCTCAAAAACTTCAAGAAGAAATGCAAGACAAAGTGTGATCTGAAGTTTCCACCTTCTAGAGATAACACTGTGAACCAAGACTGCAGGTACCTAACATTCAGCTTTCCTACTCCATAGGCTAATACTTCAGGTACCAGGAAGCAAAAACCAGTCCTCACTACCTCGCTGTGATTTTTAAGCTGCCACATCTACTACTTCCCATAGATGAAGACTGAGTAGCCGTCATCTTCTCAGTCACTGGTACTGTGATCCTGGTATCCATTGCATCTGGAAGCTGGGAGCTGTTTGTTTCAAGTGTCTGTGACTCACATGGTATCAAGCACCTACTTCTTGAAGTAAATTCTACTTTGAGCATACCAGAAGGCAGAACCACAGCCAGTCAGGGAGCATTCAGATTCAACCCAGAAGTACCCAGGAGGCTTAAGCAAACACAGCATAAGAGTTACTAAACATGATTTTTAATTTCAGCTTTGAACTTCACTGTTTGAAGCTTCTCCAAACCACTTGGAGCTAGCTCATGTATTAAAAACTCTACATTTTTTCCAAGAAAGTCTACCAATCCGTAATTATTGATGACAATCTGAAACACTGATAGGAATGCATGTGAGTTGACCTTTGTGCACAAAGACCAATACTTCAGGATAATATGGTCTGTACATACTAAATTACAAGGCGTGGTTTCCAAACTATGATTTTTACTAGCTACCCTCCTCCTCTGACAATGTTTACTTGCAGTGAAAATACCCAAACCAACAAAACAAACAGAACATTTAACAGTCTGTCATTTAACAGTCAGTTAACAACATGAGACAGTATTCTGGACAGAGCAGTACTACTTTCAGTTCATACACACAAGGAAATAAAACACTTAGATCTACTTTCCTCATTAATTTTCTTTTTTTTTTTTTAATTCAACACTGCTCACCAATATAAGCTTAGCATGTAGTATCTTAAATTAATAAGGAGAAACTGAAAACTTTTAATAGAATTTATCCTAGCAAGTTCCTGAGAATCTTGGCAATTCCCAAGAAACCTATGGGAAACTTAAGTAAAACAAGCTCTTTAGACAACTAAAACAAATTCAAATACTCTGTAAAAAATTATTTGAGCAGGGTTTTCTATTCTATTAATATTTTCTATGCTAGATAGGTACAGAGTTAATCTTGTACACTTGAGCAGTTCAAGAGGACTTAAAAGCATCAGTGTCCCTGTATTTTTCTGCCTATAATCCCACAGTCTCCCAAGGGAAAGCAGCAATTTTCATGAGATGGAGCAATGCCACACAGCTCCATAAGTAATTTTTCCCATAATTGTGTACATTGAGGCAGAAGAAATAACAAGGAAGTTGGCATAGTCTCTATCCTAAAATATTCCCCAGTAGATAAGAGACACTCATAGTCTTTCTCTGCATGAGGAGGATAGAGCCATGAATATTGGGGAGTGCATGTACAGCCCTCTCCTCACATTATAAGCAGGGAATAGGTGCTGCTGTAGGCAGCACTGAGACACACCTCTCCTTTCCTCTTCCCAGGCTCTCTCCTCTAGAGTCAGACTAGGGCCACTGTCTGTAAATTACAGTTCAGTGTTTACGTTTAAGATGACGGAGAAATCCACAGAAATTGATCTGACCTCATTAGTATGTAAAATATTAGAATAAGCTTAGAATAAGAAAAATAGAAGTTGATAAAATAGGACAAAGCCCCCTGGGGCTCAGAAAAAAAAGGTGTCCCGTTTTTCATTCAGCTCTTCACAGCTAGTAGTAACACCAGGCTAACTCATTTACTAGAGCTTTCCACTTGAAGGACTAGTGCTTATACCTGCTTAGGTGTCTAAACTGTATTTCAACATGGTTCACTCTCTTCTAGCATAGTATTAGTTTATAAAAAAGATGTTGTTTGGAAAGTTTAGCCTTCTCCCCAGTTTCTCCCATCTTTGCAAGTTACGAAACCTATTGTTTCTACCAGGGCATTGTACGACAATCTTCTAAGGGAAGGCAAAGAAAAGAAAATACAGTTCTATCTTGCTCACTATAAAGTTTGGGCCTCTACATTTCCCAAACACATCTTCAAATGCCTTGTTTTCTTTAAAAAGCAGCAAGCTACAAGGTCCCACCTAACTCCAACACAAAACACATCCTAGGACTTATCTTTCCATCAAGACTTTTTTTGTTAGTTGAACTCTGTAAGCATGCCAGATCCCTCATTTACCAGACCCTCCTCCAGATGCAGCCATAAATGCTCATTAAGCTCACAGGTTAACTACAAAACTTTTCTCTGCCAGTGAAAGATAATGTAGGCTTGGGTGTTCATTTGGCCAAATATTGCCTTATGAAGAAAAGACAATTCTTAAAAAATCTATTTCTTTAAAAAGAAAGGTTTTTGTTTAGTAAAGGGAACAGTAGTACATGTGAACTAGCAGAATTTTTACATGAACTTTAAAACACTGTATGCTAAGAAATTCTCAGTTTGGCTGAGAAAGACATGGATTATTCTGAGAAACACAGAACCAGTTAAATAGACAATGGTAAGTTACTCAGAGGGAATGTACCATTAATGTTGGTCTCATTAATGTTTCCATTCATGATCTTGATACCAAAAGCAGTAAGGTGTTTATGGAACTTCTTAAGATGAAAACCTTACATAGTAAAAAAATCAGTCGCCCTGATTACCAGTATAACTACTTTGAACTAAAATACTTAGTACATGTCTTTGGAACCAACAAATGTTTCTGTTTTCACTTTGGAATCTGCTAGTTGAAGACAGGAGAAGAAAGATCCAAGAGACTTGGTGAAGCACAGTAGTAATTTTGCTGTGAATGATACAAATGTACTCTTCATCAAAGGTGTTTAGTTTAGCAACATAGTCATTAATGTGACTGAACAAGTCTTGCATATAATTTCAGTAAACTATGACGAAGTAAGATCAAATCAAACTTAGAGATCTAGACAAGAGCAACAAGAATAAAGAAGGAAATTAATATTTTATTATATGAAAGAAAAGTTTGATTTATTTCAGGTATTGCACGGAAGAGTTAAGAAATGACATTATTGCATTCTAAAACTACATCAAAGAATAAACATGGTGGAAGACAAAGAATGTTTTCGGTTACAGATGACATTGAAGAGAGAACAACTGTGCCTAAAATGATTCTGTGAATATATGTAGACTGAAAATTAGGTTTTTAATAGTCAGAAAAAAAGATCCATTTGCAACATCCTTCCAGTAGTTCAGCTGGATTCCATATAAAGTTTATTAATTTACAAGTGAAATTACATGCTACTGTCTGCAAAAGCATGGAAATAAGCAACCCTTTTGAGTCTTATTCCTACTATTATTAGAGAAATAGGAAACATGTTAATGAGCAGAGTTTTGCAATCACTACGAATTAAAAGAGGCTTCGATGGGTCTACTAGTACCAACACTGACAGCTAATTCTGATACTGTCCTCAGCCTTGTAAAAACTGAGAATTATTATTTTTTCCCTTCAACAAATTCTGCAGGCTATATTAGTAGAAATGGCAGTGTCTCTTCCGCATTTTTGACACTCATAAAAATCTCTGGTTGATACCAAGGGGTAAGTTTTGATGAACAGTTAAGAAGTGTGAGAAACACAAATTATATAAAGGAATTACAGCATGCAGGAGCTTTGAGCCTTCCTGCATTTTCATATTCAACTGTGTAAACATGGAAAGAATTATTTGGTAGGGGTGTGTGCATGGTTGTCTTCCATTTTTGGCAAGTAGTTGGCTGTCCTGAAGTACAATAACTCTCAAGGCCATGCCTTGATGGTTGTTTCCAATTGAGTTGTTGCTGACTTGAAGGTGTGTTTACAGAGACCTCCCCTTAAATCCAGTACGTACATTTGTATACATACTTACATACCGACACAGTACGTCTGGATAAACCACTCTAGATAAACGTACAAGAACCAACCAAAGTGTTTCTGTGTACTGTGATAAGCCCACTCACATACTTGCAAAAACACAACTTTGCTGCAGAAACCAGTCTTGCAGTTTCCTGATGTTCGTCTTTAGGATGGACTCGGCTCAGCTGTATCCCTTTCATAGCAACCAAGCGCCACGGCAGAAGGCAGATGTGCCCATCTTTGTCTCTGCCCGTCCTGGGGCGCTGCCCCGCCGCAGGCCGAACACGCACACGGGGCAGGCTGGCCAGGCCGCGCTGGGTGCCAGCAGGATCCCCTGCCAGAGCGGGATCCCCTGCCAGAGCAAACCCGCTCGGGCTGCCTGCTCCGGCCCGGCTGCCTCCAGCCCCTCCCTCGGGCTGGAGTGGTCCTGCCCCAGCAGCGCGGCTGCTCCCTTTGCAATGCCCCTATGCCTCCGTGCCCGTGTCCGATCCTCCTTCCCGACTTTGGGGCGTCCCAAAGCCCCTGGTGAAGGAGAAGGCGAGTGCAGACATCGCAGAGCGGCACAGACCGTCCTCCTCACCCCGGGCCGTAGGGGCCCGAGGCGGCGCGGCCGCTGGAGGGCAGAGCGCGGAGGGGCGGCGAGCGAGGGGCGGGCACTGCCGGGCCGCGTCCCCGGCGTGTGAGCATGCCGCGCCGGGAGGAGGAGGAATTCCTCGGCCGGGCCGGGGGAGGTTCGCACTGGAGTTAGCGCCGGGCAGGGAGGAAGAGTGAGCGCTGCCGGAAGCGGCGGAGCGGCGGCGGCGCTGGGAGCCCGCGGTGCCCCGCGGGCAGCGATGTAGCTGGGTGACGGTGACAGCGGCCGGAGCGCGCCGCCTCCGCTGCCAGCGGGCCGGTGCGGCGGGTCGGGAGCCTGTCCGGGGAGGCGGCAGCAGCGCGCCCAATCTCGCCGCTTCCCCGCTTTCCCCTCTGCCCTCGGTGCCGTCTCTCGGCGCGGCCCTCCCTCCGTTCCTCCCTGCCGCCCTCCGCCGCCGGCCGGGGGGCTGCGGCCGCCGCCGCTGCCATGGGGCTGCCCACGCTGGAGTTCAGTGACTCCTACTTGGACAGCCCGGATTTCAGGGAGCGCCTCAAGTGTCACGAGATCGAGCTGGAGAGGACGAACAAGTTCATCAAGGAGCTGATTAAGGACGGAAGCCTCCTCATCGGGGCCCTGCGAAGTGAGTCGGGCGGCGGGACCGGCGGTGGCTGGCAGGAGAAGGGGCTTCTTTTGTTTGAATGGGCGCCGGGCGCGGGCTCCCCTGCCGGCAGCCGCCGAAAGGCGCCTCCTCAACTTTCTCTGCCCCGCTCCCTCCCTTGCTCGCTCCCCGCCGCCGTGCCGCGCCTCGCCTGCGGCGGGGCCGGGCGGGTGTCCCGGGGGAGCGGGGGCGGCGCGGGCCCTGCCCCGGCCCCGGCCCGGCCCGGCCGCGCCCTCCCCACCGGGACCGCGGGCAGAGCGGGGGCGCGGACCGGCCCGGTGGTCCCGCCTGGGATGCGGGGCTGCGGCCGAAAGCCGCGTGTAGGTCGCTGTACGGTACGGACCAGGCGTGAGCTGTTGTGGCCAGGTCTCTTTTTGGCACGCTGACTGCTAGTTACGTGTCTTAAGATAACGAAGATATTCGTAATAAATGGGCAAAGCGAGATAATGAGTGAATTTATGGGGAGAATTTATACCTTCCCCCCATACTCTCGTGTCTTCATGTAGTGTATGAACTTTTATGTATTTTGAAAGGTTCAGAAAGCAGAGATAAACACGAACAGTGTAGTGCTTTTAAAGTTCTGTGAGTTGAGCAGTGACAGCTTTCTGGGGCATGAAAACGGCAGTCACGCTCTGAAGATCATAAAGTGAAAGCTGCAAATTGCCCAGGAGCGTCACTAGACTCTGTTCTCCCGTCCTGTAAACCTTGCCATCTACATGTCTATAAGTCACTTTGGATCTCTCACCTGTTGCCCAAAGTTTTCCTTCATGGGGAGCAGAGAAGTAACTTAGAGCATCTCTTTTTGCAACATGAGACAATCAAAGGAAAGAATCACTATAAGTCCTTAGAAATATCTGCCCCATTGACATGATGTGCGGGTTTTTGTAGGGTTAGGGGTAGAAGTACTGCGTGTTATGTGGACAGGAAACAGGTGTTGCTCTGAGCTCTGTAGCTCTTAAGAACTATTTCTAACCCGGAGTCTAAACCCAAAGTTTGTATCCTTACCTAGGAGGTTAAAATTGTGAGGATTTTATTTGCCTAGCAGTAGGATTGAACTGTATTTGTTCATGCATTGTTTACAGCATTGCGTTTACATAAAGCAGCTATTGTCTTTTTGAGAGTTTTTTTCATATAAATGTGTCTCGACACATGGAAGTTTTAGTGAGTAGCTGGGTAACTAACATCTTATGTGAATTTATATTAAATTTAATAAATTCCTGAACCCATGCCCACAGGATGTGAGATGACCAATTATGTGGAAATAGTGCTTTTGTGTGTGTGTGTGTGTGTGTGTATATATATGTGTGTGTGTGTGTATGTGTGTGTATCAGTCAATCTGTATCTCATTGGTACAGTTTTCTTTACAGGCAAAAAGGTTTATTTGTACTTTAAGCCTTTCTTGTTGCTAAAAACTCTCCTTGCAACAGAAAGTCTGAGCTGGTTTTCAGTAGTAAAAACTTGCTATAACAAACCTAGTCCTATAAAATAGTAATGACAGATTAGGATAGCACATGAGTACTTTTTTGACCTGGACTAGCACTGAGAACTGCTTTTGGTTCCAGATCAAATATGCACAAACACAACTTTCTTAGGCTATCTGAAGACAGGCTGAGTGGTTGAGGCTGTTAAGCCTGGAGAAGAGACAGCTCTGCGAAAATTTTCCTTCAGCTCTCCAGTGACTAAAGAGAGGCATACAAGAACTGGAGAGGGAATTTTTACAAGGATATGCAGTGAATTGCCAAGGGGTAATGTAGTGGGTAGGTTTAAATAAGATATTAGGAAGAAATTCTTCACTGTGAGAATAGTGAGATACTGTAACAGGTTGCCCTGGGAAACTGTGGATGCCCCCTTATGGGAAAGTTCAAGGCCAGGCCTTGAGCAACCTGGTGGTGGAGCAATCTAGTGGGAGGGGTCCCTGCCAATGGAGGGAGTTCGGGACTTGATGGTCTTTAAGGTCCGTTCCACCACAAGCGATTTTATGATTGTCAATGACAGACCGCAGTAGAACAAATATTGTATTCGAGAAGTAAATTGAACCCTGATTCTGAAGTGAGTAATCCCATTAGTTTTGGGGAGAACGCTTATGAGTCCTTGCAGGATTTAGAACAATATTACCATCTGAAGTAATGACTGCTGTGATTTTAGAAACCTTTTAGTTCAAATGTTATTCTATTTGACACAATGTTTATTGTATCCTACATACAGATCTAGAATGTTGTGTGTCTTTTAGTCTGAGAAAAATAAAGTTTGTTTTGGTATAGTAAGAAATATTTATCCTTTTGTTAATTTCAAATCCCTTTATTTCATGACTGTGTTAGGGCTGCTGAGGAAATGTCTGGATTTTTCTCAACAATTTAGAAATCCTGGACTTATGCTCTGACTCGTTTGTAGATGCTGCAAGAACAATGTACCTGTTACAGCAAGTAGTACTATTGTATATTTTTAGAGCACAGAAATTTGACTTGTTTAAGCAAATTAGCTATTCCTATTCAGCTTTAAAATCAGTGAAGTGGAAAATGCTTCTGCAGTCCTTTTATTTTTTTCAAATTTTTTAAAACATGTTTGAAAATCAAACTGTGAAGTAGTTCAGTGATAACGCTATTATTTGATTTTTAAATATTTAATAACCTACAAACCTGGAAACAGAACAGGCATTATTTACCAAGTTTTATCTCTAGATGATCTAGGATTTTTATTTACACATTATTTTGTAGGATCAGTTCTGATAGGGTAAAAGAATCTGAACTGTGCTGTAGAGCTTCAATGGAAATGAGTTTTGGAACCTGACTATGCTTAGAGAGGAGACAGTGAAACTGGTAGAAAACACAATAATATTTTAAAGGTTGCTAAATGTAAGTTTTATTATGTGAAATGACAGCATGTCCATGGTTTTGAAGGTAAAATTAAACTTCTGTATTACAAATGTTACAAAATTTTAATGTTTTTAGAATCAAGTATGCAAGTTACTGTTTCAATGCAATGTTTATAAATACCTGGAAGATTCCACATAAACTGAAGGTAGAATAAATATGCTTAATGTAGTATGCAAATATTTTGCATTTTATTTGGAATGGTCCCAAAATGAGTCAGACTTTATTTTAGTGTGGTTTTGCTACCTTAATTCAGGACAGTGCTGCTTTCCAAGGTGGCATGCAGATCTGTAATACTGTGTTCCATGAAGCAGCAGTTGACTATTGTGAATGCAATGGGAACTGATAAAGCCAGAATTGATATAAAATCCTCAGCAACTTTTTCCTATCATTTTTTACACTGTTTGAGTTTCTGAATAAACTGGACTCTGTGATTATACAGATTATACGTTTCAGTTTAGCTGCATGTTAGCATCCCATCTGCATGACCATTGTGCCTACTTCAGCCTTGTCCTACAGTTAGTATTTATACAGATGGACTACACTTCCTTTGTCAAATCGGCTGAGGTACTAAATGCATTGCTGTCTCTTGAAAGATTTAGTTTATGCATGTAAGAGACTTACCTATTATATTAATTTTAGTTTTTTTAGTAGAGATTTAGCCCAGTGGATAGGCACATTTAAGTTGAAGCATATGGTTTTTTAGTACACCTACATGAGGGTTTTTGTTGTTAACTTAGGAATTAAAAGTATAAAAAACTTTTTAGAAAAAACGGCTTCCTGTTACAACTGACCTTGATTATTAGGTAACTGTTGATTTTATAATTTCTTCAGTTGCCGAATTGAATAGATATTTCAGGTGCACGTTGAAAGTGCAAATACCTAAATGCTTCACATTGTGAGGTCCAGCTGTAGAATGACTCCTAAGGCAGAATTGATATTTTTTCTTCTTGTTCATTCTAGGTTGTTTTCAATTAAAACAGTAAGTCTGTTTTTCCCTGTAGTTTTTGCCAGTATGTACTTTAAAATGTCTTTGTAGTTATCTTCTGAAAAGGCAGCTTAGTCCAGGTGTGGTCCTGTAGATTATATAGGAAATTCCATTATAGAATTACTTGTTTGCTTTTAATTTCCATAATAGGCTTACTGAGTTGCCAAAGTTAATAAATACTGTATTTAACAATCCAGAAAAGTGACATTTATCTAGTGCAGGTCATCTTATGGCTCATATGCAGAAGCCTTCTGTTTCTCCCTCTGATTTTTGAGGCCCTCTCCATTTTAAGTCCTATCAAATTCACGGATTCAAAGATGAGAACTACCTAAGTTTTGGGTTAAGTGTTTGAAAGTTTAGTATGTTTACAGCTGTTTTAAGTAATTCTATACTTTTTCAAGTGTCTTAGTATGATGCAAATAGTAATTCAGAGCTGTGCTGTTAGATATACATATGATATAAATGAGATATGGCAGATATCTTTAGGATTTTGTAATTTAATAGCAGTAATTTTATTTTACTACTTGACACAAGGAGAACCAGAGACACAAGATGGAAATACTGTCTTTTGCAAGGGGTGCAAGGGAATATTATTTACCAGGGTTTTATAGAAATTTCACACAAGACTGTCAAGTTGCTTGTCATATTTCAGGGTTTTCAGGGATGATTCATTTCTCTACTAAACCTAATTATAAAAATACTGTGATGAACCTGTTTATACATAGGGAAATTTGGGGATTAGCTCCCTGAAAAAAAAAAGAAAAAGGACAAAATTACAGCATGAGAACTTAAATTTTTTTTATCTCTTTGGGGATTTTTTTTTTCCATATTATAAACAAAACCTTTGTATCTTTCCAGAGAGATGCATTTTCCCAGATATCTTTGCTTTACATATTTTCATAAGATTATGTCTGCAATGTCTTTTCCAGATTGTAAGTGAAGCAAGATTGAGTTCATTGAATACTAACTGCTGAAGTTTGATAGCAGTCATTCTCCTTTATTTATGTAGCTGTAGATTACATTTCTTAGTCCCTAAGTATATTATTCCCAATAAAAAAAATTGAAAAGTTCCCTCTTAGTAGGGCCATGCATAAAGATGTGGTGCTAACTAAACTAGACCATATGGTCTGTGTTGCTCTGGGATATTACCAGTCACACTTACTTAGTAAGTAAGCATTCACAGTAGCAACTTCATGGAGCACACTTGTGGTCATCATGCCTACTTCAGCCCTGTAATACAACTAGCATTTACAATGAGAGACTAAAATTTATTTTTTCCTACTTAAAGGAAATTAAAACTTACTCATTGCCATTAGGATTTTGTTTTTTTTTTTTTTTTTTAAAGTTATCTCTTCCATTGCTGTCCTCTTGATTCCTAGAAAAGCTGTTCTGGAGCAGAAAGTAGACAGAGTTAAATGGACCAAATAAGTATTTATTGAAAAGGATAAAAAGGATAGAAGGGTACACCTTGGGCAGTGCAAGAGCCCAGCCTGGGCTACACCCAAATCGAATCCAAGATAGATCCCAGTCATGAGTTTTACACTTTTACAAGTTTTGGTTCATCTCCATATTGGGGTCAATTGTCCAACCACAGCCCCAGGCTATGAAGTTGCAGCCCCATGGCTTACCCACTTCCCTTCACTGTTGTTTATGCTTTTTGGGTAATGGTTGTCCTTGATTTTCTGGCTGGGAAGGGATTGTTTTGTCTAACTACCCCGTGAAGAGAACTTACTAACACCTAATATGAAGTTTCAGAGTTACACATCAAGCAGTAAAGAGTCTGAAAAAATAAAAGCTAAAATCCAAGGCATCACTTTTACTTCTGATAGGCTTTTGTAGGGTTCTGTGCAATCTCTGCTGGTGGCTGCATTATCTATGGATTATGGATGTAACTTTCAAAATAATTTCTAACAGTGTTCTGCCTTTTATGCAGAGACACCAGCAGTAAGCTGGTTGGTGGCCAGAGAAGGATCTTAATTGCTTCCTCTAGTGCTTAAAGCAGCTGCAGTATGTATCATATTATCTTTAGCCAAATATATGTGAAGAAAACAAATACCAGGATGTAGTGGACTGTTACAGAGTGCATTATTTTGTGGCCATCGCATCATGTTTCCTTTTGAACCAGTAATACCTGCAGGTGAATATCCATACTGTCAGTAATGATTATGTATTAACAAAGACCTTGAATGACTCAACATGGGTGTTCTTAAGCCTTAATATTGAAACTGGTATTCTTTAGAAAAACATGGTAATTGGATTATGTCAGGCTACCAAAGGAGCAGTTTTGAGTTTCAAATGCCACATGAAATGATGTGCTTGAAAAAGAGATTGTGGATTTTTTTAAAAAAAATAGGTTTTTTTCTACTGATTTCTTTAAAAGGTCAAATCTAATCTGTTTCTTAATGGGCCACTTGGCTTGTTGTCTACTATGTGCTTCATTTGCTATGAATAAGATAAATGAATTCTATTAATAAGAGACCAGCTGCTTCAAGAATATTGTCTTTACTACAATGGAAAATATGATGCTGTGGTCACTGAACTTGTCTAGATCTCTTGGGATTTTGTGGGCAGAAGTGCTACAGCAATTTGCAGTTTCCTGTAATAGTAAATAACTTCGTATCCATCCTCTGAAAAAAAAAATACCGGGGACAATACAGTCCTTTTTCCTACTGAATAAGTAAACCAGTACTATATCTTTGGCTTTCTGTTTTTCCCTATAGTCTCAAGACTGCAATTATAAATAAATCTGCAATATAGGGAAATTTGGTACCATGAATTTACTTTATTAAATCCAGTCTCATGCTTATATTACATAATGTAATCCCTACTTGTCAAGCTCCATTTTAAAAACAATTTTTATCATTTCTATTTCTGCTAGAAGGGTGTTCTAGAACCTCATTACTCTGAGAGTTGGATAACTCATTAAAAATAAATTTAATCTGGAAATTCAAACTTGTTTATGCTAATTTTCCTTTCACTCAACATTTCTGCACTGTTGTTTACTTGGATTTTCTTGGTAAATAATCACATCCTTTTCCTGGACTGAACAAGCTGTTCACATCCTCTCTTCTAAGAAGTTCTCTGGTCTCTTGGTCTTTTAAGTAGCTCTTTTTGATGCCTTTTAAAATTCACTTTTAGGTTTTCAAGAGCTCTGAAAATAGGGAAAACAAAACTGTGTAGTATTCTTTATCTTTCCTCTCCATATTCTGTGAGAGCATCAATCATTGAATCAAATCAATGCTTATGGTCTTCTTTTGACTATGTGGTGCTATGGATTCCTCAAGTGTATGACTAAAGGTGAAAAAGTCTTAGGATCTTATAGGTAGTAGCAATGAAGTATATATTTAAACTCAAGAAAAATAACTTGACCTTCTTCCATATTAATATAGAATTGAAGTACTGTTGGGCAGTAATGTAACCTCCCATTGGCACCCTGTGAAGTGCAAATAGCTTTTACTAGAAAGATATATTTCACAGCATGTTAAAAACTCCAGTCTATGTTACAGTGTAGTTTTTCAGATTAGTCAGAAGTTATCAATTTAAATCACTTCCCTCTCCTGAATTATGCAAACTTGTATTTCACAGCACACAGAAGCTTAAACATGTTACTGTACTCTGGTGTTTTGCTTAATGTAGTTCAGACATGGCAAAACAGTATGGAAATGTTGTATGTCTTAAGAAGACTTATCTTCTTTTAGCTCAATATTAAAAGGAGGATACAAGGTGCTGCAATGCCTCGGTCATGTAGTTTGTTCTACTGCTGATGTTAGTTGATTTGCAAGTTGATTAAAGAAAGGTTTGCATGTCAGATATGGGTTATAGTGTCTGTTTACAAAGGTACTCTTGGTCTCAGAAAGATATTACGTAAATAAAGCTGGTATCACCATTAGGATCAATGTTTTACTTTAAAAGCCTTTAAGTAAAGTAAATATAATGAAAAATAAAACAGGTAACAATAAGAAGAATCAATTTGTGCCAAGAGGTTGGACCAGATGACTCTCGAGGTCCCTTCCAGCCTGGTATTCTGCAATTCTGTGATTTGATCCTGTACAACCATCTGTGTGACATGGGATCAGCTTCTGGTGTCTTCTCGCAGAAGTCATCTATGCAGCCCTCCTCCACCTCTACCTTGCCATGTAAATCCAGTAAGGCTCTTCTCTAAGTGCTTTCAGTGCTTCTGTCTGTGGAAGAGAAACATTTTGGTTCCTCTTCTAACAAGCAGCTGCTGTCTAGGACTTTGATGACTGAGAATTGTTTTGTTGTTGTTCATGGGGACAGGTTAACTTAGGAAAAGAACAAGATAATGACTTATTAAAAAACTGCAAAGGCTTTCAATTCTTTTACAGTAAATCTTAGTGGGCATTCATTCTGACCTCTTTTAGACTTCTGTTAAGGATATAATTTTTTATGATGACCTCTTCCTGCTGCTTTCTGCACAAAAAAACTTGGACAAGAACTGGTTGCTTCCAGAAAATTATCAAATATAAAAATTGTCTTTGCTCTTCTTTCCCAGGTCCTCACCCTTGCCACTATCTCAACAGCATGCACAGAAAAGCCTCACAAATCCTTGGTAGAACAACCAATGCAGAGGGTAGGGTTTCATAGTAAAGACATTTCATTTTGAGTTGAGTTCTTTGTTTACTAATTGAAAGTGCATAAGAAGGAATAATTGGATTTATTTAAATTTTTTTTTTCCTCTGCTGTAATAATTAGATCAATTTCAAGAAGTGGCCAAATGTCAGTGTAAGTATGTGCAGATCTGTTCTTAAAAGCCACAGTGCAGGTCATATTTAAATGGGAGAGCAGAGAGATTTGGAATATTATGGTGGTACATGTTGATGTTCAAAAGCCTTCCTAGATTATCAGTATCGTCAAGGCCTTTGGAGCACTGGGACCATGCTATTCAGAAAGTTTACATTCCTCTGTAAGCCCATTCCTTGCATCTTCTCACCCTTTTCTGTCTTACTTACCTTTAACCTTTGTTTACAAAGGATGAGGAGGAGTTGAGAGAGGTAGAAGTTTAAAGAACACAAGAACTCATTTTCTGTGGAATTTACTATTTGTATAAACTGTTACTTTAAATCCATGAATAATTTAGAGGGGTGATTTTCCTCTGAGCCTAAAATTACTTAAATGTTGCAGGGAGCATGCAGAAGAAGCTTGCTGCTTTGAAAAAGATTGCTCTGAGCCTGAGGTTGTCAATTTAAAAAATTGTTCCCTCTTTGAACCTTTTTATGTCTAGAACTACCACTACCATTAGATCAAGCTGTATAATGCTACTTCAAGAAAAAAATTTAATACCTTTCCATGCTCCTCTTGTGATTTACCAGTTAGCCTACATACACATGGAAGCTATGGAGCCATATCACTTACCTTCCAGGAAATCTTGAAATAAGTAAGACTTGAGCTTTACTGTAGGAGTAAACTCTCCCAGTTTCAGCGTGTTATTGACCAAGCCTGATGGTTAAAACTAAGAAAATAGTGCAGTTTCGTAAGCATCATAAATGCCTGATGACATGTTTTTTGACTCATAGGTCTTTGTCTAGGAATTGCTGACTGGTTATTTTTTTACAGATTGTATATGAGAACTTGTTACCTTAATTTGATAAATTTATTAATGTAAGTCAGTTCAACTGAAGCAACAAGGAAATTAATGCACTGTAGCTTCCCAACATATTTTCTTATTAATAATGGCCAATGCTTCACTCTGGTTTTTAGTGGGAATTCCCTTGCTTTTTGTTTTTTAAAAGTGTGGTGAGACTTCTGTATTGGAAAACCTGCTTTTTGTTTTTTGAGAGTAGAAAATTGTTAGAATCGCAGCAAATCACTCTGTTATCCTTGCATAATCTGTTTGGGGACATTTTGAGCAAGTAAAGAGACATCAAATGTGGCAGGGCAGCTAACAGACTGTGGGAGGTATTTGGCTGGTGGAGGGGAAGAGGAGTGCATTTAATAGGGTGGACATGGGCTTGCAGAATGCCAGATGCCAGAAGTATGTCTGCAAGTATCAGATAAAGGGTTTTATGGATAGTTGTTGCATTTATGGATGTTGAGTCTCATCCTGCTGCTCATTTTCTGGAGAATGCTGAAAGTTTGTGAAGGCACAAAGAAGTTTCTTTTGAACATTTGAAGAGCATATAAACATGCTTCAGCTTCTTGAAAGACCATGAGCATCATGTAGCATGTATTTTTTGCCATTACTTAATCTGAAAGTTAAAGATTCATTTATATCAAAGGAAAAATTCTTGATGGGAAGTTTCTCTAAGAGAAAGTTGACAGAAGCTCTATAAATTAAGATTATTTTCCTGCAACTGCAAAGCTAGTAAGATACTTCCTTAAGATTATAATGGACTTTTCTTTGCTGGAAAATCTTAAATTATATGGATTTTTTTTTCCCCTAAGTTGCAGTCTTGTTCACTTATACCTGTTGAACTTGAAGAATTAAATCCTGAAACTCCTGTTCAGGGTAGCAGGGCTTGTTGATCACATTGTTTTTTTCTTGCCTTAAAAAGAAATGTTTTCAGCCTACTTACAAGTCGTGAAATTACATTCCTTGAATGTACATGTGTGAGTGAAACTTGGAAATCTGTGAAGAATACATCCTTAAGATATTTTACAGTTTAATGTTTTTCATGTTTAAAATGCTTGCCACTAAGGATTCAGACATTTCCTGCTGGTACTCCTTACTTTGGTATCAGCATTGTGATTCAAAATGGAGGTGCTATGCTGTAGTAACTGTCTTGGTGGGGGATGTTCTTGGTGGCTGGTTTTGTTGTTTTGGTTTTTTTTTTCCTTTCCCTTTGTTAGTTTTGAACCCTAGACTGTATTATTTTAGTGTATCTACATGCCCATGGAAAATAGGTTGAAACAAAACCAAATAGTTGAAGATTGTAATACTATGTTTCTTTTCATATATACAGACACTAAATAAATATGTTCGGTTCAAGTTACTGTGTTGCAGTATGTAAAGATAGCAAATTTACATTTTCAAAGATCCTTAACGTCAGTAAACTGAGTTTAATAGCTTAACTTTGTTATCCTATTGAGATAAACATAGTCTGAACTACTTAAAAAACTTAAAATTCTCACAGTTCTTGTATATAAGGTGTTTTGTCTTGTCATCTACTACCGTAGCTGTTTTAATTGGAAACTGACATAAGGACACAGAGGTGTGTCTGAGCAGATTCTTGTAGGCATAAATACAAGCTTGGCAATAGGCTTAATGAAGTTTTCTCACAAACATAGTCAGTATGGTAGGCTTTTTGCTACGTGAACTTAGAGCTGCTGCATCTTCATGCTGTTTGGGAGCCTAAGGTCAAATGAGAAATCCAAAATATTTCATTTCATGAAGAGGCGTTTATGCACAGCA
Source organism: Catharus ustulatus (assembly GCF_009819885.2). Taxonomy (NCBI): domain Eukaryota; kingdom Metazoa; phylum Chordata; class Aves; order Passeriformes; family Turdidae; genus Catharus; species Catharus ustulatus. Next base: position 42,643,158 of record NC_046222.1, read on the forward strand.
GGACATTTCCTGTTTACGTAGCCAAATCTTCTTTATATGCTGAGAGATTTCCTGATGCACTCATAAGAATTTTTGAGTTTACCCTTTAAACTATAGCTTCTGTTGCTTAGCTGGTTGAAGATGCCATCATCTACACCCTAGCCAGCATGACACAACTCATTTTCCTGAACCGGTGGGATGTTCATCTAAATCTTACCATCTTTTGTTAATCCTCAGATTGCAGAATGAAAGATGAAAATGTTAAGGCCACTTGAAGAAATTTGTTTCACATTTATCTTTTCAAGTCTAACTGAGAAGTAAAAAATTACAAGTTTTGTAAAAGTACAGTTTTTACCATTCTTTTTTCCTCTGTAATCCAAGGGACTCATTGATCTCTGGTCTAAGTAAATTCAACCAGTGAATTCACAGGATCTGCTGCTTTCCATGCAACCTAAGAACTTAAATTATTATATTCTTATACAATATTGATACATAGTGCTACCTTTTCTGTTTAGTGCCTTCTCTGTGTAGTTGAAATACAGCAGGTTAAAATGTGTTTATTCTTACTCTGTTTGTATTGCTACAGCACAGCAACAATGAAGCTATTCATTTTGTTGATTCATTTAGTTTTACTCTTGTCTCTTAATGGAGCATATCCCAAATCTCCCTGGGAATGGTAATCATCTTAAATTTACTAAAATGGCATTGCAGATCAGGTGGGTTTTTTTCTCCACCAGCTTTCTGACAGCTTCCAAATAATTTGTCAGTGAAATATGCATTATGCTGTCAAAACTCCTCCTCACTGATACTCCTGAGCCCCTCTGATACTCTGTATGAGAAGCTACAGTTGTCAGTGCACCTTGAGACTTCAAGACTGTTTTGCTTGTGTCACTTCTCTTGAGGAGTCATTATGGAGCTCTGAGTACTGTGTTGCTGGGTTGAGTGTCAATTTTGCAGTGTATTCTTGAATGTTTAATGTTCCTAAAGGAATCCATGATATTTTGACAAACACTTCTCTTGTCCTTTTGTAAATCAAAATGGCACTTGGACAACAATACATTTGTACAGATGGAATAAAACACAAGACAGCAGTGTTACTCATACTAGTGGATGGGTTGGGGGGATGATGTTTTAGTGACTTGATATTTTCTTGGTTGATTACTTGGTCTGGTTCTTTTTAAAGCATAATAAGTGATGTAAATCTTGGTCCCCCTGCCCCTTTGTGGAATATGAAAGAGGGGCTAAGTGCATGAAGATGGGCAGAGACTGAGGTTCTGCACCAGTGGGAGGTGGAGTTTGTGTGTATCAATCTCTCATCTGGATTCTTGGCAGACATCAAAGTTAAACCAGTTGTATGCCAAGTTCTTGCCTTTTTTCTTGTCACAGTTGTTCTACAGTAAAAGAAACCCTGTGATTTGGGGAGATTTATCTTTAATTTGTATATCTTTCTATAACTTTGTTTTCTGCTGTATATAAACAGGTGTTAAGTACAGTAATTTCATGGTTACAAGCCACACTGACTATAAGCCACATCTCTGGGTGTTGGCAAGCATTTCTATCTTTGTCCATACACAAGCTGCACCCAATTATAAGCTACTCTGTCGCTCGCAGCGAGGACCCGCGTGCAACAAAGTTGCCAAATAGTAACAGAATCGCGGGATCGGGGGATGGGGGTTTACTGGCTCGGCTCGGGCTGTGAGGGGCTACCTACGGCGCCAGGTGGCCCAGCTCGGTGGGGCCGCTCGGCAGGGCTGCTCGGGGCCGGCTGCCGCTGCTGCTGGGCTCGCTCACCCCGGCCTGGCGCTGCCCCACAGCAGTAGGCGGGGATGGAGCCTGCCGGCACCTGCGGCAGCAGGCAGGGATGGAACCTGCTGGCACCCGCGGCGGCAGGAGGGGAAGGAGCACTCCTGCTCCTGCGGCAGGTGGGGACAGAGCTTGCCTGTTCCTGCGGCAGCAGACGAGGATGGGAGCCCCCCACCTTCCCCCCGGGCCTCGGGGATGGCAGCACGGAGCCCCCTGCCTCTCCCCCGGGCTGTGCTGCCTGAAGGAGGGAGTCCCCAACCTTCTCCCGCCTTTCCCACCTGCCCCGCGCTGCCGGCACTGAGCCGGCTCCACCCACTGCGAAACAGAGTAACGAATTTATAACAATCACATAAATGCCGGGTTTTACTGGCAGTTGCTCGATTCGGCACCTCGGTTTGCACTTCTGGGGTTGGAAATGTTAGAAAATTATTCACATATTAGCCGCCCCTGAGTGTAAACCGCATTTCCGGGGTGGGAGCAAAATTTTAGTCAAAATAGTGTGGCTTGTAATCGTGAAATTACTGTAATTTTAATGTCTGTGAAGAATTATGGGGGCATTTCACTTCCATCTCAGTTTCTACATATGCCTTTAAGTTGAAATTTTGAAAAAAAAGTTATCTACAAAACACTAAGCACTATTTTTAACATCTGAATTACTATTTGAATTTGTTTCATTTGGATACTTATAAAACAGGCATTTTTTATATATTATAGGAGTGGGATCTTGAAACAGTTGATTAGTACATTTTATTGAAATAGCGTAGGCGTTCATTTTTTTCTGAATCTAAACAGATTGTTCAGGTAATCCCTACTATCAGTGCAGTAGAATTTTTTATGCTGCTTTATGTCGTACTACCCGCAGAAATTTGTCATACTGTTTTGTTAAACTTCATTAAAAGTATGTTGGCTCTTTAAATATGAAGTCTTATATTTCTGTAACTCTTCATTCATTCCAGTGTAAGGATTGTATTTGTACTTCTCAGGGAAATTTAAGAGGGAGGATCTTGATCTTCAACATGGAGTTTGGTGTCTCTGAAATTTGCTTCTGCTTCTAAAAGGATGTCAAATATATGGAAAGTTTGGTTGATTTTTTAAACAAACACACCCCCATACATTGATAAGACACTTCTGCAAAAACTGGTTGTTTCCCCATGGAGCAAATTAATGTAGTCCTGTTATTACTGAAATGCAAGTTTCAGATTTTGTGAGGATGCTTATGTTTAGAGTTATGTTAGCATCTGTGCAGTCTCAGCAGAGCCATGCACTGTGCCTTCAGACCTACAGAATAAAACTGGCCAGTCGGTGACCCTGACAGAAGTACTGAGCTTCTATAAATCAGACAAGGAGAACCTCTAAATTGCATAGCCTTCTGCTAAAGTTTCCCCAAGTGTCCTCAAATAGCCCCTTTTCAGAAAGGGATTTATCTTACCTGGGTTGAAATCCAGGTGTCCTGTTAGGCTCCACACCAGTCTGCGACAGCAAGCAGGAGTTTCATGATTGAAATGTGCATTGCGGGAGCAAAAATGTTTCCTTTGTTGTATGCCTGCTGCTTGGTTATTTTATCTGACAATGATAATTTTTATTCTATGAGAAATAGTAACTGTCATCTGTATACATTGCCTGCCCTCCCTGTTCATCTGGGTTTGGATTTGAGTTTTGTTGGGTTTTTTTTTTAGGTCTTTCCTTTCTTTCTTCATTCTTTTGTTTTGTTCCCCAGCTGCTTTGAGAAGTTCCAGTCTAGATACTTTCTGCTTTTCTGATAGCAAATCTGTCCTCTGGTTGTCCTTTGTAAATAACCTCTTTATGGTAACCATGCCCATTCTGAGTTAGATTACAAGAAACTTCATAAAATATTCAAGGCAGGAATGCATCAGATAGTGATAGTTTCTGCTTTTTCTTCTTTCTCTACTAGGCCTTAATATTTGTGACTGTTGCTGATTGTTGAGTTGGTATTATAAAATAACTGCCTGCAGTGACTCCCAAGATCTTTCAAGTATTAAAGCTAATGTAAATAGCATCACTATGTGGATATATTTTTTCAATATACATTAGCACGTGCTTCCTAAATATAATTTTCCTATATCACGTTACCTCCTTGGCATTTAAAATTCTGACATCCTTCTGCTGCTTTTCAAGAAAGGAAAAAATGAAAGCTGATTATGAATACACGTATCAGCAGCAAAATATGTTGCTCAGTGTTAACACCCTTTTTCCAATTTGATCTCCAGATTTTATGATGGCTCTGATAAATGGTGAGACTCCTTGGAGATTCAGAAAGGAATTATTTGGCAGCAAAAATAAGTGTTAATACAAAAAATCTACTTAAGTTTGATTCCGTTATAAGAAACTGCAGCAACTGAGTTAAGTGCTTGTTACTGCCTTCATGTCCTGGCAGTTGTGAAACCAGTTTGGTTGGTCTATCCTGTGATATTCCAGATGACTGAGTATTTTACTGGCTTAAAGCCCACATCCTCTTGTGTTTCTTTCAAGATAAATATTTTACACAGCTGGAATATGCACTTTGCTGAGTTCAGTACTTAGCAAAACTGAAGCTAAAAGAAGAATCTTCTGCTACCTTCCTTACAGCTCTACTTGATCTTTAAGGGAAAATATTTGTTCGGACTCTAAAATATTATGAGGATTGTGTAGGTTACTAACGATATTTTCAGAAGTATAAAAGAGCAAGAGCTAAGAGCTCTTGAATTCTCAATGGAATGTGATTTTCTCAGAAATACATCTTTCTTCACTCAAAAAGTTGTTGTGCAAGCACCTCGAGGTGTTGCTTGTCTGTGGAGAGATGATAAAAAACAGAGTCTGACTATTATGCGCATCCAAAACATGTTCTGTTTTTTCATGCAGTAGGACAAACCCATAAATTATAAAATGATTTTTTAGACATATTTATTGGGAAGCTATATACCAACTAGTGAAGTTAGCAGCTGCATAATCTTTTAACCACTTGGGTAATTCATTTCAAAGAGATTTCTTGAGTTGAAACCTTTACTAGATTTTCTTGCTAAGACTGAACTTTTCAGGGTTATTACTGGATTTTGTTTTTCTTTGAGGGAAGAGAAGTTTCATTTTTCATGTTAGAAACAGCAGGAGGAAGGATTAGCACAAAAAAAAAATAAAAATAGGTACCTTGAGTGTCATTACTGAAAAACTGGCACTCTAAGTCCTCGTTTTTGTTTGACTTAGTTGGTGTTCTATTTCTAAGTAACTGTGTGCGTATTTTGGTGACCTCCAAATTCAATAGGAAAATAATTCTCAATGAGGCTATTTATGTCAAACTTCATGTTGGTTCTCTCAACCATATTTATAGTTACTGTTTCCCACAGTAATTTTGAGAGCAGTCTTTACTTGGTTTTGCCCAGTTTATAATTAATATTCCACAGTGATTTTTTAAAATTTTATTTTCAGTCATTAGGGGTATTAGCAGCAGAATACACAGGATTAATTTCTATATTTAGCTTGAAGGTATGATATCAAAGTTAAATTTGCTAGCTCTTTGGCCACTAAGTAATGACTGTGACCAGCTAGCATAGAGATAGCTCTGATTATGTCAGTGTTCTGCGCTCTTGTCTGTGCAGAGTGGATCCCAGGAGTATTGTTTTGTGTTAGAAGGTGCTTGTAAAAGGATTTAGCAAGCCTGTCTTTGTGAATAATTGGCTTGATAAGAGATGGTGTTGTATGTTTAGGGAACCAGGGGATCAGAATCCTTAATAGCTGAGCTATTGAGTCAGCAGGAGTCATTATGATCTCTCTTAACAATGTATAGATTGGGCGTGCTTAATTCAGATACAATTCACAAAACAGAATTGACTTTGGAGAAACTATGTATTGCCCTGCATATTAGACCCAAATATATCTGCAAAACCATCTGCTTATTGGTGGCTGTAATTTTAAATAAAATACAGTAATTTCGCGACCATAAGGCGCACGGGACTATAAGGCGCACTCCCGGGAGTCGGCAAAATTCGCCACTTTGTAGATCATATAAGGCGCACCGGACTATAGGGTGCACTTTTTTTTTGCGGCGAGGCAGCCCCCAGCTCCCCCTGCATGGTTGCTGGCCGAAGTTCCGCCCCCACCTGGCAGCCATTGGCCCCCGGGCCTGCCTCCACCCAGCTGCTGCGGCACTGCCGGCTCCCCCCACGGCTCACAGCTCACACTTCTGGGGTGGCAAATGTTGCAACTTTGTACATCATATAAAGTGCACCGGACGATAAGACGCACTTCCGGGTTCGGGGGAAAATTTTAGTCAAAAGGGTGCGCCTTATAGTCGTGAAATTACTGTAATTAAAAATAATAAACACCATCCCTCTCCCCCACCTAGTTAGTGCCATGTTTTCTTCCTCTTGCAGCCTATATTTTAATGTGTTCTGTTTGCTTATATCAAGGAAGCTAATGTGAATGTTTGGGGAAGAAGGTGTTTTGCTTGGTTGTTAAATTAATTCTCTTGAGTAATTCAGAGTCTCTTCACTGATTCATGTTTATGTACGTGTTCAACTGCAGATGAAAAAAGATTACAGTCAACAGACATCGAGCTCTGAAAGGACCGTTCATTGCAGTTAAACATTTTACATGCCCACAGAAAGAAAAAAATATTCTGCCTTTGGGAAACAGTGTGCAAAATCCAAACTACCGTGTTTGTGCTCTGTTTGGTTCGTAGTATTGCTCACTGTAAATAGCAAATGTTGTCTAGACTGAAACTTTTCACTTTACAGAGAATTCCAGTTCCATTTTGAAAGAAATCAATGATTTCAGAATTAAGTTCCGTAACAGAACTTGCTTGGTTTTAAGCTTGCTGAAAATTTCCATAGTTTTTCAAAAGTATACTTTCATGGAAAATTCCCACTTGTATTAAATTGAGTCTAAGGGAGCCATATATTAAGTCTACAACTTTGAAATAAGTCTACAACTCCTTTAAGCCACTTTTCATTGAGAAAATGGAGAGGAGGAGGTTGTGATAGAATGGAAATCCAACTAGCCAACAAACTGTGAGCCATGCAAAGCTGGTCCTTCAAGTGCAACTTCTTGCAGCATTCTTGAGGTAAAATGATATTATGGTGAGGTCAGGGACATTCTGCAGTCAGTCTTCAGATAAAAATACAGTTCTAGGGTTAAACACCAAATTTTCCTTTATGAGTAATATAAAATAACTGGTTCAGGCTCAATGTGTTTCTATTTTTTTTTCTTCCTTCTCTCAGTGAATTATTGACTGATTTACTTGTTATTGACTTTTCCATTGTGTATGCAAACAAGATGGATAGGTATTTTCCAAAAGCTTTGTCACCAACTATTTAAGGGTTATTTTGTATCTTTAAAGAAGGAATTTTTTCCCATTTCTCTTGGTGAAAACCCATATAGGCTTCTTCTAGAACTTCTCTGCAAAGAAAGACTTTCTTTCCTGGCTCTTCAATATTCCTTCAGATACTGATTCTTGAGATGGAGCTGTGATGAAGTGAGATTAAAATCTTAGCTGAAATTAATTTTAGTTGGTAGAAATTTTTATGTTTTTTGAGAAAGAAAAATAAAATTAAAAATGGAAATTGATGGAAACATTATATATGCAAAAATTCTATATTAAACTTAAATGTGAAATCTGATTTTGAAACATTGCAGTTTAATTGTGCAAACTTTAATACTTCTGTCATATTTTGTAATTTTGTTTCTTTGTTGTTTTTTTTTTAAGGATGCTTGAACTAAAGTTTAGCAAATGGCTGTTAGGAAGTAGGCATATCTGTATGTCAGGTGTTCTTCATTTTCATAGAGACTGAGGTGAAACAGAGAGCACTCACTGCAGTAGCTGGAGTAGACGGGCCTTCTGTAGGGGCTGCATTAAATGGATCAAATCAATGTTGTGCTGCTTATTTGTTTTTCTATTATTATTTTAATGAAATTAGGATTTTCTTCACTCCTTTTAACGTAAAATTATTTTTCAAAATTGTTCCCCCTTGGAAGAAAGAAGTTGCAGATTTTGTGGTGACAGAGAAGCATGAGAAGTTGTGTTGTTTGCAGCTCTGGTAAGCATCTGTTCTGACAGAATGGCTTCTGGAATAATGGGCAAGGACTAGGGAACTACAAGGGCCTGCCTAATCACCAATTTGGGGTGTGTGGCCTTAGGCAGTCTCACTTTCAGCATTTCCATGTGCAAATAGGGTAATGGAGCTGGATATGACATAAAAATGTACTTTTATTTTTTCTAGACTTGGATTACTTGAAGGCTGAGATAATTCTGTGTTTATTACTGGACTTGGATGCTAGGCAGTGAGTAATAATGGGAGAAGGAAAGAGTAATAATGAACCCTGAGGAAAAAAAATAAGAATCATTTAATAGTTGTCCACATAGTGGCTGCCCTCATGCTAAGAATAAGTTAGGAAAATTTTTGAAGAAGGGTGAAGATAATATACATGTGCGAGGAATTAAGCTTTATAATCAGTCTTTTGGGCTCTGTAAATCAACTTTTTGTCATTTATTTATTTATTTATTCATTCATTCATTCATGCAGTTATTTTTACTGTAAAAAGTTATACATAGTTTACCTCATAGTACAAATCACTAAACCAGTCCTTGCTGGATGAATTACAGCCTTGGAATATACAGTACAGTAATTTCACGATTACAATCTGCACCATTTTGACCAAAATTTTGGTGGAAACCCAGAATTGCGGCTAGTACTCCAGGGCGGCTAATATATTAACAAAAATGTGATATCTGCCCTTACCTGGTACCGTGCTGGTCCTGTCCCAAGCAAAAATGGTTTGAAATCCATGGTTTCCCGGTGTTCTGATGATGAACCAATTGGAGAACAGCTTATTGCCTGCCTGTGGATGACGGCTTTACTGAGGGGCGGGGGGTGTTATCGGGGTGAGTTGGCGCGTTCTCTCGGCAGTTTGATAAAAGTGTGTGATATTTCTCTATTTCTCTTTTTTAAGTGTTTTCAGCCTTGTGTGGCTGCGTGACTGACCGTGCTCGCGCGGATCAGGGAAGGGGCCGGGCCAGGCTGGATGAGCGGGGTGGCTGTGCCAGCTGCTCGCCCGCGCGGCTGAGAGGCTGTTTAAAGGCAACGCGGATCCATTGAGAATGCTCGCAAAATAACCACACTATTGTTCGTGTCTTTTTCGGCTTGTAAATAAAACTTGCAGGGTACACTGCCGCAGATATGATCTGTGTCTTTTTTCACTTGGAAATAATGTTTCCAAGGTCGGCACCTGCCAGGAAGCCCCGGCGATCCTGCGATTCTGTTACTAAATGACAACTTTGTGAAAGTTCACCGTGAACGAAAGTGCGGCTAATAATCGGGTGCGGCTTTTTTATTGACAAAGACGTCAACGTTGCCGACACACCAGAAATGCGGGTTATACTCCGTGCAGCTTGTAATCGTGAAATTACTGTAATTTCATGGTTATAAGCCGCACCATTTTGACTAAAACTTTGCTCCCACCCCAGAAATGTGGCTTACACTCAGGAGCGGCTAATATGTGAAAAATTTTCTGAAATTTCCAGCCCCAGAAGTGCCAACCAGGGTGCCAAGCCGAGCACCTGCCAGTAAAACCCAGCATTTCGCAGTTGTTACAAACTGGTTACTCTGTTTCGTGGTGGGTGCTGGCGGGCTCCGTGCTGGCAGCGCGGCAGGGGAGGGAGGTGAGGGCTCCGTGCTGCCATCCCCATGGCTCAAGGGGGCGGCGGGGGCTCCGTGCTACCATCCCTGTGGCCCAGGGGGGAGGCAGGGGGGCTCCCGCCCTGCCTGCCGCTGCCACCATGGGAGCGGGGGGGCTCCTTTCCCTCCTCCCGCTGCTACCATGGGTGCCGACAGGCTCTGTCCCTGCCTGCCACTGCAGGGCAGCTGCGGGCCAGGGAGAGCGAGCCCGGCGGCAGTGGCGGCCGGCCCCGAGCAGCCCCACCGAGCTGGGCCACCTGACCCCGTCGGCAGCCCCGTGCCCGCAAGGCCCGAACCAAGCCAGTAAACCCTGCGATCCTGCGATTCTGTTACTAATTGACAACTCTGTTGCATGTGGGTCCTTGCTGCGAACGACAGAGCGTCTTATAATCAGGTGCGGCTTGTGTATGGACAAAGAATTAAATGTTGCCGACACCCAGAGATGCGGCTTATAGTCAGTGCTGCTTGTAATCGTGAAATTACTGTAACTAAAGGTGTAATGGCCCACATCCTCTGGCTGTGGAGCAGTTGAAGATAATACATCTTCCATCAACCTGTCATTGCTCATAAACTGGAGAATATCTCCTTGTTGTTCAGCTGGGAAGATTGAACATTTTTATGGTCCTTACTTTTTCAGTGTGAAGTCTGCTCCTTCTCCTGTTGTTGCCTGTTGCTCAAACCGATGACCCTGGGTAGGTGGCTAAAGAGGGCTTATTCCTGGTGGTGCATCAACTCAACCATGAGTGGTAACCTACTAGCAGGTGGTGGTGATCAGTTCATGCTGTCTTGAGGCATTGAAGCAATTATAAAATATGTGTCCAAATCTTCCTGCGAAGAGCATAAGCATAACTGTTCAGGGTTGGACATAAAGCTTACCTGGTGTTACATCCTGTCTCTAGATATGGGTGAGTGCAGTGTTGTGGGTTCTGTTTTTCTCTCACGCATGGCACTGACTGTCTAAGGCAGAGAAAAACAGCAGGCAGAATGTAGTGAGGCTTCCATTGCCTCCAGTGGTTTGGGGCTTGAAGTTTTCCTGAGCAAGGGGTTAGTTATGTCTTTAATAGCTCTCAGTGGATTTTTTCTTCTGTGAACTTGTCTAGTCCTTTTTTGAGCCCACATAAATTTTTAATATCCAAAGTATCCGGTTGCAGTGAGATTCATTATTTAACTACAAATGTTAAGAAAAAGCATCTTCTTGATTTGTTTTGAGCTTGCTTCTTGCTCTATTAGACAGCCTTTTGTTTTCGCTTGGGAAACAATCATCATTTCTGTACTGCTTGTCATTTTGTAGCACTCTTGTGGCTCCCCAGTTACCCCTTTCAGGCAGATTGCTGTGTATGCATTTCTTTAAACAAGGTATTCTTGCTGTTTACTTAACATTTATCTTTGCCTCAATTCCCTATACCTTTGATATCAACAGACAGTGTTAAGGAGTGGGACAAATTCTGTGTATAGTTTTTAAGTGCAGATCTCTCTTGGCTTGATGGAGTTGCATTAATGATGTTTCTCTTTTCCCCCAGTTTCATATAGTTGCTAATATTTAATATGTTTCTTGACCATGCCTGAGTGTAGAGTAATAAACCAAACCAATTATTTTATATCTGTTTTAATGACAAGTTCTCATTTGTTCGTGATAGTAGTTAGTTCAGAACTCATTACACATGCCATAATATAAACACCACTAGTACTAATGGATAGTAAGATTATTAATTAAAGGATATCACTCTGCCAGGAAGATAACAAGAGGATGTCTTCATATGTTCCTAAATCTTTTTGTGACAGGAAAGTAGAACAAAATTGCAGAGAATTAAAGTTTGAAAAAAAAAAAGTTACATGAACTATGTAGAAGGCTAATTGGTCCTTCTTACAAGTTAGTTGACTTAAGAAAAACTAGACAGACTTCTGCTGAAAGCCAGTCAAATTCCTTATTTACTGAGAAGTAAAAAATCCAACAATGAATATGAGGGCTGTTTCTCTCTGTCTCTTTTTTTCTTTTTTTTTTAAACAAAGATCCTGTTCTTTGAAATAGCTTTATACATAGAAAGAAACATGAAACATCATATGAATACTGGTTTTTACAGGAGTTATTTCTTATTCTGTCTGGCTGAATGCAATAAATCTGAAAAGTAAAATGCAAAAACTAAATCTGTTAAGGAAGTAGTTTCATGCAAATTGGAGTTAACCTCAAACTCCTTGGGAATGCTTAATTCTGACTTGTTTAAGCAGGAGCTCACCTGGTGAAACTGAAAACTGACTTGTAGTTGTGTTTCATTAGTCAATGAAGCATATTTCATTTGGATGATATTTTTTCCTCCATGATCAGAATATAGGTATTTTGGTAACAGTTTTTTGAATTTATGATACTGCAAGTAATTTAATTTAAACCCTCTAAAATATATCCTTAAAAGGTATTTAAGTGCTTTCATGACTCTCATCTCTGTATTTTGTGAATTGCTTTCATATTTTAAAGGTAGGGGACAGTTTAAACTAGTGTGTTAAGCTTGTTTACTGTATGAAGCTGCTGTTTTTAGTATCCATTCTTTCTAAGTAGTGAAAAGTGTAGTGGTGTGTTGTAGTTCACTGGCTGTATGGTAGATTGAATGGAAAAAATCTACCTTTAGACCAAATTTGGTCAAGACATTTAGTGACATTAAACATCACTGAACAAAACCCTGCTTGATTAGGAACCTCAGTTCTGCCCTCCATATGTGGAAGTCCATATCTGACTCTCCAAACAAATGTTACATCTGTTTGTGTATGTGTGTTAGAGCTGTCACACCCCCACCCCTGTTAAGTGCAGTATTGAAGTACATGTGACTGTGATATTACTTGTCTGATCAAAAGGATCTAATCAAACATTGTATTCCTGAGCTTTAAGAGCCCAAAAAAATTTCATATGGAAAGTGTTTCATTTCCTTTAAAGCCAAGTGGTAGTATTTTCTTCTTTTTTAAATAAGCTAAATATACACATTTTAATTTTTTCCCCTCTTCTCCTCCTTCTGGTCTTACAACACATTTTACTTTGTTGCCCAAGCACAGAAAACTTTGCCAGGAAGAAGGGTGAGCAATGCTTCTGTTTCCCATGACCCTCAACTCTAATGTTGTTCCAAGAGCTCACTACTTACAAATGCCTTGATAACTGCTTTCATTCCTTTCATCCCTCCCCCGCCATCCAGCACAGGCCAGTGGGACTGATCCTCCTTTGCGCAGCTCTCTTCACATAACAGGGGAATCTACTTCATGTAAAAGTCATAGAACATAAAACATTAAAAGATATATTGCAGAATTTTTTTATAGCTGAGGATCTGCATGATAATTGCTGCAGTGATTTATTCTTGGTTGCATAGAAGCAGCTTCTTAGAGCTCCCTGTTCATAACAAAAATAATCCTATTTTTTATTTTTTCATCTGGATAGATATTTGTGGAGGGGTAGTAGTGGAGACATTACATCTTATTCTACATGTACACAGCACTGAACTGGCAGAACTGATCTTGGTCAGAAGTCACAGCTCTGACTCCTTAAGAATGTGTTGTAGCATAGGCTTTAATTGTATTCTGATATTATATTGTATATTTCTTTGTCTGCAAATAGGCACATGTATTTTTTAAAATTTCTTTGAGTGCATGATAAGATTAAGAATAAACAGAGAAAAATGTCTTATCAAGTACTACTGTAAGATCATTTGATGCACCAATACCTCACATTGCTCTAGAAATCTGGGAATTCCCATGTTTTTTTCTGGCAAGTCCCTAGCTGACAGACAGGAAATCACTCTCTGCTTTTTCAACCTCTGGCAGCATCTGCTCTTAGTTTCTTTGTCCTCTTTTTTGTGGTGCTTCTCTGCCTGCTCAGTGTCACTGGGATGTGCCAGGAGGAGTGAGAAATGATGTAGCATGCCTGATACACCATGTTTCATTGGAAGAGTCTGGGGGGAGAATACTGGAATGGGGACCCAACTCCCTGGAAAAGCCTGACACTGTTCTGGGAAATAAACATCCATGGGGTGGGGGAAGAATGTGGTGGAAGATCATGAAAAAACATTTGAAATCCCCAGAAGGAGCAAGAGAAAGTATGTTGAGGGTCAAAGCAAGTTTGCAGGGATGAAAATTTAGGAATCTTTGAGACCTTCCTGATAGAGAACTATGGAGTAGTTTTATCAACAGACAGGGAAAATACTGAGAGTGCAGATGAGTTAGTAATGATACTCAATTATTTAAGAATGTTAAAAAAGGCAGGGAAATATGCCTATTTTCAAAGATTTATTTTTCTCCAAGACAGAAGAAGTGTTGGAGTGTTAGAATATTTCAAGCCTTTACAGTGGATCTTGGTCAAAATGCATGCAGGATGAAAATAAGTATATCTGCAAAACTGTCATTTTATAGAAATGTTTTGGTTGAATATAATCTGGAAAAATATAATAATATGCTAGAAATAGTACTAAGTTATACCCTTCATCCAATCTTTACAATTTCAGAAGTAAGAGGAAACCAAATGCTCTCTGAAAATTCTAGCCATATTTGTGGAAAAAGACTGTAAAAAATTGCAGTGGTGGCAAAGGAAAATTTTCTGTTCTATCTTGTATCATGTCATTAGTCACTTGTAAAGTGTAATTCTGTGAATATGGTTTGATGATTGAAAGGTTTAGACCATGGTAATTCCCTGCAAAGTCAGCTTGTTTTCTAATCAAATGCAGCAGTATTCTTAAACAGTCTTATAAACTAAATGTATTGAGAAAAGATTTTGTAAGAATGAGGTAATGAGAAATAAAATACAAGAATGTGAGAGTGTCGAAACAAAATGGCATCACTTAATATGAGAAAGAGCTATGAAGTTACATACATGCTTTAACTTCAGAGAAACAGATGGGCAGTATGTACAGTATGGTGTCCTCCTCATTCAGGGCATACATATGTATTATTTAAAGTATTTATAATTAGCCAAAGTCAAAACAAGCCAGTCATTTTATAGACTTTACAGCTTTTGCATACTAAAAAAAATTTCATTCATTTCTTTCTGTGCTGATTAGGTGAATAAGGTTAGGTTTCCACATCTACAGACAAAGTGAGTGGGGGTAAGGAGAGGAATAGTGAAAAAAGGAATGGAATATTTTCAATATTGTCTTTTACTGTATAATATTATTTTGTTATTTTTTCAGGGAAGTTTTAATATGTTTTCTATCAAGTAAGCATGCAAATGTGGCATAAAATCATTAAACATCAGTGTTGTTTTCTTGGAGTGTCCTCAAAGCTGTATTAGACTTAGTTCCTCATTGTAGAGAAGTACTGAGAATATCCAAAGTACTCCACAAGTGTCTAAAATAAGAAGGTTGTGACTGAACAATGTTGGTGTGAATAGCTAAGTTTATAGAACATACAGACTTTCCAGTAGATCTTGCCTCATAGTGTTATGAAAGTGGGGATTTTGTTGCATTTGATCAAGGGGATTTCTCAGTACTTTTTAGAATGGGAAAGTAAATTGTTCATTTTTCTCATGGAAATATTCATGAGTAAGAGAACGACACTGAAAAATTTCAGTGCCTGATGTAACCCCAGTGGAATGCGGCAATGCATGGGCTACATGTTGACATACTCTCCTGATGTCCTTTCCCTGGAGATTGTGGGAAGAAATTAGAGCCTAAGGTAAAAAAGTAATGTGGGATTGTAGGGGTAGGGAGTTGGTAGAGAGTTGTTTGTTTTAGTTGCTTATTGTTCCATGAATAGCAAGTTGGTGAAGAATATGCACTGATGAAGCTGGCAATAAAAGGGATAAAGAGTTTATTGAGAGCAACAATGAAAGGCTGTGTCAGTACAGAGCAGTGGCCTTAGAGCTGCAAAATCTCTGGCAGTGGGTACTCGATTCTCTATTCCCTTGTGGTGTTTTCTTGTGGACTCTTTAAAAAGCATTGTGGCAAGTGGCCAGCTCCATTCGCCCTTGCATAGTCTCTACACTGTGCCAGCCTGTGTTTTGCCAAATTAAATTCTTCTGCAGAAGTTTGGATAAAATGTGGTCGCTCATAAGAGTAGAGGGTTTTTTTCTTCCTTTTGTCTTCTTTTTTCTTAGACAATCAGAAAAGTTAATGTGATCCAGAAATTAACTCAGCTGAGAATAAAGAATAACAAGTGTGTGTAAATAATTTCATCAAATAGACTTCTAAATATAGAAATACCATGGAAAATATTCCATGCAAAAGACTCCAATATTGAAAACCATGAAACCAAAGACGTCAGTAGCTGCATCAGCTGACTAAACAGATCTTTTTGTCAGCATTTACAAGGCATGTTAATGTGCACTGTAAATTGCTCTCTAACTATAGATGATCTGGACGTGGTATGGTGGTGATGTTTTATTAAATTAGGATTACCTGTTCTGGCAGCAGCCTCCAGAATTCTTTTCATATGCAGCTGAAGGGGTTAATTGTATTTCCAGCATATGTGTCAACATTCCTAGGCTCAAGATTGGTGCTTTTGGGATGATTTGTAAGCCATTTCAGGTTCCATTATTTGTGCTGACCTTCTACTATATATGCTATGAGTAGGAAAATTTTTATAAATGTGATAATTGCCTAAAACCATTGATAATAATTTATTTTTCTTTTAAAATTAGTAGTGAGCACTGAAGAGTGGAAAGGCAAAAATTGCAAAGAAAATGCATTTGGTGCCCTTCTCTGAATTACAACCTACTACTGTGAAGCTGGAAGTTTTAATGAGAAAACCCTTAAGCTAGGAAGAAATTTGAAATACAGTAGTGATATATGCAATCTTGTATGATCACTGCTTTTAACTGCTTAATCATTCATATTGCCTAAATGTAATTGTACTGCCAGCTTCTGTGTTTACAGTCTATGGTGTGGAAAAAGATATCCCACTGTGACATGTTCTACTTACAAGCAAATTGACTGTAGCAAACACAGAAGCTGTTGAAGTTCAGTGCTTCTCAGTGGGGTGTTCTTGTTCCTCCAGCTTATTTCTGGCTGTTGATATAGCTCGCATCCTTGAAGCTCATTCCCTCATAAAATAACAAAGCCAAGGAAGTTCCCTGTTCATCTTCACTGTACAAGAGCATGTCATGAACTATTTAAGGAGACATGTATCTCACAAGCATTTTCCTGAATAAATAGTGTTTTAGGGATTTGTATTTGTAATACTGAAAGCCCTTTTTACCACTTTTATGAACTTTTAAATGCTTCCTTGCTTCTGTCATTTAGTGTGGTAAGAATACTGTGAATCATGCTCATCGCTGCTATTTCACAATAATAATAATGTCTCTCATGTAAAAACTGCTTTTTCAAGTGTTTAGATAACTTAGCCTGACTAATTGTTTATAGAATGAGAGTTGCTTAAGAAATAAATCAAGAAAATAAATCTATTTGTAGAGCAATTTAAAAATAACCATAAAAATGACTAATTTTCAGGTACTGAGGAATACAAGTCAACAAACTAGATAAATGTTTCTCTGCATTTTAGCATGCTTTTTTATCAAGTACTCTGGAAATACTGTTCAATTTCTGCTGTGTTTTATTCACATATTACAATGTCTTAATGCTGAGTTTTTCTGACTAACTTGGTTTTAATAGACTTGTATATCAGTGCATGACCAAATGAGGTATCTCATCAAGCAGAGCACCACAATGCATCTATTCATATCTAGTAGTGGACTCATACTACCCCAAAGGTTTGAAACACCAAAGGTGACTGTATGTGGTCTCCTTTCCAGTCTTCAGCTGTCCTGAAATTCAGCTGACTGAAGGATTGCCTCTAATATCCTGCTAGATCAATCATCACCCCTTTGCTTCTGCTGTCTTTGAAGCCATGGTATAATAACTAACTTTGTGTCAGATGGCCAGATATGTTGCTGTTACTGTATTAGCCAGAGTGTCTGTTGTTTGAAGTCCCATTTACTGCATTCCAGCTGGTGCTCAGAAGTTCATTTAGGCATGTTTAATCTTCTCACTAGGTTTCAACTGCTGTTTTTCTTTATTAACCCAGTGAATGATACCAGCCTTTCCCAGGATGATTGACATCAGTCAGGAAGAACATTGGTTATTGGAACTCCATTTGCTAATGAAGTCATCTTTGTAAGCAAACAAGTGAAAAGACTTTGGCTTTGATGTGTTTGCTGAGAACACTTTCTTGCAGGATGCTGCTAGGGTAGGGATATGAGTCCTCTGCAAGTGCTCCAAAGTTTCTGCTTTTGGAGATTGATTGATCCCTATCAAAAGTTTGGGCTTTCTGCTGTTCTTCCAGATACCAGACTGGCAAAACCAAACAGATGACAACCTTCTTAGCCCAATAAAAAAATTCATTGTGCTTACCAACTTGTGGAAATCTTGTCAAATGTCCTTATCTGTAGGACTTTGTTCTTGTTGTGACAGGCTGTGCCATGCCAAAGCATACACTTGTTTTTTCATCCTTTGGGAAACAGCATCCATCATTTCATCACACTGTTGCAATGTATTGTTCTTTCCTTCTCCTCAAGACTCTATATAAGAAATTATTTTATGATCTGTTTAAAAAATCCAGGACAAGAAAGTGGAAGAACAATTCTGGTGATACAACGGGTTTGGATCATAGTTTTATCATCCTATATTCAACTGTAAGGCCCTGATACCTAAAATAAGTTAATATATTACAATTACAATTCATATTACATACTTCTCTTTGGAAATGTCAAAGAAAGTGAGTCTTAAATAAACCTGCCTTCTAGAATAATCCAGAGGATTTTTTTTTCTTTTTCTTATATATATATTTTTAAATATATGTTAAATAGATTAATCAAATATATAAAACTTCAGGGAGAAGTGCAATAGAGTAGTGCATTTCATGATTCCTCAGAGACTTTCCTGAATGGATGATGACTTTTATTATTCTTTCATTAGCATTATGATACTGATGGTTGGTATTGTATATACCATATGCAATACTGGTATTATATTACTTTGTTTTGGTTAAGCTTTGTTGTAGTTGTCCTTTTATTATTTCCGGTCACAGTGTGGTAGCTTCTTTAGTACTTCCTTTGTCAACTCTGCAAAAAAAAAAAAAAATAATCCTGTTGGCCAGTTGACTCACTGCAAAATGGTACTGAATCCTTCTTTGGAATTGAAGAAAGCAGGGAACAAATACTAGATGTGAGTACTCTCAGAAAATGCCTATTAACAGAGCTGCCCCTCTGGCAAATGAGGGTTATCAGGTTACATTTTTCACTCTTTTCTAGCACACAGAGAGATTACTTCATTTGAGTGCCTGCAGAAAAGCAGGGGCAACAACAGTTATGAGCTCATTTAGACTTTCAAGCAGCCATCCTTCCCTGGATGATAGACTCCTACTACCAGTCAATGAAGCTGGTGAGCTTTTTATAGTAACTTAGAAGATCAGTTGTCACTGCTTGAGGGAAAATTTCTGCCCTATGTGAATGTCCTAGTTCATGTGGATTCAATGGAAGGAGGGACATGACTTTGCAATGTACTTGCTGAATAAGAGCATCTCTGAATAATGCCTCAGTTTCTAAAAAGGTGGTTTATGTGGTGATTGCCTTCCTTCTAGAAACAGCAGTATGCATCGAGGATGCTCAGTGACATTAAGACTTTGGGATATACAGTGACAAATTACATCTTATAAAACTGGGAGAGGTCACTGTTCTGTCTTCTCTTTTCATTTTTTTTGTCCATCATTTGCCTCTTCTTGATTGGAGACAGTTGCTCTTAAATCGGTTTTAATTCAGTTTTGAATCTTGGTATCTTTTAGAAAAGATGAGCTTACTGCACAGCTCCTCCTTTCTGTGACTGGTTTTATAATTTTATAATCAATTGAAGTGATGATGCTCTTAAGAAAGTGATAAATACAATCAAGTAGTACCTCATGGTCCAATGTTGGTGATTCAACTGCAATGTCAGATATTTACAGAGCAACTCCTAATTCAGCCTTTAGGAAGCTATCCAAGTCAGCTGGAAATTTCTGTAGAATAATATTTTTTTATCTTTTCAGGTTAGATTAACTTTGTACAGAACTTGTAAATGAGTGTTACAGGAAACATCTGACCTTGGAACTTCATTTTACTCTTAACTACATTGAACAGCTTTAATCTTATTATGGTACTGTCTAATACTCTCGAGGTATTAGGAAAGGCCTCATATAGAGGCAGATATCTCCAAATGGTATCTTGCTGCATGACTTTATCAAGTTATCTAATAAGCTCCTTAATTCTTCACACCCACTATTTCTGAGCTAGGTTAAACATACCTCCTTCGGGTTCAAAATATATAAACTGTGTCTGATTTGCTGATTGGCATAATATATGAGTAATCCGGGGTATGAAATAGGCATTGAGTAAATTCTGAGCAGTGCAAAATCCAGGAAGGGATTCTCTTGCTTGATAGTGATTAGCTTTAGTTAAAATTTTTAAAAAACAGTCATCTTATTTTGTGGATTTTTGTTTGGGGGTGTTTGAAATCTTTGTTTCAATCAGTTTTCAATTCTTATTTAGGATAGAGGAATGGTTCTAACTGTTGGAGATCATTCAAATTTAAATGATGATTTGTGTGTATGGGAGTTGTTTGTGTGTTGGTTTAGGATATTAGACCAATTTGTATATTTATATGTTAGGTTTTATACCTGTCTGGAAGAAGATTAACCTTTTTAATTTTGTATCCAGCATTGAGTGAATGAGTATTTATGGCTTTATGGTAACAGAGAGTAAAGAAATCACAGAATCACAAAATGACTGAGGTTGGGAGGGACCCATGGAAGTCATCTGGTCAAGCTGCCTGGCTCAAGCAGGGCCGGTTGCCCAGGACCACGTCCAGACAGCTTTCCACCATCCCCAAGGGTGGAGACAGATATGTGATGCTTTTGAAACAGAATTAATCTTTGCTTTCATTCATAAATTATCTTTACCATGAATTTTCCTTAGATTTAGCAGATACCAGAATCTTAATTGTTAATTTTCCTGGCATCAAAATAGATTCCATAGATGCTGCCTTCATGATGCAGAATATTGTTGTTGGTTTTCTGGGCTCATCTGGACTGGTGGTGTTTTTAAGTCTTGACCAAGTCCATTCATTAGCACATTAATCTCTCCATTTGCCATTAATGTTTCTTAAAAAAAGAAAAGAAAAGAACAGATTTATGTGCTTGAGATTCTGTAATTTTTAAATGTAATTTTATAATGAAATTCTGCACTATCAAGTTGGATTGCTTTGTGAAATTCATTGAAAATAGTGCTCATAATCCATGGATTGCCATGCTGATTTGGTGGCACTTGCATTTTTTTCTTTTCTCTTCCATTTCCTTTTATAATGATTTTGCACTGAAACATTATACAGTGTGGTGTATGAGAATAATTAGAATGTAATTATTTTAATAATGGTAATGGAAAAAACTGTCATGAGCTTTATTTTAATTTGTGAACTAATATTACAATATTATAAAGACTACTTACATGAGCGATTTATCACTAGACCATAATTTCTAATTCTAATTTCTTGTTTTTCAAGATGTAAAAAAGTTCTTAATTGTCAATGTATTAATGTATTAATGATACATGTATTAATGTTTGAAATCTTGCATCAGCCTCAGCTTGTTTCTTAGGTGTCTAGGATATCTCAGGTATTTGATTTTGAAATACTGATGGTGATTTTAAAATGAAGTTAATGTCCAAAAATGATACTGGAACGGAAACTTCGTCAACAGAAAATACTTAATGCAGAAATGCATGATACCTTTCTCCAGTGTAGTTCTAGTGGAGTAATTATGATTTATGTTTTTTTCTTGAATTCTAGATTTATCCATGGCAGTACAAAAGTTTTCACAGTCTTTACAAGATTTTCAGTTTGAGTGTATTGGAGATGCTGAAACTGATGATGAAATTAATATTGGTAAGTACTCCCTTTGCTTTGCTGTCAGTAACATTTTAATAATTTCTTATAGAATGTTATCAGAAATACAAGTGGGGCAGTTCACAGTTCTTTTTTAATAGTTCATGTCACAAAAATAGAAAAAATTCAATTAATAGAAGCCATGCCAGACTTTAAAAATAAGTGTCAAAAAACTATGTGTTCATGGCATAGCTTGATTGTAGCAGATGTAGCAGAAAGTATACAATGCTACTTTTTGTCAGCTAAGTCGACTGTGAATCCACTAAATTCTGCTGCTACTTTTATGTTTCAATAAGTTTTCAGTGGGTTACTAAAAAGTATACGAGTTGTCTGTGATGTAACATCAGTCTACAAAAAACACCTAAGTGCCTGGTAAGACACAGGGAGTATTTAAAGGTCTAAAAAAGAGAATATCTTCATTACAACTTGTGCATTCCTAAGTATGTGGTTTTCTTAACTTTTGCCAGTAAAATTTACTAGCTGCCTATTGCTCTGTCTGTACACATGCAGAAATCCTGCATTTGCAGAACTGAACAGCTCAACTTGTCTTGAATGTAAGCCTCTTTAATGTCATCAAAATACTCTTCCCTCAGCAGACTAATCCTGGAAATGTTTCCAGGGTTCAGAAATTCATCCACTCTTTACTGCAAGGCATTGCTGCAGTTGTAAGGCTTTTGCACAGTAGCACAGCAGCTGGAGTGCTTTAACCCCCACTGGTAAGAAATTTGGATTATAATCCATCTTCAGAAAGGCTAAATTCAGTATCATAAGTCTTACATACCACATGGCCCCCATGTGTCTCCTAAAACATCTGAGAGGAAGTAAGATGGTTCTTGAAGAGTAGTGGCTTCTAAAAATAAATAATTTGGCAGTACAAGAGGGAATGTAGGACTTGTTGGTATTTTTTTAAGAAGTTCTATGTAAAGCAGAGAGGAAACTCGGATTTAGTCTTTTCTAAGTGTATCTATTAGTATGTTCTATTTTCAAGTCTCCTCTTCCTTCAATTTTTTCTTTTCCTGGCTGAGTCATTGGACAGAAGGTCTGAACTGCTTGTTTTCTCTCACAAGGTTTGCCTCATTGTCACCCTACAACATTGTGGTAGTCAGAAAACTGTCATCAAGGATGACTGGTATTTGGTCACAATCTTTCACTAACTTCTGGCAGGGAATGGGAGGGGAGGTTTTTAATTTCACTGACAGTTAAAAATAGGGGAATGAAATCACTGAGCTGCTGCTACTCAGGTGTAAATCTGCATACATTCTTCAGGTGTGTCCAGCTTGGAAAGAGGCATGGTGTGCATGTACTCTTTGGCATGCTGCGTATTATTTCTTGACTGTTAAAATTGTATATATATGTTTTTAAAATAGATCTGCAGTATCTCAGCTATATGTCTTAGATTTGGTCAATAACTTTTTTTCCAAGACATATGGTTTTGCATTTAAAATCAGGTGACTGAGAACAAAGACAACATTCATTTTACTTGTAACCTAAACATAGAAAAGAAAAGACATTTTATTGTTTGGACATTAAACAGGCATTTAAAACTATTTAGGGAAAAAACACAGTTCATGAAGCTTGACAACTGATTTATTTCACTTGAAGCTTCAAAGAAGGGATTTCTAGCTTCTAAAGGACCAATTGCCTGATGGATTGTCATGTACATCAAAGAAACTTCTAAGAGTAAAAGGTAAACAGACAGGAATCAAATTCAAGTCTACCAGAGCTTGAATGATACTGTGTGCTGTTGTAGGGTAAGGCTCAATTTTTGATCTCCCTAGAGCAGTGACCTAGAATTTATCCATATCTTTAACATGCCCCAACAAGATAGATGTTTGCTTATCATCAAAGACAGCTTTGTATAGATGAATCCTTCTCTGTACCTCCTTCTGCCTTCACCTCCTTTTTCTAAAAATGCCTACAACTGTGCATGCCAGTGAGAAGTTCTTTTTCAGTCTGCAGTGATATTCTGATTTGATAACATCTGTAAAGCCCTACCATATGCATAGGGGCTTATTGTAAGGACTACATTTCTATTTCAAGCTTAGCATTGAAAATCTATCCTAATACAACTTAGCACTGGGAATTCACTTCTGAACAAGACTTCTTCTGTCAGGATGTGAGTATTTAAAAAAAAAGTTCTGATTCTGTCAGCATCAAATGTGATTCAATTTTTTTGATTTTTTTTTTCTTTTTTTTTTCTTACCAATGAAAATATTTGGAATTGAGTTGATAGCTCCATTAACATATTTTGAGGCAGTACTGGAGTTGAGGGTCTTTCTTTAGTAACTAAACACAACGGTTTTTTTTCTTATTTTCTTTTTCCAGTCTGATATCTACTAAGAGCAGTTTGATTTACATTTCCGATAACCTGTGCATTTTTAGTTGCTCTTTAAATATAACTTATCTATTACAATAATTCCATTACATAAAACATGTAAGAATTAATTGTAGTTAAGCTTTGTGACACACTGCACATAAACAGAATTATGGTGGTGTTCTTCATACTTATTTTAATCCATCTCTTATTTAATCAAATGATTTATTTGTTTGGGTTGGTTTGTTTTGCTTTAATTCCTGTCTTTGACTTCTAATTTTGATGATTTGTAATCTTTTATTTACAAGAATTTAATTCTTGTACAGAACGAGTGTTTTCGTTTGACAAAAAAAGTCTTTTTCACGTCTTTGGCTGTATTTTAGGTAGTTTTTTCATGTTGCTGCAAGTTACTTCATAGTCACTTTCAGATATACCATGCCTAGTTCAGAGTCATTTTATGCACAAGTTGTAAGGAATTTGTCTGACTTTCTTGGGTAAGCAGACTGCCTTGTTCCTCAAATCATCTACAGCTCTTATGGTTTTGGTTGGTTTTTTAACTGTGAACATCAAAGGATTCAAGCTATAAAAATCTTTTCATTTTTAATCTTTTTGCCAGCAAATTCAATTTGGGAAACAGTGGTCCCCATCTTTACTAGTTGTTCTCATTAAAAAATAAAACAACTAGCAACAATTGCTGGTTTTGTCTCTTCCTCCGGTTTGGAATGCTTGTGGAAGCATGTGATCTGCAGCAATGCATGGGCTGTACTGTTTGATGGCAGAACATGGTTATTAGCTCCAGTTGCATGTGATTCAGCAAAGCTATAATTGCTTTTTTGTGCAACAGAAAGTTTTGTAGAAGATGGCATTTTCAATGCAAAAATAGCAAGATGATTGGCAGCAAATTAATAATAATAAAAAGCCATAGTAATGAAGGTTTGATGTAACTTGCCCTTACTCTGAGAAGAGGGTGTTGCTTTCCTAATCTAACAACTCTTTTCCTCAGAAATACCAACACTTGATAACACTTTGCCATTTGCTTTTTAGACATATTAGCCTGCTCTCAGCCCTCTTTGTAAATATTTTGCAAAAAAATTAAATACAGTAATTTCACGACCATAAGGCGTACCAGACTATAAGGCGCACTCCCCAGGAGTCGGCAAACTTTGCAACTTTGTAGATCATATAAGGCACACCACTTAAGACGCACTTTTTTTTTGCCGCGAAGATCCGTGCCACGCGCAACAAAGTAACGAATCAGTAATGGAAACCTGCAATCGTGGAGTTCACTGGCAGGTGCTCAATTTGGAAACATTTTTCACAGATCGGCGTAAACTTTAAAAGGCAGCCCCAGCCACCCTCCCCGTGCAGTGGACCCTGGCACTCCCACCCGCCCCCAGTGCCGGCTGGCGCGGCTTGGCGCGGCCGTGGGGCTGCTTCTCCCTTGCGGCTCCGTGCTGCCACGGTGCTGCTCCCCCTCGCGGCTCCGTGGAGCAGCCGTGCCGTTCCCTCGCTCGGCTCGGCACTCCTGCCGTACCACCTGTCCCTCACTGGGCTCGGCGGCGCCACTGCCATGCCACCCGTCCCTCGCTCGGCTTGGCACTCCTACCGCCTGTCCCTCACTCAGCTCGACGCTCCTGCCATGCCATTCCCCCTCGCGGCTCTGTTGTGCCGCCATGCTGTTCCCCCTCATGACTCCGCAGAGCAGCCCTGCCACCCATCCCTTGCTCGGCTTGGCAGCCCAGCTGCCCTGTTGCCCGTCCCTCACTTGGCTTGGTGCACCGCAGCCCCGCCGGCCCCTGTCGGCTGTGGCCCCAATGGCCCATGCTGGCAATAGCCCTGCGGGCTGCACCTGCCCCTATCAGCTGTGGTCCCACTGCCCCCAGCACTGCAACCCCACCGGCCCCTATCAGCTGTGGCCCCTCGACTCAGGCCGCCATGCACAACAAAGTAACGAAGTAGTAACGCCTCCCTGCCCACGCTGCTCCTGGTGCCTGGGGCTGCTCCCCCATCGCTACTCAGCGCTCCCGCGGTGCCACCCCCTTCATGGCTCTCACTTCCAGGGTGGCAAATGTTGCAACTTTGTACATCATATAAGGCGCACCGGACTATAAGGCACACTCCCGGGTTCGGGGAAAAATTTTAGTCAAAAGGGTGCGCCTTATAGTCGTGAAATTACTGTACTTAGTATTGACAGTAAAGGAGGTCAGTCGTTTGTCTTGCCCAGTTGAAGTTTTGTGTAAAATGGATGCATGATTTTGACATGTTTCAAACTTATAGGTAACATAGAACTTTTCATGGGTAGGGCAGCTGCAAAAACTATGTTTCTAATGATCGTATGTCTTTTTCCTCAGTATGCACTGCACGCACAAATTTTGCAAGGAGAAAGTTTGCTCAGTTCCTCCTGGTATTATCCAACTTGTATCACCTGACTCTTTCCCTAGTAATTTCCCTGTTTCAATCCTCTGTTATTCTGTTTGTGTTATCTGGTTTATGGTTGCTAGAGATTAAAATAATAAACATTATTAACTCAATGGGATTCTTTCTTATGCCTTTAACAAGTTTTTTTATATTTTGTATTGTGGCTAAGTATGTATCAGTGACATCTAATATCTGCAGTATAAGACCATGCTCTTCAGAATGAAAAAAAAAAGACAAATAAATACATTCTCATATTCTGGCATTCAATATTTTAGTATCTGTATTTTATTAGCATGTGCTGCTCACACATGCTAATATGTGAAAAGTGCATGTCCTTTCACTCCATGACTGCTGGTTTTGAAGTTTGGGATTTTCTTCCCTGAAGAGAATTATATTATGATGTTTCAGGTAGCATCAGATGCTTGATTTAAGAATGTAATAGGATTATGATGACTTGTACAATCATTGTTAATTGAGCCACAAGGAATAGGTCAAAAGTTCTAAAATGTGGTATCTTTTCTTGTGGGCACTGAATTCTTCTCTTGCTGCTAGCAGTTGGGGCTCATGATCTTTGCTGACTCACATCTCAAGTCGTTCATAGGATTATTAAATTGCTTGCAATTAACCATCTACAGAACTGTTAGCTCATACCTGGCAGTTACGTTGTTTACAGAAGTTTGTTTCAAGCTGAAATTTGAAAAATCTTCTCAAATGTAATAGAGAGAAAGAACTAAAAGCCAAACTAAAAGCCAAAGAAATGCAGAATGCTAATAGTAGCTGTTTGTTAAGAGTCCACTGCTGTGTTTTGCTTCTTGTTTTAGTTGAGCAGTGAAGCCAGAAGCTTCATCTTCATTTTTTCTTGTACTGGGCATCCACATGCACAATGCTTTTCAGTTAGCATTTGCTCTACCCTCCTGGAAAGCTTGTTAGAGGACAAGCATCCTGTAATTCAGAGCAGCAAATAAATCTGTACTGGAAAATTTTTATATTGAACTGCACCCTAAACAGGGGAAAAACTAATGACATTTCCTTTCTTCCCCATCTTTTGTAACAGTGTAAAAGTTTAATTGACTTTAAAGAGGTACCAAATTCCATTTTTAATAGTACATACTGTGGATGCAATGCTGTATTCAAATAATGAATTTAAAACAACGACAAAAAAAGCATAGGAGCTTTACACAAACCTACATTGTATAGAGACAAATCTTGACAATCAGGCTATAGACTTGGCAGTCTCCAGGTTAGGACACTGTCTTTTGGAGGCTCATCAGGAGTCTGAGAAGGTAGATGTCAGGTTACTCGTCATTTCAAGCCACTTTTACTTGTGGTGTGTAATGGCTTCTTGAATTTGCTTGACTCTTCCTGAATTATGTATTAAATGCAGTCAAGCCACCTACAGTCTGAGTCACTTGGATATCTTACAGGTCATCTCCTTAATTACTTGAGGTTAAGCTTTCATGTTCAAGAAAGTTATTTTTGGGGTTAATATTATACCTACTTTGCACTGAATTCCTATTTGTAACCAGGCTTTCAAATGGAATTACCAAATTCCAAGTAAGTCTAAAATTACTTCCAGCATCTCAGGTGTGCTACTGCCTTATCCAAAGCAAAGAAAGAAAATGATCTCGCCACCACCTTGAGGTCAGAGTTCTGGGGGTGGATTTTTTTAGTGTAGGCATCATCCCAACAACTATTCTAGTGCTTGAGTTTGTTGACCTTGTGGAGCAAATTAGAGAAAAGCGTATTTACAAAAGGTGGTTTTATTTTAGATGGGTGGGGAAAAGTTGAGTCCTGAATTAGACTAGAAAGCTATTTACAATGGAGAGTGAATTTGCATAGAAAGATTGCATGCTGTTTTTCCACAGTAATTACCTGCTTAGATTTACCAGCTCTTTTTCCTCCACCTGAAAGAATGAATTTTAAGATTTAACTTTTTAGATTACTTTCAAAGCAACTTTGCTTAAGGACAAACCCTGTCACAGGACAGGGTTATTTGGTACTTGTATTGGATTATTTTTATCTACAGAAGTTTAGTGGTAACAGTTTATGGGAGGAACTCAGCAGAATCAGGGTGTGAAATGCCTGAAGTATTTGTTTCAAATCTGTTGATTCTGTTCCTGCCATTATTTTTTTTAATCCCTGTTGCATATTTGACAGTTTAAACTAATGCCACCTGTTTCCGGAACTCTATTGTTTCTTGACTTCAAGAAATGAGTCATTTTATGGTAGTGCTCAAATCCTATCAAGGGTACAAAACAACATCTGCCCCAGAAAGTGAAGGTTGGCATTCTGTTGGTCGAGCCCAGAGCTCTTGTCCTTGCTTTGGAAGGGCAACTGAAGATGACAAATCAGGAAACAAAATAATGGTGCAGTACATTTTTATCTGTTCAGAAGGAAAAGGTAAAATAAGTTCAACAACACTGTCCTTGTTGTTTCTTTTTCTCTTGGATACCTACCGGAAGGTTGTTGAAATTTGCATGCTCCATCCTCTGTTGATCTTAACATGAGTATTCAAATGTAAAAACTGAATTGGGGTGGCTGATGCAGTTACTGCCATTTCTGTTTGTCCTACCTTTCTTCTGTGTCAGGAGTAGCTGACAGTAGGAGCTCTCCCAAGTCCCTGTAGTTTGCATCCTGGTGTACTAACAGGTACTAACAGTACTAGCAGATGCTAAAATTCATGTTAGTTCATTTTACTGTGTTGGACTGCAGACTGTGGTGTCTCAGATACTGCTTGCCTTGGAGCTCCTCCTGTGCGCAGAAAGAGGTTGAGGCAGGCAATGGACAGCAACAGCTTTGTTGTCCTGGTGCATTCTGCTAAGGAGTTAAGGTGAGTCAAAATTTGATCTGAACAGCTGAGTAGATGCATGGACAAGTCCATGGTATTCACAGAGTAAGATGAAGTAGCTTTTGTGTCTCTCATTGATATTTTGATCTTCTGGATTCTCGAAAGTGTATTCTACTTTATTGTCCTCATTCCATGCCTTCAACATACCCATTTCCCCCTTCTTTGTGATTTCATTTTTTCTGGATTTGGCCATCCCAGCAGAAGTATGAATGCCTGTGGGGAGACAATCTAAAGACTAGAGTGTTGCTTTATAGAATTGTTTTGAAAATAATGAGTATGTACTGTTGATGCATATAATACACTTCTAGTAAAATGGCTTAATATTTCAGAGTTGTCAGGCTAGCATACCTCTTGAAAAATAGGATCTTATTTTCAAAACCAGATAGCAGTTTGATCAACTCAGCTTTGGCATATTCATCTTCAGGTTTAAGCAAGTAAAATAAAGGACTTGTACTTTCTGAAATCAAAATGCTTAGTAGAGTTTAGGGTTTTAAGTACAGGAACATTTTGATCCCTTTGTAGGCGTAAATTCATTAAGCAATTATGGCAAACCTAACATCTGCTGAAGTATTTGGTGATATTTTTCCTGAACTTTTTCACTATTCAGGCAACAAATGCACAAAACTTTGAAAATCAGAAAAACAGTATTAATGATTCTCAGTTGCATTCTGAATATATTGCTTTTGCATTTACTTCCTCTGTTTCAGCACTCATACAGAGCCACACACAAATATGGTTTTTACAGCTGGGAGGATTAAAATATCAGGATTTTTTCCTTCACTTAAAGTATGGATGGGCCTCTGAAGAATTGGGTATTGGCAAGCCTGAATTGTAGTCATAATTGCTTCTAATTCCTTTGTTTATGGAATGCTATGATTGAATATTACTTTTGCAGCTTAACATTGCTGCAAACAATGTACATTTCTCAGTGGTTGTTTCCTATGTTGTCTTGTTATTTAGCTGTTCAAAAAACTTGAGCTTGAATCAGCAATTCTTATCTTAGAACGAAAGATTTGTACTCATAGTACCTTTATATCACAACTCTTTCTAGTGGGATGGGGGAGGGAGAGCAAGAGAGGATTGTAATCTGATTGCATCAGAATCCATCTTTGAACTTAACTGTTTCTGAATATTCCATGTTTTTTAGAGCTGTTCTTCCTCTGATATGTGATAGGTTATCAGTCAACTCTGGCAAAGCCAGATCTGTTCAAATCAAAGGTTAATGGTCAATTTAGTTGTGGTAAAGATTAATTGAATTAAATGAACTTCTATGGTATGCTGTAGCTTTTCAATAGGGGCCAATTCAAGCTGCTATTTTTTTTGAAGTAGGTCTCCAGCAACACTTTAAGATCACTTCGAACCTGTTAGACAGAATTTGTGTATTGAATATTGTTTTCCACACCCTACTGAGTTCTGTAGCTGTAGAGCTCAGCTCCACTGCTTTGCCTGTGGCTCCATCAGGTGAAAAGAGAGGCTGATTTCTCTTTGACAGGTATGATAATATAAAACCCCATTTTGTAGTGTGGCATAGAGATGCAGCATTTCTTAATGATCACTTATCTAAACCCCTATCTCATTATTCTGTGAAAACATAGGAGAAATTATGTATTTGTTGTGACTCGTCCCAAAAGCCTCTACCCCTTCACAGAGCTGTAGAAGAAAGAGGAGAGACAAGAAAAGAGTTAGTCATTTGTAGACTATTTTGATAAAATGCTTTGTGCAAGCACATGACTGCTTGAGAGATCCTTCTCATGTTCCTAAGAAAATGGAAGAAATTATTTAGATGATTTTAAATGTTTTTGCTGGCAAGCCAAGATGCTGTGTTTCAGAAGAGGTGCTGTAGAATAGTAGAGTCTAGAATGAGCTTTTTCTACCACATCTCTGCCATGTTGAAGAATTCATGCTGCACAAGATAGGAAGTTTTCCAAATGTATTTTCAAAATCTGTACTACTTTTGTAAATAGAGTAGCACACTAACACAGAGTAGATATGCAACTGTATTTTTAATAAAGCATTAAAAGTGTAATGGTGGTAATGGAATTATTCTTTGATGTGGGTTTGTTTTTGTTTTGTTTTTAAAAATGTGCTGTGGGTTAGACAGCCATTATGAACTTTAAAAATTTTTCAGGACTCTCTGAAGTGTTTTGCACTTGCTTGATCTATTTTGAATTTCTACTTGTTTTTGCTTTGTGAGGTTCTGCATGAGTAGGGCATGGCAATTTACTCATATAAAGTCAAGTAATTGTATTTATTTAAAATGTGTAACATTGCATGTCTTCAGGTGATCTCTCCAATTACTGTGTTTGACAAGTGCTGACAGTAAATCTGGGAATTCTAGATAACCTGAACTTTCTTGCAAATCTTAATTTGTATATAAACATGTAGCTTTATGTGTAGACCTCCATTGAAAAGTAGTGGAGTGGAAAGTGTAAAGGTATTGGCTCAAAGAATTGTTTTTACTTTTGTACAAGGCTTGTACTTGTATGTTTAAATATTTGTGACATGATAGCTACTTTTTATAGCAAAGAATTCTCGAATATGATACTGTTTGTAACTGGCTTACCCTGATGGAGCTTTGTTTCTGTAATGGGGAAAGGATTTTTACTTTTAATAGCGGCCCTGCACTTTATGCTTTACACATGTTTAGAAAAATACTTCAGAAAATCCTTTGCTATATTTGCTCATTAAGTTTTGCAAAGTGAAAATACTCTTGAGTTAAAGTTGCCTCATATAGTATATACTTGTTTTACTGTCCTGCGAACACGTCTTGCAGAGCTTTGGTCTTCAGTTAAGCTCAGATCTTACTTTGGTGCCTTTTATGGTTCTTATGTTGGCCTGCAGCGTGGGGCACACGTGCATGATGCTCAGGCAGGAGGTTCCATTCTTACTGTGGAATCACTGACCTCTTCTGCTGGTTTGTCTCACCTTTATAGTGTGACAAAACCCAAATGCCTGGTATATGGCCTGCTATAGCAAATCAAATCCTATAAACCAGGGGAGGTCAAACACGGAGACTGTTGCTGAATATCTGATGGCTTCATTGTTGGGGGAATTTGGGGGTGGGATTCGCAACACTTACTACCATCTCTATGTCCTAAAACTGTGAAGAGCCAAAATGCTCATAATTATGATGTAGAGAAAAAATTACCACTGAATTTACTCTTGAGCTTACAATGCCTTGACTCAAATGAAATAGAGATCCCTTGGGGTTTCTTTACTTTTAGTTACATGTATTTGAGTAGCTGTGCCCTGATGAAATTCTCTGCTTGCCAGCATGTAGTGAAACATGTGATCATATTTGGAGAAAAATACATAGACCTTGAAGGATAAATTTGGGCATGGAAGGCTTAATTTTGTCATTTTTCTTGCTTATTCATTTGTGTAATTTCTTTGCAGAGGCTTTAAAACTGCCATTTTTCATCTCTGTCTTTTTGCTGTTATCATACTTTTTCATCCTGATCTATAATTATTTTTTTGGCAAATTTGGATTTCCTTATGTGCAGTAGCACACTTATTTTCAATAATTTAAAAAAATTGACAAAATACCTTTCCCCTCATAGTTCAAGGAGGGAATTGTCACAGGAAATAAAGATACCACTGAAACTTGTGCTCCCTGGGAGATGCTTCAAAATATGAAAGATCATGATAGTATTTGATTAAAAAAAGCATTGGATTAAACCTTTGCAAACTAATTATGGAGCAAATAGTAAGAATGTTCATTTATTGAGTCTGAAATAGCTTCACATTGTCTGCTCTACGAATGTCTTGATTCTATCACAAGAGCAGTACAGACCAGACAGGGTTGTCTGTACCTTAGTGTTCCTTCCCATGATGGCAGTCTTCAAGGAAATTTGTAGTTATTTGGATTGTAAATTTAAACCACTGTCTTCTGGCAGAAATAATTGTCACTTTAAAAATGTATTTCCATGCTGGGGTATGTTGATGTACAGTAATTTCATAATTATAAACCACATTGACTATAAGCCGCATCTCCACGTGTTGGCAACTTTTCATTCTTTGCCCGTATATAAGCCGCACCTGATTATAAGCCGCCGCAGGTTACAATACAGAGTGTGATAAAAGGTATCTATTCTATCACCATCTCTTGAGGGTGAGGGCAGTGATCCTTATCTCAATGGCAGATATTCTGCTAATGGACCATCCCTTGAAACCAGGCAGGGCATTGTTCTTTATCTGTTCACAAGCCATCCTTCCTTCAGCGAGTCATTGTCTGCTAATGGCCCATTGAGTCCCACTGTGGGACTGATAAAATTACTGCATCCCATTGGAAGTTGCTCCAGCCAGGGGAAAGAGCCCAACTTTTCCTACCAAAATAAAAACAGAGGTTTTGGGACAGTAAGGGAGCCCCTTTCTCCACTAGACTCCGGAGGAAAACCGGATTTCTCCACATCACCACTGGACCTCCGGAGGGAAACTGCACCTTGTACAGGAGCACTGCTCCAACTGAATCACATCTGTCACTGCAGGAGGATGCAGCCACCATTTAATGGGACTGCTACCAACACCCTGCCTGACAGGGTGTCAGGTTGTACTCTGACTTTGTCAGGGTTTGGAGTTTGTTTCTTTGTAGTACTGTATTTCTATTTTAATTTCCCTAGTAAAGAAGTGTTATTCCTAATTCCCATCTTTTTGCCTGAAAGTCCCTTGATTTCAAAATTACAATAATTTGGAGGGAGGGGGTTTACATTCTCCATTCCAAAGAGAAGTTCCTACCTTTCTCAGCAGACACCTGTCCTCCAAACTAAAACAGCAACTTTTTGTTCTTTGTCCGTTTATAAGCCGCACCTGATTATAAGCCACACTTTGGGTTCGGACCAAAATTTTAGTCAAAATGGTGCGGCTTATAATCGTGAAATTACTGTAATCTTTAAACCTCTTCACTTGAATTTTTGTTTCATTCTATGTCTTTTACTACTGGAAATGCATTTCACTGTACTGTAGGAAGGACCAAACAGCTTTTTTTACTGTTCTTGTGGAGGCTGTGGTAAATGTAAACACAGACAACAGGAATGCATAAGGTCCCTATTACAGATCCATAAAATCTGATACCTAGATTAGGAAGGTAAGAGAAACTAAATGGAGAACAATAAGGCAGCACGTACAATAATCATTTTCCGAATTTGAAATAAGATTGAAACTCCATGAAGAAATTAACTATTATCTTGATATTCTAACTTCTTTTTTCACAATGGAATCTTCTAACATAATTCATCTCTTGACACCAATACTCAGCCTAAAGTTAAAGGGTATCTGTCATGCTGCAAGCTTGCAAACTGGAATTTACATAAATACCTAACTGATATTATCTTAAACCTTAACAAAAGAAAGCAGTTGCTGCATTTCCTCTATTATCTTGGGAGTGATACTCAGAAAGGAACAAAATAACTAAGATAAACATTGATTTCAAATTCTGTACTCCTCTCCTATTTTGTCATCTCTTCTGCTTTCCCAGTAAATATTACTTACAGTACAGACCTCAGTCTTCCAAGCTGAAGTTTCTCCAAAAATACTGCCATTTGGAAAGTGAAGGAAGATGACCTAGGGTAGAAATAGTGGAAGAAATAACAGTAGATAAAGAAAACAGAAAACCTGAGCAATAATTGGGAAGATTTATCAGACATATGTCTTCTTGTCCAAATATAGCTTTTCTGAAAATGTGTTTTAAAAACAAAAATAACAACTGTTTTCTATAGGAAAATGTTGCAATCATCTTGCACTACTGTTTTTTAAATTATGTTACAGAGGTGCTCCAGGCCAGTCAGCATTAGTTATAAAATGCTTTGGCACCAGTACTCTGTTTAAAGTTCAAGGACATTTGACTTTTTTCACAATTTGGATACATTATTCATTATTTCTGTTTATCGATTTCTGTTTATAGAATAAGGTGTTGATCCTTCAGCTTGTTCCCATTGGGCTTAACTGTAATTCCCTTTAAAGCTTTAGGTAACTGTATGCTTTTTATGTTTTACAGGCTTAATTCAGTAGGAAAAATAGGGGGGAAAAAAGGGTAATTAACAAATCAGTCCAGATAATGACAGCAGTAAAAGAAACCTCTGTTGTATAAAATGAGGCTCCATTTAAATTCATAGCCAACATATTGAAAGATCAAGATAATGACAGGGCTTGGGAGTCTTTCTTCAAGACATTCCTCCTCCTTATTTTGTAATGTGAAAACTTGCCATAATAGTGATATTTTGAGACATCCCATTTAGTTACCTACTGATAGACAGTACAGATTCTCAGTGGCTTTAACAACATCCACAACTCTTGTTAAGTAGAAATTATTGAGAAAGCAGGTGATTGTCTCTACATACCTGTTGTGACCTGTCAGTGTTACTCTGAAGTGTTTGTTTTTTGTCTTCTGTGGCTACTCTTGTCCTACCTACAGTACCTCCCCATCACCACCACCTCAGATACTTTTTCACTAGGTCTTAAAGCAATAGAAAGAAGGATGGAAATTTTAATTACTGTTGTGATTTGTTGAAAAACTACTTGTTGTGACTGCAGTTGATGCTAATCATTAAAAGCTCTGGAAATACAACTGTGAATTAACAACTACTTAATAATATATTTATTTTAATTTTAGATTTGGAAAATAAAGTCTCTTCTCCCAGCCTTCATGGATCTTACATTTTGTTTTCTCATGGAAGTCTAGTAAACAAGTGTTAATCCTTAGAAAATTTCCTTATGGTCCATTGGTCTATCTTGAATTCTTGATATATTATTTATAAGGAAAAAGCTCCCTTCTAGACTTTAGCTGAAGTTTGTGCTCAAGCATGAATTCAGCAAGTCTGTGCTAGTTATGACCAGTTCTAGAGTATGTACTTGACTGACCTTCCTGCCAAAGAGTGCTGGGAGCAATGTACAGCACAGTCCTGGCAGTTCCTCAGTCAGATCAGGAAGGCATAGGGAAATCTCTGACAGTCTTGCTCATTTTGCCTTTCAGACAGCAAGGTGTCATAAGAACACATCACATATATCCATATGTATTATTTTTTTCTGTGCTGGCATGCCCATATCTGCAGATGGTGCTGGTATCTGCTCATAATGCTATAAAGTCTTACTTTGTGTACTTCAGAATACGTAAAAATTGTCTATGCTTCGTTTAAGAGTGAATGTATAAGTGGAAGTAAAAGCAATGCTCCACAGAAAAGAACACTTAGTTGTATTGTATATCTTCCACAGTAGCTTCCAAACTTGGCTTTGTGCCTTTCATTTCAGTACTGGTCATGCAAAACTATTATATGTGTCATGCAGTTTGTCATCCTTTTCTCATTAAATGTAGATTATGTCATCTCAATTGTGTATGGCATTTAGTGGTACAGTGTAACACTGTTCTCTTAAATATTAAGCTAAGGTTGATAGAGTAGCTTCAGTAATTTCCACAGACATATTTTAAGGTGATACATTCTCTACACAAGTATATAACAAAATCTTCATAAGATTTATTATGTCCATTTTTTTTCCTATGAACAACTGAGTTGATTTCAATGCAGTAAACCACATTTGTAGAGTGTACAGTAATTTCATGACTATAAGGCACACCCTTTTGGCTAAGATTTTCCCCCTAACCCGGAAGTGCACCTTATAGTCCGGCGCACCCCTCACGGCACTGCCCCTGCCAGGTGGAGGTGGGCCCGGGGGCCCATGTCTGACGGGTTGAGGCAGGGCCTCGGCCAGCAACTGCGCGGGGGGAGCTGGGGGCTGCCTCGCTGCAAAAAAAAAGTGCACCTTATGTGATCTACAAAGTTGCGAATTTTGCCAACTCCCGGGGGGTGCACCTTATAGTCCGGTGCGCCTTATGGTCGTGAAATTACTGTAAATGTATCATATTTTTAATAAGCATTCTATAAATTCACACAAATTAATTTTTATTCTTTTTTACTTCTCCCTCATTCTCTCAAGTCTACATCAACCTTCCATTCCTTTTTAATTATATGAGTGTGGAGCTGTACCATGTGTTTTAAATGATAGGGATTTTGGGAAAAAATAAACGTTGTTGATCTACACCATTAATGTTTAAGCTATTGGTACTGTTAGTTTGTGTCTGTATGAAGCAAGTTAATTAAAAGATGTTTCAATTAAAAGTAAAGAGAATACTTTTTTTTTTTTTTTTTGTGGTAAGCAAAATAATGAGAGCCCTTTCTCCTGAACACGGGAAATTTTGCAGCGCATTGTTATTGAGTTGGGAACACTCCAGAGAGAGCAGCTGGCAACCTGTTGTGATTGTGATGAATGAGACCACAAGTGTACATCTGAGTACACATTCAATTGTTTTTGTTTCTTGGGTGTTGCTTTTCACAGGCATCATTTCTATCATGATACCAAATGTGTCTTATCACTCCTTTTGAGTAGCCCTTAAATAAAAAACAGGCTGTAAAACTTTTGGGAATTTAAGTTAATATTGCCCAATGACTTAGAATAAAATACTGAGTCAGCACTTCATTTTTCTTTAAATGGCCCACCAATATCAATAATTCTTTATGAAAATAACTGAAAATATCTTTAATCTATTAGGCTGCATATTGTACTTCATATTATTGGTGTGTTTTCAGAATTTATCTCTTATCAATACATTCCCATGACATTTCCTCTTGCAAAAGACTTGACTCTTCTTCCTCCCACCCCCTTTTGTGTTTACAAAGTTCACTTTAATTCTTCTGTGTCTATTCTGATTAAAAATAAATGGATTTTAAAAAATGTTGTGGCATTACTAATAAAAGACTGTGAAGCTGGTGAGTAATGCCTGAGTGTCCTGACAGACAGTGGGCTGCATCTGATACAGACAGGTCTGATTTCTAAATCTTCTGGTTTTCAACTACACAAAAGCACCTCAACTTATTATTGTTGAAATATCTGTTTGTTTCCTGTTGGGAGCTGTGAATCCAGAGTTAGATGAGTGTACCTGTGCCCAGAGTTTGTGCTGAGATCCTGATGAGAGTCATGGAAGGGAAGCACACCCCTGCCCAGATCTCCAAGGTGCCCAGTGCCCTGGGGGTGAATTGCGTCACCCCTCTCAGTGACTGCTGCCCTCAGCATCTGTGTGCCCCAAACTGAGGTGAGGCAGAGCTGTGACCTTTCTGCAGCCAGAGGCTCTGTGGGAGAAGCAGGGAGAAATAAGGACAAAGGGTACACTAGGAAAAGAAGAGCAAGGGCTCTCTTGCCTTCCCTTCCCCACTCCCACTGCAGCTTCTACCACAGCCAAAGTTCTCTAGGGACAGACTTTGACTTTTAATTGAGGTCACATTGAGCAGGGGTTGGATAGGAACAAGGGTGTAATAACATGAAAGATCAGTACTGCAGTACTCAGGGCTGTTGTAGGAGAGCTGGCGTGGATAAATCCTTTCTCGATGTGTGTGATGGCATTGCAAGGACAGAAGAACCATTGGGGTCACCAGAGATGTCCCTGTTGCAGAATTCTCTGTACTGGGAGTGCATCCTTCACAATGCTTCAAATAACACAATGCACATGTTCTCTTTGCGCACCTCCTGAGCTGGGAAGGACATCCCACGGCTGGATGTAGGGATGGATGTGAATGTTGAGCATCAGAGGTATAGTCAGTTTTGATGCGAAGGTGTCTCTGCAAAGTCTCATAAGATCAGGGGAATGGATTGTCTTAGTGCTGCAGAAGAGTGTAGGTTCTATGTTCTTAGT
Source organism: Catharus ustulatus (assembly GCF_009819885.2). Taxonomy (NCBI): domain Eukaryota; kingdom Metazoa; phylum Chordata; class Aves; order Passeriformes; family Turdidae; genus Catharus; species Catharus ustulatus. The sequence continues at coordinate 42,681,730 of NC_046222.1, forward strand.
GAAACTTTGACCTTTATAATTCCCCCAAAGATGAGCCAATGGGGAAGAAAAGATGGAGACAGTGTCTCAGCCTTACCCGAGGCGTTGTACAGGTGACAGACTAGTACCTTTACACTAGTGTTAAATATTGAGGAAAATCTTGATTTACATACTTACAGAATGTATTTTATATGTTTTTTTCCTATGGGTGACCTGAATGTGTTGAAACCCTAAGCAAAACGTTTAAATTTTGAAACTAAAAAACTTTTCGGTTCTGCCTTGAAATTCCAAAGATGAATTAAAAGCTTCTCGTACTGGTTTTGTGTTTTCGGTTTCTTTTACACTCCCCTTCGTCCTCCCACCACCCTCCACTCCTCCACATCCTCATAGTTTAGCCATGTCCATCTGGTTAATTGCTTATTTAGGTTTTAGTATTTCATGTTGGGTACTTAGATATTCATGAGTGTAATGCTCTACAGATTCCTAGTCAGGTATAACCAATCAGTTAATCATCTTATTTCTTTACCTGTTTGGCTTATTTTTTATTTTTTTTTTTCATGGGATATTATGAGCTAAGAGATTGAGTTAATTCAGTGGATATCAAACTGAAATTCTTGATATGAACATAACTGGCAAAATCTTCTGGCACTTGCATTTTCAGGGAAAAATATTGAAGGAAAAGACTCAGTACCCAAGTAGATGGATGTTTAACTTCCCAGGTGTATTTGGACTAAACCAAGAACTCATAATGGGAAAAAAAGGATTTGTCAGCAAACAATGACTTAGAGGTCGATATAGGCAAGTTTAACATCACAGTTGCAAAGAAAATTAGCTATGTAATTTCTTGCAGAAGAAATTGAAACAAACAGCAAAGTGTTCTTCAACTGTAAAAGTTAACAGAAAGAAAGGAGAATTCAAGGGTGACCTCTGCAAGGTCCAGATGTTATAAAGCATAGAAATTATTTTGGAATGGTCCAAAAACTAACTAGCAGATCATGAATGCAAACAAGGCAGTTAAGGCAAGCCAGAAACTAGTTCCTTTTAAAGGATCTGCTCCAATACTTACTTTCTAGAAAATGTGCTTATTTCCTTAAATCTTTTAGAGGAATTGCAAAGGGATAAAGCCGTATTATTGGAGACCGACACAAAAAACATTTAAGAAAAGAAAAAAATAACTAAGGGACAGAGTTCCATTAGCATACCGTCAGCACTATGTGTTGGTTAACAGTGAATAATTTTTCAATCCTGTTCTTTTGAGAAAATCTGAGTTTTGTTTCATGTCTGTTTTTTACCTCTTTCAAAATTATTGAGGTAGCCTCAAATTTATTGTGAGAAACTGTAGTATTTAGCAATCTGTATTCTGAGTTCAGAGCTTTAAACCACAAAATGTAGCATCCTGTCATTGGTAGCAATTACTACTAGTTGCATCCAGAGAAAGTAAAAAGAGATATTTGGCTCTCTTCTCATGATTGTTCTCTGGGATTGTCGCCTGTGGGACTGTGGTGCTGAATCTGAGTAACCCCTATGCCCTTGAGAAAGTAATACAAATGGAAAGAAAGTTTTCTAGGCAGGTTTGTCTTAAGCTTTTTCTGAATGTTTTCCTCTTTCTTGCCCTCTTTTAGGGGTTAATTCTTGTATTATGTTTCCATTGACTCTGCTTCAACCCTTTGACTTCTATTTGAAAGCAGTTTTGAGCAAAGCCTCTGTCACAGTTGTAACAGAATTCAAAACTTATAAATCAATCATCTGTTTGTGTCACCTGAGACCTTGTCCTTGTAAAACATAAAGCCAAAGAGCAGTTAAATCTAAACAGTTGGCATTTCTTCTAAAATGTTGAGTTTCAAATATTTACCCAAATATTTTTCATAGGTCTCCCTCAGTGGGAGAAACTAAATTATTTTCTTTATGCTCCTAGTATGCTAAAGTGAATTTCATGGATGAAAGTGGAATTTTTCTGTTTGAGACTGATCTTTCAATTTTTCAGGTAATTCAGTTTGCCATATTCCATTTAAAAATATTTTCAAAATACATAGGACTCTTAAGATATAGGTTCTTTTTCTTTGCTCTTGACGGCTGCCTGCTTCAGTCTATCTTGTTTAAGGCTACTTATTACATTGCAGTGTAAGAGCAATATTTTATCATTGGAGCTTCAATCAAGACAATGGACTCACCTGGTCTTAAAATCTCATTTTAATCAAAATGGTCTTTTTTCTTTATTTTCCTTTCAGCCCAGTCATTGAAGGAGTTTGCTCGGCTCCTGATTGCTGTTGAAGAGGAGAGAAGACGACTGGTAAGTTTGCTGAGAGTAGTCTTGCATTGGGCCTCTCCTTGTATAAAATAGTACACTTTTTTCTATTCCCCCTGAAGTGATTTTTTAAAAAAATTATTTGCGTAGTAGAGGTTATTTGGAATTCTTATCCAAAGGCAGAAATGTACTAGCACAAAAAGTAAACTGTTTAATAAACTGTTCAACCAAAGCCTTTTGAATCAATTTAAAAATTGTTTTCTCTCAATTTACTACCTCCCTGCTCCCTGACCCAAAAAAAGCTTTGAATGCTTGTGTACCTTTCCTTTCCTGCAAAAAGCTTATATTGGAGACGTAGACCTGTATTTATGTATAATGAAATACTCTTGAGTGTTGTCCAGTGAATGTATGCTAGTAATCCAAGAATATGATAAGTAAGTGATAAGAAGAGAAAGCGAATTTATCACCCAAGAGAAACTCTTGTAGAGTTATTATGGATCAGACTTGCCAAAGTGATCCATTGATATGGTGTCCTTATGCTGTTTGAATCTGCCATTTGCTTTGGTTTTTTTATTTCTATTCAAATACAGCTTTGTTAAAGAAGTTTTAAGTGTATTTTTATGCAACTATTAAAAAAATCCAAGTAAGGAGTGAAGCTATTTTTGTCCTTCCTTGGGAGTCAGTCATGAATAAAGAAGTGAGCTAAGAATTAACATCAGTAGGGGGATTTTTAAATATTGTGAAAGTTTAACCAGCTCTAATCCATCCAAAGATTATGTCTATCCTGGTTTTCCTTCCTCTTATGGGTACTTAGAATATTGAGGTAAGGGTTTTATGACTCAGATTGGAACAAATTTACTAGTTCAGAAAGAAGTTTATATAAAGTTGTCTTATCCTAGAAGTAAATAGCCATAGAATTGCTATCCCACTATTTCAGTTTAGATAAATATTTTAAAATAACAAAGTCATAGCATTTATTTAGTACAGTTGCATAGGTAATATCACTTAAATGTATAAATGTATACTTTTTTTTTGCTTCATGCAAAACATCTTTTCCTGGGTAGTTGGAAGAATGAGGTGACTCTTCTGTACTTACCACCTTAAAAGTTGGTTAGCAGAAGACTTATGAATTCCTTAGTTAAACAATGTTTAAATTAATAGCTTTCCAGTTAAAGATTGTTATGAGCTAACTATTAAGGAGAAAAAAATTAATGAATAGGTGAGGGGTTTATTTTTCAAACTCTTTAGTCTTTCATAATATGTACAAATAATTTCCTATTGTTTTCTCTCCTTGTTTCCCCTCTCTTTTTTTTTCCCCCTCAGACGAGTCTACCATTTTCACTTTTGGAAGTTTATGGCCTCTCTTTGGTTTGTAATTTGATCTTGCCATCCAGAGTTTTTGTGAAAGATGTAGTGGAATTATACATTTTGTTCTGTAACAGTATGATTTCCATGGGAATGCATGGATTGTATAGCTGAGTGTGGCAGGTTGACCCCAGCTGGATTAGCAGTGCCTGCCAAAGCTGCTTTGTCATCGCCCTCCTCATCTGGACAGGGGAGGAAAAATGCAAGGGAAGGCTCATGGGTTTAGATAAGGGCAGGGAGAAGTCGCTTGGCAATCACTGTCATGAGCAAATTACTCGACTTGGGGAAATTTAATGACAATCAAATCAGAGTAGCGTAATAAGAAAACAAAACCCAAATTTTAAAGAAACTTCTCCTGCCCCTCCCTTCTTTTGAATCCCAGCTCGCACTATAATCCCAGTTCTCTGCCTCTTACCTGCCAGTGGCACAGAAGGCAGGGAATGAAGGCTGCACCTCCTTCCTGCTCAAGAAGAGCAATCCTTACGCTCTTCCCTTGCTCCAGTAGTGGTCCCTCCCTCGGGGGACAGTCTCCATAAACTTCTCCAACATGAGTCCTTCCCATAGGCTGCAGTTCTTCATGACCTGCTCCACTGTGGATCCTTTCCAGAGAATTGAGTTCTTCAGGAGCAGGCTGCTCCAGTGTGGGTCCCTGTAAGGTCTTCATGTAGGGGGAAGCTGCTCTTGGTGGGAAATCATTTGTAACCAGCCTTTTGCTCAGTTTGGAATAACCTCATTCAGTTGTTGCTCTCTGTCCAGAAAGAGAATATGAGAACATTGAGGACACACGGTTTTCATGGTAGTTATATTTACATAAGAAAATTTATCAAACTTAAAATTTCTCTAGGTTTAAAAGGTTTGAGCTGCCTGTTGGTGGGATTTGTTTAATTATTATTGGAGTAGAAGTATCACCTTTGTCAAAGATGTGGGTTTTTTATTCCCCAGTCACTTATTGCAGTTTTCTACATGTCGTCACAGAATCCAGTGTCCCAAACAGATTGCTAGTATAAGTTTTTTGGTTGACAAACTTGTAATTTAGCTATGGAATCTTCAGAGCACTTTTGCTTGTTTCTGATGAAGTTTGGAGTTATGCATACACTTAGATTTCTCTTCTGGAAGCACTTTAAGTCAGCCAGTTTGCAGCTTAGTGACGATACTAAACAAAATTCTCAGCTGATGGGAAAGCTTGAGACAAGGCATGCAGATCTTTAAAAATCTGATTTCCTTCTGCATAAAAAGAGAAAACATGAAAAGTTATTAAAAAAAATTGTTCTTTTTGGCAGTTTTAAGAAGGCTGGAGAAAAACAGCTAGGGAATAGGTTGTGGCTATTTATGGATACACTTAATCATATTACTTTCAAATTTCTTTTAATTCTTGTAGCATGTGATAGTAAAAGACACTATTGTATCAGTGAATGCAGGAAGTATAAGAATATGGAATGGCACATATTACATTTACATGCCAGCTAATGGCCTTGTTTCCCTGCCTTGAACTTTATTTTATTGAATTGTGAGCATACATATAAGTGCATTAATCAGATTTTAAAATGAAAAATATATACTAATATAACCAGTTTATTTCTCATCTGATGCTTATTAAATTTTTCATAAGTCAAATTATATTTTAGTCTTGGTGAACACAATGTTAGAGTGCTTGTCCAATGAATGTGTAAATGAAGTGTTTCCAATAGTCAAGGAAATAGTCTGAGAGGTGCTTAGCAAGTCTTATGTCCTTCCTGCATAAAGAACCAGAAGGAACCAGTGTTGTTTGGTTTTTTTAAATTTAGAAGTAGCTAATGAAACGAGACATTATGAACAGTATTATTGGCAAAAACACTGAAGTATAAAGTTAAATGAAACTTTGTATCACATAAATATGTTTTGTAAGGCTTTGTAGCCATTATTGCTGGCAGCAGTAATAATACGATGATTATTGCAAATCAGTTTTTTTATCCTTGTATTTTATTTCTTGATGCTAGAAAATTGACTAGTAGTCAGAAAAAACAGAGGCCATGTGCCACATATTTCCCCTTCAGAAGAAAATAAAGGAAAAGGAACTCATAAGATACCTTTTTTTATGATATACAGACTTAGGTTTGATAACTGTCATTTTGTGGTGGTTTTAATTTAGTGATGATGTTGGTAAATGGTGCATTAAAAAACCCCAACCAAACAACACTACTCTTCATAGTAAGTACTTGCTTGTATATACTGTAGTATTTACAGTACTACATGTACTGTAAATAGGATAAAAAGTCAGATTCATCCCCACTGCATTTCCAATTACTTCAGCTGCAAACCATCAGGGATGTAGAATAATGACCCCTATTTCCTAGTGTTTATTAGGGAACAATGGAGATGCTATAATTTAATCCCATGTGAATGTTTGAATCTTTATCAAGGGAACTTACTTAAAATAACTTCCTTCCTCTTCTACTGAATTTGCATTCTTTCTATTAAATAAGTGATATATTTTATTTTAGAGATTCATATTTTATTTATGCTTCCTATTAATTTGATGTTGTTAGTAAAATTAATAGCTAACAGAAATTATCTGGGAGTAAAATAAAACGCTACTTCCTTGTCCTTTAATAGGATTATTCTGTGTTGATGTAAGTGTAGATGAACTGGTTCATGCTACTGGTCCTAGAGATCCCCTATGAGTTTGAAGCATTGAATGAGTTCTCTTGAGTGTTCATGTTATCTTGCTGGAATTCCCTGATTATTTCTGAGAGTTTACTAAATCCAAGACTGAAATAGGCTCTTAATTCTTACATTTCTTGCTATTTTTCCAAGTTTTTTTTTTTTGGTTGTTGGCAGGTGATGAATGGCCCCAGAGCTTTTTCTCTCTGGCATCATGAATCAGTGAGATTCCTGACCAATATTAAATACTCCAGGGGATAGTATAAAAATTCTGAAGTGGATAGTTTTGTACTATGCTTGATGAATATTTTTCTTTAGAAAGTCTGCCTTTTTGTATCTAATAATCTTCATGGTTCAGACAGTATCTCATTTTTGTGGACTTTTTTTTGTATTAACTGGATGTTCTCATTATGGTTCTGTATTTGCCCTCACACAAGGGGTCTGATGCTATCTGCTTCCAAGGAAAGCATCAAAATACTCAGTTTCAAAAGCTGTACTTGAAGAAAAATAAATGAGCTGTTAAAACCAGCTATCCGTGGAATGGTACATAAAATCAGATACTGAAGGGCACAGCATGTTGTTGAGCAAATTAACCTTTTCCCTATAATGCAAAGTGCATTACAGATTCCATCAAAAGAGTAAGCAGTCTCCTATCCACAGGGGCAGCTTATTTCTCAATTTATACAGGGGAAAATAACATTGCATATACTAGCACCCTGAGACTGCAGTACAAACACTTGACATTTTGTTTTGCATGGTGTCTCTCTCAAATTGCAAAAAATAGTGTTTGGTGGTGTTTTGATATACTTGGTAACTGATTTCGGTGTTTTTCACCTCTCATTAAAGATTCGGCATTTAAATTAATCTCCTTGGTAGGAGTCTGACGGGAAGAACACTGAAAGCATATTACTATAAGTGAAGAAAAACACCACAAATAAAAGGACTTCTTTGAAGTTACAACTGGTTGTTTATTTTTGTTCCTCCTACTCCCTCTCTCCCCACCATGTTTGCTGCTTAAAATTAATTAAAAGCTCCTAGGTTTAGCAAGTTTGATTTTTTTCCTTAAGATGGCTGCACATCCTATTAGTTATTAAGATAGTGTGGACTATGTTGGTAACTTCTTTGGAAAGACTTTCTTAATTTGTGCATCAGATTACTAATTTGGAAATACCTCTTTGAAATTTCTATTGAAGAAAGATCAGTAATTCAGTACGGAATTTTGAAATTTTCTTATTAAAAATATTTTTACTGATGTTAATCAGTAATATTTTTTCACCTTTTCTTCCTCCTATTTCATACCACATATAGCAGACAAAGTATTTGATATTAATTACAGAAAAAAATCATGTCTTCAATAAAGGAAATTCTACAAGATAGGAAAATACTGATTTCAATGGTTTTGTTAAATTTTTAATTTTTTTTTAAACCATCAGCTTACTGTCCTCTGGCAGTCAGGCTAAGTTTTCCAAAATATTGGGAGAATTACTGGAAACAAGTCACATGCCTTCATAAACCTCTTGGGAAGGCCTAATTTTGAATACTGGCTATATGCATCTCTGGCCAGAAAGTATTATGTGGACTACAAAAGACATAGAGAAAGGCAACAAGGAAGGTTTAACACCTAGAAGCTGAGAATGAGAAGAGAAAGGAGATCTTTTTGATTAGCTTTAATTCAAATAAGTTAGATCAATGTTATTTGGATTTTGATTCATTAATTGAAATTACATCTTTCAGCACACTTGAACTAGTTCTCAGCAACAGGTTAACACCAAAGCCCGTGAAATCAGATTTTTCTTCCTTTTTTTTCGTTGCTGATACAGTTGCCAGTCTTACTTTGTAAGAATAAACCAGAACAAACAGTGCAAAATTACTTGGAGACTATTGCAGAAGCGAGAGTGTACTCAGTAGCATTGCATGGTTTTCTGCTGTGTTTTAGCTCTGGAATGACTGGAGGAAATATGCTACAAAGAATTTTATCTAATTAGCAGTTTGCAGAACCAGCTTTGCCCCAAATCTCAGTCAGTCTTTTGTTCTATCTTCTTTCACCGTCCAAACTGGGAGAGTACTTAGGGGATGTTCAGTAACACTTAGAAGAATATTTCTCTATTCGTATAAATTGCATACCTGTAGAGTGTTTTTTGAACCTTTTGAGAAAAGGTCTTTGCTGTTGTGCTGGTACAAATGTTTGTTTGACTGTGTGGTGAACATAATTGGAGAAGTGATCCAGCTGGAAAAATAATCCCTTTCGCACTAACTTTCTGTTACTTCCTTCCCATCACTTCAGTGCGCACAAAGAAGATGAAGACCTTCTGGGTCAGAATTGCTATCCAGAAGATAGTAATTTCTTTGATATAATTGCTAAAAAAAGAGATACCAGAACTGTACCTTCATTTCCCTGCAGATGTTATCTGTGACCATTAGAGCTCATATCTGAAATCAGGAAGTGATTGGCATATATCTGTCATGCAGACTTCCTAGAGAGCAAATCTGCAACATGATCCTTTGATGGGTTCTTGTTGAGAGGGAACTCTCCATGCTGCTTTCTCCGTTGCCCTATCTTGGGCTAGAAGGAATCCTGTTTGCTGTCTTTCTCTGCACCGCTTAAGTATGAAAATACACATGTTCAGTGGATGTTTCTTAGCATTTGTGCTCAGTTTTAAAAAAAACCAACAGAGTAATAAAAGTAAACAGTTCATGTTCTGTTATCATTAAGGTAGTTTGACATATAACATCTGTATGTATTTCTGAACTTTTCTCAGATAAGAACACATACTAGGCCAGACAATTAGGAGATAAAATTGTGGGTGCTATTAGTACAGAGCATTAGCTGGCTCTTCCAGATAACACTGCATCAGCTTTCATAATTGTCTACTTGTTACATTCCTAATTTAAATCTAGTTCTAATTTTTCCAGTAATTTTCATGATTTCAAATAATTTCTTCCATTATTTCTTTGTGGAAATGAAGAAAAAACAGTCATCTGGGGACATTTAAGTATGATAATTTTTAAAAGATTTTAAAAACTGATCTCAATAGAAACCAGTTGCAACCAGTCCCTCCCACATCCCTTTAACTGCCATCCTCTGGGATTGAAAATACAGGTCCGTGGATTTTTTTTTTTATTTTGCAGAAGGTATAACCAGAATCGTTGTGATGTGCTGTGACACATGCTGTGACAGAAAATGCTATTAATTCAGAATATGTTCAGAATTTTATAATCATTAAGTCAACAGAGAACTTGTTCATGCTTTGCTCTGTATTTCTTAGCAGCTTTTTCTCTGCATTTTTCTTTTTCTTTTGAAAATGTGAGTTATTTCCTGTTGATATGAATGTCCAGACTGCAGAACCATATCATATGCACAGCCTTTTGCACCCTGTCCTAATTTCATTGCCTTTAAAGCCTACCTGTTGAGGAGGAAAGCAATTTGACTTTTTAGAGACAGTCTTTGATGTTTTCCAAGATAGTTGTCACAGAGCTGGTTTGTGACAAAGTTATTTTCTTGTAGTAAACAACTTTGTAAGAGGTGTGTAAATGTAGATCTCCCATGTTGATCTCTGCTGTTTTGACTGGTTAGTTGGGATCAAAGAGGTGGAACTCTTGACTGTCTTGATGGAGCTAAGAGGCTGTGAGTGAGACAGAAGTGTGGAAATAGGATAATTGTTCAACAGGAAAGGAAAGGGGAACAGAAATAAGGGGATTTACAAGATTCATGTACATTCCTTTATGATCTTACATAAATGGTGTTCCGAGCCTTAGTAAGAAGGCTTTGATAATTCAGTGTCCGTATAGTTTTTGCTCTTCAGTTTTCTGCAGAGAATGCAAATAAAGAAAATCTATTTATTTTTGAAAACACCATGTGTTGCAGGAGACTAGTGTTATTGGTTGTTAGCAATTACAGTTTCTCCTGCTTTCTATATTCAAGATATATATTCAAGGTGTGTGTATTTGTACTTGCCTTCATATGGATATACATTTAGAGAATGGTTTGGGTTAGAAGGCATCTTAAAGACCATACTCCAACCCTCCTGCTATGGCAGGGAGGCCACACACTAGACCAGATTGCTCAAAGCCCCATCCAGCTTTTGACACTTCTGGGGGTGGACCATCTGCAATTTCTCTGGACAACATATGCCAATGTCTCACCACCCTCAAATTAAAGAATTTCATCCCTATATTTAATCTAAACCTACCTTCTTTCACTTTAAAGATATTTCCGCTTGTGCTGTCACTGCCTGTCCTTGTAAAAGGTCTCTCTCCAGCTTTACCTTGCAGCATTTTTTCGTGAGAGCATTCACAAAGTGAGATTGCTTACTATTCCCAGTTTTGAAGAGTCTAATGGAGAGGATATGAAGTGCTCTCTTCATTAAAAGTACAAAATGAAGGGTTAGTTGGAAAGCCTCTTGCTACTTCTCATTTTATAAATCTAATTGGTTCTCAATTCAAATGCTCATTCCATGCAAGCATTTCACTGCATGTAGTATAGTATTGCATGACAACACTTCTCAAAGTTTTGGGAAGCATTCTGTGAGTAGCGTGGCTGGAAGGAATTTATTTTAAAGATGTTTTAGTCTTCCCAGAAATGTGGTATTTGCAATTTCAGTTTGTAGATTCTTTGCTTCCACCACAGTCACTAGGTGTCTTTTCAGATGACTGTTGACAGAGAAAAAAGAGAGAAAGATAATGAGTATTTTAAAGGAACATGAGTCCTGGATCAGCCAGCCTTATAGGCTTTAAGTTTTATGTGTTTATATTCTGACTACAGAGGGAGGGAATGGAGTTGGTGGTAGAAGAGGATACCTGCAGTACCCATTACTAACTTGTAATCATGTCAGAGCATACTTCTACCTGACATGCTACCAGTTTCTAAAAATTTTTAATGGATTCTGAATTTATCTTAATTTCTCCTGGAAGTATGAGAAAAGGCGCTTCATTCCTACAAACTTATTTTTAAAATTTCCTTCATTTAGTCTCATCTCCGGAATGAAACCACTGTATTTGTTGTACTTATTTAATGTCCTGGAAATGTGTTTAAAAACAGAAAACAACACAAGCACTTTATGTACCAAAGGGTGTGTAGAAACAAATATGCCCTTATTTAAACCAAACAAACACCAGCCAAAGCCCCCACATTTTCACAAGGAAGCAAAATATTCTCCCTTGAGCAATCTGTGTAATCTGCATGGGCTCATAGCTGTGATACATACAAAGGTGTTTTATTTAAGTATTCTCTGTTAGGATGTTGTTTTAATATTTGCAGAACATTTAGGTTGCCTTTATTATACTTTTCAAGTGTCTTCAGAGGCTTCAGTTATTTTTATTTTGAGAAGCTTTCTTGGATATTTTTCCCGGAACAAGTGCTTTTGCTTTGAGCTAGGACTGAAACACATTAACAGTTTTGCTCTGTTTTTTTGGCAGCCATGCTAGTTTATTATGTACCCACTTCACAAAACTGACCTGGCTAAAAGCAAAACAAACAAGATATTTACTGTTTATTTTTCAACCATGGTGCAATAGACTGTTTCAGTGTCACAGCAACACAGGACAGAAGAAGAAGTCAAAAACAGGATGAAGGGGCATTTCAAGATCAGCAAACTGCTTAAGCTAACATGACCACCAAAATAAATGACTACAAATCTACTTCTTGGTGCAGTACTTGTTGCAGCCCTGCTATTACAAGTAGGAGGCCGGGGAGGAGGAAGAGATTAGTTTTGTAGAGTTAAAAAGAAAATAGAGTAGAAATCTGGAAGCCACGTTCACATGGTTCTGAGGAAAGTTTTGAAGGATGGGGCCACAGAGTCTGGTAGCCCTAACGATTAAAATATTGTGAGAGCTACTTCTTTGGATAGCTGTTCTTCAGTAAAAGCTACTTTCCAAACAATATTGAGTTGTGTTTCCTTTCTGAGTTAAGTGAAGGTAGCCCATCCACCTTGGCCAAATCAGTAAAATATTGGCCTAATTTGTTGCCATATGGCATGTCATGACATGATCTCCTGGAGCTGATGTGAAATTCCCACTGAAGCCCAAGTGTCAACGGCCAGCCAAAGCCTGCAGAGGGGTCTGGCACTGACCTGAGTCTCCTCCTGTCCCAGGGCCAGGCTGGGGCCAGCGCGGAGCCAGGAGTGGCCACACACAGGGGTCAGCCCAGGCTGCCTGTCCAGCACCGCTCCTTGAGAGCACTGCCCCGCCAGCTGCTGTCACACTGGACCCAGCTTTCCCACCCTGTGGGTAAAGGCCATTTTTCACCAGGGATGCTATCAAGGGGCAGGGAAGCAAAGGTCTAGTTGGTTTCCCTAAAGGGCATCCAGCAGGACCTCAGGAGGGGCGACCTCTGCAGCTGAGACCACTTAGCAACACACAATCCCATTTTAGTAGTCACAGTTTAAAGAAACCAGTCTAGCCCTTTCTCTCCCCTAAGCTGCCTCTTACACTGTATTGAGGCCTTTTTACAAGCTAGATGAGAGCTTTCTAAATTGACTTATTTTATTAGTTGTATTTGTGTGAAAGCAGAAAAAAAGCCTAGAAAATCTGAATCTTATACTCTTTCTAGACCTTTTGCTCTAAATCTCTTGTCATACCATGTGTCATGCCATGTCCTGTGTTCCTTTCTTAATATTGTGTTCTGTTCCAAACATGGCCATTTTGAAGTTTCACTAATGATAACTTATAATTTATAATTTATAATTATTCAGCATTTGAGCCTTAAATAACATCTGAACATTCTTCAGTGTGTCAGCTACCAGTAAAACTTTGTATGCCAATAGCATGGAGGAATGGAAAGGTTTTCTATGGATCCTATGTCTATAATGGTTCCCTTACCTCTAAGTAGTTTGCATCTGTGGCTAACTTATGTTTCTTCAGATATCTTAATTGTTCATACACGTGCTTTTGTTTCCTGAAAGGATACATACTTCCAGTTTCAACATTAACAGTTCCTGGGCGTAGTACCATTACAAACAGCTAAGCTGATTTTGGCTTTATGCCTGGATGTGTCCATTCACAAAGTGGTTGTTAAAGCAAAATACAACTTCTAATTACATTAATCTCTTTGAATAGTTAATTTTCTCAGCACCAACTTCTTCTTGTTATTTTTTTAACAACCCTTTTTGGGATTTGGTTTTGTTGGTACTGAAGAGATAGCAAATAGTAGATAGAACCATGTCGGTATCCAAACTATCAGGAGCGTGTCACAGAAGCAAAGCATTGAACTGTTAGATTGCCTTCCTCAGTGGTTTATTTCACAACAGCTGTGCAATGTAATGCAAAGTGATTCCTAATAGTAACAGATAGTAGACCTATTAACCCCACTTGTGCAGTTAGTGGCATTGACCCGTGAAGACCTGCAGTGTCTGTGAATGTGCAAATTAGTTTTCATACTAGAAGGCAGCACAGGATGGTCACAAATAGTGCAGGGCCAGCTGTAAAACAGCACAACTTGGCCTGGCCGTTTGAGTTCTCACCTTCACATAAGAGCAGCAGACAGGTATTATGTGACTGCTTACACAGTCGCTTAGTCCCCTCAGCCACCACTTAGCCACAAATAAGGCATATTTGCTTCACACAGAAGTGATTGCATTGATCGCTAAAAGAGTAAGTAGGTACATCAATGATTAAGACCCCTCTCAATTTGAACTGTACACCTTCTCAAGCTCTCACTCTGATTTGAAACTTTTATTTCTTTGTCTGGGAAGTGTGAATGCTGCTTACATCATCTAGCTAAGAAGAGACAATCATCTGACAGGAAGAATTTGGGAGAGAATTTAGGCTGAATGTCAGGAAAACTTCCTCACGATAAGCTGCATTGTGAAATACATTGCCAAAGAAAATAGACTTTACTAAGGAAAATGTCTAAGGCACAAACTGAGATTAGGCCAAGTGTTGAAATATGCAATCTAGAAACAGAGTAGGTATTTTATATTGCTCAGTGACCATGCATCCCTCTTAACCTGGAGCATGGTGAATCAGATTGTCATTAAGTATCTTTCAGTAAATTATTTCAAGGGTGCCTGTCATGGTAATAGGCTAAGAGTATGCTGTATTTCTCAAAAAGACTTTCCACACTCTTTTTCATGATAGGGATTATGGGGAAAATGGGGAACAGGCAAAAGTTGGACAACATCTAGCAAACCTGCTTTTCTGGTTGAATTTAAGCATAGTATCCTCACCCATGACATTTGTCCCAAGAGCATTTTGTGTGAGGCTCTAAATAGCTTGATTTCAGTATTTGGGAACCCAAATTTCTGTGAAGAGTTCTGTAGCTGGCCATTTTTATTGCTTGTTTATTTGAAGAAAATCAGAGCCACTATGTTAAATATAACATTTGTGGCAATTTGAAAAAAATATTGACATTCTCTGACAGATTCTGCGGTATGAAGAATCTAAAAGAAAATCCTGGCTTCAATAAACATTCCTGCCAACATCTTGGCTTCCTTGTTGAGTTAACCATTTGCTTATTTTTATGTCTCACTGCTAAACTTCCATTTTGTTTATTTGTTTGTTTCAGACTTCAAATTTTGAGGTGTTTGTTCTTGCTTCTGACTCAGAAGTTGTTGCTTATGACATCCAGCCAATCAAACTCTTGATCTCTTAAAGAACAGCTTGTCTATCTGCTTTAATGTGTCCAACTTTGGTCTAGGAAGAAGGAACCTGCAATCTGACTTTCTGGGTTTTTTTTAAGGAAAGAACATTTAAAGGCAGTTTCAGGAATTCTGACAAATGAAGCTTTTCAAAATAGATGTTGTGATAAGTCTGGCAGCTCAACATCCCTTAAGGAATAATCTACACTAATTAAATAACATCAGTTTTACTTTTCATGGAAAGTTAGAAAGTTCTTACTTTGATTAGTTAAATGTTTATTTATTCTTTTATTGATTTCCAACTTTCCCTTCACATCCTGATGGACCTCACAAGGAGTCCTGTTCGGGGTACATTCACTCCACTCTGGAGAGGTTTAGTTGACATCTGCACAGTGAGAGAAACAGACCTGGCCACAAAATTAACAGATCAGGATTTCGAAAAGCAAAGAGACAAAGTAATAAACATAAGGAACTGATTTGGGGTAACTGTTAAATAGGTCTAACAATTAAAATGTCTTGAAGGTTTAAAATAAGCTTTTTGTAGACTAAAGCTTTTTTATTTGCTAGGATTTCTCTTAATCAGATAATTTCTCTAATTGTTAATGCATTAAACAAAAAAGTTTAAAAAGCCACACAACTCTCCACAAAAGCACAGATTCCTTCACTTCTGCACTTCATAAATTGAAGACTCTCCCCTATAAAAGAAGATTTGGTTTTGTTCTGTTTACTCATTCTTCATGGGAAAAATTGTTCATGTGATAAATGTTTAAGAAGGTAAGGATACTTGTAATATCCTAAAATATCCACATTTACCAAAGTACTCAATAGAGTATTAAAAATGTTGTGAAGTGTGGTATACTTGAATTTTGGATCAGTTTTTTTCTTAATTAGTTCTGTGTTCCAATTATGCTGTTTCCTGTGTTTATGTAGCCATTTCCCACTTGATAATATGTAATGTAAACATTCAAGCTGAGAAATTTTTTGGTTTATTTGGAAAGCCATAAAGGGGGGTAAAACCAGAAAAATTTTCTTCTGCTGCCTATCTGAAACTACATTCTCAAGCTCTTTTCCTTTCAGTGTGATTTGAACTCTTAGCCTAGTCAAGAGACACGTACTGTTTGTAGTAATGGTAGTGATAAAAAGATAAATGCCCAGACTTGCAAGTACACTAAGTACACTACTGAACTGTTTTTCCTTCAGTGTTGCTGTGCTTGTGGTTGCTTTATCTTTTACAGTTTTTGCTGAATTACAGTCCATGAAGTAAGCTGTAAAACAAAATGGTATCTCTTACTGGATGACTAGCTACCTACCATGACCATATCCATTGCTGATTTGTGTCTTCTAAATATTTTCAGAAGGTTGCTGAAGAGAAAAGGGGCAAAAACCCTAAGCCACTGTTTTGGTTTGTTTTTGTGGGGTTTTGTTTGTTTGTTCTTGGTTGGTTGGTTGGTTGGTTGGTTATTTTGGGGCTACTTTTCCCTCTCATTTAACACCAGGTAAATGTTTTCCTCAAAAAGGAGGAAACCTGTAGCTTTATTCATCTTTGTAATAGTGCATATATCAGAAAATTCTTCAACATTTTATAAAATGTTCCCATCTATGTAGGAAATTTGCTGATGAAACTTAGCAGCAAGTCTAAGAGATAGGAGAGGCTGTGAGTGAGAGGAGGCAGAAGGAGCACATAACAGATTCCAGCTCAAGTTATTAGTGCCAATAGTGACAGAAACCCTACGGAGCTCTTGCCCGCTGAAGGAAAAACAGGAATATGGGACACAGAAATCAAGTCTTTGAAGTGTGTCCTTGTGCAATGGAAGAGTAGGTGGCATGTGTGGTCTTTGTTATGTGAAAGGATTTTGAGGGAAAAGAAAGCACTGGCATATCCTCAAACGAAAGGAAAGCACAGGAGGATACACAAAAATGGAGCCCAGGTGCAGTGAATTTGTCCCAATATATTATTTTCTAGCAGGCTTTTACAGTAAATTAGAAGTTATAAAAGTCACTTTCCTTTTCAACTTACTGGCCACTGTTTTCTCTTAATCCATTAAAAACTCTTGTAGGGGCAAGATGTGAGTACTTCTTTGCATAAATGAAAAATACTGGAGCACATGCTTCGATGTACAGGGCTTCTGCATTTGAATTTTACCTTACAGTGGTCAAGGCATTTGCAGTAATTTCACAATTACAAACTGCACCTGATTATAAACCGCACTTCTGGGGTGTCAGCAACGTTTCGTTTTTCCTCCATATATAAGCCGCACCGGATTGTAAGCTGCACTTTCATTCGCAGCGAGGATCCACGTGCAACTTTCGCAAAGTTGCCAATTAGTAACAGAATCGCAGGATTGCAGGGTTTACTGGCTCGGGGCCATGCGGGCTCGGCCTGGCTTCCCTCACCACTGCTGGGGAGCTGCCCCGACACGGCTTCCCCCTCACCCGCTGGCCCCGGCCCCGCTTCCCCACAGCCGCCGGGGGTGACCCTGGCCCTGCTCGGGGCAGAGCGTGGTCGGCTCAGCTCAGGGCTGCTACGTGCTTGCATTTCCAGTTGGCAAATTTCTCAACTTTTTTTTATATATAAGCCGCTCCGGAATACAAGACGCACTTCCAGGTACGGACAAAAACTTTAGTCAAAATTGTGCGGCTTATAATCGTGAAATTAGTCTGTGGGTACTCATAAGCAACCACATTCTCTGTGCTGTCTACCCATTGCTTCTGCTCTCGTGGGAAGTTGCTGGGTGTCATTTTGCTCAGTGCCTGCTCAGGAAATTGTGTTTGGTAATGACTAACATTGCATTAGAGTAAGTCAATCTACTTAAACCCACACATCAAGGAAGTGAGTGAAGATAAACCAGTTGATGCCTTTTGGCTTCTAATTTCTGAGCATACTGAAGATGAGGCACTTCATATGACATTGTCTTAGGACTTTGTCAATACCTAGAACAGGAACTTTTCAAAATATATTCATGTGAGAGTTTTTGAGTGGATGAAAACATCTTAGAGTCTGATTGTAAATGTATTTGACCTTCAGGTTGACCAAGTTTTTTCATTTTCCAAGTGCTCTCTTTCTTCTGTGTATTAAATGTGATAGTATTGGAGTCCCTCCTTCTAATTGATCACATTTAAACATCTTGCCCTTCAAGTTTTTGACAGTGAATCTTTGTAGCTGAGCTGAAGGAGTGATGGCAAGTCTTTCAGCAGGCACTGCTCAGGCACATTTGGTATTTTCATAATGAATTCAGGTGTCCCAGTTTTGGTATTAGTTTTGAATGCTAGGAATCTTGAGTTCTGCTTTTTGCCTTTAGCACACAGCAGGAGCTATGTTATTTACAAGAAGGGCAGTCCATGCTGTATGAACCCTCCAGCTGTTAAAGATTATTAAATCATGGAGCTAGGATGTAGCTTGTGTTTGTTCAAAACTCAGTGTTTAGAACTGTGCTATAATGAAAATTTCTTAAAATTTATCTGGGCACCCTATTTTAGATGTGCAGCTGTGGCCTGAAAACATTAAAGATTGCTTAATGAAGGTAATGTTAAAGGAATTTAGTTTACAATTCTGTTGATCAAGTTGCTTGAGATGTGACATTCTTTGTTTTCAGATTGGTTCAGTGGTGCTGTCAATAGTAAAATTTAAATATTTTATGCTGTCACTAAGGTAGTAATCCTCTCAATACAGCAGAGTTTTCTGAGCAACCCTGGATAATTCTGATACTTCCCTACACATAGCCACTACATTTAAGAACCACCAACACCTTAAATTTTTCTGAGAAGCTAACAGGGTAAAAAGGGATTTGAACATTAATACTCCTTGCATAATTCTGTCAGCTTTCATATACCATCTCCCAGAGCACATTGCAGAGCCTTACTAGGAGTCAAGAAGGTCTGAGTAGTCACTGTGAGCTCCTCAGTTCGTAGAGAAGATGACATCCTAAGTTTCACTATCAGGATGATGCATGGATGCTGCAGGTTTATTCCTCTGCTGCTGTTGAAGTACCCATGAGCAGCAGCTGACACAGTAGGACCAGCAGGCTGGGACTGCCTTCTGCAGACACTGTTAGTAATTCAGCAAAGTACTTTTCCTTGCATGCACTTCAGCAAAACAAATTTCAAACAGCACTTCCCTCCAAACTTTTATTGCTAATGAGGGCCCTTTTATTCAAATCCATTTCTTGGCAAGGTACATCGTGAGAGGAATGAAATCAATTTTGTTAAAAGTTACTGTGGGAGGGCAGGAGCAGCATTGTTAAACCCATGTCTGGACAATTCCCTTGGTACCGTTCTTTGCATCTTAATTTCCCCATGAAGCCCAATTTACAACATGCCAGTATTTACATCTTTATTCAGTACTTGTAATACTTGATACGGAGTTTGACATTTGGAATAGAGTCTTGACACATGAGAATAGCTCTGGAATTACTTTTGTTATTTTATTCAGGCTACCAAAGGGAAGGGCAGAAGTTAAAATTTAAACTTACAGTAATTTCACGAATACAAGCCGCAGCAATTTGACAAAAATTTTGGTGGAAACCCAGAAGTGCGGCTAATAGTCGGGTGCGGCTAATATATTAATAATTTTCTGACATTTACAACCCCAGACGTGCCAGCCAGAGTGCCGAGCCAAGCACCTGCCAGTAAAAGCCGGCATTTCGCAATTGTTACAGTGTTACCGTGTTGCCCTGGCTCCC
This sequence comes from Catharus ustulatus, assembly GCF_009819885.2. NCBI lineage: Eukaryota > Metazoa > Chordata > Aves > Passeriformes > Turdidae > Catharus > Catharus ustulatus. The sequence continues at coordinate 42,701,211 of NC_046222.1, forward strand.
TGCAGGCAGCACGGGGGGGCAGGGAGAGAGGCGGGAGAGCTCTCTTTGCTCCTCTGCTGCAGCCCAGGGGAGGAGGGGGGGGGGGGCGCCGCCATTGCTGCGGCTCGGGGAGCCGACGGGGGGGGGCGCCGCCATTGTCGCGGCCCCGGGAGCCAACGGGGGGGGGGGGGCGCCGCCATTGCCGCGGCTCCGGGAGCCGACGGGAGCCCTGCGCAGCCATTGCCGCGGCCCGGGGGGGGGGGGGGGAAGTGCGCGCCGCCATTGCCGCGTCTCGGGGAGCCGGCGGGAGCCCCGCGCCACCATTGCCGCGGCCCGGGGGGGGGCGGGAAGTGCGCACCGCCATTGCCGCGGCTCGGGGAGGAGGCGGGGTGCTTTGTCTGCGCCCGCCGCCGGCGCCACGGGCGCGGGAAAGCTCCGTCCCCGCCCGCCGCCGCTGCCGTAGGAGCGGGGGAAGCTCCGTCCCTGCCTGCCACCGCGGGGCAGCGCCGACCCGGGGTGACCGCGCCCAGGGGCAGCGGCGGCCGGCCCCGAGCGGCAGCACCGGGCTGGACCACCTGGCCCCGTCAGCGGCCCCTAGCGGGCGGAGCCTGCACAGCCTTAGCTCAGCCAGTAAACCCCGCCCTCCCGCGGTTCTGTTACTAATTGCACGCGGGTCCTCGCTGCGAACGACAGAGCGGCTTATATTCGGGTGCGGCTTATCTATGGACAAAAACCGAAATATTTGCCAACACCCAGAGATGCGGCTTATACTCAGTGCGGCTTGTATTCGTGAATTTACTGTAATAATTTTCGTATGATATTAAGGTTTGAATTTTTACTTTTACCACATCAACTACATTATAAAGAATAACCGTTATGAGTTTGTTTGAGCCCCTTTTGTACATAGATGTTTCATCTGGGGACTGTCCAATGTTTCAACACAGGACCCCTTTGCCATTTTGTATGCTGTGAGTGGGAGATGACAGATAAGTTACGTGCTTACTCTGAATGCTTTAAAATCTAAGATCTGATTTCCTTCAATTTAACACGTGAAACTAGTGTGTGTGTTTATTAATGGTCATAAAACTAGCCATCCCCCTTAATAATTCAGCTGGATTTTTTTGTCTTGATACTGACCTCTGGCATTCAATTTCTTGAGACTATTATGAAATACTAGCACACTCTCTTTTTTCTCTTATCAACTGCTGCTTTTCATTTCTCCATTTCCACGTTTGTCTTGTGAGTACTTTGTGTTGCTTTTTCAGAAGGCTGTGTGCATTTACTTTGGTATTATGTGTGGATCATAGCATCTAAAAGTATTAAATTTTTAATGCAATCTCTTATTTTAAAAGGTGCTATAAATGTAATTTTTTGATGTGATTATTCTATTTTAAAAAAAGAATATATTCTAAAGGTCTGGTAAAAATTTTAAGACATTTTGAAGGTTACCATCACATGGTTTTCCTATTGTAATCTAAGTTTATAAAAATCTGTTAAATATGATGGTAGCAGGAAAAGATACAGTTTGGTCTTATTTGGATTAAATAATTGAGGTATTTAACTTGTTTCTTCATTCACCTACCTAAAGAAAATCAAATATAGCAGTCTTTTGAGATTTGAAATAAAACAAAGAATTGTGAGAAAAGAGAGTATCTGACTTTTCATGTGGAGCATACACGTTGAATATGACTGCTTTCTGTAATCCTTCTTTTTCTTAAGCCTTGGTTTTGTGCATCTTGAAGATGTAAACCAGAATTAACATAAAGGTCTGTGTAGCAATTTCACTTCAGCAGTTCCCAACGCTTGAAAGGCATCCAATATTCCTCCTCAAACAAATCTGCTTTCTGAAGGCAGATGCCATTGTACTATATGCTGTAAATAATTTTTAAGGCATAAATGTCCATAAAATGTATTAGACATCTCATTGCCTCTATGTGTTATCAGAGGCAGTTTTTTCACGGTGTGATGCAGCAGGTTTGTAGCCTCTGACTTTAATCCTGCTTGGAGTGATTGATAATATAGGTCTGCTACACTTTCTTAACTCAGTGGGAAAATCTGAGCATCAGCTTTTAAAATGTAAAGGAAATTTGGTTTGGCAGACCAAACCACTTAGTGAAGGATGATTATAAATGCAGTATCTGTCCACATAAAAATGGTCGGAATTGAGTAGCTTCTTCTTGGTGCTGTTTAAAGTCATGCTTGAAGCATTAGTGGTCCAACAATGCCCAAGAATCTTGTGTTTATAACCAAAACAGATTAGCATACAAACATTAAAACTTAACTGCTGTAAAATAACAACAGTTCTGGGATTTTAAATATAATGATATTTTCTCTTCATAAGGCAAGAAAGATGTATTAAGCTTACCGCAAATTCTCAAATAGGGAATTTAAAACAGATGGAATGAATATTTATCTTTTCCCTCCAGAGAAATCACAGACAATGAATACATTAGGTGAACAGGATAATTAAAAGGAAGTAGCATTAAAAATAAGTATTAAATGAATGTGTTGATAATATACTTTATCTAAACATGCCAAACACCATTTTGCATCTTTAAAAACTTTTAATGTATGGAAATCTTGTTGCAACTTTTGCTTTCTTTTGCCTGCAATGATAAGTTCAGTCATAAACAACCTACCTTATTATGCAAAACAAGAACTACAGAGATGCATTTGAAACTTACTGCTGTAAATTCATGGTGCAAGTATTTTCATCTAAGTTTGTTTTTACCCTTCCTCACAAGTCTTGTAAGTCACTGAGCAGTATCTACAGAGTCCAGTCTTGCAGTCATTGAGAATTGTTTCTTATGGTTACAATTCATGAAGAGATGAACAAACTAGGAAAAAGAATTGTAAAGTACTTGAAGTCATTTGTAAGACATGCTGCGTCTTGTATAGTTCCACTAAATATTTGTTCCATTGGGAAGCTCTGGTGTGTTTCTATAAGATATTGCCAGTGGGTAACAAAAAATAATTCTGAAGCAGCACTGAGTGACTAGAGTCAGATGGTAGGAACTTCTGGCTTCTGGTGATGCAGTTTTTTCTGTTGATTTCCATGCTCAGCTTCTCTGAGCTCCCTGTGTGAGCCCTGTCTCTGTCAGACACCAATTAGCTGCCACATTCTGGGGTCAGCTGGTGAATCTGGTGTCTTGATGCCCGTGAATGACAGAAAGTGTGAGTAGTGGAGGCAGCGTGCTGCCAGGGGATGGAGGGCCGAATGGTTATTTCTGAGGCTGAGTGACGTCCGCTCTGAAAGAGAAGTGATGTGAAATGATAAATTTGGATTTTGACAGGAAAAATAACCTAGATCAGATGAGAAGTTTTGATTACATACCTGTTTCAGTACTGCACATGTAATCAGTTGGTGATAAATGTAATAATTATGCTAGAAATTAATTCAATAAAAGGAAATCAGGAGTTATTAAAATATTACTTCGTGTTGGGATTAGACTAAGTCATATTTTGTATGATGTAATATAATAAAATCTAACTCACGTGATCCCTATCTAGCATGACGATAGAGTTAAAATTTTACTATTTTTCTTTTTAACTCTGAAGCAAGTGATTTTTTACACTATTTCATAGGTTACAGTGCTTTGTTAATTTATTCTTTATCTATTTTGGAGTATGACTATATTTGTAGTTCATCTGTTTGGTTACATTAGACTTGCCATATACTTGCCAGTCTATACTTTAGACTGAAGTTAATGCGACAGTAACCTTTACCGAATCCTATAATGTCTGTAATGTTTTTGCTGTCTCTGTTGAATCTAGCTGCTTTCTGCTGAATGAAAAGCAAATCTTGCCCAGCCCCAGATTTCTTTTGTTTATCACAGAAAACTTTAAATGGGTTTGCAATATCTCTGAGGGAAAGTAGACTTCAAGCCCAGTGACCCAGACATTCATTTGCTTTCTTTTGGAAACTTCTAACTACTGTTGTATTAAACCTTTATAATAACATCTACACAGAATTACCTTCTTGTAAGCAGATTAACAAACTTGAGTTTGATTGCAGACAACCTTGCAATTTCATGATGTGATGTATCTTGTCTGAATGGATCACAGGCATCCTGTGCTTATTTCTCCCCATTGATTGGGAAGAGAAGCTTATGTGGCTGTATCAAGTCCAGAGACCATGGATATCTAATGTTGTGTGACTGAGCTAATTGCCCAATAAGTCCTTGACATTCTTTGTGCTGGTGTTACTGAGATGATAATGTCATCTATTGGATCTCGCTGTTGGAAGTGCATGAACTGATTTATTAGGGAACACCTGAAGTTCCAGATTTTGTGTGGTAGCTGTTACTTGAACTCCAAAATACATTTTGTCTTTTTCTTTTATCTTAATGCCAATACTTATAGTTAATACTTCCGTGTTGTTCCTTGGCCCTAAAGCAACTTAACCAGTGTTAGTACAGCATGATCTTAAGGGCACAGGCTTTCAGAGTCATTCATAAGGCTTGGTTTCCTGGAAGGACGAAGGGAACTTCTGCTCACAGCCATTGCAGACATGAAGAATATTGGTGATTCCTTCCAAGAGAATCAATGTTTTAATGAAAGGTTGTACCGGACCTTGGGATCTCTAAATGCTGAAGTATCATAAATATTGTCTTTTGCCATAAAGTTTGAGCTACCACAAGAAAAGGTAAGATGCCTGAGGATGATTTGCTAGGTACTTGACTGAGGATGATTTGCTAGGTACTGTGACTCAACTTTGAGACTGCTGGACTATAAAGTTAATGAAATGTGTCTTGTATAAATACTTCATTCATGTGCTGATGTAATGAAAGCATTTTAAACTTAATTCTTTTTAATTACATACTCTGTTTAGTAGGATAGTTGGTAGTTGAAAAATAGGAAAAAAAAAGCAGATGGTGCAAGGGAGTATTTCTAAAATAATGTCAACTCATTCCTGACAATGAGCTCCCAAAATATATTGCTTATGAACTATAACTATTTTCTTCCTTGGCTGATACTTTTGAGGAACAAAGGAAACTACCAAATGGGACAGAGATTGAGAGCCTGAGAGGACCTTCTGGTATTTGATATTCTCCCCAACTTACAAGACGAAGTTCCCTATGGTTAATGATCACAAAGATAGTCACGGTACTCTCTGCATGGCTTGCTTGTTTTTATAATGTGTTTAGCAATCATATTAGCTTAAGTGGGACTGTTTGTTCTCTGATTTTGTTTGTTTATTTTCTTTTTTTTAAATTTGTTTTTTTCCTTCAAGTGCAATTCTGGGAGTAATTCTTGAATTGACTTCCCTCTTTTTTTTTCCATTGTACCATTAGCACACAAAAGGGTACAAGTACAGTCCCTGGTGCTAAACATGCTTTCAAGAATGATGAAATGTTTCTTTTCCTTCTCAGCTCAAATATGTGATTTTTGTTAGTACTAGTCTCAGTTACAGTTGATGTGATACTCTATACTTAATTTGCCCTATAGGTTATCTGCACAGGAGATTGGTGGAAAAAAAGGCAGAGTTCAAATTAATGTTGGTAGGCTGTTAACTTTTCCAAGGGTCTTATTCACCTGGTAGAGGAGAGTGAATAAGCCATGAATATATGAGGGTCTGTTAGCTTGTTGAATTGAAGGGTTTGACAGAACTGAACTTCTAATTTCAGAAGTAATTTTTAAATATTTTTTTCTCTTCTCCTCCAGTTTCTAGTTCAACAGCTTGCACTTCTTGGAGTTTGCTTTTTTGTCTTTTTCCTTTGGAATTCCTGGGGTGTTACCATAGTTAAGCATAAGTCACAGAAAGGACAGTGGGTCAGATTAAATGCTTGGGTAATTGTTGTGGGATTTGAATATATATTGGGGAAATAAAAGGTGGAGATCTCTTGCTACCATGGAATTCACAGTATCCTGAAGAAGGAAAGCTTCATGGGCAGAGGGCTAGAATGAAGCGTGAGAACAGTGGCCCAGTGTCTCCAGCAAAGGAGTCCTGGAGTTCTGTATGGACTTAAAGCAAAACTGACTATGAAAGTGGAGAGCTCTGACAGTGATAGGATCACTCTTTCATGTACTACCCACTGTAAGTTTTCTGTGCGAGAAAGTTTTGAGCTCCACGGGAAGATTTGGGTTTCATCAGGATATGAGTGAGATTATCAAAATTCCATTAAAAATTATCCTAAACTATCACAGATATTAAGATCTTACCAGCAATTTCCTTTACAAGATAGTTGTTCTATCCATAGTTCTCCACAAATGAAGTTGTGTGCTTTCTGGTAGATTTTTCCTCTGTCAGAGGGTTGTTCAGCCTGGAAAAGAGAAGGCTTTGAAGGGATCTTCTAGCAACCAACCTTCCAGTAGTGACAGTACAAGGGGAAATAGATTTAAACTGAAAGAGGATCGATTTAGATTAGATATTAGAAGGAGATTCTTTACTGTGGGGATGGTGAGGCACTGGAACAGGTTTCCCAGGGAAGCTGTTGATGCCCCATCCCTGGAAGTGTTCAAGACCAGGTTGGATGGGGCTTTGAGCAACCTGGGTGGTATCTAGTGGGTGGTGTCCCTGCCCATGGCAGATGGGGAACTAGATGATCTTCGATGTCCCTTCCAACACAAACCATTCTATGATTCTGTCACTCAAAAAAGTGGCTATAGAACCAGTTTCTTTTCCAATGAACCCTAAAGGATATAATTTCCTAGATGAAGGGGAAGTTCAGGATCTTCTGATTCATATAGAAGACACAGCATCTGTACTTGTCTAACTTTGTCAGTTTTTCATAACATGGAAAGAGAAAGAAGCATTGATGGGAGGGGGCTTAGAGTTAATATTCAAGCATTAAGGTGCTATGACCTCAGGACACAGAGATAAAAAGATCGACCCTTACTTCTCTGAGATATTTTTCTCTAAATATGGTTTCTTCAAATGAAACTTCTATCTTCCTTAATTTCCCTGTAACTTACTATTTTTGGAATAGTAAATACTTCTGAAAGCAGAAAAAAAAAAGAATCAGATGGCAAATACTTGAAAAGGTGAAGATTTCAAATCTAGTTTGTCCACTCACTCATAATTAGATGTTCTGATAGAAAATTGTATCAGGAAGCCTTCGTTTACCAAGACCTGTATCGAGTAATTGCACAGTCAAGATACACAAGACCCTGAAGATTGGCTCAGTGGGTCACAGCTTGGTGCTGATACCACCAAGGTTGTGGGTTCAGTCCCTGGATGGACCATTCTCTTAAGATTTGGACTTGATGATCCTTGTGGCTCCCTTCCAACTCAGAGTATCAGTGATCTGAAATTATGTTTGTAATGTTGGTTTTAAAATATTATATGTACATACCATATTTTTTTCTATGTATATCTACACTGCATATCAATGTGTACTTTTTAGAATATCAATGTTATGTTTAAAAAGCAGATGGTAGATCTGAGTCAGATTCTTCATGAAGACTGACTTATTTGAAGGTTGGCTGCTTTTTTATCTGCTTGCTCTGTAATCACTAAAACGGAAAAAGCTCCTGAGGACACCTAGCATCTGAAATTCTTCAGTTGTTCTTCAGATGAGTTCTGGTTTTCCTCTGATGTTTTGTGAGGACTCCATATGGGGACTGGCCTTTTTGTGTTAAAGGCAGCCTTTGTGCATATTCTCTTGCGTAATTTTTTATTATATTAACAAACAATCACTTCAGGTTTGACACTACAGTAATGTACTTTTAAACACAAACAATGCAATATAGAAAATCGAAGTTCACTTGAAAATACTTGAGAAAAAAACTGATCTAGTGGAAAGCATTGCTCCCCATGACAGGGTCTGGTACCCGGTATAAGGTCCTTTCCAACCCAAACCATTCTTTGATTCACATGTATAACTGCTCCCAGCCTTGACTAGCATGTGATTTTTAAGCATCCCCTTGTGGCAATGTATTAATACCACTTGATACAGCTTTAGGTTTTGGTAAGAAGCTGAATGTTGCATTACACATTGTACGTGGAAGTGTCCAGCCTATGTTAATAATCATCTGTAGTTAAAACTTTGTGTCTTTTCAATCACCTTTAGCATCAGCTTTACCTTAAGTGGCAGTGGTAGTGATATTTTTAGGAAATTAACACAAGCTTGGATAGTGTTTGATGTAATCTTTTTTTTCTTTTTCTTTTTCTTTTTTTTTTAAAGGTGAAAGGTAATAAGATAAACTTCAAGTATATTATTTGTCTTTAAGTATGTGATTTGTCTGTGTAGAGTTTTCTGTACAAAGCTGTAAAAATATTTGTCTTGCTAAGGTCAAGTAGCTACAGGCATTGAAATTCACAATATTAACTTTGTGTAATATTTACACATTTTAACTTCTAAAACAGAAACTGTGCACTTAAATACATGACTAGTGTTTTATCATGGCATGTTTATGTTCTTTGTAGCATGCAATTTGATACATAAGTTATACAAAAGCCTGGTTGTCTGTATTTGGTCTCAGCTGTTGTATTTGAAGTTGTATTGATTACGGGCCTCAGACTGAAAGAAGAGATATTTTGATCAGATGTTAGGAATTGTTAGGAACTTAAGATTTAAAATTGAATTATATATTTTTGTCTAGTAGAGAAATATTTTTCTCAATTAGTAATGCATTACTGTGCATATATTAGCTATGATATTTGTTGCCCCCTTTGAATTAATTTGTTTTTTCTAGAAGTCTTATACTGACATGAAAAAAAGTTAGTATTTATCAGCATTTAGAATTTGTGAGTCATTCAGTATTTCAGGGAAATGAGTTCTATTTGCCATGTGCTAGTGAGGTCATTCTGTGTTGCCATGAAAAGTAGTCATAGCAGATTTAGGAACAAAAAGTGTTTTTCCAAGATACACTATATAAACCTAAAATTTTTTCATAGTTAAAATGTTTTGCTATAATTCAGATAAATTTAATAAAATTCCTAATTCTGTTACTGCAAATGTATCTCACATAAGTTGTTGCTGTCTTCTTCTGGCAATTGGTAAATCTGTTAAATCAGTTCTTTCTGTGACCTAACTAGTCCTTATCCCTACAAATGAAAATACAAAACTCAAAAGGTATTGACTGTTCTTGTTACTGCAGTTCAGCTCTGTAGACACTGAGGTGAAGATAAAAACCTGTAAAACAATTCAGGGCTTAAAATTTCTGTTTGTATTATTAGTATGTAAAAATTAATTTGCAGCTTCATCAATGTTTTTAGGTAAATTTCAGTTTCTATCCACTGGTTCTACCAAAGTATAATTATAGATTGCCTTGGGTTGGAAAGGACCTTAAGTATCATCCGGCTCCAACTCTCTACCATGAGCAGGGTGACCTTCCACTAGACCAAGTTGCTCAGAGCTCCAGTCAACATGGCATTTCACACTTCAAGGGATGGGGCATCCACAGTTTCTTCTCTGGGCAACCTGTGCCAGTGTCTCAACATCCTCACAGTAAAGGATTTGATTCTAATACTTAATCTAAACCTATCCTCTTTCCATGTAAATCTTTATCTACCTTCTTTCAGTTTAAGTAAAAGAAGAATGCTGCATGTACAGGCTGTATATCATTCACTCCCAAATTCAGAAAAATCAGAAAACTAATTAGAAAAGTCAATCAAAAAATAATGTCGACTTGAATTTAAGAAAACCTAGAAATGGAAATGTTCAAATATGTTTGCAAAAAATATATTCTTCCCTTTCTAACACTATATAATAATTATTGATTTTCTTAATGTTCTTCATTCTAATGATTGAAAGTTTTAGTAAAAAAAGAAAAGTTTAAAAATTGCTAGCCCAAAAAGTCTTCAAATATAGATGTGGAGTGTGATATATTTTCTGTGATGTGCAAAAACCACAGTTTAATCTCAGTATTGGTGCATAAATTCAATTTCACAGCTAACTTCTGGAGAGAAGGAGGGTAGGTTGGAAAAGTAGATGATCATGAGTCAGAAAAGACAACTTAAGTGGCTTTACCACATTGTCTTAAAGGCTGTCAGAGTGTACTGAAATGTTGCAGCTATGCAAACAATTATCAACCTCATAAGTTGTCCAAATTGCCTTGGAAAAAGTATTTTGAATTTTTAAATGCTTCTTTTTCTAATATATTTTACAACTTCTGAGTGGTTTTGGTGGTACTAATTTCATGGTGCTTTTATCAACAAGTAGAGTTAACTATAACTAAATGGAATTATATATACCAATGATAAACATCTGAAAAAGTTTTATAGTTTAGAAAAGTCTGTTTCTTTATTACTGTATCTAATATAGCTCTCCCAAATGTTAAAGTAATATTCTGATATTATGTCTGCTAATACTTGTCTAGCATCTTAATTAAAAAAAGACTGATGAACTGTCAGTAAATTAAAATTGTGTTTTTCTTTTTCTTTTCTTTTTCTGGAGAAAGACCGTTGCTTTTGCCAAGCAAGAGAAACAATCACGTAATTTGATTGACTTCCACATTAACTATGCTGAGCACTGGAACTGTGTAACATTCAATAAGTGTTAGATCAAGGGAATGTAACTTCTCTAAAGGTGTATAAGCTTGGAAAAGTTAAGATCCATATTTTAAATGCAAGATGGATTTCTGAAGTTGCTGGTTACAAAAGCTGTTGCAGTCTTTTTGACATTTGTTTGCCTTTTCCCAGTGTCCCTCGTTTCAACCTAGCACAATAACTGAGTAGGAGAGGGATTATCATCTTGGCAGGAAAAAGTTACTCTATTAGGACCACACAGTGAAAATTTCAGATTATCTAAAGCAATCAGATTTCCATAGAAATGGCTGTGGGAGTATTGGATTGCTACTTTCACAGGACAGAGAAGAGTGTGTGTGGGGAGGCTGTATGCTGATTTATAACCCTTAAGAAGGAAACTGTAAGGTAGTTGCAGTGATAGTAGTTGACAAAGAAAGGAAATTAATAAGTGAATATGTAAGGCAAAATTTCTTCTTTCTCTATAATTGTCACTTTCCAAAAGCTAGGCAAAACCTGGTAAAAAATGATGGAAGTCTTTACACAGTGGAGCATTCTGTATTTTGTAATAGTGACTGTTGATATGCATCTCATGAGATTTTCTTATGTCCTTTGCTGCCACACTCTCCCTCCTCAAAACCAAAGTCTATTTCTTGCCTAGCTCCTCATTTTGCTGGGAGATTAATTTTCACAACAGGGCTCTTGCCAGTAGAACCTTTCAGCCCTGGGATGAGTTTGCAGTGTGTTCTGTTGATGTGGCTTAGCAAATCTATTCATCTATTCAGAGGCACAGGCTCCATCTAGATAAAAGCCTGGAAATGCCTACTGTCCATTCCCACTTCATAAATAACTGTGTATTAGCATTGTGCTTCAGCCCAGCAAAGCCACTTACTTCTCAGATGAACCTTCTCAGTTCCATGTGCTTTCTGTGTATATGCTCTTCCATGGTATTTGAAGCAGGATGCTCATTTTCCAAGATGCTTCATTTTTTTCGCAGCAACTTTGAGTGGGATGGGCAGGAATTGTGCTTCAGTCACTTCAACACTACCAAGGGGACAATAAATGCAGTGAGGTCTGGTGTGGCATGGAGGCTGCATGATGCATGAGTCAAGGGAGGGGCCATTTGGCTCCACATGGGGCTAGTTTGACTAGCAATTATTAGCAACAGGACTAGTAGTGAGTGCTGGTATCAGAAGTAGCTACTTAATAATATACATATGTTGTCTTCCTTAATTGAACTGTGACATATTTAGCAATGAATCGGAAGGGCAGAAACTTATGTTGGGATGTGGGGAAAAAAAATACCTGCATCCATGTTTCCATACCAGTGACTGCAGCGATCATTTGTGATTTCTTTGTATGTTGCTAAAAGCCATGTACATGCTCTATAAGCTATCAAAACTTCCAGCTGCTGCTTCCAGGCATATGCACTGCAATTTTGCTTGATGGTAGGCAAATCATTTAAGTTTTGCACTGCTTTAGTGATCCTTGGGATTGATATTATCTTTTGCTAAGCATGTGCACTTTACCTCGCAAAAGGTGTTGAGTCCCAGTTAGATTGCTGGATGATGGCTAAAAATCTGTGTATTATTGGTAAGTATCCACTTGAAGTAGTGGAGGTAGTCTGGTCCAGTGGAACTGATGGAGGATCTTAAATGCAATGAAAAATTCCTTCTCATCCTCTGTGCCTGATTTTTGTTTTAAAATGTAGCACATTTTGATCATGGTATCACTAAGCATTCCAGTGTTGCCATTGCTGTCTTGGGCTTCACTTCATAAGGATGTCAAAGAGATTCTCAGCTTCTTGTAACACTTTGCCCTGCTAAGAGATGTGATGATTCTGTGGTATTTCCAATTGTAATGTTAGGTTTGGGAAGAAAGAAAGTGTGTTTGTATTTCAATGGATTTATTCTATATAGTTTTTATTGGAGCATTTTGGAAAGTTTTTGTGCTCAACTGACAATGTAACTTACCAATTACTGTTATGGAGGAATCACATTTGGCTTACGTGCATGTTAGCTTTGCCCAGACCACTAAACCTGCCAAAGCCCAAATGATGAGTATTAGTAAAAATTGTACTGGTGAGGAGAAAAAAAAGCTACTTGTGCAGAAAACCCAGAGTTTTGTCTGTAGTCTGTATGATAGAATATTGTAATGGTTTTTATTGTACTTTATTTCTGATATGTTGACAGTTTTTAGTTTCTCTGATTTTCATCAGCAAAGTCAATTTAACAGATTATTCTTTTTGTCCCTAAAAGACACATGGGGAAATTATGCTACCTTTCCTTGGTGAGTGGCATGATGGCTTGGCTGCCATTTATATTCTGCTGCATGTGTGTTTCCAGACTACAGACTTCTTTGGGTGATTTCTGCTGGGAATGGGTTTCAAGGAGGAGTTCCCAGGACTGGATTTATACTAAATAAACAGAGGCCATGAGAGGAAAACTGTATTTCATTAAGAACTCTGGTTTAGCTTAAAGGGATAAAAATAGCTGTGAGACATCTCAAATTAGTTTAAAAACTAGAAAAGTGAAGGAACACAATCTAGAGTATTTTTAAGTGCCCACTTACCTTTTTAGAGTTCTCTGCCACACTCTCTTCTGTTCAGTGTACCTAGGTCTATAATCCAAAGGGGTAACCAAAAAGATTCAGCTGTCAAAGTTTCAGATTCCATAAACACAGACTTTTTTATTCAGTGTTCACATGTTTGTCGTCTTTGTTTTGCCAAAACATATTCCTCAAAGTTTTCGTTTTCTATTCTGGTTTTAAACAAGATGGAAGAAATGGAAGTTAAGTTCCAGAAAACCTTCTGCATATTGGAGAGAAAATTACTGCATCTTCCATCACAATTGTTTAGTTATTTATAAAAACATTCTCTAGTAGACTAGTGTACGTGTGTGTTGTATGCTTTGTGTAAAGAAAACATGATTACTTGCCTTGTGCTCTTACCAGAATGTTTCGGACATGCATTTTTCAGTTTTGCACATTGGCAGAGTTATAGTGACTCCACTTTCTGCAAATACTCTGTATTAAGAAGATATCTTTTATGTTTAACTTTGCAGATCCAGAATGCTAATGATGTGTTAATAGCACCACTGGAGAAGTTTCGAAAAGAGCAAATAGGAGCAGCAAAAGTAAGTGTCTGGGGTTGTTTTTCATTTCATGTTTATTTGAGTTTATCAGTGTGTTTTGAAGGCTGGACTGAAAATAGGCATTTTCTGTTCAAACAGGCTTGATGCTATCCTCATTAATATGTTAGTAAATGATACTAAATTCTTTGCTTCAGAGTAGGAGACAATTTAGAAATGGAGCTTAAAGACTGATAATATCCGTAGAGCACAGCTCTTGCTACTGTTGCACATTCCTACCATCTGGCATCGGGTTCCCCTTCTGATGTCTGCATTTACATTATGCTGCATCTTGGGTTAACCCAGAACCGCAGGGAGGATTCAAACAGCTGCTTTGAGTCCCTCAAGAGGACATTGTATAAAGACAGGAGACAGTTTCAGCCTGATCTCTGCTTCTGCTTTCCCTCTCTTCTTTACATGGCTGATGCAGTGCTGTGGTTCATGTTCATTTTGCCAGAGTATTCGTCTTAATATTCTCCAGTGATTTTCCTATGGTGGAAGTGCTTCAGTTGGCAATTTTATCTGGTTCTTTGGTGTTGGGTGTTATATCTGTGTGAGAGAGACAGTGCAGGTTGTCTATATCAGGGTTTAGTAGTCAGCTCAGGAAATCAGATATATTGGGGGAAAATATGTTGGAGTTAACTGTTAGTCTAGAGGAACTGTTTTCAGTCTGATCCTGAATTTTTGAGCACTTGTTGGTGACTGCTCTGATCACAGTGTCTGGGCTATGCATGGAGGCTGTGGTAATCAGTTAGAGGTTACGATTAGTAACTGTTCCTTCTGTCTACAAAAGTACGCTAGCTCTGAAACATTTTTCATCTTATATTAGTACTCGTAAAAATTTCTGGGAAACCTTCCATTTGTAAGGTTAAAGAAGTGCAAGAAAAAGCTCTCTGATGCTGTAGGTGAGGTTCTGTGCTCAAAGAAACTCAGAAGAAGAACAGAGCTATTGGAAAGAGACACCAAAACTTTATGCTTCTTGTAATGCTGTTGTGAATGTGTAGCAAACACATGGGACTGCTTCCACACAGGAACTAAATAGATGTTTGTGAAGAATTTTTATTGCGAACTTGAGGTCAGATTTCTCTGAAGTGGGTGTTCGTTACCCTTTCACTTGATATGTTTTTGTGTACAACTACATTCTTCTCTCGTCCCACCCCTATGCTGCTGTGAGATGCAGGACTTCAAGTTTATTTACCATGCTGCACGAGTCAGAATTTAATCCCAGCACAAAACTATTTTTAGTTTTCAGTAGGTTTTATTAGTGTCATCCAGTTCTTTGTAGTACTGTTTCATTTCTTATTCTCATAGTTTAAGGGATATCATTCTTCAGAGCACCCTATTTGAAAGCTCAATCCACCATAATACTAATTGTCTTGCTGCGTGATAGAGACAATCCATAGGTGGTTCACAGGACTCTCTGCAGAACACTCAAGTTTCCTTTGACTATATCACTCAGTAGATGTCAACACATACAAAATGATCTAATTGAAGATGACTTATTTGTTTTTTGTATTATCAAGAATATTAAAGGTAGGGCACTACAGGACAGGTTAAGTCCTCTCTGTTCGGTGTATTGCAGTGGCTGGTTTCTTTTCCATATCTCTTCCATGTAAAATATCTGCATCTGTTCCTCTTAGAGCTGTTGTTTTGACTTGTCTGTGGTCACATTACACTGTGCAGAATTTGTTCAGGAAGGAGCCTGGCTCTGCTAACTCTTATTCAGTGTCTAATGCACTTTATTATGCAGTGCTGTATGTTTTGGAGAGTCCAGGATACTTGGCTTGACACATGGATACCCTAAGAACTCTCACAGGTCATTGTTTCATAAGATGTCAAACAAACATATTTTCTTGCACTGCAGTTGGAGTTCAACTGCCAAACTCAGAAATGAGAGATTCAGAATACCATCATAACCAAGTGTGATACATTTGCCTTTGAATTGATTTTTATCAGTGGAAGCAATTACAGTTGGCCTTTAACTAAATGGTATCAACACAAACAAGTCAGAGCTTAATTACATTCAGTATTGTTTTTCTAGTAATTACAAAATAGCATTGTATGATCTAGGAATAATGAGACCCATATGAAATAGAGTAGAAATTTGGGCTTTGTGAAAGCCATTATTGGTAAAGTGGAGAACATGGTCAGATTGCTTATCCCTACTTTGGTTCACTGGCATCAGCCCTTGAGCATTTATAAGCTCTTATAAATATAGAATGAGTTGAGCTTGCTGGTTATTTATCTCCAGTTAATGAAGGTTTGTGCAGAGATTTGGCTCTTTGAACTCCTCTGGGATGATCTGTGCTGATAGGCAAACAAAAGATATACAGTAATTTCACAATTATAAGCCGCACTGAGTATAAGACGCACTCCCGGGTGCCAACAACTTTTTGTTCTTTGTCCATATATAAGCCGCACCTGATTATAAGCCGCACGTTACAATACAGTGTGTGATAAAAGGTATCTATTCTATCACCATCTGTTGAGGGTGGGAGCAGTGATCCTTATCTCCATGAGAGATATTCTACTAATGGGCCGTCCATTGAAACCAGGTAGGGCATTGTTCTTTATCTTTTCACAACCCATCCTTCCTCCAGCGAGTCATTTTCTGCTAATGGCCATTGAGTCCCACTGTGGGACTGATAAAATTACTTCATCCTATTGGAACTTACTCCAGCCAGGGGGAAGAGCTCAACATTTCTTACCAGGATAAAAACAGAGGTTTTGGGACACTAAGGTGGCCCCTTTCTCCACTGCACTTCAGAGGAAAATCAGATTTCTCCACATCACCACTGGACCTCCGGAGGGAAACTGCACCTTCTGCAGGAGCACTGCTCCAACTGAGCCACATCTGTCACTGCAGGAGGATGCAACCACCATTTAATGGGACTGCTACCAACACCCTGCCTGACGGGGTGTCAGGTTGTACTCTGACTTTGTCAGGGTTTGGAGTTTGTTTCTTTGTAGTACTGTATTTCTATTTTAATTTCCCTAGAAAAGAACTGTTATTCCTAATTCCCATATTTTTACCTGAAAGCCCCTTGATTTCAAAATTATAATAATTTGGAGGGAGGGGGTTTACATTTTCCATTTCAAAGAGAAGTTCCTGCCTTTCTCAGCAGACACCTATCCTCCAAACTAAAACAGCAACTTTTTGTTCTTTGTCCGTATATAAGCCGCACCTGATTATAAGCCGCACTTCAGGTTTGGACCAAAATTTTAGTCAAAATGGTGCAGCTTATAATCGTGAAATTACTGTAGATGTTTTCTTATTGTTTGGATTTCAGCAGCAAGTTTCACAGAAGGCTGAGAATGTCACTTTTTATTTGTGTTTTTTGTAGACTCATCAGTTGAGTGGACCTTACCAGGTCCACAGCAGGTATGAGATTTTTTTTCTCTCTAGTTTTAGCCTACAACAGTGTGTAGAACGGTATTCATAGCAAATCCAAACTTACTTCTGTTTCTCTGTTATCCCTCTCCTGCCCAAAACATTTCTGTGTACATGTTGCTATCTGAAGAGAAACTGGAGATATCCCAGCTGACTGGTGAAAGTTGTCCCAGTTTTCAAAAAGTGCAAGGAGGATCCTAGAAACCACAGGCCTGTTAATCTGACTTCATTGCTTGGTAAAGTTATGGAGTTTATTCTGGGAGGTATTGAAAAACACCTGAAAGACAATGCAGTCATTGGTGACAGCGAGCATGGTTTCATAAGGGAAAATCCTGCTTGTCAAACCTGATTTGATTTAATGACAAGCTAACCCACCTAGCTGATCAAGGGCAGCCTGTTGTGTAATCTTCCCATGCTATCATAGGATCCTTCTGGATAAAATGTCCAGCACTCAGCTGAGTAAACACATCATGCTGTGGGTGAGAATTGGCTCACAGATCAGCACAAAGGGTTTTAATGAGTGGGGTGGCATCCAACTGGTGACCTGTCACTAATGGCATTCCACAGGGCTCCATCCTTTGCCCTGTGCTCTTCAACATCTTCATAAATGACTTGGACACAGATCTGGAAGGGACACTGAGCTAGTTTGCAGATGATGCAAAACTGGAGGAGCTGTTGATTCCCTCAAAGGCAGGGAGGCCCTTGACAGATTAGAGGACTCTGCAGTCACAAACCAGATGAAATTCAACAAGGAAAAGTGCTGGATTCTGCACCTGGCATGGTTCAACCCTGGATGTAAGGACAGACTGGGGAATGAGATGCTGGAGAGCAGTGCTGCACAAAGGGACCTGGGATTCCTGGTCAATGGCAAGTTGGACATGAGGCAGCAGTGCCCTGGCAGCCAGGAGGGCCAGCCCTGTCCTGGGGTGTATCAGAACAGCATGGCCAGCTGGGCAAGGGAGGGGATTGTCCTGCTCTGCTCTGAGCTGGGGCAGCCTCACCTCCAGTGCTGGGGGCAGCTTTGGGTGACAGAGTATAAGACAGGAAGCTATTAATGTCCAAAGGAGGGCCATGAAGGGGGTGAAGGAAGCCACGCAAGGAGACACAGACATCACTTGCTCTGTTCAGCCTGGAAAAGAGGAGACTGTGGGGAGACCTCACCTCAGACTGCAGCTTCCTGATGAGGAGAAACAGAGGCACTGATCTCTGCACTGTGGTGACCAGTGACAGGACCCAAGGGAATGGTGTGAAGTTGAGTCAGGAGAGGTTTAGGTTGGATATTTAAAAAAGGTTTAAGTTGAGTCAGGAGAGATTTAGGTTGGATATTTAAAAAAGGTTTCACCCAGAGGGTGTTTGAACACTGGAACAGGCTCCCAGGGAAGTGGTCACAGCACCAGCCTGACAGAGTTCAAGAAGTGTTTGGACAACGCTCTTGAGCACATGGTGTGACTCTTAGGGACGGTCTTGCGCAGGGCCAGGAGTTGTACTTGTGGGTCTCTTTCACCTTAGCATATTCTGTGATTCTGTGGGTGGTGCAAACTCCACAAGATAGCTGATAGTAATGTCACATTTCTCGAACTGTCACTTTGCAATTAATTTGCATCATAATATTTTATGGACAAACATTTAAAGAGATTGGGTATAGAAGCATAAGATTGGTATGCCTTTAGCACTGGCAATTTTAGCAGTAGCTAGAAATCCAAGCAGCTGTTGGGTGTTGAACTCTGTCTTCTAATTGGACTTTGACATTACAAATTTTAGTACCCTGTTAAGCTGGGTTTCCAAATTTTTTGGAAGAAGAATATTATTAACTGTGTTACCAATGTACAAAACTTGAAATTATATCAGGTACTACTGTCAAATTTTGCTGGGGGGAAGATTATGTGAGAGAGCACTTAAAAGTGATTTCTGGGCTTTTTTCTTTCATTACAAAACACCAGATACAAATCAGTTGCAGATAAATACAAGCAAACTGCACCCTCCAAGAGGAGAAAGGGGAAAATTATAAATTATGAGAATCACCATTTTATTTTAGTAATAAATAAGTTCACAAGATCTTTACTACCATGATGAATATCCTATAGATGTTTTTAATATGAAGAATGAGAATATTTAATTTTTTCTTCAAAAATATAATGAGTTCAGGCAAGTATATGGTGACAAAAAATCAAAAGAATATGGAGGATAAGATATATCTTGTTGATGTTACAAAGCTATATTTTAAATACAGGGATAGTATAAACTCAGAGTGCAAAGTTCAAGTGTTTTTGGAACATCACAAGAATAACATTAAAGACCAAGTCTTCACATGTATTTCAAAAACCTGAAGGTACCCAACAAATTTGAGAAATGTTCCCCATAAAACATTAGTGTTTGTAATCTAACTGGCAATATACAAAAATCTACATCAGTTGCTCTTCTTGATTTATACTACGTGCTCTTCTGTTTTTATTGCACATATTTCACTTTTTCCTTTTCTGTACACACTCAGTTTAAATAAAGCTGAGTTCTCTCCAGAGACTACACAAACCCAGCTTTGCATTGGACAGCCTGTTGATTTACTCCATCTGAGTTTAAAAAAATGACCTCTCCAATTATTGTAGCAAGGCGAGCAGAAACCGGGTGAGGTAACTGGGAAAGGATTCCAGGCACGAAGCCTTTTGCCTTTTTTGGTCAATGTGGTTTACGAGGCCCCAGCTGGTAACTCTGGTGAGCTCATTGTGTGATGTGTTATGGACAATAAAGCCAAACCTTCCTCTTTCTTTCTATCCATTGAGTACAGTATTTAGCAATATTTGTTCCAATGTTCATTGACCTTTAATACAACTTAAATCAGATCAAAGACAACAGAAGCAATTTTGGTTTTAAGACTTAAAAGAATAGTTTTGTTTCCTCCTCAAAATTCCATCTGTTTGTTACATAAAATAATTTATTTTGACCAGGAGGATTAGTTTTTATCATTATTTAATTTCATTCATTTATTCAAAGCTGTGAATTCCTTTCTACTTGGGAAACAAATCCATATTCACTGCTGGGATTAATTTTCCTGCATCTTTGCTCACATCCATCTTCACATGTAGGCATGCAGGAGGTAGCACGTTCTCTCTGTGTTTAATTTGGATTGTCTGGAAATTGAGGAGCATGAAACAAACAAACCCCCCCATTTTTTAAGGTCTGTCAGAAAGCTGTCAAAGCAGAGTTTTAGATAGATGTCTAAGATGGTTAGAAATACCAGATTGCCCATTTTGTGAACCAGTTTCCTCGGTATCTGATCAAATCACAGCACTTGTCCTTTAACTGAGAAAGAAATGAGTGATCTTGCTGTAGTAGGTATGGCAGAAGATGTTTCATTACAAGTAGTGTTTGTCACTCAAGATTTGATATTTGCATCCACTAGGTTTGGTGTGTTTTAATGTCAGCCTGAACCATGGAGGGAGAGGGCCAGGAGAAGGAAGTGCAAAGAGAGGGTAGGAAAGGAGAATTATTGATGGCCAAATATTTGACATTAAATTGCAACAGTTTATCAAAAACATACCCATTACCTGATATCTTTTTTGATAGCTTATTCCGTAGGCAAGGAAATGCAGGGGATCAAACCTATTTCTATTTCAACCAGGCTTTTATAACGCTCTACAATGAGTCATTGCAATGTAGTTTAGATGGGGCTTAGTATGAGAAACCCAGTCTGTCATAGGAGCTCATGGGAAGAGGGCAGTGAGATTTGTTTATGGGGGAGATGGTCTGGCTAGAGAGAAGTCACCAGTTAGAAGATCCCATGAGGCAATTTGAGATCAGTATGTTGTTGTTTTTTGGGGTTTTTTTGGTAATGACCAGGTAAAAAAAATCTGGTGGTATTGCCATAGGTTGCTGAGATAGAGGAGGAGGACTGGAGGATTGGGAATAAAGTGTAAGATGAAATAATTGATCATGAGGAACTGAGGCTACTCAATGGTCATGACACAGCTGCATACCAAAAAATCTGCTGTACTCAGAAATAACTCGTGGCAATGTCTGTAGGTATTATAGGTTAACAGGCATCTATCTCTGGTAAACAGAGAAGTACAAATTGTCTTTAGTTTTTCTTTTACTTACATAAATCCTTAAGTCTTGGTTAAAGTTTCTGAACTGTGAAAGTTTTGAATTGCAGTTATAAATACATTTCATTCCAAGGTTTTGGTCCAAGAACACTTTTATTTGAGAAATAATCCTATATATGTTGTCTAATCTGATATTTTACTTAAACTAGCATTAATAAATGAAAGAACTGAGAAATTGGAACTTGCATTTAATGAAAATTTATACTATAAGATTATTTTTTAAATAGATCATGTATTTTCCCTTATTTATTCAAATAAATGCAGGGAAATATCAAGCAGTGAAAGACCTTTTTTTGCTATGAACAAAATAATTGCATTGCTAGTATGATTAGCCTTTGCTTCTTCTGCACCTGTGTATGTAAAATACTTGGAAAGTTTCAGAAACAGTGGTGAAGAGCCCAGTATGCATACATTTCATCTAAGAAAGTCTTACTTTCTCCTGTGCAGAGCCAAACTATTAAACTTGGAGATAACACTGGCTGAGCACCTGGACCTGGAGATTTTTTTTAAGCCACTGCTCCTCTTGGGACAGCTCTTGCTGTTGCACAAATGAAACAAAATTATTTTTTTATTGTAGTTTGCTTCAGTTCAATTACTGTTTCATTCAAAGTTGATAAACTTTTAGGAAGTTACCAGAAAAAAAAAGCAAAAAACAACCCCAAATAAACAACAATCCTAAAAGCTTATTTCGCTTTTAGTGAATTCTTTTAAAAAAATTAGAGTGAAAACTCAAATCTCTTAACTAAAAGGTTGTGGACACCGTGATTAAAAACTGTAGGTACAGTCTGTTAACTGCAGGTTTTTGTGGGGAAAACAGTTAATGTTATGTGCATAATCAGTTTTAATAAATTCTGTTAAATGCAACCTCTCTGTTATAAGTGAGTGTGATTAACTGGCTCACTGACTATAACCAGTTTTTTCTGCAGTTTAATAAGATTTGAATTTGCATTGTAAAGAAAACAAATATAAATTAAAGATAAATAAATTAGTCCCCTGTAGTAAATTGGAAAATAATTTACTATTCTGCCATAACATTTAAGAATTAAGGTTTAGAATAAATGTGTAAATTGGTGGAATTGTTTAAGTGAGCAGGCCAAGTGTACTTTTCTTGGTAAAAAGAACCATTTATTATTTAAAAATCAACAGCTAGTAAAACAAAAAAATTAAATCTTAGGTGGTATCAACCTTTTTGCTGGAAAAGGACAAAAGAAAATAAAAATGCAAGAAAACTTGGACATCTAATTAAATTAGGGCTTTTTCCTTGCTAATCTGCTGCAGCCTATTGTAGTGTGTGTCACGGGAGGGACTTAGGAAGGTTGCATCCTGACCCTGCACAGCTTCTAGAATCCTACTGGACTCCTGAGCTGTGATCAAAAGTATGAATAAAGGTACTGACCTTCAAACTTAATTTCCAGCTCACAGGGGAGCTAAACCTCTTAGTGAGTGTTTGAGGGCATGAAGAATTTGGCAGAGTGCAGTAACTCTACTCACCTGTTACATTCTTTCTAGCCTTGCTCTTGGCTGCAGCATGGACAGGATCATGTTCCACACCTGAAAAACAGGTCTCAAGGTTGTTGATGAGAGTTTAAAAATATCAAGAATTATTTAAGAGAAATACAGGAAGTGCCCAATTGCCCAGGCACAGAGCAGGACAGGACTTAAAGAAGCAGAGAGTTTGGTATTCTGCTCCCTGCACAAGGTGTCAATCTTCATTCATCCTCTCAAAGGCATCTAGTCCCCTGCTCTTCCTCCCCTTCTTCAAAATTAGACTCCACCCTGAGTTTTAGCATCCTTTACCAAACCAAATTCATTATGTTTTGACAAAGGCAGCTGCATTCTCTTACCCTACAGGGATTACTTCAGAATTGTGCTTGTGGGTGTTGTATAGCTGTACTGAACACTTAATGCTCAAGTCATGAGGTTATTTACATGGGTATGAATTCATCTCTTAATCTTGCTCTGTTACGTGTTGGGGTTCTCTTCACCAGTTTGGGGGGAAATTAAGATCTCTTTCTGCGTTGCTTCCCTTTGTTTTGTAGTGTAGTTAACAGCATAAAAAATAGTTATGGTTATAATTACAGTTTGGGCATTGTTTGTACATTTCTCAGGTGATGTGGGGTCTATGGGTCTTTATTCCATACATATGGTGGGGTTGCCTTTTCCCGTTCTAAATAGAAAATAATTTGATCAGTTGTATTGCCATAGGCTTCCCTTCACCTAGTATCTTGTTCTGTCTTTGCAGCAGATTCTGTAGGGGCCTGGGAATATGCAAATTTGAATCTCCTACCAATATAGCAACTTTGCTTTTGGTAAAGCAAACTCTGAAATAGCTCTATTTCAAAGTGAAGTGGGTGATAGTATCTGGGAAGTATCCCTTCTGAACTATAACAAAAATGAGCATCATTGCTTGAAACTTTATTCTGTATTGGTAGATATGGGAGCATCAAGAGATCCATCTTTCCACCAAATAAAGCAGTTTTGTTATTTCAGGACCTGTCAGGTTATAGTAACTGCCACAGAACCATTTGTTCCTGTGGAGTTTGCCAAGAAGGGATGGTCTCAGATTCTTGTCTTGATAAGAAGATTAAACACCCACCTCCAAGAAGTAATCTGAGAGCACTGGGTGAGTTTAGCAATGCCGCTGGGGAGGCATAACTTTTCACCCCAAAGTGATAGTTTGTGTTCTTTTATCAGTGTTGTAAAAGGGACTCTGAAAATAGATGCTTTCAAAACAAAATAAAATCGCTTCTGACATTGACCTCAGACTGTTTCCTTTCTCCCCCCCCACCAAAATATCTGTAAACAACACAGTTTCCAGTTGTGTGTATGAATCTAAAAAATTTCTCATAACACGCCTCAAGTTCTTCCTCAGGTCAGCATCATAGTCCTGTTGTGATGACGTCAGATGTGCCCTGGGACCACGAGTGGTGCTGAATGTGCTGCTGGCACACTGAGATCAGTGATGTTGGCTGATTGGTTGGCATAGATAGGAGATTCCCAAGGAGTGTTCAAAAAAAGAAATTACTAGTTAAGAAAGAGATATTTTTATCCGCAACATTTAAAATAAAGCAGCAAGTATGTGAAGATTTAAGTTGGTCTGTTGAAATTGCTTTATTTGAATGACATTATGTTCTCTGCAGATTTTTTATCTTTGCTCTAAGTGCACAAAGCAAAGATGTTGCTAAATGTACAGATGAAATGGCCTCTTCATGAGCTCCTAAAGAGCGTGGCTAGCTTCTTTTCTGAAATCATTTAAAGTTACGAGCTTTTGTCCAGGAACAAAACTCTTCCTGTTATGATAAAATATTTTAATCTTATGAAAGCTATCCTAAACCTGATGCAGAGAAAAGTAAGTCAGTTTCTGCTGTTCTAGGGGGCTTCTCCATATTATTTAAGAAGTAACTTGATAATATCGTAAGTAAGCTATTCCAGCAAAAATACTTCATATTTAATAGACAGTAAGTAATAAAACTAGATTACGTGTGTAGACTTACCAGTCCTGCTGTTTGGGCAGGGATTTAGCAGATTCCCAGACACAGAGCAGCTACTCCTGGAATCAGCAAATGCCAAATAAACTCGAGACAGCTTTGCAGCTGAATAACAGGGAGTCTAATATGTCCTGCTTTGTGACCTGACTGTACTGGCAGATTTGCACGTCCTTTCACAGCAATGCTGGGAACTTCTAATATTTTTGTTTCCATTTCAAGAGGAAATTTTTTAAAGAAAAACCAATGACATCTTACAAACACATTTTCTCATTTAATAGTATCTACTTTTTAATTTGAAAACATCTGATGGAATTACATAGGGAATTATTAGGAAATGGCTAGGTAGGATTCTCCTCTTCCAGGATATACTTTTGATAGTACCTGATACTTGGATCTCTAAGGGCATAACAGAGGGAAAAGAAATTTTTCTTCAGAAGTTTATGAACCTGAAAGTAAATTATCTCTTGCAAGGTTATTCAGTATTTTACACAGATGTGAACTCCAGTTAAACTTAAATTAGTTTTGGGTTGTTTCAAATATATTTCAGTTTTATGTATTCCTTACCTGATTTTAATTGAGGTTATTTTTTAAACTGCCAGTTTCTAATACCTGTCTTCATAGCTTTAATGCTGCTAAACAGTCTTGTATTCCCAGTTTATTGCCTTATTATACTTCATAGTTGCAATATGTTCTCTTTATTATAATTATTTGTGTCTTACACTATATTGTTTTCTGGATCATCATGGTTTGCATATGGTTGTTCTCTTTTAGTAAAGAATTGGTTTTAAGATTTATAGTCATTTGGACATTTAATTTTCTACATGATGCATTCTGCTTCAATTTGGAAGTGTTTTCACTAGCAGTTATGAGGAACATAAGACATAATTTATGACTATATTAACACTATTTTATGTTGATCAACAAGGATTTCTTTATGAACTATGGTAAAAATTTGCTTCACTTCATGTTATTTGCTAACCATACATAAACCATGTCCTTCAATCTTTCTGACTTTCTTATGGATTTGGGGAAACCCTATAGCCTAACAATACATTAAATTCTGTTTTGGTAGAAGAAGAGGAGGGAAAGACTTTTACATTACCTTTTCACTTTTTCTTCTGGAAAAAAAAGCTTGTGACTTCTTTCAACCTTATCTTGAACCCTTAGCGTTCCCTTAACAAATCAAAATTTCTACCAGAAAGAAATTCTTCCCATCCAGGTATCTATCAAAAAGCGCCCTGTGGTCTCAGATGCCAGTGATAATTTCAATGTTATTAAAACCAACCAAAACCCAGCAACTCACCAACTACTTCCATGAGAACACTCAACAAAACCTCAGGCAACATAAAGTGGAAGGTGAATTTACATTTTTTCTCCTTGAAGGAGTTGTGAGACTCTGAGATTTTGCATTTTCCAAGAAGTCCATAGGATCTTAGCTCAAATCAGTCTTTCCAAAACTAACCTTAGTTTATTTTCCAGATTACAGTTCTACTTTTTTTTTGTCCTGCTACTTAGGAAGACATGGTCCCCAGACTTACTATTCCAAACAAAATCCCACTAACTTTGTAGAAATACAATTTGAATTTTTATTTGGGAGGGAATGAAAAAGGTGGCTTCAAAAAAAATGTATTTGAAGTCTAACATTCTAGCAATGAACCATCTCCAGTCTGTTGCAAAAATCAATGATTTTGCAGTCGTTGTCAAAGAGAAAGAAGAGGGATGTGGCTTTATTGATCTCTGCAGAGTTCACTGTTTCCTTCAGGTTCTTCAACTTACAATGTGTCTGACTTGATCTATATTCAAGTCTTACTGTTGTATTTTTGTGCCAGTTTCTACACCTCAGTCGGAGTTGGTGAAAAAAATATGCACTAATTCTGGGTAAAGGAAAGAAAGAAATCATCATGGCCACATTTCACAATGTTCACTTGCTTTCTAACCAAGGTATTCTCCTCTTTTCAAGGTATTGATGTCTTTTTTCCAAATAGTTTCTTTGCAACGATTTCTGGTTTAATTTCTTTTCTTGATCCTTTTAAAATAATTTCTTGCAAAATATGTTTATTTTATGGTTTCAACAAGAATAATGTTTTGGTGAGGTTTTTAAAGGATTAATGGGTTAAAGGGTAAAAATATTAATTTTGCAACAAACAAAGAGTTGAAAATTTTCTTTGTGACCAGATACAAGATGTAGCTATTAGATAAATATAACACCAAAAGTTATTGCAACTAAAAAAAGGGAAGTGAATGAGAAGGATGGCAGAGGCTCCTTTTGGAAATATAAGGAGGAATTAATGATGTAATGATTCTGAAGATATATGTAACAATTCCGACATTAACTATTGCACACAAAGTAGTGGTAGACCATTATAAAAATATCAGATTTCTTGATGCTTCCTCTGGAAAAGGAAAGTCAACTTCAAAATATAACAACTATCTCTGTTTTATATCTAAAAATACAGCTAGTGGGTAAAATTTGTAGAAATCATGCCAATGATTTGTAGCATGTATATGACTAGTTACAGCATGGAATCAAAATCTTTCTGAACAGGAGAAAAAAACTACCTGACTCATTTGAGTCAACATTTTAATGAACTTCTCAGCAATTGGAATTTCACAGCCATAAATATTTCTAAAACAAGAGGAATACAAGAACACTTTTTGAGTTAAACTTCTAAATGGCATGCCATGTAATTAGAAGTATCTCTTAGCAAAATTTATTTCTGAAAAAGGTGGTTTCTTTTTTTATTTTTTTTTTTGAGGTTATCTAATCAGTTTTGAAATAAAAGTATGCAGGAAATCTGAGAAGAGAGAATAAAACCAGGAATTAAACCTGGATCCAGTATTACATGACTTGAGTCTCTCAAGGGGATACTGGCACTTAGTAAGGCTCCATTAAAATCTGTAAACTGAGTGTGTGGTTAAGGGCTTTCCTAATGGGGTTCCTAGAAATGTGAAGCATTTCAAACTGTAAATATTTTTGAGCTGATTTAAGGCTTGACACACCTGAGAATGGTTAAACAGCTATACAGAGACATTTACAGTGTTTAGAGTCTGCAGGACTTAGTCTAGACAAAAGGTGTTGATGACTTATACATCAGCATAAAACACACCAAGAATTAATGTTATGTAATTTCTCTTTTTCTGTGCTTACATTTTATTGCACCTGCCTAATTATCTCACATGGATTTTAGGTGGGAGTGTTTTTCATATGTTCTAGCTGATATTTTGAAAGAAATGGTTAATACTTTGCCAGGGCAAAGAGAAAGGATGAGGTTTACTTGCTGGAAAGATGTACAAGGATGAAAGAAAGCTGGAGTCTGAAGGGAATAAGAGACAGTACAGAGATCAGGAATTGGTATCTTCCTTATTGCCACGTGCCTTAAGCCTTGTGTCATGGCTGGTGCAGTCTGTTCTGGCAACAGTGCAGCACAAGCTTTCTTATCCAGCCACATCTCTTCCCCTGGGGTTTGATCCAATGTGGAATCTAGGCAAAAGCAATCATCTGTCTCCTAAACTTTGAGGACATAGTTTTGCGTGGAAACTTTCTTTGAAAACCTTCTTGTGTATTTGGAAAGTAGATTTCTCAGTCTTATGGGCACAGGTTGCTGGGACCAGGATTCAGATAATTAATTTGGGCAGTGGTTGTGTGTAAGGGTGTCTCGAGGGCTGCAGAAGACCAGGCTAAAGCTGGAAGGAGTCTGTAACTCCACTTAGGATGCGCTTGTGTGCTGTGAGTCACTGACTGAGTGTGTGAGACAAGAGCTATTTTGGCATAAACAGAAGTCTTTCTTCTCATCCAGAACATGAATCACCTGCTTCTGAGTGTACCTTCTTTTTTTGTTAATTTTTATTAAGTAAACAGATTTCAGAGGCTTCAATACATCAATACATGGTTTTTACTGGCACAATGTAGGACCTTCCAAGCAAAGGAAACTCACTCACCTGTTGGGGCCAGTATCTTTTATACTTTTCCCAGAAACATGTCTGAGTAATCAGAGCAATGCCAGAAACTGTCCTGCTACAAACTTATTCCCAGGAGTATCACTGTGTATAGACACTAATGCAGTCCAAATTACCAAGAGATCTTTAGTCCCAGGTTACCTTTGTTAGTCTTTTTACTTTTTCAACTTCTACCTTTGTAGGAAGAAGGTCTTAAGTTAAGTTAAAGTTAAGTTAAAAATCTGGAAAAGGAGGAAGAAGTTGATCAGCTGTGCTGTCTCTGAAAGCACTGCACTAGGGCAAGAAGTTGTCCTGGTGACAGGCAAGCTCCAATTTGTAGTTCTCTCTTTAATGTAACTGGTGTAGAAAATTATGGAGGCAGTGGTTGAGCAGATCTGTGGCAGTGTAGAGCTGCAGTCTGGGAGAGGGCTGACAGAGGACCATGAGAACCTTCAAATTCCATGTTTTCTTATGGATGGTGCCATGGAGATCTTTTTGAAGCTTCGCATGAGGTACATCTTAAAACCACAATTAGTTTATTTTAACTTGTCTTTCCCTTGTTCTTGGCCAGCGGCGGGGCTTATCTCTTTAGATGTGATAATTTATTTTTTTTTTCTTTTTACATATAAAGAGACGATGTGATAGCAATTCACAGGTTTTGTTACAGATCATAGGAGAAAATAAAAGCAATTGGATTCAGTGCAATGGGAACCACATTAGGTGTATCAATGGTCCATTCTTGGCATTGACATGTATTTGATGTGCTGTACATGGGTATTTCAGATGGCAAAGTCTTGTTGTCACACCTTTTTCTTTGGCTCTCACCAGGTAGCTGAGGCTTCAGACTCTTCCAGCTCTTGTTAGTAAAAGTTATGTTAGTGTGAAGTTATGAACTCAAGTGGCTAACCAGACTGGGTTATTCATTACCTATTGATCACCTTGGTTCTAAGACAAATAGTTCACAAGGCAAGATGAATACCTACTTTTTGTATCATAAATCTATTAGGGAAAGAAGGAAGGGAGGAAGGGAGGAAGGGAGGAAGGGAGGAAGGGAGGAAGGGAGGAAGGGAGGAAGGGAGGAAGGAGGGAGGAAGGAAGGAAGGAAGGAAGGAAGGAAGGAAGGAAGGAAGGAAGGAAGGAAGGAAGGAAGGAAGGAAGGAAGGAAGGAAGGAAGGAAGGAAGGAAGGAAGGAAGGAAGGAAGGAAGGAAGGAAGGAAGGAAGGAAGGAAGGAAGGAAGGAAGGAAGGACTGGCTCGACTGGGTGATCCCTGAAATAGCTAATCCTGCAGGAGCTTTGCCCATGGCTCCTTGGCTCATTCCTTTGGCCTGACATCTGAGACAGCAGAGCAAGTGCAATATCAAGTCCAAAAGGGCAGTATGTGCTCTCAGCACCCAGCCTCTGTGTCAAAGGCTATGTCAAGTTGCTTTCTGAGCTAGGTGCTCTAGTGGACCACTGAACTCCAGTATCTTGTGACCAAAGGCTAAAATACTGCAATCAGGCAGAATCCTTTCCCACTTTACAATTACCTGGGGAAAAAAAATACCTAAGAAATAATTCTCTTGATATTTTTCATTGCATCAAGTTTGCCCTTGAGTATTTCCTAATGTTGATGACTTTGACACCTTTTTCACTTAGATTTTAAAACAATC
Organism: Catharus ustulatus; assembly: GCF_009819885.2. NCBI lineage: Eukaryota > Metazoa > Chordata > Aves > Passeriformes > Turdidae > Catharus > Catharus ustulatus. The sequence continues at coordinate 42,731,288 of NC_046222.1, forward strand.
TGGTTCATATTTCTAGTCCAGCACATACCATCATTGTCTCAGAAGATAAGACAGAATGTAACTAACTGCACGTTTTATTCAGTGATCAACTGAACTGAATTTCTGTTTGTGACCAAAGGTGCTGTTGAGATACACAGGTTGCTCTTGCTTCATCACGAAGACCTGGCACTTGAGTATTCTCCAACAAAACTGTGACTGTGGAACTCACCTAAGATTTCAGTCCCATAGAGGTTGATTTCTTGACTTAGAAGTTATTTGCCACTAGTCTGACCTTCTGCCTTCTTTTTTTTAAGAATATATTTGGGAAAGATTTTGGATGATAATTCTTATAGCTTCTTTTCACTTGCTAAACAAGAAACAATATTTTACTTTTCCATTTTTACCTTTTTATCCTGGTACCTGCTTATGCGTAATTAAATATAGAAGGCATTAGTAGTTATTCTGTGTTGTTATTTAATATTTTGTTAGGTCAAGTGCCTTCTTTTCCTTCTGGTGTCTTGAAGATATCTCTGTTGAGAAGTAGTGAGAAGATTAAATTGTGCATATTTTTCATACTAAATAGATATGAATGTTTTGCAGAATAGAAAGTATATGATGTGTTTTGCAATCTAGTATAATTACTGTTGTAAGCTTTAGTCACTGGAGCTAATCAGTGAGTGGTTTGTTGTTACAGCTGGTAGATAAGTTTTAATTCATGTCATTAAAATCTTCCTCCTATTTCTTATTTCTCTGACTGACCTGACTTTCCCATGATAGGACTAAGGAAAACAGGGTGGTGCTACAATGCAAGCTAGTTCTTTGTTTTTGTATATAAAAATTTCTAGGGAGAAAGGGGTCAGGAAGAGAATCACTACCGTTCTTAAAATGACCTGATGTTACTGCACTATGTCCAGTAATTAGTTTTTCTATCATTAATAGCTTTTGCACATGTGTAAGTAGGAGTGCCTGTCTTGAAGCTTTTTTTGTTTTCTCAAAATATTCAGCTTGTTAGTCATTAGGATTTAACTAAGATCATAAAAATCACTGGCAGAAAGTTGCTTTTATTTAGGGAATATATAATTTTATAATTAAAAGTTATAGATTTATCATTAATAATACTCTGATGGGATATCAGCTTCAATCCATTCTCCTATTTCTTGTAATTTGACACTCCTTGAAGGATGGAAAAGCTTTTGAGAAACCTATCTTTTTCTTAAATTTCAGATTTAAATTTCAGAACAGCAGGTTTTACAAGTTTTGAAGTATGAACTCTAAATTTGTTTGCAGAAAATAAGATGTTTCTTAATTTACTCAAAGAAGTAGCTTTCTTTTGTGTTATGTATCAATAGTGTAGTTTTGCATAGAAATGTGAGGATTGGCTGCACATGATGGGAAAAACAAAGCGGAGTGGGAAAGGAAAAAGGCAGGATAACTTTTAAATGAGACAAGCTTAAATATTCAGACACATTGAAATATTATTGGAAACAGACTTTTGGACCAATTTCCTTTTGCAACCACACATATGCTTTTCCATCATCCTCATATTTCAGGAGTGTGGGTGGAAAATAAAACTTATTAGTCTTAAATGCAAAGAATATGCCTATATCTTTATCACATTTTTTATACTCACCTATGTCCTCCACAGTGAGGGTTTTTTTGTGGTGAGTTTTAGGGTTTTTTGTTTGGTTGGTTGGTTTTTTTTGGGGGGGAGGGGTGGGCGGGGGTGCTTGTTGTGGGGGGAGATTTTTTGGTTGTTTTTTATTTGGGATTTTTGGTGGTCTTATTTTTTGGTTGTTTGGGGTTTTTTTTTGTAAAAACAATGTGACAGTTAGGTACACTTCAAAAACAGATTATTTTGTATTAAGTGTGTGCTTAAAAAGATAGCACTTACATAAAATCTCATGTATATTTACTATGGGAAACCATGCAAGTCTGTTGTATGGGTTTGTTTTTTATTTAAGTAGGATTTTTCCTACTTACTATTGCTTTTAATAATTGAAGCAGTTCTCCTACTATCTTTAGGTCCAATTCAGAATTAAACCCTAAAAATACTGGAACCAACAAAAGTGGTTTTATAATGAGGCTTATTTTGGCACCTGTTACTTCTTTTAAGTTAGCTATGATATTTCGTCAAATACTTCACTTGGGAATGTTTTGTTTTTCAGGATGGGAAGAAGAAGTTTGACAAGGAAAGTGAGAAATATTATTCCATCTTAGAGAAGCACTTAAATTTGTCAGCCAAGAAGAAAGAATCTCATTTGCAAGATGTAAGAACTGAACACACTTACCTAATTTCACATTTGCATAGAAATCATGATAACAAGCTGGTGTTCTTCAAGACATACTGTATTTTATTAATGTGATATTGTGATGGTTTCTGGTAGTTATGCTTGTTATGACTATAAATTCTTGACTGGGATAAATAAGACCCAAATAAGAGTTAAATATTTGAACAAAGCAATATTCTATGTTTGCAACTTTATGTATTTCAAGTACAGATAATGTTTATTGGTTGCAACAATGGACTTATATTAGTACAATAAAAGTTTGAGTTTTATAAGTGGAATATTAGAAAGACAATTAATTAATTGCTTCTAAGTTTGTTATTTATTATATTTACTGATGAAATTGCGCTTCTATTTCACATAAATCCTAATCCAGAAGACTGAACTGAGATCACTTTAATAATGCTCCTTTTTTTTATTATTTTTCCTCTTTTTCATCTTACTCTGAGATTGTGGCACCTAAAATGACCCTGAAATTGTATCTATAACTTCAGCATTGAAGAGTCTGTATTGCTAATTATTTTCCATTAAAAAAAACCCAAACATTAAGATTTCTAGTTTAACAGGAGGATTCAAGGCTCTCCAATATACTGGTAGAAATGAATATGACTTGTCTTTGAAGCAAATTACAATAAACCAAATAATATGGTATCAGTGACACTTTGGGAATTGTGCCAAAAGTAGTTAAAAATCATTTTGATGGGATTACTGTTTTCACGGTGGCTCTTAAATTATGGGGGTTAGTTTGCAGATAGAATTTTCACCAGAGGTGTGACCATCACTCAATCATGTTTTGGATTCTTTTTTTCATGTTTGCCAATAATAAACATTCAAATAAATATCTGAATATTATAATTCAAATAAAATAAGAATAAAATTAGAAATTAAGAATTTCTAATAATATCTATATGCTTGAATTGCTGTTGCTGTCTGTATAATAATCAGTCTAGATAAGACATTAATTATCCAGGATTTGTTAATTGGCCCACTTGTATGTCAGAGCTTTCATTTTTCCCAACTATTTTATGTATTGATGTAGCTGCAGTTCTGTTAAAGGCTAAACCCCAGCTTAAAAAAGAAAGAAAATTTTACCAAATTGTGGAAAAGCGAACTTAAACACTAATTTGTTCTGGAATACAAGCAAAATAAAATAAATAAAATATTTTACTCTTGAGGCATGAGAATAATTGCAGTCTAAAAGCAGAAACTGAAGTGCAAAGTAACAACTGTGAATCTAATAAACTATGGTAGAATAACAATGTATTTGGCTCACATCTATAAGCTAATGGAAAACCAGAATAATTTTTTCCAGTGTGTCCTTAAGTGACATATCTGGATTTAAAATCTTGTAACTGAGGCTGAGGTTTTCTGATTTCTAGATGCCTCCCTTTTAAAGGATAAAGGGCATAACTTGGCATTTCGGTCTTCCCGAGTTTTCTACAGCTGTAGATGTGCTGAATCAGCAACATAGACCCACCATAAGTAGAAGGTACCATAGCAAATCAGTACCAGAATTGTTAACCTGGGAGACTTTTGGCCTGTGTCTGTATTGTAAGTGAAAGGAGGCCAAGCTGCATTCCTGACTGAAATCCAAGATAGCTGCTGACTTGCATCCCGAGTGGTTTGGGTGAGTCCCATTTATAGCCCACATGTCCAGGATGGAGTTTGCTGGAGCAGCCCACAGCAGAGCAGGGCACGAGCAAAGAAGCAAGCATTGCTGGCAGCTGGGGCTTTGGTGGCCAGAGCCGGAGATGGGAAGTCCATGCCTCAAGCCAACATCATGCATTCAGGGAGGTGGAAATACCATTTGTTGTCTGCTACATGGGAAAAATATGATTTCCTTGAATTTATGAGGTTTCTTGATACCTCATCACATTACGTGGGTTAAAGAGTACTGGGATGAGCAAAGATCTTGTACTCTGTTGGATTCTTTACATATCTTTTACATATCTCACTTGAGTGCAATTGAGACCACCTTAATTAGGCATCTGAAGTTTGATGGTTGAAGCATGTTCTGTAGTTTGCATATATTCACCTGACTGGAATATCTTGGATATTTTAAGAGCCTGCAAGACTGCTGGTGCAGTTTGCGCAGGTGACTGGCTTTTTTCCTTTAACATCAAAAAGAAACTTCATAGTAGAATCTTTTCACTGCCTACAGGAGCCTAGAGTGGAGGGAAAAATGGGCAGGATTGAGTGATGTGCGAAATCTAATAAACTTCTGATTTCATTTCTCTGAAATCTGTTCCAGAATCAGTCTCTTAAGTTTATATGAAGTTCTGGTATATATATTGAGGTGATAGCCTACATCAACAAAAATATTACTCGCTACAACTATATGTCATACAGGTAGAGACTCTAAATCATATCCATCAGATCTCTATTTTTTACATGCATTTTGAAATCACAGAAAAACGTGGAAATACTTTCAGCTTTTGAAACTTTAAGATCACTTTCAAAGAGATTCTTACAAATCTGAATCCATTGGTGTCAGCATAAATTCATAAACTTCTGCAGAGTATCTTTTTGGGGAATTCTGAGTTAGTCCCTGTTCACTGGTGGTGATTATGGCTCTAAAACATATTTAAGATGGCATTTGGTTATTGTATCATTACTACTGTAATGCTGTTCAGAGTAGGGATGGATTTAATTAGGTGTTTAAATACTTTTTCTGAGGCAAAGCCTAACAGAGGCAATTTCTAAAACTATGTTTCATTATTTCTGTACAATTAACTGAGAGAGCTGAGATCTCTTTCAAGTGCTTGTTGATGGCATTTGTGTGAGCAAGGCATTGCTGGATTGCATCCCAAAGTGGTGGCAACTGCTTCTGTTCAACTATCTTTGTGATAGACTATTTTGTGAAATAAAACTATGAACAGATTATCAGGGAAAACAGTAGCCAAACACACTATATGAATGGCAAATGGCAGAGCTAATTTTGAGGTACAGCAGTTCATTATTGGAATTTTGAGTGCTTGATTTCAGCTTCATATTATTTGTTTACTGATATATATATATACAGTACATTCACAAATACAAGCCGCACTGAGTATAAGCCGCATCGTCTGGTGTTGGCAAACATTTTGTTTTTTGTCCATAAATAAGCCGTACCCGAGTATAAGCCGCTCTGTGTTCGCAGTGAGGACCCGCGTGCAACAAAGTTACCAATTAGTAACAGAACCGCGGCAGGGCAGGGTTTACTGGCTCGGCTCGGGCCATGAGGGCTCAGGGCTGCCGACAGGGCTCGGTCACCCCGGCCCGGCGCTGCCGCTCGGCGGCAGGGGGGGCACAGAGCCCGCTGGCACCTGCAGCGGCCATGGGAGCTGGGGATGGAGCCTGCCTGCTCCTACCGCAGTGGCACGCGGGGACGGGAGCCCCCCGAGCCGCGGGGCCAAGCGGAGAGAGCTGCCTGTCTTCCCCCGAGCCGCTGGGCCAGCAGAAAAGAGCTGCCCCTGCCTCCTCCAAGACGCGGGGCCAAGCGGAGAGAGCTGCCCCTGTCTCCTCCGAGCCGTGGGGCCAAGCAGGAGGGAGCTGTCCCGCCTTCCCAACCCCCTGTGCTGCCTGCACAGAACAGCTCCACCTGCCACGCAACAGAGTATCAATTTGTAACAACCGCGTAGATGCAGGGTTTTACTGGCAGGAGCTCGACTTTGCAGTTTGCACTGACTTGGTTTGCACTCCCAGGGTTGAAAATGTCAGAAAATTATTCACATATTGGCCGCACCTGAATATTAGCCACATTCCCAGTATGGGAGCAAAATTTTGGTCAAAACAGTGCAGCTTGTATTCGTGAAATTACTGTATATTTAATAGACATGGGAAGGAAGTGCTGGTACTGAATGATTTGAAGCTTATGAGGCCTATGTGTTGAAGTAATGTTAGAACACTGGGCTAGGGAGATGGATCAATATTGTTAAGAGCCTGTACAGCCAAATCACAACAGTACCTTGTCCTTGAGTAGAGAAGCAATCTTAATTATTTATGGTGCTATTGATGGCCAGATCCTGCCTGAAGGAAAACACTGATTTTTTGCTTTTGTACTGTTAAAAGCACTAAATCTCCTTTATGATGTGTTTGCTGGTTTATAGTTTGTTGTCAAGGGAAGACAACATCAAGCTTTCCCAATTTCCCACCATTTGTTATTTTTAATGCCAAAATTAAACTACAGAATATACAGAAGTATCCTTCTATATTTTAACTAACATGCATCAAAAATAGGTGGAGTGATCTTATTCATGTTGTTAATCTCTGATAATATTTTGACCAAAGAGCAAAATCTAAATAATAACAGCTCAAAAGGGATTTGCTTGAGAGAATGATTTGTTACAAAGAAGGATGAATTAAAATGGAATCTGCATGTCTTCTTTAAACATTATCTACGTGCTACACTGCTTGTCTGTTAGTTCCCTCTCCTGTGGCTTGTTTAAATTGAGGATAAAAGCCTATTACTCTTTATCAGCTGATAAGAGTTAATTCTTTAGTTATTTAGGCAGAAGACACTGTTCTGATAGTGGATCTCCATGTTGGGTGGTATTAGTCAGGCATTTCTGACAAGTATTGCCTCGTAGTTCTCTCGCTTGAAAATTAAAACTTGAAATATATTTGATTTATGAGGTTAGGGACTTAAATAGGTTTACATTCCAAGAACGTATGACTCATACTGTAAAATAATAAGTTGCAAGATGTCATTGCTAAAGACAGCCTATTTAAGAAAATATGGTTTTGGGAAGGTATTTGAACCTGAGAAATATATACAGTGCATATGATACTTAAGTATTTCAATAGAAATAATTACCTTTTTGTCCATCCTTGATTCCTACACCGCTCATTTCTATTTCCTTTTCTAAACTTACATTTACCAAGTACCTGCTGCCACCTTTCTTTCCCTCCAGGCTCTCCTAAAAACTATAATATTAAAGGGCAAACAGAAAGAAGAAACCAAAAAAGAGTGAGTAAAAGGCGTAGGCTGAAATGCGTAATGTTAGCTTCTTAAACTTACATTTAGGTTTTTTATAGTATTCTAATTTTCAGAAACAAAACTGAACTCTATGAAACTTTTAAAGTAATCTTATAAAAGATCTGTTTGTTAGTGACATAACTTGTTTGTAAAACAATAACGAGGCTAAACTAATGTTGTCTGTATTTAATTTTGTCTTTTAGGCAGATACACAGATTGACAGAGAACATCAGAACTTTTATGAAGCATCATTAGAATATGTTTTTAAAATCCAAGAAGTACAAGAGAAAAAGAAATTTGAATTTGTAGAACCTGTAAGTTTATGGTTTATTTTCTTTAGAATGCATGCATTTAAAGCTGAAAATTGAATTTAAAATATCAAATTTTTTACTCCCTTTTTAAGTTTTGAATGCAGGTTCTTTGTATACAGACAGACATTAAGAACTTGGCTTGGGCACTTTCCATGTTTATTGAAGGATTATGTAAGAGTTAGTATCTACTGTGAAGTGAAATGTCTGATGACTTGAACTGTGTGTAACATTTTAATGGGACATCATGTAATGTTGTGTCTGTGCAACACATAATCGATGTTTCCTAATACCATGAATAAATGGCTTAAATTTTGAGCCAGGTTTTTAAATTTAAACATTTTGAGTAGGCAGTATACATAGACATTGTTCTGAGTTACACATGAAGTAAAGTGAAAAATCAATTTTTCTGTAGGATAGGTAAGTTTATCTTTTTTGTTGGTGAAGTCATTTGCCTTTAGTTTACTTTGCACATAAAGGAAAGCATATGTTAACATGCCACTAAAGAGTAAGATAAAGTTGTGTTTCAATGTCCACGTTTAAGTCTGGGATTTCCTTCTGGACTGTTTCCATCCCCCACCCCTGACTCTCTTCTGCGTCAGTCAGTAGCAAAAGCAGCTTCAGTGTGACATGCTAGCATATTTCTGTGGCCTAGTAGCCATGTTACTACTGTTCATGTCATACAGACAGGCCTAGCTTGCCACTTGCCTGATGTAGTTAGTACCTATAGCCCTTGACAGAGAATTTCCAGTGCCATGTGTCCCTTCCCATTAAGCACTCTGAGCACAGCAGAGCTCTGGTTGTTAAAGAGAACACGACAAGTGTAACTTTCTCTCCACACCATCTCCCAGCTCCTTTGTAACTACTGAAGCAGCACTCTTGACTCTGAAATGGGTCGAATTACATCTCTAACACCCCGTGTCACCAAGAAGAGTTTCCGGTTGCCTTCTTTCCATGAGATGAGAGTGTATTTTATTGTGAATGTTTGACATTGATGCAAACTAATGAACCTGGATTCAGCAAGCAGTACTTACAGAAATCCTATCTTTATGGCATACAGCTGCCAAATCTTAGAGACTAAAACTTTGCTCGGATTCCTAAATAAGAACATTTTTCTACCTGTCACAGATTAATCCAGAGTGTGTCTCTCTGTCTCCTTCTGCAAAACTCACACATCCTGGAAAAATCCAGCAATCTTGACCTAGTTCTGACCCTAGTATAGAAGGCTTTATGCTCCTTTAATGTAATAGAAACTTTCTGTATTGAAAAGACTTTGTACATTGGAAAATATGGTGCAACTGCACATGGTTAAAATAGTTAAAATTTACTTTCAAATGTATCCATTTCCCTACTGTCTCGGATCAGTTGGCATTCCAACCCAGTATGACATACTTGATGTTCCCAGGGAAGGCGCAGGAAATACTCTGGTGACTGGGTAATGATAGACCTTGCAGTTAATTACTTCTGACTTAGGGTGTGAATTTATTTATAATCAATCTAGATATAGATGGAGCTTAAATTATAAGATCAGTTACAAAACTTTGAATCTTCAAAACTCTTAATTTTTGTTTGTAGTCTGTTGCATACAACATGCTGAAATTAGAGCATTCACTAAAACCCATAAGGCAAAATATGCCTTGTGTGAAAATGTAAATTAAAATACAAATCAGCAATAGCATGAGATTTAAAATAAACCAAACTAAGCAAAACCAGAAAAATCCAAATACTTCAAAACAGGCTTTCTAAAATTCATGTTTATGTAAGTGATGTTGGAAGTATGTGCATTTGTTCCTAGATGAAAGGTCTAGATAAGGACAAAGCCTAACACTTTAAAATCCAGTATCAAAAGAATTGTCATATTATTAATTTTCCTCTGTGTACTCTCTGATTGTGCACATGGTAGATGCCTGGTGGTGTGTCTCTATGGACATTCCTCTTCAGGAACTCTGATGGTTGTGGGTCATTCTAGTGTATGGGCTACCTGTGCCTCTGATATATCAGCACAGTGTCACATCTTCAAATAATTCTCAGTCTGACATCTTGCTAACAGACTCACTGAAGGAAAGCTTAACAAAATAAATCCGTTAGTGCAGTGAAGGAGGAAACTGGTGATACCCATGCAAAAGAAGGATAAGTTTGTGACATGAGAATAGAACCTAAAAAGCAAATGATCTGTTGAACATCCTTTCAAGACCTTCAGTTTTTTTATGCCAAAGGATAAAGACAATCTGAAAAGCAAAGTGGGAGAAGTAACCTAGCAAAAATTGCCATGTAGGTTACAGCTAGGACAGTGGAAGTCAGTAACCACTGAGTGTGTTCTCTTCTGGAGAAGACTTGGGAAAGATTTTAAGGTACAGATGCTAATGACTCATCCAGTGAATAGAAGATTATAATATTTAGAGTAGATTTTTGCAGCTGCTTCTCAGACCCTGGGTTTCTCTTTGTTTTCTGAATCTTGATCAAAGTGGTTGCTAATGTGTACTAGTGTGAGTAACTGACATATTCCTATTTGCAATCCTCCCAGGTCTTGATTTTTCCAAGAAAAATCCTCAGGTTTTTGTGCAGATAATGAATTTAAACTTTTTCTGAAGGACAAATTAGTGTTCAGATTTGCAGCTGGATAAACAATAACGCAAAATAAGTGGCGATAAACTGTATTGCTAGCTTTTCTCTTGTGATCCTGAAGAAGTTAGTCCAAGAAAACAGTGCTTTCTGCGGGTGTTATGCTTGCTAAAACAATGCAAACACTTCCCTAAAGTTCTACTTTGTCCTTTGGTGGTGCCAGGACTTCCTTGTCCTGTAGAAATCAGGGCACAAAGTTCATAAGCAGTAAACTATCTGAAATGTGAGGGGTGGTCGGTTAAATGTTTATTTAAAGAGAAGGAAAAAAGAACAGCCAACCAAAAAACGCTGCCTGTAATTGCGTGAATTTCCATGAGAGTGGACATTAAATTTGAATTTCCTTTTCTTGCATTTTCTATATTATTAACTAAGTTCACTTTAATCTGAAGAATAAGCACTATACTCGTATAAATAAAATGAAAACAAGGAGACAGGGACTTCTGGCTGATGTGCTGCAGGCCAAAGGTTAAATTCCTCCCCTATCCGAAACCTAAGTACAGTCTTCTTCCTGTGAGAATGAAATGACCAGGCAGTCCTGAGGTCAGCAGCTCTGCATAAAAATAAATAAAGTCTCAAGAAGTAGTTGGATTTTGTTTCGGGTTCTGTGTTGAAATCCTCATGGCTCTGGTGTGCTGAGTAGTTCTGTATTATGGAGATCAGACCTCAGTCTTTACTGATGTGACTGATTAGATACTCAGAATGAGGTAACTGTAAGACATTCATTAAAATGAAAAATTGTTGATATGAAAACATCAGGCATTTTTTGTGATATGTGATGAAATAAACTACCTCTTTATGTGGGAATACCACCTCAAAATACATTCTGAAAATTTTCTTTGAAAGGAGAAGGGGCTGATTTTCTATTTTTTTAATTTTTTTTGTTCAATTTAATACTAATTTTTTTTAAATTTTGAGCCTGCTTTTAGCAGGCTAATACTAGTAGTAGTAGCAGTGCTAGTTCTGATGCCAGCAAAAAGAAAACCCCACTCTAAGCATAAGCTTAGGGCAAAAGACCTTGGCTTTTAAATCTCTTCCATACAATGCTATGTCTGTACCTGTTGTAATGGAAGTGATTCTGGAGATGCCTTAGTAGCACAGGTCCATTGGGCACGGGGCATTTTCTGATCCCTGTTTTTCCTCTGCTAATGACACGTACTTTGAAGTGAATACCATCCTCAGTGTCACATATCAGCATAGAGCTTAAATATGCTGATCTAGGACTTGCATAATACTTTTTTTTAAATTCCTGTTTCTCTGAGTGCTCAGAGCGTGTTTAACCAGGAAAGACTCAAGGCCAGATCCTCTGCAATGCACAACTGCCAGAATACCTGAGAAGTACTTTAAATGAAATGAATTCAGATTTTTCTCATTTCTTTGGGGTTTATTGGGATTTTTTTTTGCTGCTGTTGTATTTTTCTTTCTGATAAATTCAGCTTTGCTGCCATCTTGTGTTGTGTATTTTCCTTGGTATTTTTCAGTGTACTTTGTAAAAGCATTTTGTATGATGTAAAGTGTTTTTCTTCAAGCATTGAAGATGAAATTTATAATTTATTCTCCCAAAATGCTCTTTAAACTTATCTTTAAAGTCAGGAATAACCTGACATACTGAAACCTTGTCCCACTAGTTCTTTATTGTAATTTTGGTGTGCGTTAGTGTGGTGATCTGGCTGCAGTTTTGCTGAGTGTTACTCCTGCACTTTGTCTTCAGCTGAAAGGGGCGGGTGTAGCAGCAGGCTCCTGCTTGCAGATTATGTTAATCCACACATTATTTTACCTGGACCAAGACAAAGCAAGCACCGGAGTAGTTGTGCTGCAGGACCTGAAGGAACTGTAGCTGGGGACACTGATGAGTACAGTAATTTCACGATCATAAGCCGCACCTGATTATAAACCATACTTTTGTTTGCATCGCACTTTCACAAAGTTGCCAATTAGTAACAGAATCGTGGGATCGCGGGGCTTACTGGCAGGTGCTGACCTTGGAAACATTATTTCCAAGTGGAAAAAGATACAGACAATAGCTGTGGCAGTGTACCCTGCAAGTTTTATTAACAAGCGGAAAAAGATACGAACAATAGTGTGGTTATTTTACAAGCATTTCCAACGAATCCGCATTGCCTTTAAAGAGCCACTCAGCTGGGCAGCCCCACAGCCGCCCGGGCAGGCGGGGAGCTGGGCAGGTGGGGAGCCGCGCAGCCGCACAAGACTGAAAACACCGAAAAAATACAGAGAACTATCATGGGCTCAGATCGGCGGCGCGCCCCACCACCGGGGCTGCGCAGACTCTGGCTCGACTCGGGGCTGCTGCGGACTCTCACTTCCGGGTTGGAAAATTTCTGAACATCGTTCATGTATAAGCCGCTCCAGAGTACAAGCCACACTTCCGGGTACAGACCGAAACTTTAGTCAAAATGGTGAGGCTTATAATCGTGAAATTACTGTAACTGAATCTAGAGTGTGAGAATGGGCTTCACATAACTGGAGCAAAAGCAGAGCTCTAGTTATAATTTGCATATTTAGTACTTTATTCATAAAAAGGAAGATTACAGTAATTTCACGAATACAAGCCACACTGTTTTGACCAAAATTTTGCTCCCATACCGGGAATGCGGCTAATATGCAGGTACGGCAAATATGTGAATAATTTTCTGACATTTTCAACCCTGGGAGTGCAAACCAAGTCAGTGCAAACTGCAAAGTCGAGCTCCTGCCAGTAAAACCCGGCGTTTAAGCGGTTGTTACAAACTGGTGACTCTGTTGCGCGGCGGGTGGAGCTGCTCTGTGCAGGCAGCACAGGGGGTGGGGAAGGCGGGGCAGCTCCCTCCTGCTGGCCCCACGGCTCGGGGGAAGGCGGGCAGCTCTCTCCTGCTGGTCCTGAGGCTCGAGGGAAGGCAGGTAGCTCTCTCCTGCTGGCCCCGCGGCTCGGAGGAGGCAGGGGCAGCTCTCTCCTGCTGGCCCCGAGGCTCAGGGGAAGGCGGAGCAGCTCTCTCCTGCTGACCCCGAGGCTCGGGGGAAGGCGGGGCAGCTCTCTCCTGCTGGCCCCACGGCTCGGAGGAGGCAGGGGCTCCCTCCTGCTTGGCCCCACGACTTGAGGGGCTCCCGTCCCCGCGTGCTGCCGCCGCGGGAGCAGGCAGGCTACATCCCCGGCTCCCATGGCCGCCGCAGGTTCCGGCGGGCTCTGTGCCCCCCCTGCCGCCGAGCGGCAGCGCCGGGCCCGGGTGACCGAGCCCAGCAGTGGTGGCAGCCGGCCCCGAGCATCCCCGCCAAGCGGCAGCGCTGAGCTCTGAGCTGGGCCACCCAGCCATGTCAGCAGCCCTGAGCCTGCACAGCCTGAGCCGAACCAGTAAACCCCGCCCTGACGCCGTTCTGTTAATATTTGGCAACTTTGTTGCAAGCGGGTCCTCGCTGTGAACGACAGAGCGGCTTATACTCGGGTGCGGCTTATTTATGGACAAAAAACAAAATGTTTGCCAACACCTGGCGATGCAGCTTATACTCAGTGCGGCTTGTATTCGTGAATTTACTGTAATTTTCTTTCTTTTCCTTTAAGTAGTTATTTCCAGAATTACAGAAATAGAATTACAGTCTATAATTTCAGAAAATTATAGAAACCTTTCTATCTGTTCGCAATATTGGAAGTTTTTAAGATAAACTATTGTATTTGGACCTTCCTCAGAAACACTTGAATAATCAGTTGAATAATGATAATATTTTCAGGGTCCAGCTGAGGTATTGATTTCAGCTGGACAGATGAATCATGTTAAGCCGAGATTGATTTATACAAGATGTGGGGCCTTCCATTTGAGACTGCATTGCCTTCGTTGTTTGATGGTGGAATATGGTTCAGGAGTTCACATCCGCTGTAGAGGCCCCACAATAACTTGCTTTTATGTCCAAGGATCTTCTCAGTTCTTCAGGCTCTGTGATTGGCTCACTGGACAGCTGTGGGCTTGCACCATCTCTGCCTGAGGCCAGGGTTTCATCTGATCTTGCAATACCAGTAAAAACCAAGGGCAGAGTCCTTCTCCCAGCCATACTTTGTATTTGTGCCCGCACTGATGGTCTGCTCACCTCCAGCTGCTTTAACTTACTCATGCAGCAAAAGACCAGACAGGTAAATGGGCTCTCTGTAGTCTCATAGAGAGTAATGGGAGAGAGGAGGCAGAACAATTTAGCTACAATTCTTCAAGTAAAGCTGAGAGTAAATTTAAAGAAAATATAAGCACAGTTAAAACTACATCTTTACATTCCACTTACAGTAATCTATGGTACTGGTAGCACAAAGCAAGCACATTAAATATGAACAATGGCATTTTTGTTGCCTGAGTCTAGACTACCTCAGTAGTCAATGAAGAGAGATAAATGTTTCCATTGGATCATTCATCCCATCCTGAGAGAGAAGTCTGAAAAACAAAAAATAATTATGCTCTGGAATACCTGTGGTTCTTTACTGAGTCAGAAGACAGCCTGGACAGCCAGTTACTTAACCCAGATGATAATGGTGTAATATACCAAGGCATATCTTTTTTTATTGTTAAAACTTCTGTTATTGTAAAACCAAATTAATTCCCCCTTTTTTTTTTTGTTTTCTTCACTTTTTTTTTGTAAGTTAAATTATATGCATACATAGAAAGCAGCCCATGATAAGAAATTAAATGCTTGTTATTTAACAGCAGGTAGGGTGACTTACAGCAATGTCAAAACACTTTTAAAATTTAAAGCAGAATAAGTTAGAAGGCTTTTAAGAGATGTCAGGAATGCATTCATTCAAGAGCTAAAATCTAGTTGCATATTTTGCTACTTGAACATTGGTTTAAAGCAAGCTTTAAAAGGACTTTTCAACTAGATATATGCAGACTACTGTGGTTCTGTTGGAGTCAATCACAGACATACCAGATAGAGTTTGCATTTTGTTCAGAGCAGGAAGAAATAGTCTGGGTTTCTTGTGTTGTGCTAACCTATCCAAAACATACTTTCTAGAGTCTCATTTGTGGAAAATAGGTCATAGCCCAAGCAATTACTATGAAGAAGGTGAAAAAATATTTTGAAGAAAAAGCACTTGAACTCTGAAATTTTAAACATGGAAAATGCACACCAGCAAAGACGAAATATTGGATAAAATGACTAGGACAATGAATTAAATTCTTATGGAAATTACAACTTTATGACACAAAACCGTGTGTAACATTTCTTTCTTAAGGTCTCATCATTAATTCCTTCTCAGCAAAACTTTGCTTTTGAATGTAAAAGCACAGAGTGTTCCAGGAGTTAAAAATGTATAATACCTCTCAATTTTACCTTTTCAGCTCTTGGCCTTTCTTCAAGGATTATTTACATTTTACCATGAAGGATATGAACTGGCTCAGGAGTTTGCGCCATACAAGCAGCAACTGCAGTTCAATTTGCAGAATGTAAGGATGATTTGTATTTACGTAATTTAATTTTTTATTTCCTAATTAGAAAACACAGTGGTCCAGACAGATTTAAACTTGTATTAAAGCTTTCTTGAGAATGAGGCCTGTCTTCTGGGCTAAGTGGAGGTACCAAAATGCTATAGAACAGTTTGTCCTGCTGTCTTCTGACTTCCCACTGTATATAAAGCATACTTGGGAAGCCATTCTCTGGCTGTTCTCTATAATGTTAAAGAATAGCACAGACCTTTCTCCATTGTGAACAGCTCTCAGGAACGTTAAATTTCACCAGAAGAGAGAATCTCTTTTTTGTGTAGTTACACTCAACTGTGCAGATGGATCTTTTGCTGTAGATTGGTCAGGGTTTGATAGTCAAAGCCATACAAGATCCCATTCTGGGCACAAACTGCCCAAAAAATTTTCATAGCTATCAGAGATAACTATAATGCATTTAATCAATGTACTTTTCCACTCATCATAACTGCTCTATACAGGTGTATATTTGTTCCACTGTGTAATTCAGATATTACACTTCGAAGGACATACAAGTAAGTAGGTACAAAATACCTATACACGCTTTGCTTTTAAGCAAAGCTTAGACGCTTTGCTTTTAAGGCAAAAATTGAACTTCAACATGTCAATATTGGAGGAGCCCTACATATTTCCTGACAAGTAACATCAAAGTCCAGAACAAAATTTTTACAAAAGTCTGTTTCATTCTTTGAAGAAAAGAGGCACATCTGTCAAGTTTTTGTAACTCCATCTTCCCTTTTACATCTGTTGTTCATATATAGAGATCCTGTTTTAAATGGTGCTTGAGGAAATAAAACTAACCTTACTAGATGATTAACCTTTTTCTTTTTGGATCAAAATGCAAATGCTGGGAGTCTGTAGAGCATCCCAATTGCTTGTCCTTTCAAATTTTGTGTTTTCTACGTTGTTTGCTACTAAGACACTTTCATATAACGACACAAGGGGTCAGTGTTGTTGCACAGAAGTTTCACTGAAAGAGTGAAAAATCTACTTCAGTCCAGAGATTTATTTATTTTAATATGGCAAGTTCTGAGAGAAGCAGGAGCTCACAACACAGACCAAAACTGGCATTGTAAGTAATAATATATTTCTTCTATGCATTTCTCTACAGAAACAAAATTATTAAAGCTTTTTTTTTCTAATTTCAGTGTTAATTAAGAAATAGTTAAATGTAATGTTTTCTAAATATTATGTCAGCACACCTTGAAGTCATAAATTAATTACAGAGGTAGAGGGAGAAGTGAAGTTTGGCAGAAGGATCAATGTATTTTTTTTTAAATTATATATCAGAAAAAATATATATAAAGATGCAGTGAAGATCAGTATGTCACTCACTTGTGTTACACAGTAGTATAAATTCTGGCTCCAGATCTAGATCTACAGCTTCACACAGCCAGCTGGGTTCTCTATGTATTTGTCATTCAGAGCATCATCCACAATCAGATTGAAGTGAAATCATTTATATAGGTAAAGACAAACAGAGGACAGGGAGAAGTACATTCAAGCTGTCTGTAGCTATAAAAATTACTCCTCTCCGCTTCACTGTGTGTTCAGGTCTTGAAGAATAGTTGACCTGAACTGCTGTTTCTATTCTTAAAAATGGGTACAGATTAGAGTGGGAGCAGTAACAGCTGTAGAAGAGTAGTAGCAGACCAACAGCTCTTAACAGGTCACCATGTTCTAACATGACCTGTTGTCCCTTTAAGTGTCTCAACTGGCCTGTGGCACACTTTGTGTGTCCATTTGGCTTTGGTTTCTGTGATTTGATTCAAAGACCTGGCTGCTTATAAGTAGCAATTAAAAATTTAATAGATGGAGACAAGCTCTTAAAGTGGGGATGTTCCTTCAATGGCATGTCCTTCTTGAACATCTTAAAATGACCTCTCTTAAATTTGGTCTGAACTGATACTTCTTCTGAAATATGTAATCTGAAAAGTTCAGATTTGAATTTTGCCTCCCTCTCTAATAATAGTGTTTGTCTTCAAGACCAAGATTAAGCATGTATACTCTTATACTATTGTACAACTAACTACACAAATGGCCTGTGAAAAAGGGGAAGTATTCACTGGTGTACAAAATCCTGAGAGTATCTTTCTGACTAGTGAGTATTCAAGTCCATAGATGACTCCGTAGAAACATTACAAAAATCTTCATTCTTTTATTTAACCTATAGGAACAGACTGTTCAAGTTCTGATATTTAATCAATCAAAGCTGTGGCATCTCACAATAATTCTCTTCTGCTATCCCATGCTAGGTGCATGGAGGGAAACCCTAGCCTCACTGAATTCACTAGAAAACGTAGCCATTTATATACATATACATAACAAAATACCGAGTACCATAATTGTTTACTTTGTTACATGCCTGGTTACACACATGATATTTAGGACAGACACAGTTCTTCCATGTGTTCGGCATAGTTCTGCCACTTGTGAGCTGTTTCTTACCTCCCATTTTTTATACTGAACTATGAGGTTTGCCAAGTCAAAACTTGTTCATGACAGTGCCATTAACCTGACTATTCCAGAGCAGCAGCACATGTAGAATCACTGTAGATATGGAAACACAGAAAATTTGTCTCTTCCATATGTGTAGAAACTGCAGCTGTCCTGACTCATTAACCTGGCTTTAACTCAAACTAGTGTTTTTTGCACTGTACTTAAAGTGCTTCAGGGGGTCTTCCTGCTTCAGTTTTAGGGCTAAGTTGTTAGTAGCTTCTAGTTTAGCCAGGCATCTGTCTGAGAATCCCAGAGTGTACAGAGAGAAAACCTGTATCTGTCTGCAAAATACTGTATAAGCATACCTAAAGATATGAAATGACCTCCTGTCTGAGGTTAGTGACCTGCAGAAAGAATGGTGCTATTCTCAGCTGTTTTCCTTACATTTGCACGCCTGAGTTGAATTCTTCATTACTGTGTTATTCCTAAGCTTCTAGCAGTGAAGAGTACTATTCTTTATTGTTTTTTCCCTTTCCCCCCCTTTTATGTCTCTGGGAAATACTTTTGTTGGTCTCCAATACAGTCTCCTTGGCATTATTTGTACTTAGTTGTTCGTCGTTGTTTTAGTACTTGCATGAGTTAATGTGGGGTTTTATTTGTTTCCTTTTCTGGGTATTAGACTCGGAATAACTTTGAAAGCACTAGGCAGGAAGTGGAGAGACTCATGCAAAGAATGAAATCAGCCAACCAAGATTACAGACCACCAAGTCAATGGACAATGGAAGGCTATCTCTATGTGCAGGAGAAACGTAAGTACAAGGAAGGTCTGTGCTGTTGTTTGCTCCAGTGGTTGTCTGGTGGCAACTTCTGCTCTGGCTGGCTGCCCTGCACCTTGCTGCAAACTCCCAGCACTCTGCTTTGGCTCCCTTCTGTGTCCTGTACTTTCCCTACCTAAACAGGACCTTTAGTTCAGCCTTCAGGAGCATCTTGTACCAGAGACCTCCACTGACCCAGCCACCTTAAATGAGCATGTATTTAATGGAAATCAAAGAAAAGGTCATCTAAGTACCATCTCACCATAGTTAACCACAGCCAGTTTTATCCTCAGTAGCACTGCAAGTTTTAAGAACACAGTCTGTTTTTTAATTGATTAATAATCGTAAAAGAAATCTGTGTTAAGTGGAAATTACACTGAGCCGTGCTAATGGGGGAGGGAGAAAAGGAGTGAAGCACCAGGCACATGCTGTGCTTCATTAAATAGTGAGAGGCCAGCTTGACATCATCTTACTGAAAAGAAATTTTTATTCTGGAGTAATAGGGTCTGTAATCACTGTGTAGTAGGAAAGGTACTAGTTGTATAATTCCTTGTGCAAGTTTCCTTGCCTACAACCCTTATCCTATAGGTTCTTGCCTAATTGTGAGCAACTGGGTTAAATGTTTACTATTCTTGAGACTAAATTCTATATATATTTATTACTGATATGCATGGTGGTAAATATAGGGTTTTTTTAAAGAATGGCACTAGGCCATACATTGTTTTCTTTCAGATGGATGGCCAAGAGTAACAAGCTTAAAGTTGCAACACAGGTGTCTGGCTACAATTTTCTAATGAAAAAAGGCGACTTCCTAACTCATCTAAAATTGCTTGGAGAGTCCTCATCTGTCTTATAATATGCTAAAAGAGATAATGAATTGCCATCAGAGGAAAAATTGATCCTGAATAATTATATATTTTTATGCTAAGTGAAAATAACTTATATAGGAGTAGAACAGCTAACTTCTGAGGGTACATAACCATTTGAATTTTCAATTCATGACTTTACTTTCTTCCAGAACACAGGCAATAGGAGAGCTTTCCCAAAGTCAGCGTAACAGGCCGTGTAAATTTCCACAACTGTGTTTCTGGATTGACAGACATCCAACTTACATGGCTGTTTCAATCTCTCATATAACCACCACCTTTGTGGGTACATTAAAAAAGCAAAACCTTTGTATCTGTAGTAAAACTACTAGGGGTTTTTTTTCAACATTTTTATTTAATTCTTCACATTAAAAAAAAAATCCTAAACACAAACCCATTAAAATACTTTTTTTAAAAGTCAAGGCTCTTTCTTTTTGTCTCAGTTTTAGACAGGACAGGGTTAATTTTTGCAGTAGGTAGGAGTTGGGCATGACTAGGTCATCATTTTCTGGGGATAGGGGAAGGGATCTTTTCTGGGTCCCAAACGTGACAGAGGGAGAGCTCAGGTATTGTCAAGGTGTCTCCATGGGGTGAGCACTCACATGTGAATCATTTACCTCTTGTACAGACTGTTATTGATATTGTTTCTGCTACTGTTTGTTTTCTTATTTCATTGCTGTCTCCAGAAATTTTTCTTATCTCAACCCTTAATCTTTACCCTTTATGCCTCCAATTCTCTCCAGCCCACAGGAGAGAGAGGGGAAGGATGGGGGAGTGAGCGGTGCATGGTTTGGAGTGTTTTGTTAGGAGCACTAAATTGGGGAATACCATTCCTTAACCATAACATATTTTAAAAAGAAGTAATGTTTCATTTTTCTATAATAGTGGTATAATGACAATTACTTTTGATACTATCTCTCTATTCCAGGACCCCTTGGATTTACATGGGTAAAACATTACTGCACTTATGACAAAGGAACAAAAACTTTTACAATGAGTATAGCTGAAACAAAATCTGGTGGAAAAGTGGTGAGTTACATGTACATTAACACATTCATGAGCTGTATATTCCATTTTTTTTATTAAGCATTTAAGAACTGCTGAAAGAAAAAATACAAACAGATAAGGCTGTTTTCGAAGATGAAGCCGTGAATGTATCATATAGCATGCATAAATGTTTAAGTAATATTTCTTTTAAAACATGTTTAAACCACATATTAAACCACTTCTCTAATGTGGCTTTTGTAAATGCATATGAAATTTATCACATTTGCACATAATCATAGAATGGAAGAGGTTTGGAAGGGGGCTCTGGGGATCTCTAACATTAGCTCAATTCAGGGTCAACCAGAACAGGTTGGTAAGCTCTGTGTCCAGTCAGGTTTTAGATATCTCCAAGGATGGAGCCCTCTATGAGCGACCTGTTCCAGTGTTCAACCAACAAAAAAACTTTTGCTAAAGTTCAAATGAAATTACTTGTATTTGAGTTTGTGCCCATTGCCTCTTGCCCTTCCATTGGGCACCATTGAAACAAATCTGACATAGTCTACTTACCTTTCCATGAGGTATCTGTAGATCAGTCACTGATGTCATCCCTCTTCTCCAGACCAAACAGTCTCAGCTCTCAGCTTCTCCTCATATGACAGGTTACAGGATCATCAAGGCTGGAGAAGACCTTCAAAGTCATCTAGTCCAAAGATCAGTGTAGACCCACCATAATCACCCCTAAACCATATCCCCAGGTGCCACATCTGGACTCTTCTTGTACACTTTCAGACATGGTGACTCTACCTGGTTAACTTATTTCAATGCCTAGCCCTCTTCCAGTGAAAATTTTGTTTTTAATATCTAATCTGAACCTCCCTTGTCACAACTTAAAGCTTCTCCCTCATGTTCTTTCACTTAAGACATGGTAGAAGAGACTGGCCTTCACTAAAGCCTCCTTTCAGGTAGTTGTGCTCCAAGTCCTTAATCACCTAGGTAGCCTTTAACTGGACTTGTTCTAACACATCACTGCCTCTTTTGTACCAGGGAGCCCAGCACTGGGCACAGCATTTCAGGTGTCCCTCACCAATGCTGAATGGAGGCTGAGGATCTCTTTCCTCCACTTGCAGGCAGTACCCTGTCTAATGCATCCCAGGAGGCTGGTGGCCTTCTTTGCAGCAAATCACATTGCTGGCTCATGGTCACTTTGTTGCCCACCAGAACCTGAAATTCCTTTTCTGCCAAGCTGCTATCCTGTTAGCTTCATCCTGTCCTGGTTCCTGAGCTTATTGACAGTATTGACCCCATGGGCATATTACCAGTGCCTGGCTGCAGCTGGATTTCTGTTGTGAGCTCAGCAGTTCAGGCAGTGTTCAGTCCACCTGACCATCTCACTCATATTTCACCTGTACTTGTCTATGAGGTTGTAGTAGGATGTAGTGTTGAAAGCATGGCTAAAGTTGAGATAAACAATATTCATTGTTCTTCCATTGCACACTGAGCCATCCAACACATGGTAGAGGGCTATCAGGTTGATCCTGTGTGATTTTTCCTTTATTAAAATCCTGCTAACTGCTTCCAGTCACCTTTCTGCCCTTAATATATTTGGAAATGCTTTCCATGATTATTCACTTCATCACCTTCCCAGGGATAATGGTGATGCAGACTGGCCTATAGTTCCTCTTAAGATGTGAGGCCTCAAGTAGCATCAGGGGAGGTAAGTATTACAGAAAATTTCTTCACTGAAAGGGTTGTCAAGCATTGGAACAGTCTGCCAGGGAAGTGGTTGAGTCACCAACCCTGGAAGTGTTTAAAAGGTGTGTAGATGCTTTAATTGTGACCTTTTCCAACCTGAATAGTTCTATGATTCTGTCTCCTTCTCCTTGCGTTTTTTGAAGACAGGAGTGACATTTGCTTCCTCACAAATTCTTCAGAATCCACAGGTGTGTCAGCCTTGCCAGCATTATAGGGAGGTCTCATGATTGTGGTGGCCAGAACTGGGAGTTAGTCAGCTTTATTCTTCAGAAAACTTTATCTGCATGTGAGACTTGGCAGGGAATTTTCTGAAATATAGTTATGAAGTAACAAATATATGACAAAGTTATTAATGGTAATCTTAATATGCATAAAAATACTGTATATATACCTACATAATTTAATCCCTATGTTAAGACATGTCCTTTGGACTGCTCATGCTGTTAAATTTAAGATGAAGCCAAGGTATGTAAGTGTATTGCCTGTGCTAATTCCATTTTGTTGTTTTGTAGAATGGCCTTGTCACAAGCTCACCAGAAATGTTCAAGCTAAAATCTTGCATCAGGAGAAAGACAGATTCAATTGACAAACGTTTCTGTTTCGATATTGAAGTATTTGAGAGGTTTGTTTCCATAGTGCTAACAATTTGAAAATAATTGCAACCAATAGATAATAATCACTTCTGTAATAAGAACACATGTATACCAATATATTTGTATACAGACACACTAGGCTTTCAAAACTTAGTACTTCTTTGTTCAAACCTGTTTTTTTAATTCAATTCACTACACAGCATATGTGCTGTCTTTACTACATGATGTTTGCATGCAGATACAACATGGATTCCAAAAACTGACTATCCTCTCTTAGAAACAGATCATAAATATTTTTATAAATATTTTATAAATACTTGTTAATAAGAATATTCTGTAGAAATCTCTATTACTTTCAGAAACGTAGTACTTTTTTCCCTTGAAAATTACATCTACAATTTTTTTCCATTTACTCCTGGATATTATAATTATATTAGATACATGAGAATAGATTTCCTGTATTTAAGACACAGGTATGCAGTATTTTTTAGAAGTATTTTTTTCTAGTCTTGGGAATAAAGAGAAATATTGAATTAATTTTTGTGTTAAAATATGATAAATAGCCTGACTTTTGTAGTTGTTCTCTTAAAAATGTTTTATGACTGTCACCAAACTTTTAAAATAACACATGTGTTTTATAATTAGCTCAAAATTATTCTGTTATATCAGAAGCTGTCAACTTTCTCTAACTTCTGTCTGTCTTTTATATATTCACATCGCTATGCATGTGGATTCTGACTTTGGGTGCCTTTGAGAAAAACAGTAACTTTAGTGAATGTGTATGTTTTTGACAGACCTGGGATCATCACACTGCAAGCTTTTTCAGAATCCAACCGGAAACTTTGGCTTGAAGCTATGGATGGAAAGGAACCAGTAAGGATATTTTTTAATTTTCATTTTACAGTTTTCTGGATCACATATTACAGAAAGAAGCTAGTATACATTTCATATACTCTTTTGCCATACCGAAAAATAGAGTTCTTTTCTTTTCTTTGTGAGACACTAATGCAAGTACATAGTGAAGATAACTACAAAGTAGAAAAGTAGATCTATTAATTTAAGCCTACATTTATGTATATCATTATATTATGTTAGGATATTTAAAGTAATAATATTTTAAGTAATATGATAGCATGTGGTTTAATGGGATTCACAGTTCAGGTAACATGTGTGAAGTGTTTTTTATTACAGTGGTAAAGAACAACCATGTTTTGGGCAGTTTCACAGAGTAAACAATTAGTACCATCTCAAAAGGCATTGCAGAGAGCAGAAACACGTGTTGAAGGCTAATAAGAGACAGGCTTGTCTGAGTTTTCTTCTCACTATTTGTGTACTCTTAAAGTAGTCACTGAGTGAGGGTGATGTCACACCTGTATCTGATAAGAAAAGAATGGTTGATCAGTTTTATAAACTCGATGAGTGCTTTTACATGCTTCTTGTTTGTCTGAACCAGTGCAAGCTGTTGTGAAATTTAACCCTTTTGGACACAGTAAATCTGATTTGTAATGCATTAGTTGCATTATGGTAGCACAGAGCTGTTAACCCATCTGTGTTCTGGAGCAGTAAATGTAAAAAGATCCTGAAAGGCAAGGCTGGGATTTCCCTATCACCAGTCAAGTACACAGCATGTTGCAGCTGCTTACAAACTTGTCAATAAAGTATTATTATTGAAAAACTTATCAATAAAGCGCAAACATTGCATTGTTCAGTTGTTTTTTATTTTTGTTTGCTTGTTTTTTACAGATCTACACATTGCCAGCCATTATTAGCAAGAAGGAAGAAAGTAAGCTCTTTGAGTTCCCATATCTTGCTGGATTTCTGTCATATTACAGTTTCTTGATATATGTGTGGGAGAAAGGGATTATTTTATATTTTATTTCTATTACCGTGAAATAACTTTGTTGGATATCTAAATGTTGTCTGGCACAACTTGAGGCCATTTCCTCTTGTCCTATTGCTTGTTACTTGGGAGAAGAGGCTGACCCCACCTGGCCACCCCCTCCTTTCAGGCAGCTGTAGAGTGATGAGGTCCCCTCTGAGCCTCCTTTTCTCCAGGCTGAACACCCCCAGCTCCCTCAGCTGCTCCTCACAGCACTTGTGCCCCAGACCCTTCCCCAGCTCCTTGCCCTTCTCTGGACACGCTCCAGCCCCTCAATGTCTTTCTTGCACTGAGAGGCCCAGAACTGAGCACAGGATTGGAGCTGTGGCCTCAGCAGTGCCCAGCACAGGGGGAGGTCACTGCCCTGCTCCTGCTGGCCACACCACTGCTGATCCAGGCCAGGATGCCACTGGCCTTCTTGGCCACCTGGGCACACCCTGGATCATGTTCAGTTGCTGTTTGCCAGCACCCCCAGGTCCTTTCCTGCCAGGCAGCTTTCCAGCCTCTCTTCTCCCAGCCTGTAGCACTGCCTGAGGTTGTTGTGACCCAAGTGAAGCACTTGACCTTTTTGAACCACATCTGTTTTAGTTATATGTGTATGTTAAGTATATGTTTAGGTGCATATACATCTGTTGGATATACACTGAGTAAAAAAATTAGTGTATTTAAAGATTTGTGTGCATAATTGTGTTAACACTGTAGTCACACATTTGTTATTATCATATTACATTAACAAAAATATGTAAAAATAATTTAAATAATATATCTCAGAGAAAGAGATTTGTAAAATTTGGACATACATCTTCTATGGAGCTATATTTGAGACTCTGAAATTCTGACATTTAAGCCACCGTCTCTTCTTTTGTATGATGATGTTTATTTTAATAGTTAGAAATATGCTGATTCAAGATCTTTATTTAGCTAGTTAGAGCAGTGGGTATTGAAGATGCAACATTAATGAGAAATACCTTCACTTGAAATAAGATGGCTAATTAAACTTAGTAACAAGGATTGTTCTCCTTCATTACCATTTTATGAGTGATTATGTGCACATGCAAGGAACAAAAATATTATTGTATTAAAAACAATGAATATATTCTCATCATAATGTAAGTCCTGGACTCTTAAAAGCATTTTGCTCAGCAGCTTTCAACTATATCTCTAGAGGGGCTACTGACTGCTGAGAAAGACAAGTTTCTAACGGTACAGAATGACTCCAATGTTGGGTTGTGAATGCTATGGATGTATTTACAAAGACCTTATTATAGAACAAGTATTGTAATGTTATGCATAACCGTATATTAGCCCTCCTTGACTAGTGTGTGAGTGTAGCTAAACAGAAGACTTTGTATATTGATGTTGGAAAGTAATTACCCCTTTTTTTTTTCATAGTGTTCTTAAATGAAGCAGGTTTCAACTTCGTGAAGAAATGTATTCATGCTGTAGAAACAAGAGGTGTGTATTAAACCACAAATAAGGTATTAGATTGTTGTGACTTTTTTTCTAAAATCCAACTTTTTTAATTCTTCATGTTTTACATCTGTGCTTTCAAGTACATCTATTATTTGGCTTGGATTTCTCATATTTTATCTGGATGCTTTACACTCCTAATTGTTGTCTTCAGTTCCAACAACAATTCTTAACAAATAATTTAAGTGAGAATTTTAAACTTTTTCTGTAATTTCTTGTTGATCAGACTGCTTAACATACAATTGCACACATCTTTAGTCTTTTATTAATCTGATTTTTTGCAGAGTATTACTCCAATCATGTTATTCACTAATGTTGTACGTTGTTGGTTTGGTTTTTTTTTAGTGTTTAACAGCATTTAATGTTTAGCCACACTCATTTTTGTTAGTGGGAATGTAAAAGTAGTAGTAATCACTCTGCTGATGAGGTGGTTTCTAGCAACTCAAAATAAGTTTTAAATGGAGAGTTATGGCTGTATAAAATGATATAGCCTTTTCATGAGCCCTCAGTGTGCAGATCTCTTCTAATCCAAATGTGGTCTCTCTGTGCAACTTTGAACTCAACTTGAATTCAGCTTAGCAGCCAGCAATGTTTTCATTGTTGAGTCACTGCTGACTCAGAGCTTGCATTATTTTCTGGGGCAGGGAGGGTAAAAGAAGGTTTCAAAACAAAACACCTAGGTTATCTTAGTGAGATTAGATTCAGGAATGTTGTTTTCAAAGGAAAAGTAGACAAGTTTTAAATGTTAAGGCTTGAAGTGGGGAGAATGGAATACATTTAAGCCCTGCTGATTTTTAAAGGCAGGTAAAAATAATCAAGTATGAATTAATCAAATACTGTATTCTGAATGTCACTCTTTATTTGTTATTATTATCTGTGCTATTAGAAAAGGCCTGGAAAATTTAACTGGCAATATAAATTCTCAATTGATGTGTTACAACAATATACAGTATATATTTTTGTTTTCATATAAACGTCAATCACTTCTTATTTGAAAGAGATGATTATCTAAGCAAAAATAGATGCATAGTAATTCCACTAACATCTAATCAATATAACTTGATGATGTGTAATGTGTTTTAAGACTGCTTGTGGGTCTTATTTTTTACTTTTCCTAGCCATCACCTTGTTGTTTGCTAACATGGGTCATTTCTATGCAGAAGGGTTCTGTAAAATTATGCTTAGGATGTAGTATGATGTGGACTCAGTGGAATAAATTTCTAAATATCCCATAAGAGATTGCAGTGGGGTAAAGCAGTACTTAAGAATGTAATGGTGCAGTTTTCCGTAAATACATCTAGATGTTTTGAAAACACATACCAAGAATGCATCAACATATATTGAAATAACCATATATTCATTATTTTAATTATTTTCATTCACTTGTTTTCTCAATATAGGTATTACAATCCTAGGGCTGTACAGAATAGGTGGTGTAAATTCCAAGGTGCAAAAGCTGATGAATACCATATTTTGTAAGTATCTGAAGTGGACTTTTGTCAGTGTGCAGTGTGTATGCTGTGGTCCCTTTTGCCTTAACTGCAGTGCTCAGAAGAGTGTGTCATAATGTTCACAATTTTGTATGTGTGCTTACTGCCACTAAATTGAGTTTGCACTCTTAAAATGAATGATTCATCTGTAGTTTCTTGTGTGCATTAGTATTCACTTCTGCATGTTACACATGAGCAAATTACTAGTAAAAATTCTTTTCTTCTTCTGGCTTTAAAGTTCTGTTTATTGATATATATTTGGCTTGATCCACAAGTTCTCTAAAGTTTAGTTCCATTACAGATCATGGCTCACCTAATGGACATTTGTTCCTGTCTTTCACTTTTCTTGCTAATTAATCTCTCTGATGCTTGTGTTTGCATGTCTAAGACAAATGAATTAGTAATTCTCTGTGGACTTGGGCTTACTTAACACTTTGATATAGTGCATAAAGTTAATGTTTACAGTTACTAACTATGAGCACTGAATTTATTTTTATTAATAATTTGGCAAAGAGGAAAATATTTAAATTGATCAGATTGGTGGTTAGTCTAACTAATAAATAAATAGTTGAGCTAAATGGCTGATCTAGTAGCTTTTGCTTTGCCACTTTTCTAGTTAATGTATTATTCAAACTGTAACAAAACCCTAATTCAAATTTCTACCAGCCCCTAAATCACCTCCTGATATGGATATTGATATGGACATTTGGGACAATAAAACAATAACAAGTGGACTAAAAAACTACCTCAGGTAAGTATGATCCCACACAGTTCCAGTATTCCTTTTCTGGCCCATTAATCTTTGGCTTGTTAATATCATATAATGTTTCTTGTCTCCATTGCCATGGTAATAAATGAGTATTTTATTATCCTGCTTAATATTCTTGTTATTATGTATAATAATATACACCTTCAACCTTTTTTAAGATAATCCTCCCTTATATACCCCTAAATTCAATTAACTGCATGTTTTTATTTAATTTTTTTTTTATGATAACCACAAAGCATGTTGTGCTCAATCTTGTCTTTGTGAATCCCTTAAGTTGTGTACCATAAAATTTCATTACATTATGGTTGAATGAAAATCCCAGTGAAAGAATAGGTTTTTATCTTACGCTTTTAATATCTTCACAAATAAAATATCACTTCTGTCATTTTAGGATACAGAATATTCAAAAAATGTGGTACTTCTGAGATAACTCTTTTGGATCTCAATATATAATGTTCAATAGAGACATAATAAAAAGTATCCAACCCAGATGGTGGGTGTTCTATGCCTTCTACAAATCTAGATTTCCTAAACAAGTCACCTAACAAAGGGCAGCATCGGAAATCCCTATTAATATGGAAAATATGCCTTAGATTTATAACAGAATGCTCATGTGCATTTTTTTTAAAAGATTGGCTTTGGTTGAAGAAATTTGTAATACATCTTCAGAAGCACAAGTCATAGCAACTGTGTTTGTGAAATTAGGACATGATCGAGCAAGCAGGTAGACGTGTGTTTGTGTCTGTAAGGCAACTCTCAGTTTGTCTTTCAGAGGATGACTCTTAAAATCTCTCAGATCAGGACTTCAGTCCAAAATTTCATCACATTTTTGCCTTTCTTGGGCAAAAGGTGTCTTCTGCACCCCACTATACTATGTCTGCAGCTGTATTTATTCCTGTCGTACAATATGGAAGACAGGAAACGTTGAGGCTCTGTGCTGAAGTAACATTTTCCTTATTAACTTATATGGTGACACCAGATTCCACTCAAATTGGTTTTCAGACAGTGCACATGACTGAGTTCTGTACTACTTGTAATCAGTCATCACTGCATTGGATTTCCCTGGACCAGTAGAACATCCTGCAGATGTGGAGGGCTATCATAATCACACTCATAAAACTTGGATTTTGAGTCTGTTTTAAATTTAAATTTTATTTCTTTTTTTTACAACCAGGTGTCTTTCAGAGCCACTGATGACTTTCAAGCTGCACAAAGATTTCATTGTTGCTGTTAGTAAGTAAAAAGTAAAATGATAAATGCACTTTCATGAAAGTGATATTGTTTCTAACCTCTGATCTCCTCAGTCACTATCTTTACTTTTCTCCTTGCTCTAATATGCAGTGGTCCAGCCCTCAAAACAGAGAAGTCACACTAAATGAAGCTGTTCAATGGTTTGTTCTGATTGTTTAAGTGGTTCTGCCTGGCTGCCTTCTGCATGAAGTTTAGAACCCTCATTTAGATGTTTGTTTGTTTGTTTGTTTCATATGGGCTGATAATTCTTTTGTGACATTCATCCCTCTCATCCAAGGACCTTTATTTTCCTAGCTTACCTTGAGAAATCAGAAAGGGCAAAAGTGAACTCCTTTTCACAAATGGAGTAATTGGATACAAAGATAGCAGAGATCATTTTTCTAATGACTTCAGTTTTGAATTTGAAGATATTTCTCCATTTTCTCTTGTCTTGATAAGAATAAAAGACACAAAATAATTTTATCTATTTTAATCTGTATTTTTTAGATTAAATCTTAGACTTGACTGAAGTAGCACATCAAGTCAATAATGCCATTAATTTGTTGGTTCTACTATTGATAGTAATTGCTTTAGGCGAGTTACTTGAAATACAGATTTCACAGTGTAATAAATATAATCAAATTTTCCTCATCATTTGAAAGCTAATTTTGTTTGGCTCCTCTTAATGCATGTTTGTGTTAGCATACAGGCACTGGTACCATTTGTAGTCACTTCTTAGCACATGTTCTGATTTATCAACGATTTGTTTTCTGTTTAATAGAGTCAGATGATCAGAACTACAGAGTTGAGGCAGTGCATGCACTTGTGCATAAATTACCAGAGAAGAACAGAGAGATGCTGGACATCCTTATTAAGCACTTGGTCAAGTAATTATTTTTTATTTTTCTCTTTGGTGTTATTGTAAGATGTTATCATTTCTGCTTTAAATTTCTCAGTGTTGCTTAATCAGTTCTCTGTGTTGAAACAATGACACTTGAAATTCCAGTAATTTCACGATTATAAGCTGCACCATTTTGACTAAAATTTTGGTCCGAACTCGAAAGTGCAGCTTGTAATCAGGTGCGGCTTATAATCATGAAATTGCTGTACATTTGATTTCTAAAATGCTGTTCTCAACTGGAATAATACTGTCTGTAGAAACCAAATAAAAACATCATAAAGTGCTACCAAGATGGTCAACTATGTTTATAAAATAAACCCAGCCAATGTTTTCATTCATGTTCTTACTTGCTACAGGACTTGTAGCCAATTAAATTTAAGAAACATCTAACACTATGCCAAGGTTGATGGAAAACACAGGTTTGAATTTGTCTCAAAGTCCCACAGTGTTTCAGGAATGAAAAAGATTAAAAAGGAGATAGAATGAGATAAATTATATGATCATCCCTGTTCAAGTTTGATCTTATTTTTCTCTCTTGTAAATCTGAAGTGTAGTATCACTTGAAAGCACTAATTTGAACTACTTTTATTTATATTTTTGATAGCTACATAGATGTCCAACTTCTGAATTTCCCTTAACATTCCTTCAATTTTTAATTACATTTCTTTAAATTGTTGACCTTCTGTCTTCACAGAATTACACCTGGCATGTTCTGTGAGATTAAAAAAACAAGGTTTTTATTCTTTTAAATTTCTGTACATCTTTGGTTAGTTTTTGCTGGTATTTGCTCAGTACTTTTCAATATGTATTATTCTTTCTGATATAGGATACTGTATATTGCATTTATCAGTCATCTACGAATGTGAATAGTAAAACGGTAGTTGTTCAGATAAGGCTCACATTGATTTCAGCATTTAGAAGACATGAGAAGAGTCCATGTTGTTTTCCTTCAGTTCACTAGGTCCCGATGTTTTACTTTTTTGATCACAGCTTGAGCTACAGGCTGCAGTAAGCTGTCTACAGTGGAGCCTAATGCAGTTTTGCTGCCTGTTACAGAAATAAGAACTTTGAACATTTCTTTGACAGGAAATCATTTAGCCCTAAAAAAATATTTTTAGCCCCTGGAGAACTAGCATTATAGCAAGCTGCTGTAAATGCATTCATTGCAAAACCTGGTTAGGCAGACCTTGCCTCTCATTAGAATTGGGCTGACACAGAAAGCCAGATGGAAAAAAGTTTCCTATGTTTCTTTACTCACAGAATTGGTTAATTAACTAAAAAATACAATACTTACTCCCCTAGAACCCTCAAAAAAGTGGAAGTATTTAATGCAGGATTAACAATTTTGTAAAAGCTGCTGGTCTGGAAGCTTCAAAATTAGAGAAATATATAAGTATAGGAACTGACATATTTGTCATCACAATTAATGTTAGCGAAGCATTCTTGACTTCTTTTCCTGGCCTCTTTATACTCAGATGCAATTCCAAAGAAAAGCCTACCTGTAGTATTCCTTTCTTTAATTGTTCTCTAACTCTTGCTTTTCTCATCTTTGTTGTGATCCTCATTTCATATTGACGTAATCTTAGTTTTACACTGAATGCCTTCAGTACTTTTTTTTCCCTCATTCAATTCATCCCTTCTAATTTCTATATACAGTAATTTCATGACTATAAGGCGCACCCTTTTGACTAAAATTTTCCCCCGAACCCGGAAGTGCGCCTTATAGTCTAGTGCACCTTATATGATGTACAAAGTTGTGGCATTTGCCACCCCGGAAATGTGAGCCGTGAGCAGTGGGGGGAGCCAGCAGTGCCGCGGCAGCCGGGTGGAGGCGGGCCCTGGGGGCCCATGGCACCGCCCTTGTTGGCCTGGGCGGCCCCAGGGGCCCATGGCTACCAGGTTGAGGCGGGGCCTCGGCCAGCAACCGCGCAGGGGGAGCTGGGGCAGGAACCTCGCTGCAAAAAAAAGTGCGCCTTATAGTCCGGTGCGCCTTATCTGATCTACAAAGTTGCAAATTTTGCCGACTCCCGGGGGATGCGCCTTATAGTCTAGTGCGCCTTATGGTCATCAAATTACTGTAATTTGCCAGCTGTTGTTTATGCTAGCAATTCTAATGAGACTCAATTTAAAATTAGTCTTTAGAGTGTATTAGCCATCTTCCTCCCTCATCTTTTTCCTACCATTGCGTGAAGATGAAATAAATGGCAGGTAAAGTGCCTAATTTTATGAAAATGGGAAAACTTGGGGGAAAAAAAGAATTCCAACCTCCTGTTTTCATCATTCTTCTGTTGAAAATCCAATTTCAAAGTGCATAATTTCCTTCTCTATATTTCTTTTAGCTGTTCAGTTCCTTTATAAATGCTTTTGCAGCAAAGTGAAAATACTGTAACTCTGGGTTATAAAATAAGAATAATGTTATTTTGTCTTGGTTTAAGTCATAAGGTCTTTACATCTTTGCCTAGCTTGACTTTTGTGTTACTGTGCAAATTTAAATAGGATCAGATGATGTAGGATGTAGATCACGCTAGAAACAAACAAACAAAACAGGCAAATCTTGAAAAGCACTCTGGAGAGACTTGATACTGCAAGGATACATAGTCAGTAGCCAGGCAAACATGACAAGTTTGCTGTTACTTTCCATGGGTAACTTATTTTTTGGTTTTTAAGCCGACCTAGTCAAATTATCTCTTTGAAAGAATGAATCATTCTTTGGTATGATTTAACAACACAATGTTTTTTTATGGTAGGTAGTTGGGAGTGTGCAGTCTGGCAGTATCACAGATATGCTGATGATACATCAAATGAAGAGATTCTGAGGAGAAAGCAATGGCATCTCCAGGAATGCCCTACAGCTACCTGGAATGCATGATTACCTCAGCTTGTGCCTGTGCTGTAGCCCAGCACCAGTAGGAGTAGGTCAGGGAAAAGTGGCTATCAAAATGATCCATTTGCAACCCTGAGTTCTTTTTCTTTTGCAAGAAATTGAGCCTTTGAAATACATTGTAGAAAGCTCTGTCTGGCAGCGGTGTTATTAAATTCGCCATTTCTTTTATTAATCAAACTCCTACATTTGTAACCAAGGAAACCCAAACATCAGACAAACACTACCTTCTCTCTTACACTCTAAGATTATAATGTTTGTGTAACAGACCTCTGCAGCACACAGAAGAGTAACATTGCTAAGGGAGGAGTTAAGTTTTTTATAGCATATCTAGAGCTGAGTTATTCAACATTCCAGTTTCATTGAAATACTAGTGGACTTCCCAATAGACCCTTAGTAATGTAAAATAAACATAAGATCTGTTTCAGAGAAAGTGAGATTAAGCTAAAAATGTGCTTGAACAATTGAGTCATTTTCATGATATGGCTTCCAAATAATGATCTCTGCCAGTGTGTCTGTCTGAGATAATATTTTGGAAAGTTTTGAGATAACTTATTGAAGCAATATAAGAAATATGGAAGAAGGTGGACATTTATTTTCCTACAGTTTATAATTGGGCTGCCTCCTATACAAAACTGTTTCCCATATTTCTTCTGCATCTTGGTGTGAATGGGGTGCTAAAATCTTCCTGTCCCAAATATGAGGGGAATGTTTTATAGATTTTACTATTTCTTAATTTTAAAAGTCGCAAGAGTTATTTTAATTGTGTAGGAAGTGGCTAAAAATGCTCAGCTTGGCCAGATGCAATGCAGTGCAGTGAGAAGGAAGAGGAGAATGTGAACCAGTGCCTCATTATTAAATTCCGTTTGTTAACAGAGTCAATAAAATTAGGCAATAAGGTGATTTTAAAATCCTGACTTAGCATAATTTTCCTCAGACATGAGGCACTAGGACAGCTTTGACTGGGGAATCACTGGCAGTTTTTTCAAAGGATCTATGATGACACAGTTTTTATTTGGCAAATCTTAGTAGTAAGGAGAGAAATGGAACATTGAGTATTACTGGTTGAGATTTAACTATCTGATAAATTATTGGGAAAACTAAGCTTTTAAATTCAACATTAAAAAGAAAAAAACAATCAGGAAAGGTAAAGTATGTGATAAAAGAATATACAGAAGCAAAAGGTTAATATATTTTCAAGCTAGATGTCATTATGATCATCTATCATGATTATCTATGAGACAGAAACAGTAATTTCACTGAATCCATTGATCCCATGTTTTCATCAAATTGATAAAGAGATCCTATTGCAAATTAAGTGTTTTCAGTAACTAAGCTTCATTCTTTTACATGAAAACTAAAGTATATGGTTGATCTGTGTTACTACAAAGCATTTTCAGTCAATACCATTGAAAGTATGTAAGGACCTGTATAATGGTTGGAGAGAGATAGTGCTTGCCCTAAGACTTCTAAACTTCGGGTGTTCTAAATCTTCCTGTGTAGAACTCCAAATGCCTTTCCCTGTCAGGTGTATCAGAAACTGAAATGCTACTCTAGGAAGACGTGCTCATTATCAAGTTATTGCATGACAGAGCCTTAATGGAAATAAAGTAGTTTTACTACATTGTATTTTGATTCTAGTGTAAGTGGAAGTTTTAAAAATGTATTTTAAAGAGAGGCATGTACTTGGGATCTTGAAAAGTAGTAGTCTTAGCAAATTTTTACCTATTAAAATTGTAGTCTAGCACAACAATTAAATCACATATTGTTTGTGTTCACTTAAAGGGTATCACTGCACAGTCAACAAAATCTAATGACTGTATCCAATCTTGGTGTTATCTTTGGACCAACACTGATGAGAGCACAAGAAGAAACCGTGGCTGCTATGATGAACATAAAGTTTCAGAATATCGTCGTTGAAATTCTGATAGAGCATTATGAAAAGGTAGAAAGAAATTACCTGTTTTGTTATGAAGTGGAACTAAGATCTCATTTTCATTACCACAATTAAGTCCTTAAGGTTAAAGCTCCCAAAAATTGTAGAAGTTATTAATAGAAATAATGGCTTCTTCCCACTCCATGCTATTGATCTGTATTCCTAGAAAGTCTTTCCTGGCTGTGCAAGGTGTAAATCCAAGACGTAATCTCCCATGTTTTGAAGGCTTGCTCTGAACCTTCAGTTGCTTCATGAAGATTTCTTCCTGAATCTAGAAACAGAAAAAGAAGGTCATAACTTCACTCCTGGCTGTTCCAACTCTTTCTTGCTACCACTGTAGGAAGATTCACTCTGGGTGTATGCACGGATTGAGTGCATCAGGTCAGAGTGTTTCTGACCATTGCTGTCCTTAGGGGACATATAAATTTCGTAGTGGAGATTAGTCAGTAGAAGGGTTGAGAAAGACTTGAGCAGAAAATCTTACACACTTACTTTCAGTCACTCCCATTGTTGGTATCACCTTCACTGAAAAGGCCTCCCCAGATTTTTTGTTTTAATTTTAAAGTACTTGATTTCAGAATTCAGCTGAATATTCAAGACCTCCTTTACTTAGTAGTCAGAAGCAATTTTATTCTGGGGATCTTAGTTGAGCTATGTCATCTCCTCTGATGGCTGACAAAACAAAGTGAAAAAGCTTTGAGTTTCTTTCATTACACATTACTCTGCTAAGAGGCAGTTCCCAGTCAATACCAGGATCCCCTGCACTGGTTGATCAGTAGGTGCTAACAGTACAGTACAGCTTGGTATCATCAGTTATATTTCATAGGGACTCCCCAAATGGCTATGAACCTGATAGTTTTCTTGGCTGTGATTGCAAAACAGATATATTGCATTTTTCTGACACTGAATTTTTTCTCCAGAAAATCAGAGCTCATTCAGCACAAAGACTATGACTGTACAACCAAAGTCACCCCTGCTCTATTTTTCTGTCTACAGATATGTTTTTACATTGATGTGCTACTCACTAGTGCTTAATACAGGTTTAATGTACTCCAAGAACCTCTCAAGATGTCCACCAAAGTATTTCCTACTGTGGAAGTACATTTACTTTTTTCCACTTCTATGGCTGCCACAAGGGTGCATTTTCATGTTTTGCTGCTGCTTCTTTTGGGAATGCCCTATAGCTATAGGGCCCAGAAATCCTTTCAGAGACACCTTCTGGCATAGTTTCTCCTGCAGCAATGAAGTGTAAAATTGACGAGCTGTAGCAATGTTATGTAAAAGATAAGAACCAGGAGATGCCTTAAAGTTGTTCCTCATTAAACTTGACTCATTTGGTCAAATAAAGTTTTCTGAAATCTGATTTGATTCTAATAAGTTAGGACTGTGACAAATTTCTGTCCGGAACACAGAGGAAAAAAATCTACTTTGTCATAATATTTTTAAAAATATATTACTACTTGGAGAAGAGTCATTAGTAGGCACCTATTTTGTTTTACAATTTGAACTGTTAAGCCCTTCTTAACAAGAGCCAGAAAATAAATATATTTCAACAAATCAATACACATATTAAGTAAAGTTCAGCATTGTGGTTCTTGAGTTGTAAAATGAGATCAAAGCAAAGCTTATATTCCGTGACTTTATTCTTTCGTAACATGTGAGACTATTATAGTGTTAATTTCAAGCACAATGGGGAGGAAAACAAAGGGATTAATAATGAAAATGTAAGAGTACCTCTATTGTTTAATGTCATTTTCTCCCTTTTTTTAATCATGCAGATATTTCATACTGCACCAGACCCCAATATTCCTCTTCCCCAGCCTCAGTCCCGATCAAGTTCAAGAAGAACAAGAGCAATTTGTCTCTCCACAGGTTCACGTAAACCCAAGGGGAGATACACACCATGTCTAGCAGATCCTGACAGTAAGTTTGTCATTGTATACTGACTATCTTGCTTTTTATGTCATCTTTTAATTTTGTCTGAATAATATTCTATAAGCATCAGCTTTTTACCCTCTATGAGTCACAGCAGCACTGTTGACTGACTGCAGTCCTCACTTTCCAGATGACGAAGGATGTTTGGTTGTAGGCAAGTCTTGCATTGCATACAGTGTTCAACATCATTTAAAGTGGACTTTACATTCTAATCTAAACTCAATCTACTTTGAAACTCAAGAGTTCTTTCTATGATGTTCATCTCATTTGCTTGCAAGATGATTATTGGGGTTGGGAAACAGCAAATGCAGTCTTTTCTCCTAAAACAAATATAATTCAGTCAAGGATAGGAGATCAAAACCCTCACTCGGCTTTTTTCACGTGCATCACTGTGGTCATTGCTTTAGTCAGCTACTACCTTGGCTGCCAAAACCACTGAAACTTCGTTAGGTTTTCTGGATTAGAAACAAACTCTAATCTTCCTGGGAGAAGCAGTGTACTTATGACATGGCTTACTATTTAACAGCAGGGAGCTATCTCTATAATTACAGTAATTTCACGACCATAAGGTGCACCGGACTATAAGGCGCACCCCCCGGGAGTCGGCAAATTTTGCAACTTTGTAGATCATATAAGGCGCACCGGACTATAAGGCGTGCTTTTTTTTTTTGCAGCGAGGCTCCACGCCCAGCTTCCCCCGTGCGGTTGCTGGCCGAGGCCCCTCCTCAACCCGGCAGCCATGGGCCCCCGGGCCCGCCTTCACCCGGCAGGGGTGGTGCCACGAGCCCCCCGGCCCGCCTTCACCCAGCAGCAATGGGCCCCCGGGACTGCCTGGACCCGATAGGGGTGGTGCCGCGGGCCCCCTGGCCCGCCTCCACCTGGCAGGGGCGGTGCCGTGGGCCCCTGACCCCGCCTCCAGCTGGCTGCCGTGGCACTTCCGGCTCCCCCCACGGCTCACGGCTTCCACTTCCGGTTTGGCAAATTTCGCAACTTTGTAGATAATATAAGGCACACCGCACTATAAGGCGCACTTCCGGGTTTGAGGGAAAATTTTAGTCAAAAGGGTGAACCTTATAGTTGTGAAATTACTGTAATTTCTTCTTTAGAATGCTTACTTAATTTTATATAGATGTAATTAAAAGTTTTACTTCATTCATTCTCATCCATTTGGGTCACCACGTTTTTACATACTGCTGTACCAGTGAGGAGTATTGAAACTTTATAAAAGTTAAGTAATTTACAATTCCACTACTGCAAAAGACTTCCTAAAGTATTTCTGTGTCCCTTGGTTCTTCAAAAACATTTATTTGAGACTGGTTCAGTAAGTTAATCTGTTCTTGAGGATCCGTAGTAGTTCTGAAGTCTGTAATGTTAAGAAATCTATCCTCACTATATTCTTGCACAGCTGCTGCATTTTCCTCATGCCAATGTTACTTGTTTCCTGCCAGAGAGAGTTTAAATACTAAATAACAATAGCTCCCTGCACACAGATTGCAAATGTGAATGACATGGGATCCCAAGTAAGAAGTTACAAAGGATCAGTCAGTTACACTCACCAGAGGACAAACTGGGCACGTTTCAGGTGTTTTTCACTGTGTAACTGCAATGAATGAATATCACTCTAAAAAAGGGATTTTTTCTGTGCAAGTATTTTGCAGAGTGTATGCAGGCTTCTTCAGGCTATGCCAGGGGAGATTCAGGCTGGACATCAGCAAGAATTTCTTCACTGAAAGGCTTGTCAAGCATTGAAACAGACTTACCAGGGAAATGGTGGAGTCGCCATCCCTGAAAGTATTCAAGAAATGACATGGCATTTAGTGCCATGTTTCAGTTGACGTAGTGGTGTTCAGTCAGAGGTTGGATTCGATGATCTTGGGGATCTTTTCCAACCTAAATGATTGTATGACTTCTATGATACTATGATTGGTGGCAGTTTGATTGCCACTAGGTTTGATCCAACAACTCTCCACTTGTGTTTTGCTTATTAGCTGAAACTCAGCACTTGTATAAACAAGTTTCAATTAATGTCTCACTTGTGCCCTGAAATGCTGAGGTAGAAGCAGAGGTACTCTTCTTACCAAATATAAGGTGTGGCAGGAGACAAGTAAGAGGGAGCCAAGGCTTCTGGCAATAGCATTTTCAGAGTACTAGATGGTTTTAAGTTATCATTTAAATGAAGCACAGACACAACTATAATGTAGGAAATAAAGGAAATCTATATGGTGTGAGAAAAGAGATGCAGGTTTCATATGGTAAGGAATGATAAAAAATTATAGAAAATACATCTGACAAACAATGCATCGACCAGTCTTGCAACTTTCAAGGGACTAATGCTCTGTAAATAGACAAGATGAATCTTCAAGTTGTAAATGAAAAAAAGAGTTGAGTTCTTCTGAAGAAAGAGTTGTGTTCTGAAAAAAGAGTTGTGTTCTTCTGCCTTAAACCACAGATTAATGAATTTGATAACTAATAAGGTACAAAAGAGCTAAAAGTGACATGAAAGAAATGCAGGACTGGAAAAGGCAGATTATTTTTCTTACTCTCTCTCCCTCCTCCTGCCTCCTCTCTAGGTGACTCGTACAGCAGTAGCCCTGACAGCACTCCCATGGGCAGCATTGAGTCTCTGTCTTCTCACTCCTCTGAGCAGAACAGCACCACCAAGTGCACGCCCTCACAGCCAAGGGAGAAATCGGGAGGGATTCCATGGATCGCCTCTCCCGCTTCTTCTAATGGCCAGAAAAGTTCAGGCCTGTGGACTACAAGTCCAGAATCCTCATCAAAGGAGGATACAACCAAAACAGATGTGGAATCAGACTGCCAAAGTGTAGCTTCTGTCACTGGACCAGAAAATGCCTCTCCACCAACAGACCTGACCAAAAAGAGTTCCTACAGTCTGTCTGGGATGAAAAGGTCATCAGCATCTTCCCTTAGGTCAATTCCATCCGCTGAAGGTAATTTCCAAGGTCTTTTATCAGATCAGTTTTAACTTATGCATCACAAAACAGGAGCTGGGTCTGAAAGCAAATGATACTCATTAGTCCTGTTTGTTAGTTAGTTAGTTTGTTTTTAATTTTTGTGGTATGTTGTTTCAGTTTTCAAACTGTTTCAGATATTTCTGTATTTCCATTGCTTATAACCTAGAATGTTCACAGAGCTAGATATGTTTCTCATATTTAGATCACTCTATCCTCCTACGATTCATCTATAATTTATCAATTTATGATACTATAATAGTATATTATATTACTCTATATTAGAAATATTAATATTAGAGGTATTGTGCTTGTATTTTGGGATCTGTGTATTATGATGGCTTTTAAAGCATTATTAAGTGTTGCTTGGTCTTTGGCATAAGGAGAGAAGCAGATGCAGTTTTCATCTTGCAGAACATCCATGGAAAGAAGTCCACTGATAAGTCACCTGAAAGGACGCATGTGGACAGGGCTTACATTCATTAAAAGGACTTCTTTTGTGTTCTATACATATAGATTTAATATACAGTGGCAATTCATGGTCATGTTTAAGGCAAATCATAGTCATTATTTGTAAGGTTTTTTTTAAACCTCATGAAGCTTTTGTGGATATCAAAATGTTAATTTTTACAAATTATTGTGGTCTGATTTCATACTGCTTTGATCAGTTGACTTTTTGAGAACCATTTTCCTGTGAATTTTTTTCAATTTTATGCAAAGTGCTATTTAATAAATGTTTTTATTGTCACTTTTTAGTGATTATTCAAGCTAGCTGTATAATTGCAATGTAATTTCTCAGCCTTCTCAGTTTTAGTGTCATTTCCTCATTCTTTCTGTTGATTTTTTTCTCCTGGCTTTTTGCCTGAAAGTTTGTTTCTTCTCACTCTTATTAACTAGTTTGTCTACCTGTTTTGATTACTAAAAAAAGGAAAAAAAAACCTCTCAACAACAACAGCACAACCTTTGCTTTGCACAGTTATGCATGTTGTAAACAACTTCAAATCAGCTTTAATGTTCCCTATAATTTGGTGGTTTTTTAGGTAACAAAAGCTGCAGTGGGTCTATACAGAGCTTATCTTCAACAGATACCAAAGATACACCAAAGGCTCCACCAAACCCTGATTTGCCTCCCAAAATGTGCAGGAGATTAAGATTAGATACTGCATCGAGTAATGGCTATCAAAGACCGGGATCTGTGTAAGTCAATAAGGCTCTTCGGAGATTTGTGTTGTTACAGTATTGTCCCTTATAAAGTGACTCCATAGACGTACATAAGTAACTGAAAAAGCAT
Source organism: Catharus ustulatus (assembly GCF_009819885.2). Lineage (NCBI taxonomy): Eukaryota > Metazoa > Chordata > Aves > Passeriformes > Turdidae > Catharus > Catharus ustulatus. Next base: position 42,773,089 of record NC_046222.1, read on the forward strand.
GCATGAATACTTCCGTTTATTATTTCTGCATTTGTTAATTATTTATCTAGTTTTGTTAAAATTGTAAACAAAGGAGATGGCACAAAACCTGCGTAAGTCAGTTGAAAGACTACCATTGACTTTATTAAACTGGAGACAAGGTAAAAATGTTTCCCAGAAAAATGATTAGTATTATTGTCGCTTGATCTTCCAGAATTTAATGTTTCAAGGAACAAAAATGCTACTTACTGTCTATTATGTTAGTTCAAAAAGATTATCAGATTTTGTTTGTGAAAGTCCAAAACTGGAAGAATTAAGAAGAAAATGAAACCAGCCTTCAGCTCTAAAGCGTCTTCAGTTGCTGCATGATAAATAGTTGATTTCTAACTGTTGGGGTTTGGTTTGGTTTGGTTTGGTTTGGTTTTGGTTTAGTTTTATTTCTTAAAAACTGAAAGGAAAATAGTTCTCAGTGATAGAGATTGTAATTTAGCCTTATTTGGGTTTAAGATTTGGGTCAATAATGTTTCTCAGTGCTTTCAGAAGACTGAAAAGTCAGATTTCTCCTGGTCTGACTTTAACCCAGCATATCTCTGTCCCTATGAACAAGTGATTTCCAGATCTGCAGAGCATCAAGAAGTTCTTCAAATACTGCAGAATATCATTCAGCCTTTCCACTTCGTAAACTGGAAGGGATCACTGTAGCCATTCCACAGACCCTTGTGTCTTACTTAAACAGGGAATTCTGCACAACTCAGAGTTCCAGCATGATAGTGATAGACTATAGATATATCTATTGGCCATCCATGAATATAGTTTTAAACACAAGATGTTGAGGTTTCCGTTGGTGACTCAGCACAGCACTGGAGCATGCAGAAGTCCATGGCCCCAGTTAGGTTATGCTCTTAAAAAGTCTAGTGAATAGGGATGTAAATGAATAATTAAAAAAAAAAAATTAAAATGTGTTCATGTCTTTAGATGATTAAAAGTGATTATAATGTGTGTAGTATAAAGCAAGGTGGTGCATTTATTTTCAGAGTGGCTGCAAGAGCACAGTTGTTCGAAAGTGCTGGTTCACTTAAACAAGTTTCTTCAGGACGGTAAGTGCTACAAGCTGTTTAACATTCTGTAAAATCCTTTCTGTTTTGCTAGCTTCAGAGATTGAAAGAGGAGTGTTGGAGCTTTGTTCTGTGTCCTTTGGACAGCATCATGTGGCATGTGAAATTTTTTTGGTTTGTTAAACTCATCCTTTCTTCAAAAGAAAGATAAATTTCATGGAGAGTAACAGCCAGTCTGGTTATTCTGTCACCATGGGGAATAGTGAGGGAGGCTCAAGTCAGCTGTCTGCTTAAGGACACAGATACACTAGAAAATTATTAGTATTTAAATTAGGGTGCTGTACTTTCTCCATACAGCTGTTTGAATGGAATAGCTTCAGCAGAGTAGCAAACCTGTTTTATGGTAATTTGCTCATATCAGCAGGTCTGGAGTAACATCTACAGTAATTTCACAACTATAAGGCGCACCCTTTTGACCAAAATTTCGGCCCAAACCCGGAAGTACACCTTATAGTCTGGTGCACCTTATATAATGGACAAAGTTGCGAAATTTGCCAACCCGGAAGTGTGAGCCGCAATGGGGGGCCGGTGCCGCAGGAGCGCTGAGTCGCAAGGGGAGCAAGTGGCCGTGGCTGGCAGGAGCCACGCGGGGAGGGAGGGAGCTGTCCCTGGCCACTGCGCGGGGAAGGAGGAGCCGCCGCCGCTGGCCCAGCGTGAGCGGCGCGGGGAAGGAGGGAGAGAGCAGCTGCCGCCACCGGCCTGGCACAAGCAGTGCGGAGAAGGAGGGACCAGGCAACCACAGAAGCCGTGAGCTGCAGCCACCCCGAGTCAACCCAGACCGCGTGCAACCCCAAGCTGCCCCACACCGCGGGCAGCCCCGAACAACCATGAACCGCAGCCGCCCTGAACTGCACCTCACCAGACGGCGCCAAGGGCGGACAGGAGTGCCGAGGCCCAAGGCATAGGGAAGGTGCCTGGGGCTGCATTTAAAGGCTACGCCAATCTGTGAAAAATGTTTGCAAATTGAGCACCTGCCAGTAAACCTTGCTATTGTGTGATTCCGTTACTAATTTGTTACTTTGTTGCTCGCGGCGCAGCTCCTCACCACACAAAAAACGTGCGCCTTATAGTCCGGTGCGCTTTATATAATGTACAAAGTTGCGAAATTTGCCGACTCCCAGAGGTGCACCTTATAATCCGGAGCGCCTTATAGTTGTGAAATTACTGTACTTTAGAAAGTTCAAGATTAACTTGGTCAGGATTTCTGTTTTTGCCATCAAATCTTCCATGCCTCAGTGTCTGTCTGGAGAAACTGTTGACCTTTCTTCTTGATAGTGTGCAGCAGGAAGTATTGACATTTTCTTCACAATTGTTTGCGTTTAATTTGATTCATTTTCATATTAAATGAATTTAAAATGTTCTAGTAAGTGTTCATCTAGGAAGCAATATCTATCCCCTTACAATTTACAGACAAAGCAGATAAGTAAATAGATGTAGGAAAACATCTGTCTGTCTCCTCACTGTCCCAACTTTTCAAATTTTTTGAGACGGAACACAGATTTAGAGCAGATCACTGCTTTACTCACTGATAAAACCCACAACTTACCAAAACTATTGAGCAATGAAGAAAAGATGTCAATCCATGAATCCAGAAGGAGTAGCCTAAAGTAGCACAGATGTAAAGGAAGATGCCAACATACTGAAATGTGTGGCCATGGAATGTAGCTGTCCTCTCAGGCAACTCTAGCAGGGCAGGGAAAGAAAAAGCTCTTCTGCAAAGACCTATTGATTTTGTGAGAGAAGCAACTTTCAGGAATCAAGAATCTTCTTGTTTGATGTAGTACATGAACTGTAAGATGAACAAAGAGAAGGTTGGAAGGGGAGGAAAGGGGTATGAAAAGATCAGGGCAATAATTTGAGGAACAAAAGTATAAGTGCAGGGCCTGGAATGTTCTTAAGCCAGTGCCCTAAGTTGAAAGCAATTACTGCTTCACCAGTCCTGCATCATTTCATCTTCCACACTGTTCCTTTTCTTATTTTGTATTACTTCCTTCGTTCAAGCTCTCCTCTGTTGTTCCTTCAGAGCCTGTGACACCTGTATCTGTATATAAAAAGCATGTAAGAAGCAAAAATCTGACAAAGGAAAAAGCAGCAGTTTGGTAATGGATGCTGAGAGCGGATAACAAAGGCAGAAACACTGAAAGGCTGAATAGCTCCTCTACTTCAGCCTTCATAAGAAGGCAGAAGAGTAACAGGAGCAAGGAGAAAGGAAAATGAGAAAGGGGAAGAAATCAGAAGTAGCTCAGCTGTTCTTATAGTGCTGTTTGTCTGAGTATGATTTTGCAATTTAGAGCCAGCTATTATTTAGCTGCATTTTATGAACATGAAGGCTGATTTAAAACCATAGAATAGCCTTTCTTTTTCTTTTTTTTCTTTTTTTTTTTTTTGGTTTGTTTTTGTTTTTGTTTTGAAGTGTGTAGAATTTGTGGTAAATTGATCATGCAGTAGAAAGGCCTCCTGTGTTCATAATTCTGCTAACCAATGAATATATGCAGGGCCAAGTGTAACGCAGAGAAACTATTTTTGAGCTGCTTGGTTTGATACCAGAAATACTCAAGTCAAGACAGTATTGGACTCTCTGCATGGGTAATTTACCTTGCCAAGATAAATTTTAAGGTACTGCTGAACTATGCATTATAGAATGTAACTTCTTCCCTGCTTGAGGCACCTGTTGCCTGTTGTGGTCTTTTGTATAGATGGCAGATCAAAAGCACTTGTATGGCTTTGCAGTCTCACACTGTATTCCAGAAGGTAATTCTGCTCTTGATATTTTACTGCCTCAGTGATCCTACTTAATTCCTTCTTCCACACAGTGTTTGCAACCCTGCTTTCTGACTTTTATGATGCAACAGGTCTATAATGAGTGTGTGTGTCTTGTAATGCATTGTTTGACCTGTTTTCTCTCCCTATATACATGAGTATATGCTCCTGTACCACTAAAGGGTTTTTCTAGTCAGAAAGAACACTAGAGACCACAGTACATGTGTTAGGATTAGACAGGGAAGACCAAAATTTTATGCCCTGTCCAACCTGTGCACTCTTTTTCCAATCACAGAGTTACTTTGACTTCTGTCTTCCTGTTTCCTGATTTGAAGTTTAGTATTCATCATTATTCATCTCCCTCACTGTGGTATTAAGCTACTGTGTACACTGAGACCATCTCTGTCACTAATCTAGCATGCTCTTGAAAGAGGTGAAGGAGTTTTCTTACTGTTTTCACAGACACTGCAGTTAGAGAAGTCAGCCAGGCCTGAGGTCTGTTTATTTCAGCTGCTGTACAGAAATGCACCAACAACATACAGTAATTTCACGAATACAAGCCGCACCAATTTGACTAAGATTTTGCTCCTAAACCGGAAATGCGGCTAATAATCAGGAGCGGCTAATACAACCTCAGAAGTGCCTGCCAGAGTGCTGAGCCGAGCAGCTGCAAAGTCGGCATTTTGCGATTGTTACAAATCGCTACTTTGTTGCACCGCGGGTGGAGCCTGGCTCCCTGTAGGCAGCACGGGGGGGCGGGGAGAGAGGCGGGAGAGCTCTCTTTCCTCCTCTGCCACAGCCCAGAGGAGAGACGGGGGGTGTTGTAACCCAATACCCTAATGCTTTAGGAATGGTATGTCCCTTTAACCCTGTAACCCCTACAAGACCAATGGACTGACCCCTGCGATGGGATTGGCCTGAAGCCAAGGCTGACCCCTCCCCTTTCCTGACCCAGAGAAAAACCCTGAGCCCACGTGTGGGCTCTCTCTTTATCCCCATCTCTCGCTCTGACCACATGGAAGCCTAAGAATAAAGCAGAATACCAACCCTGGGAGAAAGAGCCTCTAATGTCTTACTGTTCTACATGAAACAGCACCCCAGGCCAGCTCTGCAAGGTATTTGGGGACGAGGCCTAGGGTGTTATTTCAGGGGGGGGGCCCGGCGCCGCCATTGCCGTGGCACGGGGAGGGGGGTGGAAGCCCGCGCCGCCATTGCTGCGGCCCGGGGAGGGGGGGGAAGCGCTCGCCGCCATTGCTGCGGCTCGGGGAGCCGACGGGAGCCCCGCGCAGCCATTGCCGCGGCTCGGGGAGCCGACGGGGTGCTTTGTCCCCGCCCGCCGCCGCCGTGGCAGGAGCGGGGAAACTCCGTCCCTGCCCGCCGCCGGCGCCACGGGCGCGGGAAAGCTCCGTCCCCGCCCGCCGCCGCTGCCGTAGGAGCAGGGGAAGCTCCGTCCCTGCCTGCCACCGCGGGGCAGCGCTGACCCGGGGTGACCGAGCCCAGTGGCAGCGGCGGCCAGCCCCGAGCTGCAGCACCGTGCTGGGCCACCTGGCCCCTTCAGCGGCCCCTAGCGGGCCGAGCCTGCACAGCCTTAGCTCAGCCAGTAAACCCCGCCCTGCCGCGGTTCTGTTACTAATTGCACGCGGGTCCTCGCTGCGAACGACAAAGCGGCTTATATTCGTGTGCGGCTTATCTATGGACAAAAACCGAAATATTTGCCGACACCCAGAGATGCGGCTTATACTCAGTGCGGCTTGTATTCGTGAATTTACTGTAATCCCTGAATCTGCATAATCTTGACTTTGATGTAGTGGTGCACAGAAAGTCAAGTCTCCTGAAGTGAGAAACTCCATTAGAAGAGGAATTTTCATTAGAAAAATGGGAAGGAGTAGGTGACAGCAAAAGGTTCAGCCTTTCAGCAGGATCCCTAGGTGCCAGGCTGGGACTTCAGTAGGAGCAGATTGATGTTTTGAAGCCCTCTAGACCTATGCTCCTTCCCAGCCATACATTAAACATCCTTTTCCTGTCATTCTTTTGTTTTTATTTTCATGCTATATTTTTTCATTTCCTAAAACACCTTGCTCAGACCAGGCCAGTGTGTTTTAATCGGGCTTGGTTTTGAGTCTGCCATTTCCAGGGCTCTATAAACCTTTCTTCTTCCTGCAGGATAATATTAACTGGTGAGTCATCTGAGAGAGATTCATATGTTTTTCCTCATTGATTCCTTCCTCTTCTGTCTTGGTCTTGCTAAATTGAAAAGTCATTAGGGGAGGAGCATAGTTTTAAAGCTTGTTTATTGTTCAAAATAGTTATTATTATTATTATTATTATTATAACCTCAAGTACTGTTGACTGCATAGTCAAGCAAAAGAATTTATGATCTGATGAGTACTGATCATTTGACTGCTAGTATATTTATCATTATGGACTCAAAACAACCATAATAGGAAGTAAGGAAATGGAAAATGCATTTTTCTCATCTGGAATCTACCCAGTAAGATCATGGAAAGAAGGAACTTCTAGGAAATGTGGGTAACATTTTCTGAAGTCCTTTTTTTCCCTCTGCCCTAAACAACATGAATCACACTCCCCTCATGTTATTAGCATCATCTTAAAAACACTGTAATAGATGATGGTGATGTTATCACATGCTTTTTAACAGCCTTGTTTCTAAGGAGAACAGCATTAAAACCATCAGTAAGAATGTCCATTTTCATGATCACAAACAAAATGCCCAAGAACCTGCAAGCTCATTTCATGAGTAGTGCCTCCAAATGGGTAGGGTTGAAGTAATAATAGATATGAGGACCTAAATAATCAAATCAAGTGTGGAGGAAGTAACCAGATGCTTGAAAATTGCTCCAGAATTATGAGTAAATTTTCTTAAATTTCTCACTCATTATACCATCCCAGATGGTTTGTAGATAACTTTGTAATTGCTCTGTCTCAGGAGAAAGGTAGTGTGAAGAATCCTATCATTCATTAGCTTTTGAGAAACTGACTTCTTGTGTTTCTCTATCTTTGTAAATGTAAAGTGCTGAGAACCTTTCTCTTTCCATAGGAGATTATTTTAGAGGTCTTTTTCAATTTTAGAAATTCTGTGACTGTATAATTCTAAGACAGAGTCTATGTTTTCTTGTCTTTTTTTATTTTGAAGGTAAACATACTTGGATCAGATAAAATCAGAAGTTGCAAACAGAATAGCTTGTTAGACATTAGAGAATAGAGGAGAAAATTGCATTAATTTCTTAACTTTTTCCAAGGGCAATAAAAAGAACATGTAATATTTCAAGAATGACTTAAGAAATTTTGCCTCACATTTAAATATTGCCTTAAATGTCTTAAATGTGTTACTCTGGTATCTCATTATTAACATGGGTACCTGGCTTGATAGTCAAATTATTCAGATTTGAAATAATCCCTGTGCTTCGGTAAATTCATTACCTCCTGCTTTCTGTTCATTACAACTACAGCAATCTTTGACAGTTACTTTACTGTTTTATATGTGTTAATTCCATGATTATGCCACACAGGTGTATTGGGTTTGATAACAAGGGATTATGGCAGGTCAACCCACCCCAACAGGGTATTTTGTCATAGTGTTATTCATTTGGGTTAGGATAATTAGAACATCTGTAGTGCTCCCTGTAAAGTTTGAGGAAAAAAATTAGATTACAATAATTTCACGATTACAAGCCGCACTGATTATAAGCCACATGTCCACGTGTCGGCAACATTTCATTCTTTGTCCATAAATAAGCCACACCGGATTGTAAGCTACACTTTCATTCGCAGCGAGGATCCTCGTGCAACTTTCACAAAGTTGCCAATTAGTAACAGAATCGTGGGATCACGGGGTTTACTGGCTCAGCTCGGGGCGGTGCGGGCTCAGCCTGTTCAGGGCTGCCAACGGGGCCGAGTGAGCCAGCTCAGTGCTGCTGCTCAGCGGGGCCGCTCGGGGCCAGCCACCGCTGCCGGGGTCACTCACCCACGCCTGCACTGCCGGCGTCGGGCAGGCCAGCCCTGGCCTGGCCCTGGCCTGGCACTGCTGGTCCTTCTGCTGCCGTGTTCGCTTCCCCCGACTCGGGGCCCAGTGCTGCCGGCCCCGCCCCCGCTGGGTGGGCTGGCCCTGGCCCAGCGCTGCTGGTCCTGCCATCACTGCATTCACTCCGCCCGGCCCCCACCGCATTTGCTCCCCCTGGCCCGGCACTGCCCCACCAGGGCCAGGTGGGTTCAACTCGGCTGGGGGCTGCTGCCAGCTCGCATTTCCAGTTCGCAAATTTCAGAATTTTTTATCACATATTAGCCGCTCCAGATTACAAGCCGCACTCCGGGTTTGGACCAAAATTTTAGTCAAAATGGTGCGGCTTATAATCGTGAAATTACTGTAAATAATTTTAGTTTATGTGTGACCTTTAGTAAAGCTATCTAAACTCCCTCTGTATATACATTAGGTAGATTATTATGTGTAAATTTGTACAGATTAAACAGAATAATGAATCAAGACACCTGTCTTGTCAAGAGTTTGATGGCAAACTCTTCACATCAGGGGGCACCAAGGAGTTCGTTTGGAAAAACTCTGCTCAGACCAGTCTACACTAGTCAGAGAGCAAGCTAACCTTTAAGCAAAGTGAACAAGCAGGGTTCCACTGCTCAACTTGTTTTAGTTAGCTTATGGGATGTAACCAGGATGACAGTCCTAAAAATCAGAAATTTTTCCAGGACTCTGAAAATAAACTGCCCATTGGATATTGTACAGCTCAAAATTCCTAATCTCCTCTGAAAATCTCATCCTGAGAATATAACCCTTGAGAAGTAATTAGTTCTCTTAAGATGAAGGCAAAACATGCCATTTAGTCCAGTCATAAGTCAGAGAACCATCAGCAAAGCTTTTTATTCAGAGGGAGAAATCATCTCTGGAAAGCTCTCACATAAAAACTTCAGAATATGTCCATCCACTCTCATACCCTTTTCAAGGTTCAAATGAATCATGATTATGCTTAAGATGCTTATGCTTAATTAATCTATTATGCAACTCGTTTTATCTCACTGTTTTGAGAGAAAGACATGATGGATTAAATGCTGCTTGCATATACTCACTTTCAAAAAGTATGCAGAAAATTTTAAACTTTGTCACAGGTCACATACTGGGTCATTGAGATAAAACCTGGCTAGAAGGAAACCTCAGCTGGCAATTCCCCATCATATCATGCAAAGGTGAAATAGTCAACAAGTCCATCTTCACTTAATGTAGTGTGGGTTTAAAGAAATCCAGCTCATGTAAAATTGTTCTGAGTGGGTAAGTTAAAGCCAAGGTATTAGGTAAAGTGCAGGAATTTTCTCTCCAAGAAGGGAACTCCTCATTTCCATCTTCATGTTCATACCCTCATTTTGTACTTTGCAGAATCATTGTGCCAGACCCCGAGAGGTGACTTTTTCGGTTCCCCTCTCAACCACCACAAACTATTAACAATAGTTTTTCACAGGTCAAGGTTTTAGACCTTTAATGACTTGATGATCACTTTTGAATTTGTCTCCAGGCAATCCATAGCTTGCTTCAAACAGTATGCTCATTTCAGTATACTTATTTGAATGACAACTTCATTTTTAAAGTTCCACATTATATTCCTGTTTAAATATCTGAGTGGTATGTCAGTCTCTTCTCTGCAATAACATGCTTTAACTCCAGTAAGCTTGAAGTTATTTTCTGCTATAACTCTACTCCTCTGGACTGCTGTATAGCCAGTCTTTATCATATAGCATTTGTACATCTGCTTATTCCTATACTTCCCAGGTTTTAATTCTCTTTATACCTTTTTCCTTGTTATGTCATTTATTGCAAGCCTGTTTTTTTTTTTTTTTTTTTTTTTTTTTTTCTTTCAGACAAGCAAAAGCCATGTATTCCTGTAAGGCTGAGCATAGTCATGAGCTGTCTTTTCCACAGGGGGCAATATTTTCCAATGGTAAGATTTGTTTTACATTGACTTATGAAAAATTGAACCCTATCAAAAAATGGGGGCTTAATTCCCTTTTTAGCTCTCAGGTTTTGCCCTGATTTTTAAATTACTCTTGAATAAATACCATCTTAAAAATATATATGTAGCATGTATGGGATTTTTAACAGTGTTAAAAGTTGTGTATATGGTTTTTTTTGCAGTGTATCCATCAGTGGAACCAGGCTGGTTAAAGGCAACTTATGAAGGCAAAACAGGACTAGTTCCTGAGAATTATGTTGTCTTCCTCTAGTAATCTTTAGTGGACAGCAATATCTTCATGGTATCCATGGTAACAAATAATAAGCACTATGATTTTTATCTGACACAGATATGGGATCAGCCCCTTAGCTGAGTGGTAGATTTCCTTCAGATGCTGCAGCTGCAGGTTACAGAGCTCCCTGCCAACAGAACAGAATGTGATGAAACAGTTAACAGTTTCTGTGCTGAGGATGGTACTCTGTTTAAATAACCTCCATTGTTTGCAAAAGGTTGTTCTGTTCTTCTTTTATGGGTAAGGAACACTAGAGCAATAAAAAAAAAAGAAAAAAAAGAAAAAAGCTATTTAGCTGCAGACTTTCAGGTCCAAGGATGTTACTCACAGAAGTGTGAAATTTAGAGGCAATGCACTCTATGACATTTCTTGTAATCTATGTTTTTTAATACGGAAAATCGTGGACTTTTTCGTAATGTAAGTACTGCTTCTATTGTGATCTGAATGCTCCCTTAGAAAACTTGATTCTAAAATTGATCCTAATCATTTCAAATAAGAAATGACTTTACCATAAATCAGAAGTTGGAACTTCTGTTAGTCATTGAGATACAATATGGTATAGAATTTATACAACTGATAATATCAGTTTAAACACTGCCTGCGCAGTGAGTGCTCATTCAAAATGTGATATGTTTAATGAATGTTTCATTCAAATACTTACTAGATTTCTTTCCTGCTTTCTATATCAGCATAGATAATATTAGCAACTTTTATTTCAATGATAACCATCATCTGGAAGATATTATCTCTGTGTCCCAGAACATCTGTAGAAAACAAGGAGATGCCGAATCTGGACTGATTGGTAGTCATGTGAAGTGAGCAGTGAAAAACAGCAGTGTGTTTTGAAACCTGAGATAAATTGTAACTCGTTATTTTTCCATTGCAATTTAGACAAATGACCTGTGAACTAGCCAATTTTATAAGCTATGAATGCTAAAAGCTCCATGTGGCAATAAAATTTACTTAGTGGTATTTCTTCTGACTTCTGCTAAAATATTTGACAAAGATTCTCTCCTTCCACAGAATAAAAAAATCCTTACTTTTCAAAGGTGTTGTAAAGACCTATTGATTGCTCCTGGTAGGACTGAAAAGGGAAAAAAAAAAAGAGGAAAACCATAAGTAGCTTTCTCAGTCTGAGCAGTTTTCTTGTACACCTTGAGGGAAAATATGCACTGCATGGTTGGCTACTTACCAGTCCTGATTGAAAACATTTAACCTCCAGCTTAGCATTTCTTCAACATCAGTGCTTCCAAAATAATTCACAGTTTCATAGAACTATCTAGGCTTAGTTTCACAGATCTCTCAAGGCTCAGTTCTTTCTTCAGTAGCAGAAATGAACATACAAATCATCTGTTGATTCTAAGTTGGACACTACTTCAAGAAATTTTAAGGAAGAACTGCTGTTAGTGCTAAAAACATCCGTAATTTTTTACCTGCTGGTTTTTTTTTTCTTTCCATAGCCTTTTTCTTGTTTAAATTGAAAAGTAAGAGTTGTTGCCAACACAGAGAAGCACATGAGAACATTCTTTACTGATATGTAGTGTATGAATTCTTCAGAGAAATTGCTGCTCACTAATTCCAGTATTGAGTGATGATCAGAGAAAGAGAGAGGCTCGAAGAACATCCTTTCAAAAATACTTTTCATAGGGGAAGTCTAAGCAAGACTGGTTGCATGCAGTTGAGGAGAGACCCCATGCTTTAGTGACTGAGTGACCTGGGTTCTTTCTTCACCCTAAACAGTTTCATTAATCCCAAAATATGTTTTCACTTCATTTTAAATCCAGACTGTACCCAGTGCATTGTGATGAAGGGTTGTTCCAGATGGCAGTGCCAGTGAAGGCAGATGTGTGTGCTCATCTAATTTGCCCAGAGCAGATATGAAAGGAAGTGAAGATCTTTCCTTAGCTAGGTAAATCTTCCTTCATTTTAAGGCAAGCCAAGCTTTCTTAGTCTAAGCTGTGCCTGAGACTGCCATTGCCCTGAGAAGACCAACATGGTTTTAGTTGTGTTTTTGCTATATTTTACAATCAAAAAACTGTAGGCTGTCAAAAGGTTTGCCTCTGGTGACCTTCCCAGGAAAAGTGCTGCTGCAGGCAAAAAAAGAGCAGAAAGGGAAGCAGAACTTTGAGCAGAGGCTGGTAGCCCAGCACGTCTCACACAGGCAGGAAAATGCAGTGATCAGGGGAAAAAATCCCAGCTTCTGTCTGTTGCATGGAGTCAGTAGCAAACCTCTACTGAACATCCTTTGATGATACCTCTTAAGGGCAATTTAATTGTTGTGAAATTCTTGAGGAATTGTGAAATAGAAAATGTTGAAAATTGTTTGCCTTACTTGCTTTGTTCTAGCCTGATTTAAAAATAAGTGCAGAGAAAACCCCTAAGCTTAGATAATTTCACATCCTCTGTATGTGTCTCACAATTCTCCAGTACTGTGTTTTGAAAGCATCTGGTCTGAGTGCAAGCTAGAAAAGTCAAAGATGCCAGGTTCATTAAAAAATTTGTAAAACTGCCAAGTTCAGTTATAGGTTAAGCAAGTAGAGCCTGTGAGTGCTGAGGGAACGGTTGTAGAAAGACCTGGAGGAATCCCTGTGGAGGAGTTTCATCTGTTCCCATGCATTCATATCATATTAGGCCAAAATTAGGATTGGAGAAGACAACTTCATAAGAAACTGGATTCCATTCACGTGCTGCTCACAAAAGAAATCTGTGTTTTCTGCAGCTTTGTCAGACCTTCTTCCAAACTAGGCATAAATAATTTTAAAGTCATTTAGCTTTAAAATGGCATTTCCATCTGAAAAAGGTTATGTCCATTCTTACTTATGGTTAGCCACTCGCTCTCCAGGAGTAGGGGTTTTGATTTTTGGAACTCTATGGTTTTTCTTGTACTCTCCTCTGCAGCATGTATTAGCACTTTCTGTATGATCTCACTGCTGGGTTTTGGGTGCCCCAGCTTTTCCCTGCCTTTCAAGAGGGAGTTTATCTCTACAAGAAGCTGAACAGTGAACCAAAAAGTTGAGTAAGTAGGGGTGCAAAGACTGAAGTGGGGAGGGGGCAGCACCAAAGCTTCTCTAATGATGATACTCTCAGGCCTGACCAAAAACCCTTTCTGATGATAGCAAAGAATCAGAAATCCTTATAAAATGTAAATGGAGATATAGTATTTTGATAATGCCTTACCAGAAAATTAGGCAATCTGAATTAAATTAGCTCATAGTAGTGATTTACTATTCTTTATGGAAATCAGACTCACTGTACAAGCAAAGATTAAACATTAAAAAAATTAATAATAATAATTATTATTATTACTATTATTATTATCCTTCCTAAAAGGATGCAGCAGGTTTGTTCCAAATATCACTGTAGAACTCAAGGTAGAGATATATTGCTGTTGTTGTTTGTCTTGTGGAAATAATGTCTGTACCCACAACATATAATTAGCCATGTTTTTGCTTTGTTAAACCTTTTGATACATGTTGCAGTACAACATGAATCAAATTAATAGTGTGAAGGACTGATATATTGTATGATAAATATGTAAAGTATATTAATATTCTATATTCACACTTTTTATTAATGATGATAAAGATTACATTTTTTGTGTGTAATTCCTGTGAGTTCAGTATTAAAATGTCCTTGCCATATTTTGGCACTTAGAGTTATATGTAACAAAACTGTTAAATTAAACCATAGTTATCACTTATGTCCCTAACTAATCTATAATGTTCATTGTACAATTATTTCTGGAAAAAAAAAGATGCACAGATTTGCTGATCAGCTATTCTATGATAGTAATAGTAACTTATTTTCCTTTTATGTATTTTCTGGTGCTAATCTCTATTCTTTGCCTGTAATTGGATTGAATTGTAATGTGCCTTTAGGAAAGACATGTTGGGAGAGGAAAAGTTGTAAAATTCTGCAGTTCAGAATGGTAATTACAACAGCAACAAAAAAAAAAAGCACTGTATGGCAATAATTGGATTTTTGTTTTGTTAATTTTTCTCTCCTGGGCTATTTTCTGCTTAATAAGATTGCATCAGAATAAATAATGAAACTAAAAAGCACATTGTTCTTGATATTTCTTTTCCTAAGGCAGAAGGTTGTGCAATTTTGTATTGAGCAACAAGAAGAGAAATCCCAGTTAGGGAGCACATCCTCCAGACTGGGATGGATCTTCTCCATTGATGGAAACTGTCAAAGCTCTAGTGAAGTCAAAGATAGACATTTGGCAATTTATAGTGAGGGGTTTCTGGCCAGAAGCTCCCAGAAAGGAGATGGAATATTCTGCTAATGGGATAATCTATGATCCAGCTTGGAGTTGTCCTTTGTTTCAGCAGAGAGGCCTGGATGAATTGTTCAGTGGCCAGAGATCAAATCCATGGGCAACCTTAGTCTCTCTCTGGCTGGTCACAGAGCCCTGAAGATGGTGCTGCTGCTGCAGCCCATCCATCTCCTGCTCCTGCTAAAGCCCACTGTCAGTCAGGCTATGTCTGTACCCATTGGGAGGTCTCTTCTTTTTTAGTTTGAGGTTTTGCATGGGCTTTAGGAGTTTGTTTTGTTTTAGTAAGGTGCTTGGAATCCAAACAGCCACTAATTCAGTCTCTGAGGGTCATATCAGTTCTGTAATTGTCCTGTGTGTGGCAGTGTTTAATAAGCCATCAGGTTAGTCTTGTTGTTTTAAGTGAAGAGCACAGTGCTCCAACCCTTGGATGCCTCAGCTGAAAGCTGTTTTGCATCTGAACTTTCTGCAAGTGTTTTATTGGGAGTTGTCATCAAAGCTCTGGCACTAAAGATTAGCACCATTATCTCTGCAAGAGTTTCTGTTGGAGCAAAGGGCAGAACAGCTGAACAGGGCACACAGATAGTCTCAATTTTCAATCATATTTATGGCAATTTTGGAGGTATTAGAGTTTATGGGGGTTTCTTTAGTTACTATATGGTATTTTAATAGGAAAATATTTGCATTCAATAACTATATCTATTTAATAAAGTCCTACTAAATTATCTTCTTGAACTCTTTGTTTATTTTGTAGTGTGGTTTCAATAATTATCTGCACTCTGTATATATCTACATGTAAATAACTAGCATGACATGCATAAACTGACTTCGCAGACATAATTCTATGTTGTACTTTACACTGTATTTCAAAAATTTGAAAAAATGTTTTTCAAAATAAAAATCCTTTATACACAAACTGTTTTTTTACTGGTTTTAAATTAGGCATCTGGTTCCACCTTTTGATTTTTCCAAGTAATAACACTTTGGTTTTACTTCTGTCCATACCTACATTTTAGAGTAACATTTCACGCCTGAGGTTGCTTTATGTAGAAGGGCATGTGAATACCAGGCAATAGTTTGTCATACACTGTCCTGATCACATAGAAGTCTCCAAAGATGTGGCTTTTGAGGAGAAGAAAATGACAGCTTTGGATATTAGATAGCAAGAAGTAGAGCCCTGGTATGGCAGAATCTCACTGATGAGGTGTTTGCTTCTGGAATTCAGCAGGTGGATGGGCTCACAGGATGTCCTTCCATGGCTCCCTTCCAACAGCACTGCCAGGTGGGGGAAGACAGTGAGTGCACTGGCCTCTGCAAGTTCCCTTTTGTGCCCTCCCCAGCATCTCTCCAAGACTTTGTGCCTCAGTTTTTACAGCCCTGGGGCTGGAGTTACAGTGGTACCCCAGGCAAAGCGAGCTGTGAGGTGGCCTGCCTTGCCTTTTCCCTGAAGAAACTCACCAGAAACTCAGGAGACTTTAATATCCCTGAAACAATCAGGCTTTGTTATGATACAGACCAAGAAAACCTGCATTTCTTAAACAAGATCAATCCAGCCAGCTGATAAACTCTTTCCCTGTTCACTGTGCTTGGGCTTGGACAGTGCAGGAAACTGCAGGAGGCCAGGGAGGTTGGATACTGCTCCTGCATCCATGGCTGCCAGCTGCCAGCTCCTGCCCCTGGCACGCTCAGGCTGCTGTGGCTCCTGCCTGCCAGCCCTGAGCTGGGCAGCTGCCCTGCAAGCCTCCTCTTGTGCAGGCACTGTGCCCACAGCTCTGCCCGGGGGCACATCAGAGACAGACAGAAACAAAACATCAATGCCGTGGCTGTAAATAAAAATGAGATTGTTGAGAAGCCAAGCAGCACGGACCAGACGGAGAAAGAGTCTTTCCCAATGCTAACAACTGCTTCAAGGTGAAGCCTGTATTTCACAGCTCTCCCTGTTCCAGGATTTGAGAGATCTGGACTCTGCTTTCAGGAGTCCAAACATCACCTGCAGCCTGCAGTCACCAAACCATCTTGCACCTTGCTGAGATCCTGGTGTTCCAGGCAGGATGGGCCAGGGAGAAGGCAAGGTTGTCCTTGGGATCAAGGGATGCAGTTGAGCTGCCAAAGCCCCTTCTGGCTGTATTAGTTCTGCTGGAAAAGCCTGAGAAGTAGTGGGGCTGCAGCAAGGGGTTAGAGCTGAGCTGAAGCTTAGTGCCCTGAGTGAGAATGGCCCCTGAGATGTAGTGTGAAACCACAGCAGTCACCATCACTCCCTGCAACACCCCCGGGTGCCACGGGGGGTTTTGGGAAAGGAGGGAAGTGCAGGGGCAGATGTTCTGTCTGACATGCTATATATTGACATTTTAGTGAGCATTTAAATGTAAAAATACTTAAATTGCTGTTTAATCAACACAATGGTGTTGAATTACCACATTAACACCAAATTTAAAACTCAAGGGGTGAGACATCTGTGCTTCTTACCAGAAAGGGTGAAGACACATTTCATTACTTGGTTGCATTAAAGCACCTTACAGGGTATGATTCTCATGTGTTTTGAAAAATTAGTATTTTTGGTTTTATTAGTGATAAGCCTTTGACATCAACTAGGGAGAAAGTGATGTGTGGGATTGCCTTGGTATGGAATGGGTGCTGAGATGAGCCAAGCTGGCCACACGCTCCTGCCTAAAGAGGAGAAACTTTGGTGATCCAAGGAAACAGCATAGGTGTAAACTGAGCAGGTAGTTAAGTCAGTTCAGGTCCTGATTTGGAACATTTTCTCATTAGTTTGGCATACTGCATTCTTTCAAAACCAACCTTTCTAACACAAACACTGCTTATTAAATGTGGTAAATAAGATATCTGCACTTTTCTCTTTTAAAATTTTATTTCATGTTTGTAAAACTTTTCCTGTGTCATTTGCATTAATCACTGATACAGAAACAAAGTATTGAAAGATATTCTTGGCTTCTTTTGCAATGGTTGGCTTCTTTTCTATTGTATTTGTGGCAACAAGCTCAAAAGCTGAAGTAACCTAGAGCAAGTGCCTTTGCCAAAGATCATGGTGTGCTTTTTTAATGTAAACATACAGGGATTCATGGGAACATTGAGTGACCTCCACAACCAGTACAGAAAGGAGTCTTAATTCACTTGAAAGTACTTTGGTAATTGGAATACATCCTTCTGCCAGTATAATTGAGGAACTGATTAGTTAGACCCAGCACGGGTGTATTTCATTTTAAATTACTGTTAATGGCTCTTGGGTGCCCTTAGAAGGATTAGAATGAAAAACATCAGCGATTTAGGTTTCTTGATGGTCATTGCTTTTGCATTCCTACGAAAAAAACACATGCAAAGGGAAACATACAGCACATCTGGATTTGGGGTATTTTCAAAACAAGGTTTGCAATGCTGTTTTCCAAGGTTTGGCTACAGCAGCCACAAGATCCATTCCCAGCAGCAGGTGGGGGGCTGAGAGGGTGGGGATTCAGCCCTTGGTGGGCATGGAGCAGGGTGGGTATGGAAGGTGCCCAACATGCAGAGCCCCATGAAGAGCTCAGAGCAGGAGTGATGGGCTCCAGACAGCTCATTTGGGGTCTCCATGTTCCAGACGTGACCATGCACTCATGGCAGCACTGGGGAAACACTGGCATAGTGCACAAGCAGGTGAGACAGCTGCACACTGGGAAGCCCCATGAGAAGCCTTTCAGAAGACAATTCCCAAACCCTGGCAAGAAGGGGGATAAGAAACCTGAGCTTGACCAATCCATGGAATGTTCCTCCAAATAAATTAACTGGCATACAGGACACAACTGGTTCCTAGAATAGAGCAAATGCTGTTTGCAAGGGCCTCACAAGAAGGTAACAAGGGTTAGGGTTTCAGTGCACCTGAGCTGGGAGACTGAGCACAAAGTGCTGGAAACAGAGACTGTGAAAGCAGTGACAACTGTGAGTTCTGAATTACCACAAAACAAGCAGGATGCCTAT
Source organism: Catharus ustulatus (assembly GCF_009819885.2). Taxonomy (NCBI): domain Eukaryota; kingdom Metazoa; phylum Chordata; class Aves; order Passeriformes; family Turdidae; genus Catharus; species Catharus ustulatus. The sequence goes on from NC_046222.1 coordinate 42,791,452, forward strand.
CAGCAAGGAAAATCCACAAGAAGAAAATACAAAAGCTGCACTGGGGGCCCTGGTGCACCCTCCAGGAACATCTAAAGGAAGCAGGTAGATAGCAGAGACTCAGAGACATTTAGCTGCAAACAAATTGTGCTTGGTGACTGTCATGCAAATATATCCTTACATAAAACCTCATCTTAAATTGTTATTTCTTTCTGTTGCTATTGTCAAGGGATGCTTTTGTTTGGTCCTGTTGACTGCTGTTTTATTTCTGTAATTAAAACAAACCACCTGCCTTGGATGAGAAAAACGGCCGTTCTGCACAATGTCCTGCGCCCCAGACCTTCCCTGAGAAACCTGCACTGAATGCCATAGGAGTGTGTCACAGCTTCCAGCTGTGATTTGTGACATTGTTTTGTGTCCAGATGGGCCCTTATCCCTGCCCTCCTCATCCTCCTGAAGTTCAGACAATACAAAACAAACCAGCACAACTATTTTTACCCTCAGAGCAACACGAACCAAGTCTGCCCCTGCCAAACCCTTGCCTTAATAATTTTTCCTCATCTTTGTTTAAATGATGCCTTGAAATATTTCCTAAATGAATCTGGAAACCAAATGTAAGCATGATCATAATAATGATATCTGTAAGCACATCAGCATGAGAAACCCAGTGAATTTTGTGGCTTGTTAGCTAATTAGTTTTGCTGGATAGTTTATATCCAGAGGGAAAACCAAGACACGGTTAACAAGGTGTTATTTGTGTGAATCTCTCACAAATAGCTCCTCTCCTGAAGGCAGAAGGAACACGCACAGCTCTTTCCCTGGTACACATTTAGGTCAACCTTCCTTGCAGGAACATCTGAGTGAAACAGTGGTAACACCAAACCCAGTGCAGCTCACAGGAGCTGATTCAGGACACTGGACCTCCTCAGGGCATCACCTCAGCCTTGGCTCAGTTTGGTGCCTTCTCAGCTGCAGCACCGTCATTACTGACACACAGGAAAGCAAATGATGGTTTTGTCTGAATTCCCACGTGGTAGAATCTCTGACACCACTTATTTCTTTCATTTAGATAATCACAAAATACCAGCTCTGCCTTCCCTGTGAGCAGCCAGTGATTATTCCTTAACTCATTAGTATGTTTAAGAGGAAGATCACCTGTGCTGTGCAGAGATGAGTCAGGCTTGAGAGCATCTGCATCATTATGGAGTCTGAGATGTCACAATAAAAAAATCCATCTCATTTAGGGGGACTGTTATCTGCTAAAGGTTAAAGCAAAACCTTCTACCTCAAAAGGTTTAGACATCCTATGTCAAATAATGAGTAATCTTATTTTATTGTTTATACCCTTCTATTACTATGTCTGCTAAAAAGAATAAAACCCCAAACTATCCTTGAGCAAAAGAGGTGTGCATTGAGGTTGAAATAGGACAGAAGAGATAGATAGATAGATAGATAGATAGATAGATAGATAGATAGATAGATAGATACATACATACATACATACATACATACATACATACATATAAAAAATATATATATGTATATATATATATTTACATACAAAGTCATTCCACTCTAGTCCTGAGGAACATCATTGTGTAAATAAATAACTGGGGCCTAAATAAAGGTACCAATGCAGACATGCTCAACTGAATACATACTTAAGTAGGACTACATTCTTTAACTTTGACACTTTGAAGTTCAAGTGTCTCAAAGACTTTAAGATTATTTTCTTTTGTATGCTTGCTGTTAATAGAACTTACACTTTTAAAAAACTCATGTATTTTTGTACTGTCTAAATGCCTACCCCAGTTATACTGCATGGAATGCTTAAAGCAAATTAATTTGGAAAATTAATCATCTGTGTGTTAAGTCCCAACCCCATCAAACTGTGATGTGTACATGGAGCACTTGCGACATCCAAAATATGAATTCACAAGAATGAGGGCATTCAGAAATGAAACTGCAGCATCACTTTCAAGTTGTTCTGTATTGTGTGGAAATGATGTCCATAAGCATTGGCATTGTTGGCATGACTAATCCTTCTCTGAGGGCACACTAACACTGCAGCACATCCTTAGAAGGGGTGACATCTAAACCAGCAGTCCAGTTTTTTGCCAATATTTCCTTAGAACAGGAAAGCAGGGGGATGGTGTCTCCTGTTAATGGAGGACACATGGCATTTCCCAGCATTCTGGCTGTGCCCCTCACCAGGCTGTGGGTCCCACTGTGTGCCTGTTGCACACCATGTCAGAAGGCAGTGGTGTAGGAAGTGGAACATGTTGAGGATGAGGGAAGGATCACCTGAGCACTGGAATCAGTTCCTTAAAAGCCAGAGGTGATGTGCCCTGTTGGTGCTGCCAAGGAAAGGTTGCACCAGCCCAGGTCAATGACCAGCAAAAAGAAAAGCTCTTCTGCCCCATGACTGAGGACCCCGGGGTGGATGGATAGTGGATGGATGCATCCTGCAGAGTGCTGCATCTTGCACCTCTGAGGGCAGATATGGCACTGACCAATTCTGGCAGCAGCGAACTCCAGTTCTTGGTGTGGACATGGTATTGAGGTCAGGCACTGCCTCTGTAAAGTTTGGGGACAATTTATTCTGAAACCCTGTCTTTTAAACAGTTACAAATAAGTGATTACCCAATGTGTAGGTTGCTGTGCTGATGGTGTCTCTACTCAGGTGTATTCTTGCTGATTCCAGCAGCACCATGCCAGCACCTCCATTCCCACAGTGCCACGGCCTCTGCTCCCACATCAGCACTTCTTGCTAGTGCTGCTGTGCATGGACCTTCTGCACTGCAGGGCAGGCTTTTTAGAAAACTTTTCATTTGTATGTGTTTATGCCAGGAGATCAGGAATGTATTGTGACTTATTTTAATGCTTCTATAGGCTGGCAGCTAGACCATTGCAGTTTTGATTAAAGTCATGACCTTCCATGTAAGAATAAAGAAAGATATAAATAAATAATTAAATAAGCTTTTATTGTATCCTGTCTTGTAGAGGGTTTGAATTGCAAACAAAATGGAAAAGAGCTCTGCGCCCTCCCCCCCGACCCTGTCCCAGCCACCTGGGTTTGAACTCAGTAAATAATTAGTGTGCATTGTCTCGAACCTGGAGCTCCCAAAGTATTCCCCAAAATCAGGCTCCCAGCAGCTGCTCTGTAGGAGCACCAGCCTGGTACTGGCAGCTGCAGCCTCGTGTCCAGTGACAGGATGTCCAGTGTCATCCTGCAGCTTTACCCTCCACTCAATCCAGTGGATTTTCATGAAGAGTTAAACGCTTCTCATACCACTACAAAGCAAGCATATCCCTATTTTATTGGACATGACACAATGTAGCTAGACAACATCTTTGCATAATACTTGAAACTATTATTTGTGGTACAAATATAGAGATGAAAGCTACACAAGAGGAAAATACAGAAATCTTATACAAGTCTTTTCTTTTTTCCAAAAATATAACAATAGCTGCAAAGCATAAATTATATCTATCATGATCCTGAATGTTAAGTATGGAGAAATAAGAACATCAGTCCAAAGATGTCATAAAGTTTGATTATTTGTCTTTTTACATAATTTTTCCATTGAGGATAGCAAAGACTGTACGAAGTGTTAATGTATTACACATCCAAGTAACCCATCGGGAAAAGAAGGTGTGTTGAAGGCTTAGGAACGAAAGGAGAATAAATGTTTCACAAATACAGGATTTAGAGGCTGTAAGAAATTCTGAAACAGACCACGCATTGCAGGAGTGCCCAGTTTTGGGTTGTGCTTTTTTCTATCATGTAGTTTTTCTTTAAATTAATGCCTATCTTCAGGGAAGGTTTTAAGGATACTTTAAGTGGAAAACTTGCGACATAGTATTTTCAAAATTTCAGAAATTTCAGCTGTTTGGAGTTCTCTTTTTTTTTTTTTTAATGTCATATTTGTGCAACCTTTTGGCTATGGGCAGCCAAATAGACACATTACCTGTATTTTGAAGTTTGAGAAAGGAAAGCAGTTTCTGTTTCCCAGTAAAACCTAGGCTGGCTGTATCCATCACTAGGAACTGCTTGCAACAACAATTGGGGGTGTGATTGTGTAAAATTATTGTGAGAAGTGAACTGGCCAGTGCAATGCGGTATCCTGTAAGCTGAGCTTTAGGATAGAAAGCATCTAAATTTTTAAGTGAAAAGCCTTGTCATCCTCAGCTGGCCAATGCTTGATGACAGTCCCAAAAGATGATATTGCCATCCATTGTGTGCAATGCCCACAGGCAGGCTGAGAGCCTGTCCTGACAGCATCACGCCACAGTTTTTTCTATTCAACAGTGGTAAATTTTTGTCAAGAGTGTTGTTCTTTGTCTACAACAGAATATGCCAATATGAGCCATCAAAATCCATGTTCAACTCTTAGGAATGCTGCTGGAATCTGGGGAAATGATTGGGAACATATTAATTGCAGGTGGTCAGGTGTTTCTTTTTCAAATACTCTGAATAACATCACATCCACACCTTTGTGGATTCATACTGGCATGCACATCTTGGTTTGGTGCTTCCCTTAGTCATGCTCCATATATCCAAGACAGGCCTGCCAGAATAAATCAGTTTCTTTGAGCAGCACCATGATGAGAACCTTGCTCTCTATTGGAGATAGATTAGAGTCTCAGACTGGACATCACCCAACAATACAGGATATGAGAACACTGTACATCCCTGGAATGAGCAACTTACGGTGATGTTCATATAAATCTCACCTGTATAATACAAAGGTCTCTGTAAGTCTCTGCCCAGTTATTTCTGATGTGATGTCAAAGGTGCCTATTGTGATCACTACCTGCTTTTCATCCAATCTAGCCCCTTGTTTGAAGTTCAGTCATGCAGTGTTATGATTACCTGACAACGATTTATTTCTTTTTTTTTTCCTCCACAAAGCAAAAGGAGATTTTAGTAATGAACTGGCTGGGTAGGTATTTGAATTGAGTGTGGGAAAATGCAATAGAGTGAGACTATTTAAATGACACTGTGAGAACTTCCTCACTGATATGCCTGAATGCTGAATTGGTGGAACCCTATTGTACCCATAGAGGTGAAAAGGTAACTTAGTCTTAATGGTCAGAAAAACATGATCTATGACTAAAAGGTTCATGCTGGTATTTTCATAATGAGTCCACCCCACACTGGCAAGAAGCTGAAATGTTACCAGTTTTAAAGGATATACTAGAATTAAATGAAAGCTCACCACTATTTGATGTCCTCCATATATGCTTGAAATGCCCCAAGGAGAGCACTGCGGGTTCAACCCAGGGAAAATAATTCCTAAATGTGAGCGAAAAGATCATCAAGGGAGCAGCACTGCTCATGTATTTGAAGTTATGCAATTGCTGCATAGTTCCAACAGCACTTAAAGGCTATTTTCTGAGGGTTATTTATTTTCTCTTTAAGGTAAACAGACAGATAAATTTTAACTTAGCTATTAATATCCATGCAGTCACCTTTTACTGCATGTTTCTGTCCAAGCATCTGAGAAGCTACAGTACCATTCTGCATGCAAATAATGTCAATCTAATAAATTAATAGAATTCATTGAAAAAAAAACCACATAAATTTTAAACCAAAAATACTTAAAATATTAGAGGTTTTTTTCCTTTTCATCTTCCAAGGGAAAAGGAGAAGTAAACCAAAAGCAAATCTCTGTTCAAGTCAGGTCACCATGACACAAAGCAGTACAAACTAATAAATCCAGCAATGCTGACAGTCCAGCCTGGCAGTATGCTCACAGGCTTCCGAGCTGTGGAAAGTTGGGAGGGCTTTGGACATTAGCTCTGAGGCTGCAAGCTGACTTCTTGGAAGGAAAGAAAGGTCAGCCTGCCACAAACAGCACGTAAGGCAAGAAATGTGTGCTTAGAGTTGCACTGCAAGGGTGGAGTGCAGCCACATCCTCTCCTGCTCTGCAGATAAACCAACCTTCAGTTTTGGGCAGGGAGGAGAGGATGGGAAGGAAGGATCCCTGCAGGATCCCTGCTGTTCATGCTACTGGCACATCACTGGTAATTGAGATGAATATTTGGATGTAGGCAGGAACACAGGGAAAGCAGCTCTCCTACCCAGCAAAAGAGAGACCTATTACTCTACTTAAAAAGAAAGAAAAAAGCCCAGCTAAGGTACCAACAAGGCACTGACTGTCAGAAAATACAAATTTAGGTCTCACTTTCATTGTTGCACATATAGCATGAGAAAGCATAACCACAGTGCAGCTGAAGAAACAGATGCAGATTGGAAATAATTATATGTGTTTATCATGCACACATATAACCAGGCCATTCCAAAGTGTCACAAAATAGCTGAAAGCTTCCCAGAGCACATTTCTCTCTGTCATGGACTAGCTATTAAGGAACCCACATGCCCCCATCCCTAAAGGTTGGTCCCAGCTGTAGATACAGTGAGCACAACTGCGGAGCAGCTCGTAGACAAAGAGAGCAGCTTCCAGGGACTGGAGGTCTCTCCGCTCTCCAAACGCAGCTGAGCTGTGATGGCCATGCACTTCAACCTCCAAAACATTATTTTAAAACTATAAATATGATACCTGTACAGAGCTGAATCACAGCAGCAGAGCTCAAAGGAAGCAGATGACTTCATGGGTTGGTTTGTTTGCTTCCTCAAGCACCAACAGAATGCTGAAGGGCTTTGGTTCAAAATACCCCAACTGTACAGAACAGGAGAGGCTTAGCTTCAGGCAAAGCCTGGATTATTCAGTGTATGAACAACTTCTATTGATAGCTCGAAACAAAAGCCTGTAAAAGATGGCTGGCAAGCTTTCTAATTAGCACAACAGGTTTCATACCTTTAAAACCAGTCTTATCCTAAATGTCAGAAAAAAAGAAAAATCCATCTGCTGAAACTTCTTATTTCTAGTGTATAAACATACCATAAGAAGATCCAGCATAGTTCTGCCTTGCTCAATATATTGAGAAGTATTACAAGATGTTTATTTAGACCAATATGTAAAGCTCAGGTTAAAAATGCTTTGCTCTTTAAAAAGTATTAAAGGACAGAACCAGATACAACAATAAAACCTTGTACTCAGTTAAATCAAGAAATGGCTCCCTGAACATTGCTGCAGGGTTGAAAAGTCATAGTACACGAGATTTCTATAGGGAAGGAAGAAATCTGGTGCTTTGATGGATGTTCATGAAATCAGAACCTTTTTGTTTGGAAAAGACCTGTCAAGATCATTGAGTCTAAGCTTTGACTGATCTCCAACTTGCCAACTAAACCATAGATGTAAGTCCAGTCATTTCTTCAACACTTCCAGGGATGGTGACTTCATCACTTCCCTGGGCAGCCCCTTTCAACACTTAATCACCCTTTCAATGAAGAACCTGAACTTCCTCTAAACAGCTTGAGGTCATGTCCTCTCGTCCCGTCAGCTGTTACCCAGGAGAAGAGGCTGACCCCACCTGGCCACCCCCTCCTTTCAGGCAGCTGTAGAGTGATGAGGTCCCCTCTGAGCCTCCTTTTCTCCAGGCTGAACACCCCCAGCTCCCTCAGCTGCTCCTCACAGCACTTGCGCCCCAGACCCTTCCCCAGCTCCTTGCCCTTCTCTGGACACGCTCCAGCCCCTCAATGTCTTTCTTGCAGTCAGGGGCCCAGAACTGAGCACAGGATTGGAGCTGTGGCCTCAGCAGTGCCCAGCACAGGGGGAGGTCACTGCCCTGCTCCTGCTGGCCACACCACTGCTGATCCAGGCCAGGATGCCACTGGACTTCTTGGCCACCTGGGCACACCCTGGGTCATGTTCAGCTGCTGTTTGCCAGCACCCCCAGGTCCTTTTCCACTGTTTGTGGTGTCTATGTAACCCAGAGTAAATGACAATATAAAAATGAACTCTAAAGGCCATCTTATAATCTGGGTTTATACCTGTATTTTTTTTTTAACTTCAGACAATCACATAATGATCACAGGACTTTCAGATTCTTATAGCACACACAATTACCCAATCATTCAATTTCGTGCCGTGAATTCACCATTCTATTTTGTGTAGTGAATTCATCAGGCCATGAATTTTTGGGATTTTTTTTCTGTGAATTGGAGGTCTTTTAGAAATAAATTTGAGAATGTTTTAAACTTTGTTATCTATTCCCAAAAGTTATCTTTTCTTCCATTTTATTATGCCTTTGAGGCAAATATAGTGCATTTCAGACTAATCTGCCAAGTTTATGGGACACAGTGACATGTCAGCCACTTAGGGATTGAGTAAAAGGCAGATGTAGGCAGATCCCATGCATTCCTAAAGTAAACATACTGCCTGCTCTGTCTTCTAATTTCAGAATTAGGGTGATGAGGAGTAATTTTTAGTGTGGGAAGTTTCTGTTGTCAGTTTAATCTAAACAGTAACATAGACGGTCTGCTTACTCAGTAGTAAATTATGTGGCAAAATCCAGTTCCAAAAGAATGCATGAAAATACTGTTATTATATGAAAGTGGAATGGTTGAAATGGATTTTTTTACTGAGAATCACATTTACTGAATGCAAACACAAAATAAAGAAAACAAAACTTCAGGATGTAGAAATAAAGAATTTTGTGCTATTTATTAAAACATAATTGCTTTAAGGATCACAGTTAAAAGTCAGACTGTATTGAATATGAAAGACATTGCTTTCCTGGGCAGTTAGAAATGACAAACCTAGTCAACTAACACAGAAGTCTGTCTATACCACTATATCTAGGGTCACACATTTGCACCAGCTCTAGTGGGTTTTATACTACTATGTGGGGATTTCAAAAGTGCTTTTATTCCCAATTGTAATGTAGATTCTTCTTTGTTGGCTCTAGGAAATTATGACCAGTAAGGACACCTTTAGACATTCCTTAATTGTCAGTTGTCCAAGATGTAATATTTACCAACAAGCACATCACTTACACTTTTAATGAGGAGCACCCTGATTTAGCCAGGGATACTGAACTTAGAGCCCAGGGGCCTTTGTTCATGTGACAAGGATATGTCTGTATAGACCAAGCCACACACCACCAGGACACAGTCACACAATGGAGGCATCTAACAAGTCATGGGCAAAAGCAAAAGCGTAAGGCCAGAAATACCCAAACAAGACTCACCATTTCCTATGTTTACGTATCATTTCTAATGACTGGCAAAATTTATTGTATTTTAATAGACTCATAAATTCTTCTTAAGGTTTATCTGTTTCTCTGTTGTTTCAATTTACTGCCTTAAATGCATGAGTTGCTTCATAAGTGTATCAAAGGAAAAAACACCACCACATTATAATTTTTCAGCCGAATATTCATTTCTATGGTAAAACATGCCTTTCTTCTTGAATGTACGATGGAAACTGAGTCCAAATCCTTTTTTACAGTTACCCCATTTATAATGGCATGCTTTTAGAATAGAAAATGTAGCTCCACTAAATTGTACCTAAATGAGTCTGATGTGTATCAAAATGTTTGCAGTAATATTTTCCATTTCTTTTTGCATCTAATCTCACTATCATTTGATGCTAATGGCTGATTGAGCCTTCAGCATTGGAATTCAAAATATTAAGATTATTAAGAGTTGCAGTCAGTGAAAACATTTCTATTTAAAGCTTCTGAAATACAGAATGTAAGAGCTGATGAATTTAGGATCACAGCTATGTGATTTAGCTTTAGTAAGTGCTGAACTTTTAAGGAAAATAACACAAACCAAAGCTTAGTGGGTTTGCATACACATTACTTTGGTGTAATACACATTGAAATTTTTCTAAACCTTCTGATTTTTGAAGAAGAGCTCCATTGAATGCTGCAGAAAACAGTATGCTGGACTTGAGAGTTTCAATGCAACATGACCACAGATGAGAGTATGAATGTATACTATGTGCCTAGCACTTCGGTTACTCATTATGGCATTGCAGTAATAAAAAGTGAAATATCCATAAGAAAATGTGGGCAATATTTATTTTACTTTCTCCAAAATATTATATTATGCAGGTGCCCACATGTACCCATGCACACAATGTACTAAAGTAAAAATTTTGCACCATATCATACCAGAAATTCAAGAGCGTGAAATGTGTAAGAAAAATGTGTAACTGTTGTTAGAAATCTGGAAAGTATATTCATTGTCATTCATATGCATATCCAAAAAGCAGCTTAGACAAGTTTACAAAACATTTCTTATGACTCTTGTGATTTTTGCAGTTAAGGAATCAGGAACTCACAATATGTACATCAAGCTTGAATGGCTTGTGTATGTTACAGGTATAAAGCAGGCGGCAGGATAAGTATGCCAAATATGCTGACATTGCAAAATCTTGACCAAAATAAACAAAAAATGACCCAGGTATCATCTCTATGATAAGAGAAAAGACATTTCACTTCTTGTGAAAGAGAAGAGGTTTCACCATCCCTGCTAGAATCTTGGGTAGTTGGGCAGCAATCACCTCTGACATCATCTCAGGGAACTCAACACTCAGTGCACGGGACTGGAGAAATGTGTTCAAACAGAAGAGATGGAGCTGTTTCACCAGCTGGATTTGACAAAATACAAACATGATCAATCAGACTACCAGTAATGCAGCCACATAAACATGCTGTCAATCATTTGTCTCATACATTCATCACTGCTTCACTAATATTACAAAAGCAGTATCAATCTCACTCATGACATATGTGACAAACAACAGCAATTACTTCACAAGCTTTCAACCTTTCCTCTTATTCTCACACTCAAGTGTGTGCTTTGGTCACTACCTCCTATTTAAATGCTGTTCTGAGAGAGAGCATTTACTACCTGCCTGTGAGCTTTGCCATGATCATATCCATGTATGCTGCAAATAGTGAACTCCACAGACTATCATACCTTGAAAACAATCGCTTAACACATGACTGTTACATGTCTTCTAGCCTCTCTGAGAAGTTCCAATTTTTATTTCAGACTAGTGACCATTATGTTGTCAAATATCGTACTATTTCTGCTACCCCATCCTTTAAAATCATATGATCTCTCCAGTGTCATGTTTTTTCTTTCTCTTGTATCTCCCACCACTTTATCAGCCTGAGCTGAAACGGGACTTGAAAGAAGATACAGTAATTTCACGAATACAAGCCGCACCAATTTGACCAAAATTTTGGTGGAAACCCGGAAGTGCGGCTAATATTCCGGGGCGGCTAATCTATTAACAAAATTCTAAAAGCTGCCAACACGGAAGTGAGAGCCCGCGGCAGCCCCAAGCCAAGCTGGAGCCCAGCCGGCCCCGGCAGAGGTGGGAAAGCCTGGCAGAGGCGGGGCCTGCAGTGTGGGGGGCGGGCGGCAGAGCCTGAGCCAGCAGGGCGGGGCAGGGAGGGCGGCAGAGCCTGAGCCAGCATGGCAGGGGAGCCCGGGAGAACTGGGGCTAGCAGTGCAGGGGAGCATGGCAGAAGCAGGAAGGCCGGCGGGTGGGGCTGCCTGGCAGCGGGGGAAGCCCAGCAGAATCGGGGCCAGCAGCGTGGGGGAGCCCGGCGGTGCGGGGGCCTGCAGTGCCGGTCAGGGCGAGGAAACGCGGCGGCGGTGCAGACGGGAGGGGGCGGCCGGCGAGCCTGGTGGCGGCGGCGGCAGCCCTGCCGGCGGGGCGAGCGAAAGCGCCGCCGCTCGCGAAAGCGCCGCCGCTCGCCGAGCGAAAGCGCCGCCGCGAGCCGAGCCAAAGCGCCGCCGCGAGCCGAGCCAAAGCGCCGCCGCTCGCCAAAGCGCCGCCGCGAGCCGAGCCAAAGCGCCGCCGCTCGCCAAAGCGCCGCCGCGAGCCGAGCCAAAGCGCCGCCGCTCGCCAAAGCGCCGCCGCGAGCCGAGCCAAAGCGCCGCCGCGAGCCGAGCCAAAGCGCCGCCGCTCGCCAAAGCGCCGCCGCGAGCCGAGCCAAAGCGCCGCCGCTCGCCAAAGCGCCGCCGCGAGCCGAGCCAAAGCGCCGCCGCTCGCCAAAGCGCCGCCGCGAGCCGAGCCAAAGCGCCGCCGCTCGCCAAAGCGCCGCCGCGAGCCGAGCCAAAGCGCCGCCGCTCGCCGAGCCAAAGCGCCGCCGCGAGCCAAAGCGCCGCCGCTCGCCGAGCCAAAGCGCCGCCGCTCGCCAAAGCGCCGCCGCGAGCCGAGCCAAAGCGCCGCCGTGAGCCAAAGCGCCGCCGCTCGCCGAGCCAAAGCGCCGCCGCTCGCCAAAGCGCCGCCGCTCGCCGAGCCAAAGCGGCGCGGGGCGGGCGCGGCGCGGGGCGGGCGAAAGCGGCAGCGGGGCGGGCGGCGAGCCCAGCGGCGGCAGCCCTGCCAGCCGGGCGAGTGAACGCGGCAGCGGGGCGGTGCTGACGGGAGAGGGGGGCCAGCGAGCCCGGCGGCGGCGGCAGCACCACCCGGCCAGCCCCGCCGAGCCGTGGCGCTGAGCTGGGCTACCCGGCCCCATCGGCAACCATGAGCGGGCCGAGCCTTCCTGGCCCCGCCCCGAGCCAGTAAAGCCCGCTATGCCGCGATCCTGTTACTAATTGGCCAATTTGTGAAAGCTGCGCACGGATTCTCGCGACGAACGAAAGTGCGGCTAATATTCGGGGTGCGGCTTATCTATTGACAAAGACAGCAACATTGTCGAGGCACCGGGGGTGCGGCTTATAATCCGTGCGGCTTGTATTCGTGAAACTACTGTACTCTGTGGATCAAAAAACACTTTGCTATTTTGCAGCAAGCCTCTCTCCCTCTTTCTCTCCCTCACAGATTATTTCACTGTGTGCATTTGAAAGGAAGAGACTGAATTAAAATAAAATGCAGATTTGCTGAGCTCTAAAGAATACAAAGATGCAAAGATCCTGTCCATCTTGAACTCTATAGGAGCTCCTCACAACCAACATTGAGTTCAAAAGTGTCCAGGGCTTGGTATCTAGAATTCTCAAAGATTACTCAGTTCCCAAACATAGACAGATACTGAAAGTGGTATAGACTATCCACATAAAAACTAAGGTTGCAAAGCTAATCCTAGTTGCCTTTCACTAACTCTTCATAGATGGACTTTGCAACTTGAATTGCCTATTCCTTACACTGTTTTCCTGAACAAGTACACACAATCTCTCACACACATACATACCACACCTACCAAAGCCCACAACTGTACTGCTTATATTACACTAGAAATGAAACAGAATGGTAGCAGTCTAATATATGTTTCACAAATACTTCCATACTGTATACCATAAAATATGTGCACAACACATATGTTGATTCTGAATATATAGATATCTATTCACACAAATATACACAATAAAGGATTTTTTTGTTTTGTTCTGTTTTTTAGCAATGCTGACTACTCCCTTCCATAGGATTATTTCTAAGAAATACCAGTTCCTTCTTATATAAAGAGCAGGATGCATTAACCAATAAACTTACATCATGCATGGAATCCAACAGTTTTGTAAGTTGATAGAAACGCTGTGAGTTGGCCACAACACCTTTCTGGCGCAAACCAATTGCCTTCACCAGTTCTCTGATGTAACTTGTTCTCATCTCATCAAATTGGCTTTGACTTCTTAGGCCTTCCAAAGGAACTAAAAAAAACAAAAAAAGAAATTGGGCTACAACTTACTCTGAAGGCAATGAAATTTAAAGCACAGGAACAATATACAGTATTTCATGCTGTAGAGTGCAATTCATTATTATGTGCCAGGTACTTCTTTTCCCATTCAAGACTTACTCCAAAAACAGTGATACAATTAGTTTAAAGGATATACCAGGAGCAAACATTTCATTTTGCTAATTGCCTTATGTCTAAAAATATCCCTAAGCGTCAGTTACATGTGTTTTCTGGGAAAAAAAATATGGTAAAAAGAACCGGTCCTGCCTTTGAGGAAATGTTACTGATTCATGTTTACACTGCTGAGGATCTGCCCTCTTCACAGCAAATTTGTGGTAGAGAGATCTAGCTGCAGTGCTTCAAAATGGAGTCAAGGAACGAACTAATAGCTTTAAAGTAGTGCAGACAGTAAAGCTGCCAGGGCTCAAGCCTTCTGTTTGAACCTCTTTCACTTTATAGAAACAGATCAGAGTCATAAAGGTGAACAGTTTTTTAGAAAAATGAGCAAGGAGGAGATATTGGTTGAACTCCCTCTTCTCTTACAGGTCAGGTGTGAGAATCAAAATGATGGAGACCTGGAGAAAACACTGAGAAGAGAACCTGTTAGTGGCTGCTAGTGAAAAGGCAAGTATCATGGAAAAAAAATACCTTAATTTTCAAAGTCTGGATGATTCTGGACATTTCTTAACAGCAGTTTAATAGAGAACTAGGGAATGTTTTAATATAAAGTGACTCTGATGGAGTTTAGGATTAGATGAAAGCAATCGTTGACTTACATCTCTAAAACAGCAATTAAGTCTTTATATTTTCCTGGAAATTAGCTTTAAAGGTATCTTCCATCAATGAACGGCCTTTTTCCTCTGAATTCTGCAAAAAGACAGTCACATTCCTGCCTAACAACAAAAAGTTCCTCAGAGCTATCTATTTGAGCTGAACATATGTCAAGAATGAGGATGCTTTTATTCAGTGGCATGAATCAAGCCAAAATCTTATGCAATCAGATTTAGAAATTCCTTTAAATCAGAAGTCTGGAAGGCATTACATTTAAACCTCAGTCAACTCAAAGAAAAAACTGCAAAATATAATTTTAAAATATAACAATATAATGTTAAAACTTAGGCTGGAGGTCCATTCAGAAATAGAAATGTATCAAGACTGACACTCATTTTAATTCAAATAACTGTTTCTTTGGAATTATCCAAAAAGTCAAAACCAGTTAAACTAAATAATAAATTGAACAGAAGACACAATGAGAGACTAAAGGATTCAACTTGATTTACTGTTAGTATACAAAAGCCTGAAACGGCTGTATTTTCACATTTGTAAGAGGATTAAGATGAATATCATTACTAAAATAAAAGGTCTTTAAAAAAACACTTCAGAAAAACAATGAGATTATATGGTTTTTTGAAAATACTTTTGTGGAATTATATTTATACAGTACCAAACGTTTACTTAATGTCTCAGCAACAACTGTTAGCTGTGTTCCTTTTCCCAAAGATCTGACATATTGTTTTTTCCTATAAGACAATAAATGCAGGAGAGAACAAAAAGCGAAACTCATCAGAATAGGTAGAAATATTTTCTTTTTTTTTTTTAAAGTCATTTCTTGCATATACATAAACATATAATCTTTAAAAAATAGCTTCTGAGTGCAATGCAGTTGATAAAGAAAAGTATCTGGATGAATTCTGTTAAATTGATGCACTCAGAAATGAGAGAGATTGGACCAACCATTGTAATACTTTTTTGAATTTGATATGAACTTTCTAGAACAAAGACAGATGAAATATCACAGATTTATCTAAATTTAACTGAAATTTCAGAGTACGGACAAGAGTTTATTTCTGATGAAAACAAGATGGAAAATATTTAAAATAGGAATACACTCATATTCTAACAAAGCAACTGGAGTTATATCAGACAGGGACTTTTATCCACATTACTGTTTTAGCAGAGTGTATGGTATTTTGCTATTCTTTTAGTAATTTCCATTTTCATATGCGCTAAATTTAATCTTTTTTAACTTATTCTCTGCTGAGAACAGGCTTTTTTTTTTTTTTTAATAACAGGTTTATGCAAATACCAGCCAAGGACACATTGAGAGGGACTAAATTTAAATTCCTTATCAATTACTTAGACTTTGTTAAGCCAAGAAGCAGGTCATGCAGGATTTGCACATCTCTCCTCTGACTCTGTTGTGTACTGAGAACCAAACTTTTACATTCTTTCAACTATATTTTTCAAAAGTTCTTATTCTCATTTCTAACAGCACCTGTATAACTTTAAAATTTCTATTTGGGGATTCATAACTAACAATATGGCCTCAGCAGATGTAAATTTTAGTATTTCAGAGAAGATTTTGGAAGATAAGTTCACCAACAACCACATTTCCTATGAAAAGTGAAATGCAGCTGTATGCCACATTCTTTAAAAGATGCGTATATAATTAAGTGACCACGATTTTGTTTCCAGAGAAACAAACCAAAGAAAAACATTTCCATTTGTTTACATCTGTGCTAAACTTCACCTATTTGTAACTATAAAAAGTTGAATAAATGCTAGTATCGTTTGTCATGCCCACTTCACTAATTCTTTTGAGCAAACAAGTTTCAAGATCTTGGTCAAGATAAAGCCGTCTGTCCTAATAATTTATTAAATATTTTAAAATATGTTCTAATACTTTTAAGGTTGTTTTGGTTTGGTTGGGTTTTTAAAATCAGTGTAGAGTCACTTGAACTGATCTTTCCAGGCAGAAATACTGCACAGTTTTGAAAATGTGTAACACAGTATAGCCATATGTCAAAAGTGATCCAACACTTCCCCAGTATCCTTATACACATTAAAACCAACAATTCTTTATTCTTTATAAACATTAAAAAATAATTTTTTTAGACTTAGAATACTAATATTCCTTCTAGGACATTTTCATTTGTTAAGCCAGAGAACTTAGTGATTGTCAAGTTAACCAATAAAGTTCAAAACTCTTTTAGTAGTGATGGTTTACAAAGAAATAAAAGAACCTACTTGTGTTGAGAAGTAACAGTGCTTTCATACATAGGAACTCTTCTTGGCTGACTTGAAGTCTGACAAATTCCTGTGGAAGTTGCCACATGGATAGACACAAGGAATAGAATGATGATTCCTTCATCCTCTGTCTTACAACCAGAAAAGGTAAAAAAAATAAATTAAAAAACATGAAAACAAAGACGAAGAATGGCTCCAGAACTAAGTGCTTGAAAGAAAGGTCTTGTTAGCAGTTTATCACATTACAAAAAATTAAAGATGAGCTTATACAAATAAACAATTTTCTGATTTTTTTGCTCCTATGCTAGTTTTTTATTGTCATGAATGCACTGCTATTTTGGATGTTCAATCTGTTACTGTTGTCCAGAAAAAAAACAAAACTATCAAAGTTGAAGGCTAACCACCAAAAATAAGGGGAGTTTACTAATTAAAAATACCATAATGATTAATTTGAAATACTATCTTATTTTAGAAGTCCATAGATTTTTGTATCTCTGTAAAGATTGCAAAGAACAGAACTGAAGATAAATAAGAAAGTCTATAGAAAGCTCGTTCTTAGCTTTTGCAAAAATGCCTGTACTAAAATACTCTATATCAACTCTAGCCTGGTACTTCTAGCAGCAATAATATTATTTAGTAGCATGTAATGCTATTCAAGGATCAGTCAAAAATGCTATATGCTAAGTAAACAGAGACATTAATACAACCTTTCCTAAACTCCCACAGAAATAATCAGAACAAATTACACAAAAAAATACATAGAACTGAAGGGTTTTTGCAGCGCTTCTATACCACTGTTCTCTTTGTGATTTTGGTATACTGAATATATATTACTGCATATACTTGTTTGGAAATTTCTGCAATGGTAGCTTTCAAAAGTTTCTAATCTAGACTGAATTCACTACACATTAACTTGATGATCCAGTAACTTGGAGTAATTTCAAAAGGTTGCATCCCAATCCAGATGAATTAGGTACAATAACAGGAAGATTAAATTTTGTTGCCCCACCTGCTAGGAGGTTCAGATCAGCATTCCAACCTGACTGCAGATAGTAACCTCAGCAATCAAAACAGTAGGTATTTTCCATTAAAAAAAAACTTTTTCAATGATTGAATTTTTTCTTGTTATTTAAAGTGCTACTGTTATCTTGAATGAAAATTATTTCCACGTTGTTCAACATCTGACATCTCGTACCAGCTCTTAAATGATATAAACACAGAAATTTAATCTTTTAGACCTGAATGGACTTACATCTATATCTACTTTAAACCTCCTTTTCTAATATATTTGGTAGCTTCTCTTCCTAATTATTATCTATGAAGAGCAACAGCAGCTGTCAGGGTTAGCAGCTTAAATGCTGTTCTTATTCAAATTTTCAGACAGTGCAAAGTACAAGTAAAAGTAAGTCCTTGCAGGGTGTTAATACTAAGACATCTTTGCCAAACTACCACCACCGGCTTTCTGAAATCAATACTACCAAACACATCCTTCCTGAGAAGCATAACAACTCAGTTCACTAAATGATAAATTGGCTGTCACACAATCACAATCTTGGATTGTGGTTTCACACGGTAATTATGAAAAAACTACAGTGTATTGCCCCTGCAGAAGGAATTTCCATTATTTGTTTCTACCTCTAGGCACACACTCCTGTGATTCTGGCATCAGTGCCTGCATGGTGAATTGTGTCAGGGATTGCTTCCACCCACTAATGAATGGCTTTTTCTGGGGTACCTCTTAGGCATATAAACTCCTTATCTGTTTGACAGTGAGGCCAGACAGTGCTTCCAGCTTAGCTAAAGTCATGGGGATGCATGACTGGGACAGGTAACTTTTTTGGCAGTGTTCAGCAGTTGTCCTTGCTTAAAGCAAACATGAAACTACAAGCTTAGAGATCATAGTAGAAAACAAAGTTGCTTACATTTTACTGATCTAAAAGCTAACATATTTTCAATAAATAGTTGCAGTTATGATTCAGTGCATCAGTTACTTTTTATAACTCTTTGTTTATAACACCTCTAGTATGACCCTGATGAGATGTTCTATAACCAGGAGAGGAATATGTTGTCAGCACCCGGCATAGATGATCTTGAGCTGACAACAAGAAGCTGTCTCTGGTGGATTATAATCAGGAATCATAAATCTCAACACCATTCCAAAAGAAAGTACTTAAAGTCTTCTTCACAAGGTGTCAGCAGTGGTCCACAAGACATGACATTACTGAATACAGTCATCTCACTCTGTATTTCTTCTGACTGTAGCCATAAGATGTATCAGACTATGCTGAGACAACAATACAGCCAGAAATTATTTCAATCTCATCACTTCTAAGTATTTCAATTTGTACAGCATAATTAATAAAAATAGGAGAGGGAAGAATTCATCACTCAACAACCTCACAGGGATTTACAATCACCTGGAAAAGGTCTGGAGCTATAGGGTCAGCTCTACTGAACATCTTCTATAAAGAACTTCAATAGGAGGATCTTGCACATCTATAGATTTTAAAATCAGGTGTCTAGTTGTGCAAATCCACCTCTTCATCCTTTAACAATATGTCCTACAAAACACCTGGTTTTCTTTCAGCTTGCTTCATAGCAGTTCTTTCAGTATTTTAAGAAAAAAAAAACTGAGACAAATGCATTAAGGAAAAATAAACATAGGGATCAAATTATGTTTTACTATTCCTGGCAACCTCCCATGTACTATAATAAAGAATATAAAATTAAGAGTCTGATATTATTAATTTGCAGAGCTGGAAAACCAACAAAGACTAAAATGATGATTATCTAAATTAAATAGCATAGGGAAGAAAAATCCAAGCCAAAAAGCCCCTCCCTCATCCCAGCAGAAAAAAGCAGTCTCATATAATTCTTCCTTGATATTGAAATTCCTCCTTGGTGAAAGGATTTTTTAACATTTTCTAACTGTAAATGTACTTTTCTAACAAGAAATGCACATTAGAAAATTATTTTTATCAGGAAGTGTCAAAACTGAGCATTTAAATTACAGGCAAACTATTTGGAAAACCACCCAAAAAAAACCAACCAAAAAACCCCACACTCAGTAAACATTTAGTAAACATTAACTCATGACTTATTCAGATGAATTGAAGTAAATCTTCTGACAGCATAATTATTCTTTATTATTTTTTTTCTCTTAGATAATGAAAATAGTATTTGAACTGTTTTTGCTTGACCATGTACACGGAATAGTTGGGGCTCACACAAAACCCCTCCCAAAGTTACTGAACATTCATATGGTCAGAGGACTTGGCTGTTAACTTTGAAACAGAACAGGTAATGAATGAAATCTTGGCCTCAATGGAGTCACATTCCCATTAGCACATAAAAGTTCAAAATGTTATTAATATAACACAAGAGCATTCCACTTACTCATTTAGAATCAGATCTGGTGCAAAATACAACATCTGACCACTGACATGTTTGTATGATCTCCACCCCATGGCAAAAACCATTAGACTCATCCAGGAATACTGGATGAGGGTTATCTGATCATCAATATGCAAATTTCGAAAACCTGGAAATGAAATAAAATACAAAATACTTCATAATTCTAAATTATTAGAGAGCAGCTAAGTAGGTGTTTTGAGATTACAAATCTGAGCCATCAAACTGAGAACACCTAGAAAGACAAGTGGATTTGGGGATGTAGCTCTTGGATGCTTGGGTAATAGCTGCCTGTCCTACTTTGATAGTTAAACTCTTGTCTTTTTCTTCTCATGCAGTACTCTGAAACGTTCACACCAAAACTTATTTTAGCAAAAATAACCGTTTCAGAGGACAGGAATGCATCTCTTTTTCCTTTGGCAAAAATATGACAGATTGTAACGATCACTGTAACCAACTCTCATTTAATGTCAATAGCTTGAACATCAGTGTTCTTAACATAACATGCAGCTGTCACACAAAAATATCCATATGAGTATCTTTCTTGCATTCAACTAAAGAGAACCATATTCAGTTGTGTGCTTGTGTTTGATAACTTTTTCTTTTTGATAAATTTAAAGATTGCCACGAGTTATCTGAGTGAAACTAACAGCCTGGTGCCACTGAAAGCAGTGCTCCTGTTGTTCATCACATGGTCCTGTCACCTCCTTCAAGCAAGCCTTGGCACTCATGCTCCTCCTCAGTGAACTGCTTCTGTTCATGAAGACATCAGAAAACCAGAGGGCTAAAAAAAAAGGTTTCTTCTCATTTAGTGAGATGAATCAGTTCACTCAGGAGTTCTGGTAAGTGGCAATTGCAATGGGAAGAGCAGTGATTGAGGTTACTGCTTCCTGCAGCAGAAAAGTGTCAAATTGAGCTCACATGAAACTGTATTTTCCAGGCTTTCTGCTCAATATATTGATTTCTATATATCCCTGGATGACCATGATGATCCCTATCACCATACAGCACACATATTTACATAACATGGATTTTTTTCTAATCCAGTCATGAATGTTCATAAATTCAGTTACTTCTCATTACCAGTCTGTTTGTAAGCTGCTTAGTCCTAATTGGTATTATTTATAAAAAGATTACTTTGTTGATTTCAAAAGTTCCTTTTAGTAATAAGAAGAATGAATAAATAACAGAGTAAGAGAGACTGCGGTAGACAGGCTTTTATAACAATCACATACAGGAACTCTCTGAGCTTCTGTGCTTTTTTGGAGTGAATGTAAATATTTATATGGATTTTTTCACACGTGCTTTCCTATTAAAATATATTTGATTAGTTATACTATATGATGAGCGAAAGCTTAATAATTTTGGAATTTGCAAAAAATTAACAGGTAGTCAATGATATTCATTTCAGACTGCTCCTGCCATGAAATATTTGAAATATTTACTTAACTACAATTGACTACATATAAGAAATTATATTACCTGGTAGCAATTTAGACCACTTGACTACACAAAGAAGTTGCCTCTCACAAAGGTGATTCAGACTGGTCAGCAAGGAACTTGGTGTTTCAGGTTTTGTATTGTCATAACCAGCATAGACAACTTCTGGCTCAATGCCTCGTAAAACACTTATCATTGGGGGAACAAACTGTATTTCTTGATTAGGAGAGAAGGACAGCCTTTGGGTTAGAGACTGGCTTTCATCTTGAAGGGCTGCTGGCTGCTGGAGTGCAACATCTAATGTTCTCACAACCTTAATTTTGTTAAACTTCTTCAATTTTCGACCTGAAAAAGAAAATTGTTGATCTGTTAGAAAGAGTAATATGACTATTTTCCACTAGTGTTGGATTGCACTTTTAATCTATACAAGGAAACTAGAACCGTCTTCAGAATAAGTTTTCTATTTTTTGACTATTTATGTAATTGAAAAATGATAATGGAAAATTCTTAAGAGTTTCTCCCTCTGTATCCTACTTACTTCACTAAGGGATGAACAGCACCCACCCATTAAAATTATTGCCATGAATTCCAGGTTACAGTAACCTCATAAAGTGTTTTCTGGTTCAATTCCCACTGTTCTGTCATATGTCAACAGCTGAGCCAGCTGGCTCCACAATTCAGTTTCTATTTAATGTCAATTAAATATACTGCTTCTTTTACTCCCTAATATTTGAAACCAAAAATGTAAGTAATTAATTACTACACACAGAAAATCTTTCCTCCAGTTCCCTAAGAGCATTTCACTCCCATGGCTGAATCCTATTTTGATGCCTAGGGATGAGTGAAAGACCAACAAATACTGTAAAACCACATGTCAACACTTAGAAAATATTTCACTTCCTAAAGCATAATTTCCCTTTCTCAGTATTTTTAATTGTTATTTCCATACTGCAGAGGTATGAACAACACTAACTAAAACAAATTAACAGCTGAACTGCCTTCCCAAAATAAGCACAGATACATCTGGTATGGCTATGGAAGTATACACGTTTAGGTAGCAATTCTTCAAATTTCTTTCATGGAAGTAGTCTGGCAGTGCTCCCTACAGAAACAGAAGATCAAACATTCAGAGGTTCAAAGACAATAACCCTCAGTTTCAATGAAAAGGCAAATCCATGCAGAGGTAACTACATGGAACACGTTTGCTTTAAATAGATCCTCAAAGGTGATGAAAACCCTGCTAGATCTTTAGTTCTGACAAACAAGTTTGTCTTAGTGAAAAAAGGGTCAAAAACGCAATAAAGATACTGATATTTATAGTCTGAATTACATGACAGAGGGACAGAAATAGACATGGGGGTGATGGCAAAAACATAACACTCATCATGCAATGACATTCAGAGGTCATATTCCCACTAACTTAACTGCAGGTTTAATTAATTTAGTATCAAGTGCCTCAACTTACCATATGCTCATTTTATCACTTGTGGTAAGAATAAAAATATTTCTGATTAGAGATTTCTTAGTAAAGAACCAAACACGAAGTTACATCTTGTGTTACAGCTGAACCAAGAAAAAAAAAATAAAACAAAACCCCACAAAAGAATAGACAATTTATTATGCTGAAAGACCTAGAGCCAATTTTTATCATAACAAACCTATACATAGTCATAGACATGCTGGGAATTTCCCACTAAGTATTGTGTAGGCATGAAGGAAAACAGAAGTAACAATGCATTTGATAGTTCATAAATAATGATTTCAGGTATTTTCAGAAATAATGGCTTCAGATACTTTTACAGTTCAGAGAACAAGTAAAGAAAGAAACCAAACAGAATGCTTATCACATGGAAATGTTAGTAGTTAATAAGTACCCATGTTTCCAAGTGACTAAATGTATTAGAATTAATGTCACACTGGTTTGCAGAACTGCTTATGTGTTTATTGCTAATTATGTTGCTTAACAGCCACCAGTAAAACAACCTCACCTGTTACCTATCTACTGGAGAGGTGACTACCAATAACTCACAGCAAACTTTCCCATCTACAAACGGGAGATCATGTCAAATTAATAAAAACTCATAAGGACATAAGGAAAACAACAGAGATTTGACAATAGCTTAGTTTTCATCTGCTGTTTACAAAACAGGTAAGTTTGTGCTGCAAGATAAATATTTGTCTCCACTTAGTCCCATAATGGGTAAATAATACCAATCCAGTCTGACAATTACTTTTCTTAATACTATAACCTATTTGTGCATATTTAGACAGCACACACCTTCTTGGTAACATTTTTATTATTTCATTTTAAGATGGATAGCCACTCAAGCCGTTTCTTCATACTCACTGTTCTCCTACCCTTGATTACTATGAATAGCATGTTTATAGAGTTTGTGTTCTGCATGTACCTAGAAAACACTAAAAAAATCTGTTTAATCCCACTATCAAATATATCATGATTTTCTTCTTACTTCCTAATTCTGCATTTTAATATATTTTTTAACTAGGTATACAGAATCATACAGACAATCAGACATTATTGATGGTAAACACCATATTAAAAGGGCTGGGTTTCTAGTAGAAGTCTAACATGTCACTACCCTTCTTCTTACCCTCTATCAAGGTGGAAAGCATCAATGATGTACTATTCTTGACAGAACATTATGGCCCTTACATTAAGGTCACTATGCTCTTGTGTTTTGTGTACACTTTATGGAGGTGGACACAACACAAAGTAAAAAAGCAGCAAAGCAGAAGTAACACACCTTGATTTTAATAAACTCTTTGATCCTACCTCAAAAATATTAGCTGGAAAACTAAATTACCTTTTTTCTGCATGTAATCACTGCTCTGTGGACTGAAAGCTCCTTGACAAAACGAAGAACACAAAAATTTGGTGGTACAGCTCAACAAGGAATCTGTGATCATCAGCCTGGGAAAATTACAGATTCACTCATAATAAATCAAAAGAGTTGAGTACTTGTTTATTCCAGGACCTGATCCAGCTATCAGCTATCCTATTAGGTTTAAGATTAGAAAGAAGATAGATTAATGTCTCAAGTTATGAGGTTATAAAACCCAAAGACAATTAACACTTTGACAGAGAATAACAAACATGCTACTATAAAAAGCATGTTTTTATTGATACTTTCCTTCTGTAGATTAGGAAAGAAGAAACAGTCCATATAAGGAAATAAATTACTGAAGCTATTGGTTGCTGTTCCATAATTTATTTACAACTGACTTAAAATTTCTTTTAAAATATTTCAGGGGTTTGAAATTGCTTTGAACTTAGGGTTGAAAAATGGAACTGTTGTCCATGTAGTAAAATATTACACTTTTACCTATACGGTTGCTACTCTGACATTCAATGGAAGATAGGTGTACTTCCCTAAGAAGTTTAATTTAATTAATATAGTAATTTTTGAAAGCTTATCATTAATATCAGTAAAATCAGTAAAATCTCAGTGTTTCTCATGTTAATTAAGTAATATAGCAGGTCTGCATTTAACTCAAGGCCAGCATTAAGAAAGTAAGTAGCAGAGGTAAAAGAACAAAAATATAGCCATGTCAGTTCTAAATGGGAGGAAACACAAAATGCATAAAAAATCTTGACCTATACAGTTGTAAACACAAGAAGAGATTTAAAGTATTGCCATCTCTCATTCATTTAAAATACTCAAGGAAGTCTCTAAGCATGAAATTTGTTCCAAGAACTGGAAATATGCTTATGGGTTTTTATCACAGAATCACAAAATTCCAGGATGGGAAGGACCTCAAGGACTACTCAGTCCAGCCTCCTTTGGCAAAAGCACAGTCTAGACAAGATGACCCAGGACCTTGTCCAGACAAATTTTAAAGGTGTTTGACAGTGGGGAGTCCACCACTTCTCTTGGGCAATAATGCCAATGGCTGATTTTTCTCATTGTGTAATATTTTCCCCTTGTGTCCAGGAGTAACTTGAAGTCAATATACCTCGTCTTTTCCATGTGACTGCTTGCAAAAGGTGAGTTTTCATCTTCTTTGCAATCACCCTTAAATAGTGGAACACGGTGATAAGGTGTCCCTAGGCCTTCTCTTCTCAAGGCTGAATAAACCCAGTTCACAGAATCAGACAATCACAGAATCTTTTAGGTTGGAAAAGACCTCCCAAAGACCTCAATTTAGTCCAAACTTTGACACATCATCACCTTGTCAACTAGACACTAATGCCGAATCCAGCCTTTCTACAAACACCTCCAGGCATGGTGGCATCACCATTTCTCTGGGCAGCCCATTCCAAAGTTTAACAACCCTATCTGTGAAGAATTTCCTCCTAATATCCAAGCTGAATCTCCCTTAGCACAGCTTGAGGCTATGTCCTCTTGTACTGACCCACGATCCCTGGGAGAAGAGGCCGACCCCCATCTTGCTACAACCTCCTTTCAGGCAGTTGTAGAGAGTAAGAAGATCCATCCTGAAATCCTGAACCTCCTTTTCTCCAGGCTGAACACCCCCAGCTCCCTCAGCTGCTCCTCACAGCACTTGTGCCCCAGACCCTTCCCCAGCTCCGTTGCCCTTCTCTGGACACACTCCAGCCCCTCAATGTCTTTCTTGCAGTGAGGGGCCCAGAACTGAGCACAGGATTGGAGCTGTGGCCTCAGCAGTGCCCAGCACAGGGGGAGGTCACTGCCCTGCTCCTGCTGGCCACACCACTGCTGATCCAGGCCAGGATACCATTGGCCTTCTTGGCCACCTGGGCACACTCTGGCTCATGTTTAGCCTTTCCTCACATGGCAGGCTTCCCAGCCCTTTGATCGCTGATGTCTTTGGGAAAATTATCTAAGCCCTGTAATACTTCAAATATGAATCATACTGTGTTGAGCAAATCAAGTCACAGGTAGGAAATACTGCTCACATGATGCAACAAAGGAATTATGAAAAATAATAGATGAGTGAAAGGAAGAAGGGTAACAATAACCATAGATTGAGATTTTGTTTGCAGTTGAAATTTTAAGTCCTTGTTCACAAGTAATTTCACTCCAGTTTTCCTCACTTTTGGTCTACATCTGTCTTTACCTCTTCTTTTAGTACTAAGCATTCTATTTCAGCCTGCATAAAACAATTAGCTTCCTAATCCTCCCAGAACTCTCAACATCGCTAAGAACATCTGAAATACCACACTTAACTTCAGGCACCTGACCAAAAAAAAAAAAATAGACGCCACAGTTACAGCTCCACTCAGAACTTCCTTTTTTTCATTGCCCAACTGTTTTCTGCTTTCTATTTGCTGCCAGATTACTTCTTTCCAGAAGACAGTGTAGGTGAAGATATCAGGGCAGAGATTTGATGAAATGCCATGTCTCTCTAAGAACTAGACAGCACAAGCTTCTCAAAAAATGAGATACAGCTTTGATTAGTATATTTAGGAGAAGACTAAGCAACATAACAAACTGGCTAGATATAACAATCTAGCATTAAATACAAAGAAAATATTTATACTTGCTTTGTAATAGCTGAGAAAAAAGGTGATCCAAAAGATGATGAGAAAGATGAAGATTTTACTCTCTTCATACCAGATAGTAATAAAATAAAAGTCAGATTGCCTTTATCCTCAGGTTTTGTAGGGGGATGTAACATCCTGCTATAAGGATACACTAATGAGGATATAGCATCTGATCAATATTGCTGGCAAAAGTGTCCAACTTTTTCTGTATCTAGTTCCTATACCCAGAGCAAAATGTATATATTAAAAACACTAGGAAAACTAGCATCCATAAATGCACACGAAGTGTAGAATGAAGTCAAGTGTTCATATGCAGAACAATGATGAAGTAAAAGGACTAGATAATGAGTGAGTCATCTCACACTCTTCTGCTTGTTGAAACTGCTGCCTGTGATGTTGAAACATATAGAGTTTAGTTATTGGTGTTACCCAGGGAGTCATAAATGAAAATTCAGGTTGGAGCATCATTAAACTCTTAGCTGTGCAAAATTCATGGTCAGGAATGAATTTTTATTCACACTTTATAATCATAAAATGGTTTGGATAGGAAGGGATCTAAAGATCATCTATTCTAAGCCCCTGCCTTAGGCAGGTATATATTTTAGAGGTCAAATTGATCAAACCTTGTGTGTTTCTCCCAAATTTTAAAAGGCAGGCACTACATCTGCCGACTCCTCTTCCTGAGTCTTCATTCTTACTCTGTATTTTCCACAGCCTACTCAGGACCTCTGCCTCCTTGACTTTCCCCTCTTCCAAAGCTGGGCACACAAGGCTTTAGGTTCTGCCTTTGTAGTAATATTGGTTCTCTACTGCACTGCTACTCCAATTTTAAAACTTCAATCTGAGAAGCATCCAAAGGCCATGTTGTCCTTTAGCCCCTCTCCCCTCAGCCCAGTGGCACCAGCATGCTTGTCAGCTCCATGTTTTTTTTTTTTAACTGAGAGGTGTCACTGACTGATCATGTAAGAATAACACAATGGTCATGTGTGCAGAATACTCCAGCTGTATGGAGCTTGCATCCAGCTTACAGGAGCTGGAAACACAGAGCCATGCAAACCATTAGTCTGAAAACTATATACATGTTTTAAATTATCAGTGAATGTTGATCAGTAAGATAATGAAATTATGTACAGTATATAATGTCAGCTCTTCCCTCAGGGATAAAAAACAACACTGAAATGTGGGGGAGGGAATATAGGGTTGAGCAGGGGAGAGAGACAGATGACTTTGATGGGCTGAAATTAGATTAGATTTGGAAGTAAAGCAGGTTTTTGTCCTTCTCTTTTATTTTTTTAACTCCCTTTAGGAATATATTATTTCTATAATTTTTAATGGTCAGTTTCTTATAGCCTTAGCCATGTATTTTCAAGCTTTGTGCTGATCCAAAATAGGAAAAAAAAATTACAGCAAAAATAAACATCACTCATTTGCCTGTAAGCACAGCAAAACTACCTGATCATACACCATTTTCTCCCTGTAGGTCTTCAAAGGCTCAATTTCATTTAATGATACATAAAAAAATCCCAAATATGTTACAGAAAGAACTACCACAGTGGGATTTCCCAGCACCTGGTATGCAAAGCCTGCAGTATTGGTGCAACCACTGCCTGGCCCTCTCTGGTGGAACAGAAGGATACAATTCTGTTGACGTGTACTCAAAGCAATGATGAAGGGTATAACAGAAATTAGAAGGGGACAGTACTGACTCCTGATTCTAGTACCAATCTGCTTATTTTTTTACCTAAACCAAATTACCTGATCCAAAATTATTAATGAATATACACCAAAGACATAATTCCTTTCCCTTCAAGAAAATGAATGTAAGGGTACGCAGTGATTCCTACAGAAAGGTGTTTTCCAAATTCACTGAAGAAAAATTCTAAGAAATTATAAAACATTAAGTAATTCTTCCAAAAGTGACATTTGAATGTGGTTTTTCTTTTACAGCACCAAAGTAACACTGTTTAACCTCACAGGCTGAAGGTAGTGTACTTGACTGTCTATTTTTATAAATCCACTTGAAAAACAGCTCACCTCCCAGGACCATACCAGCTTGACAGCACTTCCTCAAGCGACATGCTGGGCAGTTCTTCCTACGGATTTTATCGACTATGCAGTCATTTCTTCCAGCACATAAATAGTTGTGCTGCCCTGCAGGAAAGAAAAAACCAGGATGAACACTATGATTTCTAACATGACAAAATCATTTCTGTGTATAAATGTTTCAAAAATGACTGAAGATTCAAAAAAGTGTATTGAACCATTAAAGAACTCCTTCATTTTATGCTATCTTTTCACCAATCATGTTACTATTTGAATATAATGTTTTATTTGGTCTGTTTAAGGGCAAAGGTCACCATCTCTGGAATTCCAAAATAATTAGCAGACAGCATGAACTGCTTAAATTATTGTATTAACAATATTTCTTAAGTAAATCAAGCACAAGGACAGACCAATTGTTTCTTTAAAACTTATTTTTCTTTGAAGTTATTGATCTTGTTTTCAAAGAATTTAAGTAAATTTTGCTGGCATTGATGTGGAGTTTCTGACAGCAAACAGAATGAAGAAGTTGGGGCAGTGCAAAAAAAAAGCCCTTTAAGCAAAGTAAATTACCTCTGATGGAGAAGCAATTCTGTACTGAACTTGATGAAATACCAGCTGACCAGATGCAGCCAACACAGTCAAAAAGGACAAATAGGAGACTGCCACTTTGTGGTTTAGGTTAGCCTAGTTCATTGTTTAATTCCGAATGATATTGTCAGAACGAGCCCATCATTAGTGTATTGGAATAGAGCCCTTTCAATGAAATTAGCGTCCAGCAAAGTAAAATATTAAATGCAATATTGTGGATATGAATCCAAATATAACAGAACTCAGTACCAAACCTTTTAAATTTTCACCGATTTCTAGATCTAGAAAAGAGTTAGTGCTGAACCATGTGAAAAAACATATTTTTTTCTGTGCTGACATTTTTAAAGATAAATAATTTACTTCTTAACATAACATTAAAAACAACCTGTTTGGTTCTAGCGAAAGAAACCCAATTGTCGGAAATTAATTTTCGTAACAATTTCTTTTTTTGTTTTAGAAAATTACAGGTAAACGAAAACAGTTCCCTCACACACTGCCTGACAACAAAAAAAGTCCTTAGTAATGTTTTAATCAGAAGAAATTCTCATTTACTTTGTCCCCTTAATTCTGATCCTGGGCTCCTACTTATAGAAAACATTTCCAAAAGAAGAACAAATAAAATTCTGTCTTGCTATTGGTAGCAGATCACTAAAAAAACCCTTCACTTTGAACTTAGGATTACTTGCAGTTTTTCCTCATTTTTCTTTTCCTTTATAGGCTACATAAAGCATTCAGTCTTTTGATAAGCAACAACAATTTTAAAACTCCATTAGTTTAATTAAAATCTATGAGAATTATCTCAGCTCTCTGGCATTCTAGTGCTTTAATGCACAGGTAATGTATGAAGGAATGCTTAAGTAGAGTTAAAGTTTTCTTTGTGCTTGTCTTGTTTTGGGGGTTTTTCTTTGGTCCGCTGAAAGGAGATTTCTTCTGGACCTCTTTTCCAGGGAACTTGTTAAGTCTACATAAGATGGTCTGAATCCATATAAACCTTGTCCTGCTTATAATAAATCTAAGACTGAACAACATTTTTCACATTTTCAAAACAGTTATGAAAACTACACTTCCACGTTCATATGCGCTGCTTTCAGATTAGACAGGATTAAATAGTGTCTCTGCCCAGTGTATACCAGGCCAGAAAGGAAATCTATTACTAGAATTTAGGCACAGCAAAATTTGCTCAAAAGTCAAAATACTGCCAATCCAATTCTCTCAAGAGGATTATGGTGACAAAAACTCATGCACTTCTTGATGCTTGTTGTTAACTACTTCATTGTTTTCAAGACATTTAAGAAACTACAATCATATCCTGCACTTGACTTACACCTTCATGTGAATTTTCCATTCTACTCATCTCTATCCCACCTCTCCCTGACACCTTCTGTCCCAAAGTGTATTCCACACATTTTGATTCAGCTGCAACTTATTTGGAAAACATGTAAGGTTCAGTTATTTGGTATTTTTCAGTTTCATCTGTAAAATATTTTTTTTTATTATTGCAGTCATTGGAGTGGATGTAATATCAATTGATTAATCTGAGTAAATGTTCCCATTTGAAACCACTTCTGCCATTGTGCAAAGCTAAGTTCTGAGAAAATGTTACTTGCTTGACATTAATATTTTAGGGGCAGCAGCTGTCTCAAGGAGAGACTGTGTAAGAAATGAACACATGCCAGATATTTGCCTAATTTCAAAATTATAGGACAATATTTAGTTAGATGAAGATGTTTGGAAGGTTTTCCTGGGATGATAAAACATGTATTTGAAAATGTGTTTTCTACAGTTCAGTCTTCAGGATCATGTAGTTTTGAACCAATTGTCTTCAATACTTGAGCACTGCAGTTATACCAAATGCATGTACTAATGAAGTGCCCAAAACTCCCACCAAGATAATCACCATTCAATTGGTAGCTTGATATTCAGTGTCTTTTCTATGACTACTGTCACAGTAACCACTAAAGCAAAAACCAAAACAAACAAGCAAAGAAAATACTCAGGAGAAAAAAAACCAAACAGGATAGTAGTAGCACAGTCACTAGAGCACAAGTCTGAACGTAAAGGTTGCTATTAGCATTTCTTACAAAAATATGAACCTGGGAACTTTCTGACAATTGCCGTACCTTCAGAAAGCTTCACCCACTGTTAAGTTCCCTATGCATGTTTACTTTACACTGTTTTTTGAAAGTGCACATTGAGGGTCACTCTCAATGTACTGGCTCATAACCAGTTTTTTCTAGAAAATACAGAGATTATTTTATCTGTCACTTAAATGCTCCAGATTCTTGTAGGATAATATTTTTTTTAAACTTCCATCAAAATCATTAGTGTTAGCAAAGTTGCAAGTTCTAATGTAAGCAGGCAAACACAATTTAAGTCCTGTAATGACTGCTATACTGGGAGATTTTTAATCCAGTGGTGAAAGTAGCACATAGAATATCTTTACAAACTGCACTATTAACTTAGCTCACTGACATGCTGAAAGGCACTTCCAATCTCTCCAGTAAACTCTTGAGTTGCAGAGACTTTGCAGATGTACAAAATATGGAAAACATAAAGCTTCATCTGCACCTGGGGTATCAGATACAGCAATCAGTTATTTGGGTACATGCATCTGTGCTGAACTGCTGCCACTTGCACAGAAGCAAAGCGCTTGCTCACGTTCCTTCTATCTGCAAGGAAGAGTACGATCTCAAGGCCTTTTTTCTTTCTCCCAAATGTGATTCCTCCTCCCTGTATCTCTCTTTAACTGCCAATGTTTTTGTATAAAACCATCAACCTTTGCAGAACACGTCATGGTGTTTTATTTAGTCTAGTTTTAAATTTCTGTCTAAACCTTGAAGGTATCTATTTTTCATCTCTGCAAATTATCTTACTGCCAAATGTCTCTCAACACTGACTCTTTGCTTCCTGAAGGCTCACCTCAAGATTTTGCTCAATAATTTTCTAACAGTATGTTTTGTGTCTTACAAACTTTTGAAAAAGTACCAATTAAATCAATAAGTAAAACCAAAACCAAATAAAACAAAAACCACAATGGTTTTGTGGAAGCTGATAATAAACGTGGATTTAAAATGTATAAAATGGAAAATAAGTCCATCTGTACACCTAAACAAAACATAATGGTGCATATGTAGCTTTTGAGTAAAATTCTGACTTCTAGAAGCTAAGACAACAGACTAGGCTAGTCCCTAGCCTGTGGAAAACCTGACTTGTCAGAAAAAATATAGGGTTATCCTTACCCTGAACATGCTCTGACAAGACAGGTTTTCAGGCAAACAGTCTGGCCTAGTTCATCCTTGGTACAATGGGAAGTAAAATTACATTGAATTTAGCCCAGTTCTAAATATAACACTCTTCCATTTACACTGTTTCAAAGTGCAAAACAGCAAATGCGGGTTGCATTTACCTCTCATTGTGTGTTTCTTTTTACTCTTGAAGAACTAGGAATCTGTACTACACAGTCTCCATGTCCCTGTATGCCATCCCATGCTATTAGTCTCCAAGATTCCACACACTTCATATAATGTTCTTGGGGTTTTTTCATTTAATAGTGATCTTATTTCTGTGTGTTTTCTCTAAAAACAGAAAAAATCCCTGAAGTGAGACTTCTGACTCTAACTACATAAGCAAAACCCACATCCATCACAGACTTTACCATGCATAATCTTTTGATAAAGATTTACATTTCGTTCTTGGCCCACTGAAGTAAAATTCTCACTTCCAGTTCTTACACAGCTGTTGTGACTTCCACTCTGTAGCCTATATTGGTATAAAGAAAGTCCTGCTATTGATGCAAGTCTGCTCCTCAGCAAAGAATTAAGGATTCAGTAGACGAAAAAGGACAAATAGTGGAAAGCAAAGGAACTTGTGAATATGTTCCATCCTGGAATCTAACATAAATAATGAAGAATTTCTTTCTTCATAATAATATATTTCATAGTGAAAGCGATAAAAATGATTGTTTATAAGATCCTTGACTGACTCTTTCCTTCTCTTGTATACTGATCTCAAAATCTTTCTGCCTTTTGCTGTGAATCCTGCAATTCTATTGTCTTTTTCCTTACAAAATCATTTCTCCAATGAGCAACTTTCAAAGAGAGTGTAATTTTTAAATGATATCTACAAAACAGAACAATTAAATGCAGCTACCCTGTTTTCACTTTCTTCTAGACAGAGCCAAAACTTACAGTCCTGTTTTTTAATCTTTTTTAACATTTCCCTGTCTGTTCCATGATTTCCAAGAAGAAAAACAAGGAAAACAAAATGAAAACCACAGAAAAACAAAATGAAACAAGGTTAACTCATAATTAATGGAAACTATAATAAAATGTAAAATTGAGAATACTGTTTCATATTGGTTTTCAGTTGGTTTGCCTAGATTGCAAAACCTTGAAATGCATTAAGTCTTGGCATCTAAATACAGGAACTGACAACAGTAAAAAACGTTCCACAGCTAATACCCTTTCAGGAGGATATGGTAGCATCCACAAGTCACTATTTCCATTCTTTTTATGGCATTGTGTCACAATTGTTCCTTAGTCATAATTTTAAAGTAATTAATTACATCAGGGATACAAATATGCAAAATGTAAAATGGCAGTGTTGGCATATTTGTCAATAGGGGATCTGCTTCTTACAAATACAAAACATGGGATTTAAACACAAAACCTACTTTAAAAACACAACTATTTCAGAGGCATACAGCACTGAAGTATCAATTGTTCTGCTTTTGATTGTTTTTCTATTAAGACCCTTTATATTTGCACTTCAGTCATCTTATCATTCTGACTTTAGTGGAATTATCATAGCACATTGCCATGATAAGTTTTTTCATGCATATTTTCCCAATATTCCTTGACTTGTCCTACAGCTGAACTAGAGGGACAGGGTCATCCACTATATGAGCAATAAAGGTGAAAAAAACCAGAAATATTAGTAGCAGAAAAAAGTAATATGCAAAAAATACAGATATTGTTGCCTCTTGATTGAAACATCTTAGATTAATTTGATTCTATTTGATTAATTAGATTCTAAAATGTAGATATCTATCACAACACTACTAGTGGTACATCATGAATACTGTGGAATAAATACACAATTTAAGGCAATGAACTTAAACCATCAATCCCAAATCTGCTTTTAGCAGAGAAGAATTTTACTATAAATACTTACACTTTATATACTTATGTCATATAATTTATAAATATGCTAGTACTTAAAATAAATATGATTTTATATGTGAAATAATGATATATATAATACCTTGTATATAATACTTAAGCAATATGAAATTATTATTTTATATGCTTACTATATTTCTTTTATATGCTACTATATTACAACTATTAGCTACCTTGGTGATGTGGGTAGGATTAATATCATTAAATGCAGACAGTGTATGTGGTCACCTGACAATCCTTTATACTCAGTGCTGAGAAATAGTTACTGTTACAGTACTGCTATTTTCATCACAAGTACATATCAGAAAATTTTTTGTTCCACTCCATTCACCATAAAATAAACTTAAGACAAGAAGTTTAGGTTGCTCACATTGTGCACATGGAAAGTTAGAACAGGGTATTTAGCAAGACTGAGCAGTCAATTGCTCTTTAAAGCAGGCAGTCTTACACTACCTGAAATAGCTCCTAATCCACCTGAAAAGATGTTTAAGATGATAT
Organism: Catharus ustulatus; assembly: GCF_009819885.2. Lineage (NCBI taxonomy): Eukaryota > Metazoa > Chordata > Aves > Passeriformes > Turdidae > Catharus > Catharus ustulatus. Next base: position 42,826,651 of record NC_046222.1, read on the forward strand.
ACGATAATGTTTCCAAGATACTATAGAAAAGTTAAACTAAAAATGTTAGTAACTGACATTTCTGCAGCTGATTATGTACTAAGCCATGTCTATTAGGAAAACAGTGCTAAAGTCACAGTCAGAGCAGAAGGAAGCCCAGCATTAGTGCAAGAGCCAAAGCACCAGAACAAATGACACCTCAGATCACTTCACTGTTGTGCCTCATAAAAATCAATCCATCAAATTGCTGTTTGTCATACTACTGGGCAACAAATCCTTTCAAAGTCAGAGGTATGATAAAGATATATCATTTTGTATCAATGCAGATTTTCTCTTTGTTGTCATGATGCAAATTCTTTGAAGTCACAAAAGTGACATTTTCCATCTGTCTTTTAGGCTCCTCAAAAAAGCCATTTTGTACATTTGAATTTGAAAATACACTTAGCTTACTGTACTTTAACACATTTTGGCCATGTCCAAAATAAAAGAACTTCAATAGCATCAAATCTGTTATATTGAGTGAAAAGCAATTTTATCTCTCAAGTTGCCATGTGTATGCTTTGTGTGTTTGCATGTTTTCTACTTCATGAACATTTCAGCATCATCAGGTTTACAGTACATGCTGTACCAAATTCTGATCCCACGATACAGACTGGAAAGCTGGATTAAAAATTAGAAAGCCCTTTAGAGTTAGGAGGAAAAGGAACTCTTAACACCTGCTTCATCAAGTTTACTGCTAAAAGGGTCTCTACAGTATTATTTCTCTGTTTTTAAAAGGACTTTCTACTAGTGGCTGGCATTTTTTTAAAATACAGGGCATGCTGTACTATTTTAGATTCTTTAGCTATGGAAAAGCCTAACTGATTAGACAAGAACTTTTTCTTATGCACAGTATTGCACTACGTAGATAGTGAATCACACTGCCATCACAAAACTGCTTATCATAACACTGATAAGGTCAGATAAACTTTTTCACAAAGTTTGGCTGAAGTCATGATCAATGTTCTTATTGTGTAAGTGCAGCCCATCATCAATTACTCCATGGAACCTCTCTACATACAGACAGTGAAAACCCTCCTGCAAATTCTACTTCCAGCCAGTTTACCAAATTCAGGCCTCAGGGAGTAGAAAAGTTAACACATGGTCAGTTAAATGTTAGCTGGTACATATGCTTGAGCTTGTCCCCTGATGCCATTGATGCAACAGAGTTGCTACCCTGACCTTAAAGCACATGTTAAAACTAGACAAAAGTTACATAATCATTTGGTCAAGTTTGTAACACACTCCCAAGTGTTCAAACAAACGAAGAGTCAGTTCTCACTGATCTGCCGTAATTATTATGTGTTCATGTTGATCTCAGACTTTGGGTTTGGGCAACTACTTATCCTTAGATATCAACAATATAAACAAAGTGCAAATACAAATAAGAGAACGAAAATAAGAAATGAGGCTTTATTATAGGAAAAATAGCATTTGAAATTTTTTGCAGGATTTAGGTAGTTCAAAATTTTCATTACTAGAACTACTGAAAAAGAGACACTTTCAACAAAAAGGCAATAATACAGGCTACCAAGAAATCCTGTGTTAGCACCAGTGTAACTCCAGAATCCCAAAACTGAACACGGGGTTACTGCTCAGGGACAGACATTTCATGGTGGTGTTCCACAAGCATTTTGATCATAGCTGCCTTGCATGGTTTTGCATGAAGGAATCTTTATGACATCAGTAATGACTGGCAATTCAGTCCTTGAAAAATAAAAGTTCATTTATCTTCATTCTCCTCATGCCCTGTTAGAAATATTCTCCTCCATGTTTTGTTTGAATGAGATACATTGGTAGCACTTAAATAATGCCTGATCAATGCCTCCTCAACAGCAGCAAATTACTTCGCAAATACAGGAAGCATTTTGAATATTATTTCTGATTTTTTTTATTTCTATCTCCAAAATGCTCACTTATCACTCTCATCTCACTGACAGGAACAGCACTACTCCATCAGCACAGTGAATCCAATTTTGTTTTCTCAAATTTCGTTACTGAATATAAATAGCAGTAACTTTTATTGTTTTCCTTGTGCTCAAAGGAGATCTTCAAAGCATTTTTAAAAAGGCTTTTCATTTCTCTGTACATTAAGTGAATCTACAGCATACTAGTTATTTGTAAAGGTCCAACAGAAATGTTACCTAGGAAAAAACTTATCTTAGTCCCTTTTCTCCTCCTCACTTGCAGTACTAAATTTTTTTATGTATCATCTGCAATACTACAAGTTCCCAAAGAAAGGATTCACATTTTTGTTTAACTTACTTCCAAATGATGCCAAGAGAAAAACAGGTTTATTGTATTAACATTAACCTTTTCTTCACGTATATACATATGACCACATATGGGGAACTAAAAACCCAAAAGACAGAAAGTATCTACAAAGTCATACATATTACAGAATTCACTGCCAAGAAACATTCTTAAGTAATCTTAAGTAGTTGCATTCAAATGTATGATTAAATCATAATCAGTATATATCAGTATATGTAATTTTTAAATGATTGTTCAGTCTGAGTATTTTAAGTAATCTCTGGTTTTACTTCAAAAAGATTGGATATGGAAAAAAATTAATTTTCTGGATAACACAGGAGTCCATTTTATTCAAATGGAAGTGTTTAACCAATAAAGTATTGTCCTCACATCTGGGGAGGTAAAATAAATGGTTTATGAATAGAAAAATTTCTGGGAAAAAAAAATTACAAAAATTACATGGGCTGCTTGATTTCAAACAGTAAATGCATCTCAGATTACAGAAATAATTAAATAGAAAATAGTCATTTTCCAAGAAATATAATGCTAGTATATTAAAATCTATGCACAAAACCTCGTAACATACAAAAAAAACCCTCAGGATAGAGAAAATCCATGAAATAGCAAAAGCCAGCTATTTCCAATCATGTTTTAATTTCTCATAAAGATCAGTAATGTATGGAAATTATATGAAAAGCAGAGTTTTGACCAGGAATTTTTACTCACAGAATTTAATATCTTATTTGCCCAAATTATTATTCAAAACCCACATGTCTGTAGTAGCACTAAAAATTTTAAAAAGTAAAGAATTCCTTTACACTCAAAGAAATAATGGGCAAGGGGTCATTTCATGGAAGAAATATGTCTCAAATTTATATGATTGTCAGTCTGAAATTTAAACACTATTTTCTATTGCATTTGAAATGCAAATACTCTGCTTCTCCTTACAGAGGAGCAATTTCTCACCATTATTTCTGATATGAATTTTTTTTTAAGTATATAAAGTCCATATAAAATCAATTATCTATCAATAAATGGGATTATTTCAGTGCTGATAATTATATAGTATACTGCAATGAAAATAAGAAGCCCATCAGTCCATCTCTAAGGAACCCCCTGTAGTCTTGCACTTTCTACACAAAAACAGGTACAACTGTGTTCAGTTTGCCAGTGGCCACACTGTTCGTTGCCTAACTTTGCTTCCCATCAGATATCTTTTCTGATTTCAGTCAGGTTTCTGATGTACCTTCTTGAATATTCTTTGAAAATCCTAACTAAAAAACCCAAATCACTTCCTCAACAGATTCTCAGTCTGTGGATTCATTTAAAAATTAAAATTAAGAAGTTGCTATGTAAAACCTAAGACTTTTCTTTATGACTTTGAAAATGTAGACTTTGAATAGTCTATGAAAACAACTTTAGGATGTTCCTTGTATCAAGTTATATTCCTTTTTAACATTTTTCATTAAAATCATTCTGCTGAACAGTAATATAATATGTTTTTGAGCAGGTTCATCTGCTACAAACAGAACTGGGTACTAAAATAAAAAAGAGATGAAATCTAAAATTGACAGAATCAAACACAAAGAAAATATCACAACATTATTATATAGGTAAAAAGCAAAAAAAAAAATTTATTTTAAAGTATGGTACTCATAAATTACACTATACTTAGTATTAAAATTTCAGCTCCCTGACTTTTTTTAAAAAAATATTTGGCTGGTTTAGCAGAACATAGCAAAAAAATGTGAAGCCAAACCAAGAGACAAACTAACAGACTCAGTGAAACTTAAATGTATTCCTGCAAGTGACTTAAGAGCTTTGCAGCCTAACACAAATATTTCTAGTAGTTTTCTCATGAAACTCATTGAACACATTAGAGAAAACGTGGCACTGGTTCAAAAGTTCTCTTAGACCACCAAGACCACTTTGCAAATATTTAATGTTAAAGGAAGAACATGAGCATATGCTTAAAGTGGAAAGTAGCAGCACAGTGAAACAAAAAACCTAATTATATTATTATGTTAAGCTTTTACTTTTCCAATATTCCCCTTTTCATTTGGAGAGAGAAAAACTCCATAAAGTAAAAAAAAATATGCATCACAACAAGAAAATACAGGATGCAGGCTTTATTTTAAGGAATTCTATTCATTTGAACAGTGGTTTTGTTAAATACATGGAACAGAAATTTGAATATCCTAGTTCTGGCAGAATCAGATAAAAATCAAAACAGGAGACAAAGCCTAAAAAGTAGAAGGCTTTGTTTTACTGCTTTATCTGTTGAACCAGTCTGTTCTTGTATTCTTTAAAATCTCAGTGGAGAAAGTGTATAATATAATATATATAATAAATTTTAAAATAATCATAGGTATTGTTACTGTTTCATTAAACTTGCAGCTTAACTTTGCAATTTAATGACTATTTCGAACAAGTCAAACACATTTATTGTTACTATGACTTGAAATAGTTCAGTAAAATTTTAAATACTTCCATAACTTCCAGGACACCAAAACTCAGCAACTTGAAAGCAAGAAAAATTTCTATACTTCAAAAAGAGAACAAAGACAAAATAAGTTCTTATCTGCCTATCATTAGTTCATACCCACAATATTTTCCTTTGAACACCATTTATACTTTTTAAAACAAGTTGTGTAATGCACAAAATTTTTATTTAACTCTGCCTACCTGGAAAGATTAATTGATAAACAGTAAATAATAAATAGCAAAAAAGTAAAGTAAACCAAATAATACTAGAAAAATCAGCTAAGGAAGAACTTTGTCAATATCCACTGTAATATTTAAACAGAGTTGATAAAACAAAATAAAGATTCACTATAGTGATAATATTTATAAAAATGAGCAATAAATAAACAGCATGCCCTAGTGTCTAGAGGACATATTTCAGATAATTAGGAACAATGGCATCATATAGTACCTTCCATTGCCCTTTTAAAGAAGACTTTACAACTTCCACAGGTAAGAACTCCATAGTGGCAACCTGAAGCCTCATCACCACAGATGAGACAAATCTTCTGGGGTAGTGATTCGAAACTGAACTGCGAACTTTGGCTGGTTTCCGTATCTGGCCTTGAGAAGAAAAAGAATTAAAAGAAATGAAAGATCTAGTTTTGTGCAGTTAGCTACTTACCTGTATTCTTGAGTTTTATATTAAAAACTTCATTTCAAAATGTGTAATCAAGGTACAAAAGGACATAAAAAAAAAACAAAGTATGATTGCCTTTCTGCTTAATGGTTTGTCTCTACTATGGTAATACAGGAAAGCATTGCCAAAAAAAAAAAAAAAGCATAAAGTTATATTTTAAACCATTTAGCAAAAAAGGTACCATCTAGACACTCTGTTAAAATGTTCATCTTCCTCAGATCAACAACTCTTGTTAGTGGAGTCATAGTGATGATTTTTTTTCCTGTACAGAGACAGAATCAGACAGATATCAACTGAATTTCAAAGGCCTCTTTCATATTGGAAATGTGACATTTCATTTCAACTGGAAAAATCTTTAATAATCAGTTTTTCACCCCCCATTCAGCTGCAGCGTTCTCAATAGTAACTAAGTGTGATGGGGATATCAAGGATATTTCCAATTTGTCTCCAAGAAAAGGCAGACTAATCTAGGTTAACCATTGCATTTACTAAAAGAAAGGGTTTCCATTGGAACTGTAACATTGCATGCACCTTTCGTTGAATCTATTTCTAGGTAAAGCACATCTCGGCACGATAAGTGCTCCATTTCATTCTAAAAAATCAATATACAAGTGTTTCAGTTTTCTTTTTCGTGTGAAATCAAATGCCTTTTGTGGGGTTTTTTGGTTGGTTGGTTTTGGTTTTGGTTCGTTTGTTTTTCAAATCGGGAACAGTGTTTTGGGAAATAGTTAGGTATTGAATAAGGTATCGCTGGAACTGAGGGCAAGCTAAAAATCTGCACACTCTCCTCGGGGCCGGGCACTGGCTCGGACACCGGGTGGCTCCGAAGTCCCGCTGCGATAACAAAGCAACATCCCTGGAGCATCACCGTGCCCAAAGCCGCCAGGTGCCACCTGCGGAGCCGGGAATGGGAAGGGGCTGCAGGCACTATCGAAAAGCCCAAAAAGGCCAGCTCAAACTTCGCCCGTCCTTCCCTCAGCATCCCGTTAGTGTCCCCCCGAGCCGCCCACCGCGCGGCACGCCGGAGGAGGATGAGGAGGAGGATGAGGAGGAGGATGAGGATGATGAGGGTGGGATGAGCGGAGCTCTCCCCCGCGCAGCGCGACCCGCCGGTCCCGTCCCTCAGCGAGCGCCCCGCCGCCCCCGCCTTACCGCGCGTAGCCGAGGTAGGGCGGGCAGAGCTGGGGTAGGCCCTCCTTGAGCACGGCGGCCGGGAAGCCCAGCGGCTGGTGCCCGTTCAGCCCCAGGGCTGGGTAGAGCCCCGGCGGAGCGGCCGAGGTGGAGGGCAGGCTGTCGGGCGGCGCCGCCGGCCCGTAGGCGCTGGCCAGCAGGGTGGGCTCCGCCTTGTAGAGGACGCACTCCAGCGAGGGCTCCTGCCCGGCCCGCGGAGCCTGCGGGTAGTCGTGGCAGCCCGCCGCGGGGGTGGCCCTGCCGCCCGGGTAGCGGGCGGCGAGGCCGAGACCCTCCTCCTTGATCTTCATTACGGGCTGGATGTCGCCGTAGGCGAAGGGCCCGTCCTTGGCGTCGGGCGGCGGGAAGCCGTAGGCCGGCAGGTCGGGCGCGGGGGGCGAGCAGCGCGGCACCGCGCCGCCCTCGTACTCCGCCCCGTCCAGCAGCTGCCGCGTGCGCGAGGCCAGGAAGGCCGAGTTGAGCGGCAGCAGCGGCACGTGCAGGTATTCCTGCCCCGGGTCCCCCGCCCGGGACACGCCGGGCAGCGCCCCGGCACCGGGGACATCGCCCTTGGGCTCCGCGGCGGGACCCTCCGCGCCTGCCCCCGGCCCCGCCGGCCGCGGCTTAGCGGCGGGGGCCAGGGCGTCACCGGGCGGCCAGAGCGCCGCGGGCCGCGGCGGGGGCTGCGAGGGGCCCGGCGGCCCCGGGGCGGCTTCGGCCGCCTTCTGCGAGGGGCCGCTGCTCATCGGGCCGTCGGGCGCCTCCTCCGCCTCGAAGAAGGACCAGGGCGCCGCGGGCACGGTGGAGCTGGCATGAGCCGCTGGCGCCAGGAAGGTGTCCAGGATGGGGTCGAGGGGGTCCTTGACCGAGAGGGAGCCGCTCCCTGGCTGGTAGGAGAGGGAGTCCCGGCCGTCCTCCTGCCTCGGATACTGCTGCTGCGGCTCTTCCTCCTCCTCCTCCTCTTCCTCCTCCTCCTCCTCTTCCTCCTCCTCCTCCTCTTCGCCCTCCTCCTCGTCGCTGCTCTTGGGGTAAAGCAGCCTGTCCAGGGAGATGTCGATGGACTCCGCTTCCTCGCGGAAGGGATCTCTGCCGGGCTGACTCTGCAGCAGGACCGCCCCGTCTGTGGCAGGCGGAGGCGCTCTGGGCTCCTTGGCTTTCACCTCGGTCATGCTGGCCCGGGGCAGCGATGGACGCCGGCGAGTCTTCGGCAGCGGCAGAGTGCGGGCAGCGACGGGGTGCGAGCAGCCGGACGGCTCTTTACATCCCGGACGTGCCCGCTGCGGCGGTACCTGCTCACATGCTGCTGCTCTCGGGGACACGGCTCTGCCCCGGCCCCCGCCGCCGGGACGGGGGTGGCTCGGAGCCGGGGGCGGTGCAGCCTGGAGGGGGGAAACGATGGGAGCGTGTGCGGGAGGCGTGCAGGAAGGCAGGGTGCCTGCCAGGCTCCGGCGGACAGGCTGACTCCGCGCTCCGCTCGTCCCCCGACTGCTTCCCACCGCCCGAGCGGGCTGGCCGCGGGCTCCACGCCCCTCGCCCGTCCCTCCCTCCCTCCCCGCCCACCTCGCCTCCAGCCCCGTCCCTTACCGAGGGTCTGCACCGGCTCCCGCCTCCCGGTCCCACGGCTCTGCGCTGCCTCTGGGAACCGCTGCTCCTCCAGCGGCACTTCCATCGATCGGCTCCTCCTCCGCTCCGCCTGTCCCCCTCCCATCACTCGCCGTGCCCGCATCCCTTTCCCATCGCATCCGGCCCCCTATGCCTTAGGTCAGCGGTTTTTGGCTTCTCCTGATCATTGCCCTGTTTTCTCATCCCTTTCCCCCACCTCTTGTGCGCTTCACCATCCCAAGAAGTGGGAGTAGAGGGCACTGAGCAGAGGGCACAAGCCCCAGGTTAGGTCTCTGCTTTGGAGAGCAGAGAGAAAGACAAGCTTTACTTTTTTGTAGTGACAGCTCCCTTTCTGTTTTTTACTGTCCCCCTTCAGACGTTCAATGTAGTTTTTCGTGATTAAGCTCTGTTCCAAAACCCCTCCTGATACAAAATCAATTTTCCAGTAGCAAGGAAACCAAGGCATTGTGAAGTTCTTTATGAGACATTGTGGGACGTCAAAGCATCCTTTACACCAAGAAGCACGGGTTTTCTGCAAAAAGTAGGCCATTCATTACTTCTAAATTTTAATTACTTCGTCAGGGAAATAAGAGGACATTTAAAAAGAGCTGACTGACCAGCCTGCATATAGCAGGTTGCAATTCAGCCCAGGTTAGTTCTGACCAAGAAGCTGTCACCAGCTAATTGCTGGCATTTTTTGCAAAATGCTGGCTTTGTGGTAGAACCCATTCAGCTCAATAAGACAGCTACTAACATGAGGAAAACACTACCCCCCCCCAAAAAAAAAAACCAAAAAAACCAACAACAATGCAACCTTTATTACCTTTAATTTAAGTAATACATTTCAGTATATAGAAATCTCAGGAAAGAAACTTGAAAGATACAGAGAATAAGTTGGTGTAGGAGTAGTCCTGACTTTAAGTAGAATCAGTATATTTAGTGATAAATAAAGTGTGCTGTTAAATGCTTGGTTATGCCCTGTAGGTGTAACATGCTTTTCTGAAAGAAAAACAGCCTGCTTTCAAAAAAACCCCTCTGATCGCCACAAAATAGCTGCTTTTGTTTTACTTTCCAAAAATCTTCAGACTGAAAGGGGCAGCTTCTCAGGGAGAGAAACATAACTGTTGGAAATTGTTTCAGTTTTATGAAATCATATCTGCTTTTTTATTTCTTTAAGAATAAATAGAATATTTTTTTGGTATTCGAAAGAATTGTGGCAGTGTGATAATAAATATAATTTTAAAACTCAGGTGTTATTGTGGGCACCTCTATACACATTTAGGAGGTTCAACAGAGTGATACATTTTCAAGTACACTTGTTGAGTATAGGAATATTTCTTGAATAGCAGTGTTTCTGTTGCTGTTGTATGGGAAAAAACTGTTTGGCCAGCAAGTATCAGGAGTTGAAGATGTTTGCACAAAACCTATCACTGGAACCAATGTTTAAAGAATTATTTAAGAGGTGCTATCCACTTCTGTAATGACATGACATTAAAATAATTTGAAGTGCTTCACTGACTAATGAGTCTCTGTTTTTCATGCTACATTTCTCCCTTCTCCCAAACCTGCCTTTTCTCAGAGGAGAGAGAAGTTCATCTCTGTTTATCTCCATGCTCATTTTGGTTTTCCCCTGATGTTGCATGTTTAGTCAGCTGGTTGTCATACCTTTTGATTGCCACTGCCTTGCTTTCTCATTTCTACTTCCACATATGCACACAGCATTCATGGCCTGCATCTTTACAAAAATGTGCCCCAAAGACATGTTGCCTTACAGTGACTTCCCCCCTTCCTAGTGCTTCTGGACTAGGAGAGGTAAATCTACACCTACATATTTACCAGAAATATAAATGTTTACTACTTACATTATTTTTCTAAATGTCAGCAGTTAAATGTTGTCCAGATTTTCTGCTGTGCTTCCTAATTTCATTTTCATGACCTGACAAATGTACTCAAATCTTTAATGGTAACAGTGATTGTAATGAGTTGTCATTGCTTAAGGAAAATATTTGGGGTTCTTTTAGAAATTTATTGGACCTAAGTGAGTGGATTTTAATTTATATTGGCTTCACACTATTTCTATGAACTTTCACTAGAAACTTTTGCTATTTTCTTTGCATTATTCTGTCTATAACCCTTGTGCCCCCTCTTTGGAAGTGTTCAAGGTCAATAGTGGGGTTTTGAGCAATGTGATCTAGTGAAAGGTGTACCTGCCCCTAAGAGGGGATTTGGGATTATGAAGTCTTTAAGGTCCCTTCCTACCCAAGATGTTCTACTATTCATTTGTTCCTTTTGCTCTTAGATTTTCTCCCATCATTTGGAAGCTTTCCCTGATATTGCTATGGTACAACAAGTTTTTCAAAAAGAACACTTCAGAGTATGCCTTATCATTTTTTTTTGCACTCCACTCTTGTAATTTCTTAATTTTCATTTATTCACTTTGTTCTTATGTCAATCAACATTAAAGAAAAATAGGTTCTGTATGGTGTACCTACGGCCAGTTATCATTTGCAAGCCATTAAAATTGAAACTGATGTTTTCAATTCAGACCTAAAAATGACTGGTTTTATATTTGGCAATATTTTACTGAATATAAAGTTTTCAAAGAGCAAACAGTATGAAAGTACTTATGAACAGATCTATTTTGAACCCAAAAGTAAAATATTGGAGAGGTGATTGATACTCTTGCATTTTTTAAAATTATATCGGAATCTGAAAATATATCTGAGAGCTCGAATAAGTTGTGTCTATTTTCTTGCTCTATTCAAGAGCTGTCGATGCGTAAAAGCTGCACTGAACAAAATTTCTCATCCCTCTTGCTTTTCAACACAATTCTCTTCTAAAATGTGAACCAGAATAGCAACAGAGTTGTACTGAGAACTCCCACTGTGATGATCTAGATTTGTACTTAATTTTTTAAGTAGTTCCTGAGCTCTTGTTTGACCATTCAGCCATTCAACTGTGCATTTCTAAGCAGTAAAAAATTTTGATGGACACTTTGAAACATTTCTAATGGTTTTGGCTTAAATAAAAAGACAACATTGCATGAGAAACATGACAAGTACACAGCCTCCTAAAACAATACAAATATCAAAATCACAGACTTTTTGTATTATGACTTCTTCTTTAAGTGTGGGCTGAAGGTCAAAAAGATCTAAGTTCCTTTTCTCACACTAAAGTGTTCCATTTGTACGTCAAGATTGCTCCATATAAACAGTGAGTGAGCTGGTGTTTAAATCTGGAAAAGGACAGATTGATTACACTGAATTAGTATCTTAGTCCATAAAGACCTTTCTTACAACATTGTTCTGCACAGCCTGTTGGAGAACAGAACTTAGAAGTTAAAAATAGTGGTTTCCTTTTCTTCAGTTAATCAGTGGCTCACAATTTTTTACTATTATTTTTTAAGATATAGTACCACCAAAAATGTGATTCACTTCTTATAAAGAGAGGAGGAGAGACTGCTTCAAAGAGTTTATGAGTTCATGATCAAAACTAAAAAGCAACTGGCATAAGGAGCGACTTAGAGGCTTTTGCTTCTGTCACAGAACAGAAGTAGCATTTTTATTTTTATAAAAATAGGTGTCTGCAACTGCATGAAAAGCCCCACATTTCAGCGTGGAGTGTAGAGGATAAGAACATAGTACTGTCATGCAAATAACAGCTCATTCTTGTTCTGTTACAATTTTTGGGGACATGTCTTTCCACAGCTTGATCCCTATTCTGTAAAAAATTTAGGCCCCAGTCAGCAGGCTGAGTTTCACTTACATGAGGGTGCCAACAGACATGAAATATGCACTTCTCAGAGATCATGTTTTTCGAGTAGCAGCTAAGTCATGGAAGCACTCAGCATCACGAATATGATTTGATGGTAACTGTTCACATCTGAACCTGGTGATTAGGCTTCTATAGTCAGGTAAGAGTCATAGATGTCTGTAGGGACCATTTCTCTGGAACTCTTCAGACACTTTGTGTCTTAATAAAGACATAAAGGACTTCTTTGTTCTGAAGCACTCAAAGAGCCATGATTTTTTGGCAGTGCAGTGTCGATGCCTAAATGAAGAGGTATGAATAGAGTCCTAAATCCTTAAAATGAAGTATCAACGTGTTCTCCTGCATTGTTTAAAATCATAGTTTCAGAAATAACACTGTAAGCATACTTTGATTTCCTCTGAGCAAGAGCATGCCACACTGTAATTAATCTCTGTGGTCTGTTTTTAGGTGCTTTGTTGACTTAAGCTAAACCATCAGATTTATTAAAAGCTGTCAAAAATATTGGTTTACTAAATGCAAGGGTGTATTGAAACACATTGTAAGTGTAAAAGGGATTGGAAAACAGCAAGGTATGTGGCAAGGAAGGTAAGCAATAGAGCTGTAAAAGATGAGGGAAAGGAAGCTAATCACAGTGCATGTTACATAATTTTTTGCTCTCAGGTGCTAAAGTTCCCACAGTGATAATAGCAATATGGGAGGTGCAGTGAACTGTGAGACACTTTTACCTTTATAAATTCTCTAGCGGGAGGAAACAGATGAGTATTGAGTTACAGTCATGTAAGTGGTAATTGTTTCTGCTACAGGAGTCATATATTTTATTTATTGTTCTTTGTCTGTTTATGTTTTGGCCAAAGCTCACTGAAATGCACAATATAATACACTTGTAACTGAGCAAACAAGCAGGAGCATGAGGAGTGGAAATAAAAAAAAGAGAAATGAAGCTTTCTGCCTTTATGCCCCACAGAGAATGTCATTGCTTGCTGGATCACATCCTCAAAAACTTTCTCAAATATTCTGTCAATGACCTTGAGGTATCAAAGGCCACATGCTGCTTCCCTCAAGGCCTAGCTGGAGGACTTTTACCCAAACGCACCATCTTCCTCAAAGTGGTTTTGTTCCAGGCCAGCCTCAGGAAAAAGAAATAAAGGTTGATTTATATTAAATATGATATTCAATTATCTGTCTATATGAAATACATATTTTATATAAATATCTTAAGTGGTCGTATAAAGATGATTGAACCCAGTGCTGCTGAGTGGAGCAAGCTGACATTATACTACTCCCAGCAGTATAATATTCATGAAGTTGCAGCAAATCTTGTTTGCTGGCTGGAGAGTAGGAAGTTGCAACCAGTGATATTAAACAGCTATTAACATTTCTGAAATTCAGAAAGAAGTAGTCAGTAGATCTTCAGAAGTATTAAAACTAATATGCTGATTGAATTGTGTGTCCTAAGTAATCATAGAAAATAAGGTGACAACTGGATAGGGCCTTAGGAAATACACAAGTAAGTTTGGTGATCCAGATTTATGTGGAAATGCTTTTTAACACAGAGATAAAAGAGGGTTGAACATAACTACTGCACTTCCTTAAGAGTTCAAAAGCTGAATAAAATATAAGCAATCTTGAAGCTGAGTCACACTGTAAGTGGAAGTAGGAATAATTTTCTTTTACTTTGGTGCAGCCTTTGCTACCAGCTTCAATTTCATAACAGACATCCTTCCTATGTAAATTCAAGGTATCTTAGCAAGGACTGCTTTCCCATCAACTTGGTATATTCCCAAGCTTTTCTTCATGTTTCTATTTGTACTTTTATTGTCCACCAGGAACTTGGTTGTCCCATGAAAAGCTGACTCTTCAGCCTTGAAATATTCACGGCCTGCTCTGAATTATCAGTTTTTCATAACCACTTGTTAACAGGAGGTGTGGCAACACTGTATTTATAATTGCAGAGAACAAAGGCAAATACAGGGTCCTGCACCTGGTCCAGGCACCAGCACAGGCTGGGTGTGACCTGCTGGAAAGCCGCTCTACAGAGAAGGACCTGGGGGTCCTGGTGGACAGCAAGCTGTCCCTGAGCCAGCAGTGTGCCCTGGGGGCCAAGAACACCAATGGGATCCTGGGGGCACTAGGAAGAGCAGTGCCTGCAGGTCAGGGAGGTGATCCTTCCCCTCTGCCCAGCCCTGGTGAGGCACATCTGGAGTGCTGTGTCCAGCTCTGGGCTCCTCAGGACATGGAGTTCCTGGAGCAGGTCTAGTGGACAGTGAAAAAGATGATGAGGAGTCTGGAGCATCTCCCTTAGAAGGACAGGCTGAGGATGCTGGGCCAGTTCAGCCATAAGAAGAGACACTTGAGAAGGGACCTCACCAATGTATACAAATATCTGAAGGGAGGGTACCAAGAGCATGGATCAGGCTTTTTTGTGGTGCCAAGTGATAGAAGAGGCAACAGGCAGAAACTGCTGCACAAAAGTTCCACCCGAAAAAGGAGAAGAACTTCTGTATTCTGCAGGTGACTGAGCCCCAGAAGGGTTTGACCAGAGAGGTTGTGAAGTCTCCTTCACTGGAGATAATAATCTGGACACAATCCTGTGCCACATGCTCAAGGATGACCCTGCTTGAGTAGGGAGGTTGGACCAGATGACCCGTTGTGGTCCCTTCAAACTTTACTCATCCTGTTATTCTGTGAAAAATGTAACTGTATGGTGAAGAATTAATACAATGTATGAGGATTATCTGTGAAGGTGTCCGTGTGTTTGGCCATTCTGGGTAGAAATACTAAGATGCAAAGGAAGGTGCCCTGTGACGTTAAAATTAAGCAAAGACTGAGGCAGAAGTCCTTCACATTTTGAAAGATTCAGTTCTATCCAGAAGCTGCATAATAGTAGAATCTATCAAAGTATTGCCAACAGTTTGTGAGTCAGCCAGGCATTAAAGAACTGGAATATTAGACTCTGAATTTTGCATCAGATACTTGAATGCTATCAATCAGCACACCTAAATGAGATCCAGTGGAGGGACTAGCTTGAAAACTGTCAAGGGACCAATATTCTTTAATTCCCCCACTTTAAAAGTTCCCTTAAAGTGTGTTACTGAAGGGTAATAAATGCCAGGTTGTTGTTTCCTAAAAAGCCTAAAGGACTATCACATTTTTTGGGTCTGGATACTTGTCTAAATAGTTAACTGCTGAGAAAGTGTCAGACAAAACCAGTACTTCACATTGGACTGACTGAAAAGAGATAACTTGTTCTGAATTTTTGGGAAAGGAAGCATGACTCTGAGTCAAGAGCAGAAAAGTATTGTCAATAAACCCACAAATGGAGATTTTTCATGCAAACATTGTACTTAAACCTCATCAGATTTTATTTTATTACTCATTATTGAATAAAAAAGAGCTGCTAGGCACTGATTTGGATGTAAAATGTTTAACAGCAGGAAGTGAAGGGAAAATATACCCCTGCAGGATCATGATTGCTCCATTTCTTAAATGACTCAGAGAAAATTAAATTTCATCACTGAAATTTAACATTACTACATGCCATTTATAAATTAAATCAATAGTGAAACTTGTCTGGAATATGAAAAATAAGATGTCACCTCTTTAATTAAATGGGATCTTTTGTAAGGTGTGTAGGCTGTCTAAACTAAACTGGAATAAATCCTGGGCTGATTTGCTACTGAGCAAAACCTTCAAGTTACACAGCCTATTTTCATGTTCACCCAAAATAACAATTTGCAGATGAATCCCTTAACTAGACACGGAAAGATGTGAGAGACATGGTTCCCTGTGCTAACTCCAAAAAAGAAAACTTATTCATGTCAGTGAAGGGCACAGACTTTCTCGTGCTGATTTTGACAAGCTCTGGCTAAACTATTCCTTTGTCAGATAGTCTTGTTAGTTCTGTTATTACTGGTAATTCCTGGTGCTGTGTTCATCCCTAGAGGTGTCTGCTACTGATGAGAGGCCCCAGTTCTATGTTAAGTATTTAACAGAAAAAAAGACGTCTTTAAAACCTCTCACAGAAAATTATATTAAGTTAAAGTCATCTAAACAAAAGACAAATGTTAAGATCATAGTGCTGTTTGTTCTAGTAATAAAGAACATGTCAGGGAGATGTTCACTTAATACAACTCTAGAGGAAGACAGAGGCCTGCTACAGTTGTTAATCAGTCTCCTCTAAACTACAGTAAATTCACGAATACAAGCCGCACTGAGTATAAGCCGCATCTCTGGGTGTTGGCAAATATTTCGTTTTTTGTCCATAAATAAGCTGCACCCGAGTATAAGCCGCTCTGTCGTTCGCAGCGAGGACCCGCGTGCAACAAAGTTGCCAAATAGTAACAGAACGGCGGCAGGGCGAGGTTTACTGGCTCAGCTTGGGCTGTGCAGGCTCAGCCCGCGAGGGGCTGCTGACGGGGTCAGGTAGCCCAGCCCGGCGCTGCCGCTCGGCGGGGCTGCTGGGGCCCAGCCGCCACTGCCACTGGGCTCGGTCACCACGGCCCGGCGCTGCCCTGTGGTGGCAGGCAGGGACGGAGCCCCCCTCGCTCCTGCGGCGGCAATGGTGGGCGGGGACAGAGCCCCCCGCCCCCTCCCAGAGCCGCGGCAGGGGTGGCCCGGGTCCCCCGCCGCCTCCCAGAACCGTGGCAGTGGCGGCCTGGGTCCTCCGCCGCCTCCCCGAGCCGCGGCAATGGCGGCGCGAGGCCCCCCCTTCTCTCCCCCGGGCTGTGGCAGAGGAGGGAAGGAGGGAGCTCTCCCTCCTCTCTCCCCGCCCGCCGTGCTGCCTGCAGGCAGCCAGGCTCCACCCGCGGCGCAACAGAGTAACAATTTGTAACAATCGCAAAATGCCGACTTTGCAGCTGCTCAGTTCGGCGCTCTGACTGGGACTTCTGAGGTTGTAAATGTCAGAAAATTATTCACATATTAGCCGCTCCTGAGTATTAGCCGCATTTCCGGTTTAGGAGCAAAATCTTAGTCAAATTGGTGCGGCTTGTATTCGTGAAATTGCTGTAATCTCAAACTGCCTTAGAAATTCTGTCCATAACACATCTTGCATGGATATTGTAGGGTGTGATTTTCTCTTGACTTCTGCTGTCCTTAGGCTAAAAAATGATAGCTACATTTTCATTTTAGAGGGCCAGTGCATACACAGGGTAACCTAAAACAAACAAACAAAAATTGCATACTGTGCTGCTAACTGTGGGGCTCTTTGGCATGAAATTTAAATTTAAAAAAAAAATGCTATCATTGCTCATGGAAAAGTACATCAGTGAGATAGGAACAAGGTTACCAGAGTGGTGGCAGGAGGAAGGAAGGAGGTGATGCACAGGAAGGAGAGGAAGGAGAGGACCGTGGCCAATGCCATGGTTACGTTTTTGGGTACTCATGGAAGTTTCTGCTGCAGAGACAGAAGCCTGGCTGGCTTTATTCTATCATAATCTGTTCATTCTATTATTTTGCAAGACTTATTCCCTACAAATCTCATGTTGAACCAGAACCTCTAGACTTCTGCAATATTACTGACAAGTAGACTGCCACAAATCTGCTAACATTAGCCTAAAAATCTGAACAGAGAGATTAGATAGAAATCTGGGCTGAAATAGTATGTACATTCAGTTTTTAATAGAATAAAATCAATGAATGAATAATACACTTACTCTGAGCTATTGGAAGTCACCAGTAAAACAATATAAGCATTAAAATTTTCTTGCATTTTATATGGTTTTATAAATTATATATTATACAAACATGTCTATTATAAATGTTTATATAAATTTAATGTAAATGATATTAATGTATTAAAGTCCCCCAAATTATTACTGTGGATTTAAAGAATATTCTTAATATCCTGACCCTACCCAGTGATGTCCAAACTGTATCATTCCTCTCAGGAATAAGAGAAAATTTTCCTCTTTGGCCCAGAAACAGAATGTATAAGCGATATGCACAAAATGGTTTGTTAAAATCTACCAGCAAGACAGGCACCATTTAAGGTTAAAACTATAACTCAAGCTTTTCTTATTTGACTTCATATCAATTCTTTTATTTGTACATTTTTAAAATCAGTAAATGACATACTTTCCTTTGGTTTTTACCTCTAGCTTTTATTGCATGAACATTTTGCCACGAGTTGTATTTGTTCAAACTCTTTAGTGTGTTTGCTTTCTCAGTTGTCTTTCTCCAGTCTTTCAAAACACAGTGTTTAGTCCTGATTTTCAAATGATGAAAAATTACTGACAGTGTATTTGGGGGAAGGTTCATCTATTACAAGAGTTGCAAAATAAAAAGCATGATGAGAGAGTGATGCATTTGATATGACAGTTATCAGAAATTATCTGTATTCTAGAAAATGAATATTTCGAGGTTAATGCATGATGTTTACAAAATACTTTTTTTTCATGTGCCTTGTTATATTCATCCTTTTACAAAGAAATAGGGAAAATGAATATGATGAAAATCACTGTGTCTGATCCTAAAGGAAATCTTAATTGGAGCCACAGCTCTGTGATTTAGGCATCATTATGAAATCAAAGCAAAAGCAGTTTTTGAGTAAGCAAATCATAAATGCAAATTCAATCTTAAACCAGAAAATGATCCTGACATATTTAGATGCCTCTTGTAGACTGATATATTCATCATGCTGTCTGTTACTAATGCAGGACTTCTCTCCTCAGAAAGGTTTCTGTCTCTGGTATAAGCCTCAGCCAGTAAATGCTCCAAAGCACTAGCAGTTGTTCTGAAAGGATATGAAGAATGTTCCATTTCACCAGAACGTAAAAAAGCTTTCAAATAGAGCAGAATGCAATTACCCAAATAAGAACCAGGTCACAGCACTAGAACTGCTGCCCTGACCCATACAAAAGCAGCAGTTGTTTTCTTTTTAAAATGATGACTGATATTAAAGATGCGACATAGTGACTCAATAGATATCCACACCTGAACAGTAGTATCAAAAGTAATTTTTAAGGAAAAAGTTATAAATATTCATTAGGTCTGACAGTTGATTTCTATATATTTATCACTCTGAGGCCTTATATAATCAAGAATGCAAGAATTATGAGGACAAGGAGCAAGTAATCAAGATGCAATTTAGCCTATCACACAAATAAGGAAATGCAGCAATGGAAGCAGACTAAGTTTTTCCTTGTAATTCTTCCAGTCTATTGATGGCTCAATGCCACCATGGTCTGAGTTTTGAACTTATAGTATTCTGTGAAAATAGTTTTTTCTTGGACTGACCATGTCATTTTTAAAAGATAAGAAATTAATCTCACTGAAACTGAACTTTCTTATCAAAGACAGTCGTCTGAAAGTTAATCTGAACAAAATCCCCCAAACCTTGTTTGTAGAATGTGTGTGCTTTTTGATTTTAAGTGTTTCATAGTGTAAAGCCTTTGTTACAGCTCACCCATTAGGAGAGGTGGAAAAACAGCCTACTGGTTCTGGAAACATAACTCATAGACAAGTGATGATGTGACAGGGGTCACAATATAGGTTGTAAAAATAGATGTACTGAAATGGAAACTATTTTTCTTCCTTTTTGAATTATTGTAAGAGTGGAATATTACAATCCTAAAAATTCCTATATGTTTTATTTCTCAGGGAAAAAAATCCCACAAACAAACAAACAAACAAAACAACAACCCCCAAAACAAACAAACAAACAAACAAACAAACAAACAAACAAACAAACAAACACAAAAAAAACCCCAAGATCAAGTAAAAAAAATGTCCTGGTAGCAGATCTGAAATCTTTTAATAGAACATATTGAGTGTTGAGAGTGTGGACTGACATCCAGAAAACTCCTGCCCAAATTACAGAACAAGGAATCTTCAGTAAGAAACATCTATTTGTTGAAGTAATAAGTAGAAATGTACTCTCTCTGCCTGTCCTGAACAAACTGGAAAACTTTCTAAATGTCTTTGATCTCTTCATGTGTAAAAACACATCACAGGTCTTGTGCAGTTCCAGTTTACCTGGGCAGGGATAAATATTTGATAAAAAACCAGGAAGATGCTTTGATTAACTAAAACCAAACCCAAGGCTAAACAAAAAAAACCGAAACAAAATGAAACAAAACAGAACAAAACAAAACAGTGACTGCCATGGTCCTCATGGAGTATACTGCCCTTGGAGCAAGGAAAGCCAGTGTCACCTTGGGCTGTAAGAAAGTGCAGCCAGTGGGCACAGGAAATCATCCTTCCACTTCCCTTGTGTCTCCAGTCATGGGATACATCTGGAATGCTGCTCCCAGTTCTGGCCTCCCCAGTACAAGTAAGACATGGGTGTGCTGGAATGAAATTTGTGGAGGCCACCAGTGGTCAGGGAGCCAGAGCACTAACTTACAAGAAGAGACTGAGCAAGTCATGGTTGTTCAGTCTGAAAAAGAGAATCCAAGGGACAAATCTTACTGCTGTCTACAATTACCTGATCAGAGGATATCAAGGAATTAGGCTCCTATTGGAGGTGCACAGCAATAGGAAGTGAGACTTGAAAAATTCCAGTTAGACTTTTTATTTTTAAATACCAGAATATTTTCTCTGAGAGGCAATGTTGTCTTCCTTAGAGGTGCTCAAAATTCAACTGGACAATTTGAGGACCTTGGATTAGGCAGCCTCCTAAATTATTCTGTGGTCCTGTCTTTCTGTAACTGCCTGAGCAGGGAACCTGAGCAGAGGATGGCTATAAGATACACTTGAAAGGAGATAAATTAAAGTGTGTTTTCATTTAAAGGGATTGTATTGTGTGAGTATACAGAGTATATTTAATTCAATACAAATATTTATGTCACATGTAGAGCTGTATAATCTAGGATGAGCAGAATGCAACACACTACAAATGCAATTTCCACAATATCACTCTGATGGAGAATTTGTTACTCTTTGCTATATAAGATTTGTCTAATGCCATCACTTATGTTACTTCAGCTGCTGTGTTTGGTGCCAAATCCACAGCATAGACCATAGCATCCAAATTATCAGATAGAGGGGAATGTATCAGGCTGTTGTGAAAAGTTGATCAGCTGATCAGCCAAGATACACCTAACCGGTGGGGCTCAGAATAGTCTTCCAGGGTTTTTGTGTACTCTAAATACACCCTGAGGTCATGTCAGGATGAAGCTCTCTGTGTACCAATGACTCACCTGTACTCTTCCTGCTGGAAGAAATAGCTACAGCAAGGTGGACAGAGAGGGAGCCACAGCAGGACTCAGAAACCAGGACTAGAAAACATGGCCGCTTTTGATGCAGTGCAAGAAACTAAAGTCGTGCCTAGGCTTCCTGGTGATTTTGGGATTTAAGGACATTGTAAAATGTTATACAATAACTGCAGAAGCTTTATTTGACTTCAAGGTTTTACCAGGATGATTATGTTATGTTAGGTTTAATAATGGGGCAATGTTCTGATGTAGAAATGTGTTCCTGATAAATTCACATTAGTATCTGCTGGTTCAGCCTCATTATTTGTCATTCTTTATGCCCCATGTTAGTCTAATGCCTCCTTCATTGAGTCTATACTCAATGATTTGCACCATGTCTCAAACATGAAACATTTACATAAATTTGTACATTTCTAAATTTGTCAGTTTTTTGTTTGCTTTTGTGCCTTTGAAACTAGTCAGTGACTGTAGGAGTTTTTGACTGCTCCTTTGATTCTGTCATCCACAAAAAAGTAAGAAATACTAAGTACTTCTTTTCATTCAAAAAAATCTATAATTAAAAATCAAATTAGAAGTAAATTTTCAATAATACATGTCATATAGTAGGTTTCTAGAAAAAAGCAGCATTCTATTTTCTGTCAAGAAATATTATACAAGGGTAGAGGTATATCTAATAGAGGAGGGAAGATAGAATTCAAGATGTCAAAGGGAAACAGATCCATCAATGCAAACCAGAAAGATCCTGTTCTTTCTGACATCAGAATGGAGGTTGTTCAGTTAAATTCTGCTGGCTGTGTCTGACTACTTGGGTGAACCCAAAAGCTCCAGTCACACTCTCTATTGCCCAGAATCTCTGAGCTGTCCAGATGTTGAAGATCCTTTTTCTGGGAAAATGAGGCCTACTGATAATATTAATGGAGCTGGTTTTCCTGCCTTTCTGAATAGGAAAAAGATGACAAGCTTTTGACTGTCAGGACGAGTGGTGAGAAAGTTCACACCTCTTTCTGTTTCCAGGATGGAAAAGTGCCGGAAAAGTAGCAAATTAAAATTCTGTAATTAAGGGAAGAATTAAGCCACCAAATTAATTAATAAAATTGTGATTAATGAATCTGTGAGTTTACAGAATTATTTATGACAGTAAATTATCCAGTGTGTTTTTCCTCCTTAGTGGTCTATTACCATTTTTCTTTTTAAGAGTTACACTGACAATTCTGAGAGATCCACTAAAAAGATATTTTAAATATTACATTGAAATATTTAATCAAGAAGTAGATATTTGGGCAATGAACTGAATATTATGGCTAAATAATAAGACTTTTTCAGGAAAATGTTCTCAGGCTTTTTAAATGACTACTGCCTTTTAAATTTGATCTTTATAAGTTGCTTACAACGTAAAGAAATATTATATTAATATTTTCCTTTTTGATACTAATATTAGAGAACTTTTTGTGGCTTAACAGACAGCTTAGTTCTCCTTTCCCTTCTCTTGCCAAAGGAAATAATTGGAATTTTTTCCTCTTTTGCCTCTTCTTTGTACAGATGACCTGGTTTTGCTGTTGCACACTTTGCTCGGTCAAGTTCTGCATTAGAGAACTGTACTTGTTTTAGCTTTCAACAGCACATGACAGAAACCACTGAGAAAAAACTTATTTTTTTCACAGACTGAGACTGTACATATGGAAGATCAGTAGATTTATTACAGAACTGGGTGTGTTTTCTACTTTATAAAATCTTAAGTTATCTGTAAGGAATTTATTGCTGATAGCAAATTAAAAATAAGGGCATTATTAAGTTTTATGCAAACTGCTTCACCTCAGTTGTGTCCATAAGACATCTTAGTCTGAGAACTACTGTCTGAAGTTCCCATGTAGCCAAAAACACCTCTTCTCTTAGAGATTTGGTCAAAATACACTCTGAAGTAATGTGCCAAATTCTTCAATTTTCCAATATACTTAATATCAGCTAATGCACATCATCTTTCAAAGTGCCTAGCTTACATGTATATATCTTATGCACAGTAAGATCTTCCGAAGTCTAGAGATTAAATGTTTTTGCAATTTGCTCTTCCCTTATTTTGTTTGCCTGGAAAAATAACCTGTAGGCAAAAGTCATAAAACAAACAAATTTAATTACGCTCACAGTAGAAACAGTGAAAGTCATCAGTTCAACAAATGTTAGCTATAGCTGGTTTTGCAGTCTGTCCGTGTATGTGTAATCATGAGAGTATGAAGGTGTTTCACACATTGATAAGATGATAAAATGAGCCTGTCACATTTTCTGGTTTTGAATCTGAGAAAAGTAAATGGGGAGTCATTACATTTTTTTTCCACTTGTGTATCTGACCAAATTAAGGATCTTCTGCTGTCAGCATCGTTTCCATAAGCTTCAGAT
This sequence comes from Catharus ustulatus, assembly GCF_009819885.2. Taxonomy (NCBI): domain Eukaryota; kingdom Metazoa; phylum Chordata; class Aves; order Passeriformes; family Turdidae; genus Catharus; species Catharus ustulatus. The sequence continues at coordinate 42,850,174 of NC_046222.1, forward strand.
GACTCATATCCTCTCATCTGGTAAGTGTCATGACCTGGTTGTAGGTCTGTAATTGCACGGGCTCAAATGTTTAAGAAACTGTTGTGGGGAAAAGTAAATATATCTGTTCATACCCTCATCTCTCATTTGTTATAGAAGTAAGATTAAAATATGCAAAAGTCTTAATGATACGGCTTTGCTTTGGTGCCTATTTTTCTTTATTTATATTAGTTACTGGGGGTTGATATTATGCTTTTACTTTCTTTTTAAATATATCGTTAGTCATAGCATATTGGACAGTATGCTGTGAGGAACAGCTGGAATACTATAAAACCACCCATCAAATCTAAGGACAGGATGCTATTTATGGATGTAGGCAGGAGTGTAACACCAGGAAAATGCAATTCTCTGCCTGCAGGAGCAGCCTGGCTCTTCAGGAATACCACCAGTTCCATCATCACGAAGCCCAAGGTCATAAGCCCTCCAGGACTTGCCTGGTTCCACACTGGAATTGCATGTACAGTAATTTCACGACCATAAGGCGCACCGCACTATAAGGCGCACCCCCCCGGGAGTTGGCAAAATTCGCAACTTTGTAGATCAGATAAGGTGCACCGGACTATAAGGCGCACTTTTTTTTTCAGCGAGGATCCACCCCCAGCTCACCCCGCTCAGGCCGAGGCCCCGCCTCAACCTGGCAGCCATTGACCCCGGGGCCTGCCTGTACCCAGCAGCCATGGGCCCCCGGGACTGCCTGGACTCGGGAGCAGGGGTGCCGCGGGTCCCCGGGCCCACGTTCGCCCGGCAGGGGCGGTGCCGCGGGCCTCCGGACCCACCTCCAGCTGGCTACCATGGCACTTCCGGCTCCCCCCACGGCTCACAGCTCACGCTTCCAGTTTGGCAAATTTCGCAACTTTGTACATCATATAAGGTGCACCGGACTATAAGGCGCACTTCCGGGTTTGAGGGAAAATTTTAGTCAAAAGGATGCGCCTTATAGTCATGAAATTACTGTAGTTTTGGCAATTTAGAAGAAAAGATGGGAGACTAACAGAGTCAAGGCAGTAGGGCTTAGGGTTTCAGGACACACAGACACCTGTCTCTCCTGGATGTCAACAGCATTAACTGGAAAAACTTTGGCCTGTCCGCTTCTATGTTTTAAGTCTTCAGATTACTACCAGACCATATGTGAGTCCATAAATTAGTACTACAGTCTAAAAGAACAGGCTTCATCTAGTGTTCTTCAGTGTAAATAACATATAAACATTGAAGTAAAGTCCTAATGTACTCAACAGAACCTAATCACAGAGGAAACTAACTTTGGTCATCTTGGCAGCCATCACTGTCTTCTCTTCAATAGTATTGGCATGAGTTGGATAGGTAATGCTATTTTTATCACACCTGCACAAGCTGTAGTGATACCTGCATATGCTTATACACTGTATGGACACACGCACAAAGTATGGATGGTGCCCTTGTTCATTTTCACCAACTAGAAAAATTATCTGCTCTTGTCTTATTCATATATGAGGAAGAAATAAATGTTCAAGAACTGTTCTGCTTATGACTTGGTAGGCTATGTTTTGCAATTTTAGAGGCTGGACTTTTCCGGGGAGCCTTCATCCCCTGAAATTCTTCAATGAAGTACTTCTTAGGTCAAAAGATGGAGTATTTGTTCAGCTACTATGTTTGAGGTGATGTTTTCAGAGCTTCTTGATGGCAGCTTTGCCTTCCAAAGCCTTTGGATCTGATAACACTAACCAAGAGATTGAATAAGACAGGTAGATAGGAAATAAAGTTATAAATATTTGCAAGGTACATATTTGCAAGTAAAAGCAATGCTGACTGCTTTGGAAGTGGAGTGGGCAGTGTGCATACAATGAAGCATTCTGCTTTGTTAATGGAGCGTTGCACAGATAGAAATCAAATCACCCATCCCCGCTTTCTTATTTTTATACCAGTCTGTCCAGGTCACATATATTTTCATTCCATTTTGAGATACAGAATGACACAAAGCATTCTGACTGCTGTTAAACAGGTCGTGCCTTCATCTGAGTCTGTCAAAATATCAGTATCATGACTGGAAAATATGAAAATGTGACTGGATTTTGTAAAAAGGAAAATAGGGACTGGAGAGGTTTTTGGTATTAATGCTAGTACTTACCTAAGATAGAAAGTTCCTACTACAAGCAAGTTTGCTGTGGTTACTTTCCTTTTTCTACCTTCTTCTGAGTGGGTGATTTTTTTTTTTTCCCTTTCCTTCTTTGTCTTTTACCTGATCTTCTGGGTGGTGCTTTTTTCCACCCAGACAGGCAGTTTTTTTCATCAGCATTCAGCAACTATCCCTGACTGCCTTAATTTCAGTAGTGATTTGCAAAACCTCAGGTATTCTGAGCAGGAAATGATAAGGAAAGCATGTGAGAAGAGAAGAGTGCTTGAGAAAATGGATCATAAATCTCTCTGGGCTCCAGATTCTCTTAATGACAGGGAATATTCTTTTTTCCTTCTTTTTACAACATAGAGATTAAAGAGAAATACTGAGCACCAAGGTAAAAACTGCAAGGTTTATGTTACTTAATGTTGGTGTGTTGCTTTCTGCCTTTTCTATATATCTTTTTCTTTTGAGGCCAGCCCTTGGCATGCACACTTTTGGGGCTGTGTCTGCTCATAAACTTGAGAGTTATACACACTTCTCATACTTCACTGATTTCTCCATTTCAAAACAGCAACCACATATTATTCTAACTTGTCGTGTAACCTAAGCAGATGGTGACAGCATGCATGTTACTTGCAAACATAGAATCGTAGATTAATTTGTGTTGAAGGAACCTTAAAGGTCATCCAGCCTAAACCTCTATGCCCTCAGCAGGGATATCTTCAACTCAATCAAATTGCTCAGCATCTCATCTAATCTAACCTCACCTCTAATATTTCCAGGATGGAGGCTTCTACCATCTCACTGGGCAATACATTCCAGTATTTTACTACCCTCGTTGCAAAAAAACAAAACAAAACCAAACCAAACAAAAAAAAACAACCAAACAAACAAAAAAGCCCCCCAAAAAAACCCAAAAACCAACTTTATATTTAGTTGGAACACACATAATATTTTACCACTGATATTAAAAGAAGCACCACAGAAAAGACATCCCTTCTGCTGCTAAGATGAATGGGACTGTCTTTTACACACACACACAGAAGCCATGTGATCCAAGCATGACCTAGCTCCTGGCACCTGCCAGGGATGGAGGAAAAGCTGGTAACAGTCACCACACATATACCACCAAAAAACTAGATAAGTTTGTAAGAAACAAATATTACTCTAAGAAGTATTTTCCTACTTTTTGACATCTTCCCTGCCCACAGACCAGTGGCAATTGGAATATTACAGTGTATTAAATATAAACCCACAGTGGACCATGACCAGTATCCTGCTATCTGCTTAGAATCCTGAATATAAGTTTTGGTTCCTATCACTTCTGTACTGTTCCACTTGGCAGAAGAGTGAGGTAAAGCACTGGCCAAGCTGGCTTTGTTTCTTTTGTGGGGTTGTTTCTGCACTAACAACACTGATAATGTCAATAGAGCTTTAAGAACAGTGTTTGCTAACTTGTTCTGGCTCTGTAACCGGAGGTTATAAATATCGTAGCAATGTCATAAGCTTGTATTTCCTCATTTAGCGACAGAGTGGATACAGTGCTAACAGTTTATCAACAGGGACACTCCTCGCAAAACTATAGCAAAGTTGAAGAAAACTTGGTTAATTGTCAAAACTGGGCTGAGATTCTCTTTGAATCTATGAGTAGCTCATATATCGATTTTTTTGTGACCCAGATGTAGTTATGTCAGCTCTGTTTGCTCATTCCAGCCTGAAGACTACTGGTAGGGGAAATACACATTTTGCAATTCCAAGAGTTTGTGGGTAAAAAGAATCTTGTGGTAAAAAAAAATGTGGTTTGTGGTAAAAAATATCTTGAACTGCAAGATAATGTTAATATTTCAATATCTGTGAAAAGTGACAAGGTATAGTCTATTTAGGACTCTAATGGTAGTCTTCTTTATGTTTTCATAAAACAATAGCATCTACACACCTGCTTTCATTGCTGTGACCTTGGATATAATAGGAATGTAGCAAAAGTCTTCAGCTTGCAGGGTAGGGAAATATTCTGTAAATTCTTCTTAATTTTTCAAAACAAAAGAGGGTCCTAGGAAGAATTCATAACACACTGATATTTTGTTGTTGCTGTTCTAAAGTTTTGAGTGTTCTGCATCTACACAGTGATTTTATGTATTTTGCCATAAAGCCATTTTATGTGTATGTCATGAAACATGTCATGTGTCCTGATCAGTTTTGTAAACCAACAGCATGAGTTAAGCCAAAGGGCAAAATTCTTGTATAAAGGAAGAGGTTCTTAAAGCAATTCAGTTAAATTCAAGTTACAAGGGTGTCCAAAAAACTGCCAGTTTCTTTTCCTTATTCTTTCTGATTCATATCCTGGAGTTTTGGTATTATGTATAAGTAGGGAGGGGGGAAAAACCAGAAAGAAAATGAAAGAAATGGGGAAAGGGAAGGGAAGGGAAGGGAAGGGAAGGGAAGGGAAGGGAAGGGAAGGGAAGGGAAGGGAAGGGAAGGGAAGGGAAGGGAAGGGAAGGGAAGGGAAGGGAAGGGAAGGGAAGGGAAGGGAAGGGAAGGGAAGGGAAGGGAAGGGAAGGGAAGGGAAGGGAAGGGAAGGGAAGGGAAGGGAAGGGAAGGGAAGGGAAGGGAAGGGAAGGGAAGGGAAGGGAAGGGAAGGGAAGGGAAGGGAAGGGAAGGGAAGGGAAGGGAAGGGAAGGGAAGAAAAGAAAAGAAAAGAAAAGAAAAGAAAAGAAAAGAAAAGAAAAGAAAAGAAAAGAAAAGAAAAGAAAAGAAAAGAAAAGAAAAGAAAAGAAAAGAAAAGAAAAGAAAAGAAAAAGAAAAGAAAAGAAAGAAAAGAAAAGAAAAGAAAAGAAAAGAAAAGAAAAGAAAAGAAAAGAAAAGAAAAGAAAAGAAAAAGAAAAGAAAAGAAAAGAAAGAAAAGAAAAGAAAAGAAAAGAAAAGAAAAAAGAAAAGAAAAGAAAAGAAAAGAAAAGAAAAGAAAAGAAAAGAAAAGAAAAGAAAAGAAAAGAAAAGAAAAGAAAAGAAAAGAAAAGAAAAGAAAAGAAAAGAAAAGAAAAGAAAAGAAAAGACATTCTTTTAAATTTTGGAACAAACATATAGCAAATTTTAAATAGTTTGTTGTTTAACAAGGCTATTTGAACTGGATAACCAGGCTACTTGAACTGGATATTTTGATGTAGAACTTGATTGACACAGTCTGCAGGAAATTTTAGTTAGACACATATGTGTATTTGTACAAGCAGAAATAAGATGTACAAGCGGAAGGTAATCACAGAATCAGAGAATTATTTAGGCTAAGTAAGCCCTCCAAGATCAAGTCCTTTTATCACCTTCTTAACTAGACCATAGCACTATGGGCCACGTCCAGCTGTTTCTTGAACCACGGATAGTGAGTCCACCACCTTCATGGGCATCTTATTCCAATACCTGACAAACTTTTCCATGAAGAAATTCTTCCTGATGTCCAATCTGAACCTCTACTGGCACTGCTTGAGGCTGTGGCCTCTTGTCCTGTTGTTGGTTGCCTGGGAAAAGAGGCTGACCCCCACCTGGCTGCAGCCTCCTTTCAGGCACTTGTAAAGAATGATAATGTGTCCCCTGAGCCTCCTTTTCTGAAGGCAATAATGCAGATATTCATCTGTAAAATAATTTGATATATTCAGTTTGGTTTGTTCACCTAACAAAACTATAGAAACTCTAACAAATCTTTCAGAAAGGTAAATTTCTGAATTCTTGAAGTCCAGTTTGCATTCTTGGTTTAGCCTTGGGTTTCCACATGCTTGTCCTGTGTCTTGTTAACTCTCTCCAAATCTATCTACATTTCTAACATCTTTATATCCTCCCTACGAACTTCCCACCTGTGTACTTTATGGATACTTCTCCTTTTTTTCCAGGTCACTTCTCAAAACTATCCTTTTCCATGATGACTTTTCCCAAACCAAGTAACCTTAAACATACTTGAAAGAAACTACATGAATTATTTGAATACTCTACATGAATTGTTTGAATACTATGCCTTTGATCTGTGGACCTTGTGCCTGAGTAGTCCTCTGAGAGCTTAAACACACTAACTCATTGACAGCATTCAGTAAATAATCCAGATGGAAAACTTCCAATTACACACAGGGAAACATCAGCCTTGAATTGCAATCAATTGGGTTTTGGTTAGCAAGAAATAGGCCACATATTAGTAATTTTCTGATGTCAGATGATATGATTTTACTCCATTCTCTAAATGTCATACTTCAACTAAGGCCTTGTCTTTATTTAAGCATATATGCAAAGGACTGCACACTATGTGCTTATGGAAGGATTGTGATAGGAAATTCTTACTGTGCAAATGAACTTTTGAATTTTAGGTTGAATTCTGATTAGAAAAATATTTACATAACTTGTGAAGTTACTCCAACTCATTTGTTTCATAAAAGCTATCTTGAGAGTGTGAAAGCAACACACAAAACAGTGGACAAAGCAGTTTCTGTTTGTTTTCATGTTTATAAAAGTCATGTAAAACCACTCTTAGATTTCAGGCAGACATTTTGCTTATTAACTTGTTTTCTATAAACAAAATTAGTTATGGTGATAAAATTACAGGTTTTTTTCAGTCATGAAAATGAATAAATTATCTTAATAAAGCATGTTTCAAATGTAAATTTCCTAGTACTGTGTAATCTGTTGGCACACTATCTTGTAGTACAGAATCCTGATTGTCTAACCTTGATTTAATTGTGCTCTGTGCATAAGCAGTGACCTCACTTGGGCTGTGAATTGCTGAATCAATGGAGCAAAAAGTACCATGCTTGACCTTGTCATTAATGACAAAGCCTTTAAGAGAGCCATATTTTATTCCTTTATATAATATATATATTTTTGAGATTATTCCTCAGTTTTTATTTTTGAAAAATAATTTTTAAAAAATTAAAAATTTAAAAATATATATTCTAGGTCCTGATACACGTAGACCCTGAAAAATTTCAATTTCATTGGTTAAAGTCTAGAATTTATAAAAATATCAAATATTGTTTTGATTGCAAAACTGCATATAATGGGAACTGTATTAATATCAGAAGATAATGGCCTTGTAACATATATGAAACTGTAGTTGAAATTTTTATATTGTCTAGTAGTTTTACTGGAATGGGGTTATACAGACATATATATATAATGTGACAATGAAATCCAGCTAGCTGGCAATGAGACAGCTGGGGAATATTACTGCTGCTGAGTTTGTCCCTTCAGAAATGAAATTACACTTACATGTATAACATCTCTTACTTACACATACAATGACATTTGGCCCTCATCTCTGACTTTCCTGTGACATATCATTGGGTCTAAAAAATTATTTTTATTTTGTAGATGAAGCCTCAGACACAGCATGGGACTTAAATTTTTGTTACCTATCTGCTCCGAATATCTGTCCTGCATCAAGCTGTGGTATATATTAATTCATTTACCAGAGTCAAATGCAGACCTGAAAGTTATAAAACAGTGTTATTTGTTTACATTTATCAGGTTATTCGTATTTGTTATTTTAGTTTTGGATGATCCACAGCACGTTTGGGAACTGTGAGGACATTCAGGCTGATGTTATAGTGACACAACTGGTAGGAAGACACACCATTTCCTACTAAATATGCAGTTGATCAGAATTAATTCCCCCCCGAGTGAAGATAGTTTTCTTTGACAGGAAAAAGAGCATGAAACTGTATGGTTTTGGTATTTCCATTTTGCAGGAGGGCAAGGTCAAGCAACTCTCAAATGGGTACCTAACCAAACACCTTCAGAGACCTTTTCTGATTCTTATCCTGAAGCCCAGATTTAGAGGCTTTCAGTCACTGAGGGAATTTAAACAATATCTCTCCTTCCTCTTGCAAGAGCAGTCTGTAGGCAGGGTCTGCCACAGATATCCCAAACAACAAAAGTCTCAGCTCTGGTCATTCCATGGACTTCCTGCATGTTACGATGTGAACACAAAATTCCACTACAATTCTCCTAAGTCAAATTTTAATGACTTATCCTCATCTTTGCTTCCTCTTCACATGGTGTTTCTAGTATTGTTCTACCCTACTGATCTTACCAGTTGAGGCAGTCATGTTAAAATATTTGAACCAAAAACAGTAATAAAATATCTGATTATCTTTCAGGATTTTTAGCCAGAGTTAGATGCCATGTTCTTTTCTCTCATGTTCCCCTTGCAGGACTTCGACGGCACTGTAGTAAGCCAAAATAGCATTTCTGTGCCACATCAAAAGAATGCGTAGTTCTGTTCAAATTAAAACTACCTACCTACCTGAAAATGTACTCCTAAGAGGGAAGAAACAAGAAAGGTTTTCTTTCCTCTTGTTATTTCAGAATATTAGCTGTTACAAAAGGTTCTTTATGAATACACCCAGTCCATCTCTATTCCATCTTATCACTTTCGAAGAGTGGAAATGAGTAGAATTTTTCTCCAGGAATTATGAAGAACAGTTCTATTTTGGGTGTTTTTACTGCCTTGTAGAGGTCATGCTGGCATTACTTCAGACTTCTCAAAAATTTTTTCATTATGTTGTTTTCTTTTGGGGATTATAATTCTTAAATCTAAAACCAGGCTGACATTAGTGCTCAAGAAATAAAACCATGGGCACAAAACTCATATTGCTAGAGTAGTTCTCCAATCTGCAGAGATCTCTACTGTTATCAGCTGAAACATCATTTATGAGAAGTTTACTGCCATTCAGTTCAAATTCTGCAAATGTGGCAGTCTTTACTGTAACCTTGTTGTGAAATTCTTGTTCTTAGCAGTAACTAATTGCATCATGAAACCAGAAGTGATTGATAATGGCATTTTTAAATAGAGCTGTACCTAGCAATTAGAAAGTTGTGACCTGTAGATGGAACATTAAAGTCACTGGAAGCAAATTCTTTTCAAGATGGGCTCAGAAATGAAATTTCAGAAATTACTAAAAGCATCATTAAAGATTTACAGATGGTCTGGAACCTAGCATTATTTTCTTCAAATAGACGAAGTCATTTTCTCTCACCATCAGCTTCTCTTTTTATCTAAAAGAATCGGCTAATACATCTGTGCTGCCACATAAGTATAAAGTTAAAGCTTCATGACTGAGCAGCACTGTGTAGCTTACAATTGCTGGTTTATATTTCACAAATAGCAGAACACAGGAGCAGAGGGACTTTTTCAGGTCATGCAGTGATCACAAGCACTTGATGATCACAAACTACCAGGCTATAAAATCCAGTGCTATGTACATCAAATTCCCTCTTTCTTTTGTTATGCTTGTATTAAAAACTTTACTAACATCCTACTTACAACTCTCCCATGTTTACCTCTTTGAAAAACCCAAGCACAAGTACAGGCTAGGCAGGGATCAAGAGCACCCTTGAGGAGAAGGACTTGGGGGATGTTGATTGATGAGAAGCTCAACATGAGCTGTCAATGGACACTCACAGCCCAGAAAGCCAAACATGTCCTGGGCTGCATCCAAAGCAGCATGGGCAGCAGGGCCAGGGAGGGGATTCTGCTCCTCTGCTCTGCTCTGCTGGGACCCCACCTGCAGTGCTGTTTCCATCTCTGGATCTGCTAACATGAGAAGAACATGGATTTGTTGGAGTGAGTCCAGAGGAGGGTGATAAAAAATGATTGGAGGGCTGGAGCAACTGTGCTACAAAGACAGGCTGAGACAGTTTGGGCCATTCAGTGTAGAGAAGGGAAGGCTCCAGGGAGACCTTAAATAATACTTGAGTACCCAAAAGGGGCCTACAAGAAAGCTGAAGAGGGAGTTCATGCAATGGCATGTACTTATAGGACAAGGTGGAATGATTTTAAAATGAAAGAGAGTAAAACTCCCACACTGTGGGAGTGTGGGACACTGGCACACATTGTGAACTACCACTGTGCATTTTGAATGGGAATCCTTCAAGATTCATTTAATGTCCCCTTATTCTTATACTGCAAGATGAAAATAACAAGTGAATCTCTTCCCATTTCAGTCACACTCATAGTTTAATGGAATCCATCAAACACCTCTTCCCAGGATATATTTTTTCCAATTTTAGTAATGCCCTTAATGGATCCCTTCACAAAAACAGCTGTGGTAATGGTTAATGTCATATTTTCTATACTGATCTCTTTTTTTCACTTGTTAGCCTGATAAAAACTTTGAATGCTAAATTCCTACATGTCAGTTTCCTTTTCACTTCTTACCAGCTCCTGAAAATCTTGCTATTTAGGTTTATATATTCTGTTGTATTCTGTTTATAAAAGTAAAGCAAACAGTCCACATTATATATGCTTTTATTTATCATGAAATAAACATGGAATAAACAATAAATCAAAATAAAAACAAAAAATAAAACTCAGAATCTAAAAAAATCTCATATGCCTATCTCCATTCCAAAATATCAGTCCATTCCTATCTAATTTTCATACGGACATCAGAAGATACAAAAAACTATAAATACTAAGAAGAACAACAAGTTCAGAAGTTGTCAGACTGAAGAGAATATCAACTCAATAATTATTGCTATGGCACTCTCTATTTCTAAAACTGCTATTTAGCTGAATCAGTATAATGAGAAAGAGAAGGATCCATTCTTAGAGATTTTCTGACACAAACCCTGTTCTTACATTGAGAAATGTACAGTAATTTCACGATTATAAGCCGCACTGAGTATAAGCCGCACTTCCGGGTGCCAGCAACTTTTCATTCTTTGTCCATATATAAGCCGCACCTGATTATAAGATGCCGCAGGTTACAATACAGAGTGTGATAAAAGGTATCTATTCTATCACCATCTGTTGAGGGTGGGGGCAGTGATCCTTATCTCCGTGGCAGATATTCTGCTAATGGTCCATCCATTGAAACCAGGCAGGGCATTGTTCTTTATCTTTTCACAACCCATCCTTCCTCCAGCCAGTCATTTTCTGCTAATGGCCCACTGAGTCCCACTGTGTGACTGACAAAATTACTGCATCGCATTGGAAGTTGCTCCAGCCAGGGGGAAGAGCCCAACATTTCTTACCAAAATAAAAACAGAGGTTTTGGGACACTGAGGGAGCCCCTTTCTCTACTGGACTCCAGAGGAAAACCGGATTTCTCCACATCACCACTGGACCTCCAGAGGGAAACTGCATCTTCTGCAGGAGCACTGCTTCAACTGAATCACATCTGTCACTGCAGGAGGATGCAGCCACCATTTAATGGGACTGCTGCCAACACCCTGCCTGATGAGGTGTCAGGCTGTACTCTGACTTTGTCAGGGTTTGGAGTTTGTTTCTTTGTAGTACTGTATTTCTATTTTGATTTCCCTAGAAAAGAACTGTTATTCCTAATTTCCATATTTTTGCCTGAAAACCTCTTGATTTCAAAATTATAATAATTTGGAGGGAGGGGGTTTACATTCTCCATTTCAAAGAGAAGTTCCTGCCTTTCTCAGCAGACACCTGTCCTCCAAACTAAAACAGCAACTTTTCATTCTTTGTCCGTATATAAGTCACACCTGATTATAAGCCACACTTTGGGTTTGGACCAAAATTTTTGTCAAAATGATGCGGCTTATAATCATAAAATTACTGTAATTTCAATGCCAGTAAACGGGGTCTTCCTTTTGTGAATTAGAAATAAGCATTTAGTCATCATAAGAGAGTGCTTAAAATTTGAATATGTCAGAGGGAAATACATATTTCTTATTTGCCCTTCAGTATTTCAGAACTGAAACCAAATTCTTGAGTAGAAGGATAGCCAACAGCTGGTGAGCCTGGAATTGTATTGGGATGATTTCCTGTGACGTATGCAGAAACAGCATTCCATTTGTGTGTTGATGTACAACTTTGGATTGACTGAACTCCAGCCTGCTCTAGACGCTAAATAAAGAACTTGGAAAACATTGGATGATTCAGCATTGATTTCCACAGGCTCATTTATGCCTCAGATTCACTGTCTGGGTCTGGGTTTAATGTGTGGTTCTAGAAGTCACATCCTGGCTCAGGGCTGTCCTTAGGTATTTTTACTGAAGCAGAGCTCTTACAGCACTGTATCACTGAAAATGTCCTTGATCTCTGGGGTTTAGAGCACACTGAAGTGTGCTTTTTAATCTCATTGTATTAGTCTTTTTAGACAGTATCTCTATTCTCCCTTCCTTTTCTTTGAAATCAGAATTTAGTGTGATAATTTAACTACTGCATCTGTGAACTCTGTATTACAGAAAAAATATGCAAAAATTTTTGTTCGTTCATCTTCCAAAATATTTTTCTAGTCCTGTCACACAAAACTTGTTTCCATGGCTTTAAGGAAGCAATGATCATTTCACTGATGAGCCACTGCCCTTTTTGGTGATGACAATGTAATAGACTAATAATATTGTTGATACTGAAAGATTATGGTTAACAATGATAACAATATTACTACTAACAATTTAATACAGATTTTACCCTTTGAAACCATGAAATGACACAGGTCTAAAGATGAGATTTTTGTTACTTATGCCTGAACTTAGAGGGATGTTGTCTGAACACCAAACAGTGGGGTTTCTGGTTGTGAAAAAGAATTTCATGTCCAGTAGAAAGCTAACTCTGTATTCAGTGTCAGAAGAAGAGAGAGGCACCTGGGGGGAGACTGCAGTGGACTTTGCTGGATATAACTTTACATGACACAGGATTGTTTTGGGTGCTTCTTCATGTTAGAATAGACCATCAAATCAAGCATTTGAATACACTTGGAACAAAGAAGCACTCAGGACAGAATACATGACACTAAATAGCCAGAAGAAGAAGAAAAATTGAGTGACATTGCAGTTTTTCTTTGTCTGTTTTCAATTTCTTTTTTCTCTTTCATAAATATATGTTTTTTCCTAAACATAAAAATTTGATCACAAATCAGTTGTGCTCTGTTAATCTGATCTTCTTACCATGGTGATCATGAAAATACCACTTTTTCCAGAAGAGCATCTATTCAAATTAATAATTATTGGGTAGAAAGAACTAGTAAATTAATCATTAAATTACAGTTGATTAAATAATCACCTTCTCTTTAGAATGAATTCGCTTTTTCAATGGCCCTTGTCTTTTCTGAATTTGTAGGGTAACCAATAAGGAAAGTCATATTTCATTTGAGTTATCTAGGCTTTACTGTAATAAAATTATAAAATACAGTCAGTGTTAAATTATTTTGACAAATCCACACTGAAGTAAGAAAACACAAAGATGGTAGGCACTGATACTGTACTGCTTGGGCAATAATACATCAGTGTAAATGTGTACTCACCTGCCTTGGTAGCAGTCAGAACCAATGGACACAACACAGTTTTTATTTTCCTGCAATATAACCCTGTATTTTAAAAGAGAATGCAAGAGATTTTATTCAGTATATATTTTATTCAGCTCATTCTTTCTACCACTCCATAGCCTGTTCACTGATAAGAAAAGTAAAAACAAAAGCTGTTCTATGCTTAGAGGCTGAGGACTTTCTGACACTGTACAGATTTGTTGGTCAGTTTTTCTGTGGACAAGCAGTTCAACTATAACATGCAGCAAATGTCAAAACCACACAGGTTTTGTCCTCAACTGCCAGTTCCAGAACCTAGCAAGGCTGTTCGTCAGGACTGCAGTGTGGTTACAGCTTTACACAGCAGGATGATGGAGATCCTTCACTGAATCTTTAATTGGGGAGTCCAGCTATATAGAGTATTGATTGCTGGTTACACGACTTCCAGCATTTTATGTGTGTATTGTAGGCTGCCGAGGTCTTAGTCAAATTAAATTACTCTCTGCCCAGCTGCCCTTATCTTAGTCAGAAATCTGGGGCTTTGTCATTCTCTCTTTGCAACAAAAAGCTATGAACTAAATCTGAATCTCTTCTGAAACATTCAACTGAATAAAATAAAACATCACAGACATGTTCCAGCAGTCTGAAGTGGCAATATTTGCTACATGATCTACTGGTGATCATAATCCAAAACTAAACATTTAGCTAAAACGTATATCAATAGTGCAGCTGATCTTCTAGACATGAAACCCATACACACTACTGATTATTTTTGTTCTGCATGGCAGCTTGTAACAAAACCAATGAGATTTATAAATGGCTGCTCTTAACTAGTCACTAATACTTTTTTAAATGTAATTTTTAATTGCAGATTGTTTGTACAGAAAGTGGATTTTTTTTTTTTTAATCTCAGTGCAGGTGCAAATACAGGTATGGGTTTCTTTTCTTCATGTTACTTCTAGCTAAAAAAGGATGAGTAAATCAGATTAAATGAAAATTCTGAATTCTGGGTAAATATATCTTTTATTTTTCATTGAAAAATTATATAATATAGACACCTTCTGTTTCAGTTTTACAGAAGATGTTTGATAACTGTGGACAAAAATGTAGATTGTATGCTTGGCAGAAAAGATAGAAATCAGGCATGGTCTTCTGAAGTCATGATCTTTCTGGAAATGCCTTCCTTGCTGCAGTCCAAAACTGATTTCCACGCTGTACTGCCTGTTTCCTACCAACCCTACAACATTGGAAAGGGTTGGACTTAAAATATTTTATAGGGGATTCTGCAATTAAAAATAAAAAGAAAATTGATGGTTCTAATCTTTCCTGGACTGAGTCAAGGTAAAGAGAAAACTGATTACTTATATTATTTTGAAATCTGATTATTCTCTATCAATCTATACAAGATTGAAGTCTATCTTCAAAGGCGTTTTCACTTCAAAATCCAATTACCGAGAGATCCTAGGCCTATCACCAAATTTGAGTCAGGATTGGAAATTTAAATCAAGGTCTTTTTTTTACGCTTTTAATTAGTTCAGAGGAAATTAATAACAGATTTTGTATATTACCGATATGAAATACATCCTAAATTCCCAAAAAATATTAAAAAATAGCAATAGGTTGATGATGATATTTAAATCTATGTGTCAGCAATATGCACTTTCCTGAGGCATATTTTGACTATAAATCCAGTTGACTGCTATTACCAGTAATCTTACAATGCTGAACTGCAATACCAGACTGTCCATTTTTTTGTTCACACAATTACTGTAAGTAAATAATCTATTCTACAGAGGCAGACACAGGCCAAAGGAAAGAAAATACGTCTGTCTGTCTGTTCCAAAATAGAACTGTAACTTCAATGGCCAGAAGTTGCTCAGGCCATCAGTCTTACAATTTCTCTCCTTATCTATTTCTCAGGCACTGAATTGTATTCTGGGATTAGATCACAAGCACAGGTTCCCTTTTCCTCCCATCTCAGGCCCTTACTCATATCTTGGTATTGTCAGGGTTTTGTCTTTTAACAAAATTTTCATCCTTAAAAGGGATTTAAAGTATTTTGACTTCTGTTTCGTTATACGCAGCAAGTTTGTGAGATGAGTTCACTTTCCCTTGCAGTGATGATGAGTGCAAAGAGGCAAACAAATCTAAAGACCATTTATTTTTTTGCTGTCCATTAGAAGACTCTAAGATTCAGTCAATATAATTGTTACTGGCAGATGTCTCTACAAACCTTAGACCTATAGCCTTTCTTTTGTTTGATGGCATTTTCCAAGTACTGAAAATGTAAGACTAGGATGATTCATCAAAAGTTTAAAAGCATTTTTGGAGGTAATTTTATGGACCTCATCAGTGTGTGCTAAAGACTCTACAAGGCAGAGAATGAAGACAGTTTCTGCTTAAAAGAGCTCAAGTGTTCAAAGGTACAAGTCAGAGTGAAAAATCTCAAAAAAGCCTGGAAATTCCCTCATTTTAATTTTATGTTAACTGTCCAACCAACCTGAAGTGAGGCTGGAGTTAACCTGCAAGCATATGTGAAAATAGAGTTAACCTGTTCAGATTTGAATTGCAGGCAATGTTGTCTGATCTGCTGAAACATAAGGAGAGTAATAAGTACTTTTAGGGCACAACACTCCTAATACTCCTAATGATGAGAGGACTTGTCCTAATCTGAAACAGGACAACCAAATCACCCCCAAGATGCCAATTTCTCTCCTTTGAGTATGGAGGGGGGTTGGGGAGGTGTTGCTCAGGTGTCAGTTTTTTCCGCTGGCGCCATTTGAAGTTAACTGAGATGAATCCCACCCCAAACTAAAGTTGACCCTTTCACAAAAAGTGTGGGAAGGCACACAAAGGCATGGAACAGTGAGGTCAGAGCCAAAGCCCGATGGAAAACCAAGCTTTGCTGACCTTCTGTTTAATCCTCTGATAAACAACCAATCTATTTATTTCTTGTTTCTTGTAAGTGCTTTTTAAGATGTAGTTGGTGATGGATAGTGAGTAAAACCATTGAAACAGACCATGTTGTGACTCATTTCTTATTCTTCATATTGCAAGGATTTTGACCTACAGATCTACAGACATATTCTTCATGTTATTTTTCATTTTCACCTTTTCACTTTGGACTCTAGAAGATATTTTAAATGAGTCTGTATAAAGTAGAAACATATATCATCTTAACAGTATTTAGTTATCATTTTCTATACTACTCCATTTCCATTTTTTCCCCTTCTACTAATCTTCTCCTGCATTTGCCTCGGAATAATCCAGCATAATCTCACTAACAAAAAGCCCTCTGCTTAATGTCTTGCACTACCTCCCAGTGAAGATGTTGCAAATATTAATAATGCCTTTGAGAAGAACCTTTACATGTTTTGGCTTCAGATAATTTGAGATTTTATTTTAAATTGCTTGCTTTCAGATATAAAATTAAGTTTACATACCTGAAGGTTTGAAATAATGATTATTGTATCCAAATACAACTGGGTGTATTTAATTTCTTGTACAGGTAAATTTTATATAACTGAGTGACCTTGTTAACTTGATTTCCCTTATATGTTTATAACTTCAATATTCTTTAAAAAAATCCTTATTTGATCTGTAGCCATCTCCTAATTCCACATACTAAATAACATTAAGATATCTGTCCTCAGTTGGAATGTTGAAAATGTACAGTTGAGCAGAACAACAAACCAGAAAAAGTGTACTCTATAATTAACGACATCATCAATTAAGTACCACTGAGATTTGAATCAGGACAGTAGCACAATTTTTGCTGAAAATTATTATTTTTATTGCAATTCATGGTACTTTAAGTAAGGAATTGTTTTGGAAAATCACTCTGTAAGGACATTAAATTACTTGTTGCAAACCATCTTCTGCTTTTTTTGCTCATACAATACCCAGGAATGACGTTACACTCATTTTTCATTTTCATCCTTACCAGACACTGTTAAAAGCATTTTTGTTCTGCCTTTTCTATTGGTTTGTCACTATCTAAAGGTAACATAACACCTAAAGACTTACAGTCATACTCAGTTCTTTGAGAGGGAGATCATGTGGCATGATTTGGAGGAAGAGTACAAAGGTAAGGGAAGAAATGTAGGAATCATAACATCCATAACATCATAATATTATAGAATTATAGAGCAATTTGGCTTGGGAGCAGCCTTTCAAGGAGAACAGTCATTGCCTGGGTTTGCAGCTCTCAAAGGTACAAGTCCCAGCACACATTCCTCATCTGAGACAAAGTGAGATGGGCAAGGCATCAGCCACTGCAGACAGGCAATGGAAAATATTTGTTTTTTTCTGCAATCCTTTCTCTGCTTGCCCCAGTGTGAGAAACACTGAGGTCTGCTCAGGCACTTGAGCCCAAGGTAAGTCAGGAGTGGGTTTATCAGAAGTTTTCCCCATATTCCACCTATTTCTATAGGCAGAGGCTGATTGCATGGTGAGATGGATTTTGTCCTGAACCACTCACCCAAAGAGATGTGACTTCCTCACAGTGGCAGCATGCATTGCCTCTTAGAGATAGAGCTCATGGGAAATGGAAAAATCTTCTGGGCAGAATATTCTTGCATTAACTTATTGTCACAGGTGTCATGTATAAAGTTCCATGGAGGCTGGAAGGAAACATAATGATGTTGTAGAGCATTTCATAGGGGGATGCAACAGCTGCCAATGCCCAGTTCCACTGCTTGCCAGCTGCTTGCTTTTACAGGCAGCTGCTTATACAGGCAGCCTGAGCTGTAATTACATGCAAACACTTACTCATTTTCCAACCCTCGCACTACTTGCTGAAGGATATTAATATAATCCATTTCACTCTTGTCTATATTAGTAATGGTCTGTAAATACAAATGGGAAAATTCAATTTTGAAAGGGAAAGAGCTTTTTTTTCACACAGCCCATCTTTATAAGATTATTGTTCATCTCCAGTGGTCAATTTCACACTGCAGTCACATTCAGAGCTCATAAATCCTCCAGAGCTACTGAATAATTATCTGAAAATGCACTAACCAGATTTTCTTGTTGTATTCTGACACCTCCTTAGAGGCACGATCACTGCGGCTGCCGAGCATCCCAGGCAGTCGGTGCAGGAGGGCACCTGAGATGGAGGGGACCCTACCTGGTGTCCTGCTGCCTGGCGACAGCCACGCTGACTCCCTCGGGTTGTCATGGCGACACTCGCAACACAAATGCCCCCTAATGAGGAATCTGAAACCATTTGCTCTTGAGAAACAAAGTTGTGGTAATGCTGCCCTCAAGAAATGAGTCATATTATTGCTCTCATCCAGGAACGGTGCTTTTTAGAGACAAACAAGCTGCCTGGCTGGCTTGGTTGGAAGTTTTAAGTGTTCCTTTAATAAATTCAGATTCAGGAGTATCTGTGCTCCACCACAGCCCCTCAGGGATGTCCCTGCTCCAGCACGGACAGGGATGGCCGCAGTCCCTCGGGGAGGACCTTGCCTGGGTCAGCACAGTCAGAGCCCCTGTCCCCTTGGCCTGTTTTGTCCCCAGAATTGTGTCTGCAGCCCTTCATGGCTGACAATTTCTTTCAAAGTCAGTGTGAATTGAGGCACTGTGTACATTCCTGGCTGGCTGAAGTTCATGATCTGATGGGTTTTGTTTCTGTGGGGCACAGACCTGGCTGAAGCAACTCCTGACTGGCAGCCAAGCGGTGGACCAAGGCTTCCCAGCCCACATCAGAACTGCTGCTCCTGTCTACATTTTTCCGCCTTTGCACATTACAAGTGCAGTGTCCCTCCTCCCCCTAAGACATCCACTAGGCCTTTGCCTTGACCTTGGCTGAACCTTCTCCATGTTCCCAGCCATGAGAATCTTCAAGAAGTTCTCAGGGGAGATTTCTTCTTGTAGTTCAACCCTTGGTCATTCCCTTTGCAATCTCACTTCAACTGGAGCCCTAAGATTTGTCAGTGACAGCTGCGACCCAAACACTCATCCAAATCTGATTCTAACCCTAGCATAAGTGCACACAACTGCACAAGAAGAAGGGGGACTGTGAAAGGTCTAGTTAAGAGCTAGTTAATGAGGGCTGTGGCTGGAGGACTGGTGCTAAGACTCTGCTGTTGTCAAAAGTTAGGTTTACAAACAAGGTTCAGCAAAAGAAGCTTCAAGGGGGCTGAAAAGGAAGGAGGGGTTTACAGCAAGGTCTCAGAAAATCTCCCTTGAGATCTCAGTCAAGGGTATGGCTAAGGATTCGCAAAGTCCAAGACCTAGGGTGATATTTATTGTCAGGTTTGTGAGAGAGACCATGTGTCAGGCTCCAGAGGAAGTGTGAGTGCAAAAGGGATGCTGGGCTGTAAAAGGCACAGGCAGTAAAAAAATAATATCTCTTAGAACTTTGTTAAACCAACAAATTCAAGGGGTCTTGCACTAAAACACAGCGAAACTCAGGTTTGGTTTAGGGTTATTTTTAGGGTAGAGTTAGGAGAAACTCAAAGCCTAGGGCTCATGTATGGGGGGCTATGGATAGAGTAGGACCATGAAAGGCTGTCAGAGCAGGGGCTAGACTTCAAAAAGAAATCCTTTTGGAAATTTGACAGAGGGTCAGTCACTGACATATCGTAGGTTTATGTTTAGGGCTTAGGGTTTAGGTCTGGTACTGCTGAAGAAAGTTTTGAAGGATGCTGCAAAGCTGTGCCAGCTCTATTTCCATTTCCTGAAGACTGTATTCAGAGTATTCATGGTATTTTTATGGTGTATGTCTCACCATGGTGGGCACACATGAAGTGTGCCTGAACATGCCTGTGACCCCTGCATTCCAGTGGTGTTAAAATGCAATTTTTGTTGAATTTTTGTCTAATGAAGCAATAAAATACATAACCTTTCCATAGTAGTTGGTAGCTTCACAGAGCCTGTAAAGGTAAATCAACTAATATCTCTTGTGCTGATTTTCCTTAATGACATCTATTTAAATCTTTAATCTTACCAGCACTTTCACAACCTGTGTGCACATTTTGAAGAATGTGAGCATAACTCAGCCATCCCTCTTGTATGCCAGTACTCTCTTCAAGCTGCTGCTGCTGCTCTGAACACTCAATCTGTGTGAATCTGTGGTGGCAGACAGAGTAAACAGCTGGACCAAGTCTAGGAAGATGAGAAACAACTGGAAGGGGAGGGAGAAGAATTCTTGGATGAAAGGAACTTGAGAGTTAGCACAGGAGAGAGAGAATCTGTGAGTGCCATGGACTCTGAACTATTTCACTGAGCAGTCACTTTGCACTCTTATTTCCTGTTACAGAAAGTACCGAGTCCAGATAGTTTTTTTTCATCTACATTAGGTATTTCTTGACTAGGAAATAGCATTTTATATAATTCAGTTAGATTTGGTTTTATTCATTCTTTTTTTATTTGCTTTCTTATTTCTTCAGGTGAACAGTGAAATATTTCTGTATGTCTGCATGGTTTAGTTGTTTGCTTTGTCCTGAGAACAAAGGGTCACTTACGGGGCAGTGTGCTCCTGTTCACATTTCTGGGGCTAATGACTTCTACTTCTACAAGGTGTTTCAGGAAAAGTGCCAGTGAAATAACTTGAAGAATAATAGTCAATGTGTAAACAAGTCTGCTGAATTTAAAAAGTGTATGAACCAAGGCAGGAAAAAGAAAAAAAATAGTGAAGCAGAAAAGCAAAGCAGTAAATGAACTAAAAGAAATGGGTTCTTTTACCAGAAAGAGGAAAAAAAAGAGAAGATGGTGAAAGAGCAATGTGAAAAGACAGAGGTGGAATACAAAGGAGAGTAGCTAGGTAGTAAAGGAATGGATAGCAAAGGTAGTAGGCCAGTATATGCCATAGATACATATAATGAATCTACATTTTATTTTTGGAAAGTGATTCATGAAACAAGGATATTCTTCTCAGCCATTGATTTCCTCTTCCATTTAGAATGTTGGGCAGAATAAAAAAAACCAACAAAATCAAAAAACAAAACAAAACAAAAAAGAAACCCAACAAACAAAATAAAACCCCTTTCCATTTCAAAGGCCTTTCCTGAGAATTTAGTGTAGCTCCTGTTTAGATCAGAGGCTGCCATTTTTAAGTACCTGTGCCCAGACTCTGTTCATTTAAGTCACTGAAATCCAAAAGGCACTAATAGTTCTGAAAATATAATTTATTGAAGCTGCTAACCAAAGTCATTAAATTTAGAAATATCTTCTTTTTTTCTTTTTCAGTTTATGATAGCATTGTGTGTAATGCTGTGGCACTTCCCTATGTAAAACTAATTTAAATTGAAGCAAATGCTAGTACACTGATCTTTTATCAAGGTTACTGCATAACAAAATAATTGACACATATATGTACACTGTATTTTATGGACAGACTGCTGACACATATTAATACTTACTATGTCTCAAATCAAATTATTTTTAGATTTAACTTATGAATTCCTCCTTTTATAGAATTATGTCCAGCTCTGGCCCCTCAGTTCAGGGAGGATGTTGAGATGCTTGAGCATGTCCAGAGGAGGCAAGGAGGCTGGGGAGGGGCTGGGAACACAAACCCTGTGAGGAATGGCCGAGGAAGCTGGGGCTGTTCAGCCTGGAGAAAAGGAGACTCAGGGGTGACCTTATCACACTCTACAGCTCCCTGAAAGGTGTTTGCAGTCAGGTGGGGTTGGTCTCTTTCTCCAGGCAGCAACTAACAGGACAAGAGGGCACAGTCAAGCTGTGCCAAGAAAAAATTAGGTTGGATACTAGGAAAAAGGATTTTTTTACAGAAAAGGTGATCAAGCACTGGAATTTTCTGCCCGGGGGGGAGGTGGTGGAGTCACCATCTCTGGATGTGTTTAAAAAAAGACTGGATGTGGCACTCAGTGCCATGGTCTAGTTGAGGTGTTAGGGCATGGGTTATACTCAATGATCTTGAAGGCGTCTTCCAACCTAGTGATTCTGTGATTCTGTGATTATTTTAATGAAACTGAATTCCTGTAGTTATAATACTATGTATTTTGATGATCAATATTCTCTGTTATGTCTTTCTATCAATCCAAGCTCAAGCAGCAACTAAACCCAATACCAATTTCAAGTCCAATGGAAGATCTTAAGTTCCTGTGTGACTGTAGAAATTTTGTCATGATCTGTACCCACAACTCTAGCTCTGCTCACTAAATTCTGCAAACCAGAGTCTTCAAAGTGTGTGCAATGTTTGTCTCAAATACTTGTACATGGTTTGACATTTTCAGGAAGTAGTGAAGTGTTCTCTATTGAATGCCGAGGACAATTCTGTCAGGATTTCCACTGAAAGTTAGAAAGCTAAATCAAATTGTGCTGTAGAAAGAATGCTTTCAGTATATCAGCTGGTTTATTCAGAACTACCTCACGCATCTCTGTTCTACCCTGTGACCTGCAGGATTTGCACTCTTCTGATTTCATGTGGTAGAGGAAAAGAAAAGGAAACAGGGAATATGTGTGGCTTCCGAACTATGTGACGTTGTGGGCATTGAAAGCCTGGGAACAGTCCTAGCAGGGAAAGGGTTTGAACTAATCTTTTCTGTTTTCTATGTATGATTTATTAACAAGTACCAACGAAAGTTAAAGAAAAAACGTCAGGAAGTGAATTAGTTTGACTTCAGCTTAGCATGTGGTCTGTGCTTTCAGTTTTGGATAAATACTTGAGTTATTGTTTCTGGACATTTACAAATTTGGTTTTTAATACGTGAAGTTGAGGAGAACCTGACATGGGTAATGAAACTGCAACAGCAAATTTAGTGAAAATTATAGAGCAGCTGCAAATGCTGGCTTCAGTCCTGTAGAAACAGCAGAAACTGTTCCACCAACAGATGGTTGAGGGGCCTTCATTTATTTGGGGACTGTTGGTGTGTACCTGCTCAGTTCTGTCTGCATCAAAGGATGTCATGAGGACACAAAAACAATTGTACTGGGTCAGAGATACATCCAGTCCTATATCCTGTCTCTGACAATGGTCTATACTATCTCAGAAGTAAAGTAGAAAAGGCAGTTGCAGGTGAAAAATTTTTGATTCAATAAAGATTTATGCAATTTGCTCTGCCTCATCCAGAAATTTGGTTTAAATATTTGCTGTCAGTTTACTCCACTGTCTACATTACTACAATTCTTAAAGCAGTTTTGTGTGGACAAGCATATACTGATTCAGTGGAAAGCAAAATTGGTGTGTACACTAAGAGTTCTACAGCAGTGAAGACAGCAGTGCTAAATCCAGTGTGATCCCTGGGCTTTGTAAATGTCCACCTGGTAAAAACCTGTGGACTTTACTTGTCAGGAAATGCTCTAAGTGTTCTGAGAAGCCCAGTATTCTATCCATCTTAGCTATCATCCCAGCCAGTTTCCTGGGAGATGTGAAGCTCACAAGCAAGGATTCAAATCTAAGCCCATACATCTGTTCCTGGATTGTACTCAGCTAAGGGTGAGCTGACATAATTTCATTTGGTCTGACCCTATAAGTATTGCTCTGAAAGAATGAGAATTGGAGAATCAGATGTGTAAGCTCCCATTCAGCTAAGCATTTATGTTGAGTTCCATGAGAAATAAGTGTGGATTTAAGAGTGTTGCTGAACAATAGATTTTGTTATCATTAAGTCATATTCCCCTTTCAGGGGTGACATCCATTGACCTGAAATGGAAATAAGAATATGGCTTGAGCCTACACAGAATAGTTTTGACCACCACTCTGAAAAAACATGTAGAATAATTTACTGTTCTTCAAAGTGACTTGTATATCTCCACCGTACTCAGCATCTCTCTATAATCGTAATACTGGAAAATATTCAGCAGCTTTCATTCACTATTTTTTCCCTTTCAAATCACAAAAATACACTATCCTGGTTTAAAGATTTTTCTTCAGACAACAATTATTTGCAACCTTTCTATATTGTAACTCAAAAGAGCATTAGCACTCAAGCCACTGAGACTCCTGAGTCTGGCGCTGATGGCTGGACATAAACCCATTACCAAAAGGACAATCAATGTGTTGGCAACAGTAAAAGATGCCCAGAATAAGATGTGTACATGACTTCAAAACCTGATCATTATTTTAGACACAAAGATAAGAAAATCTGCATAGCATCTAAGAAGTTTTCAAACAGGAGGAAATAAATGAGTCAATTATAAATAAGAGTTCATTAAAACCACATTAAAGTCATCTCACTCTGTTCACTCGCATTGTCATAGCTCTGCAAAAAGCCCCATTCTTCTGACTGCAAAAAATGTAAGTTTGTAACGCTGATTGATTACAGCCTTAATAAAACTAAAATTGTTGAATGCATCATTTATCAATCTTATTAGTATTATCAATTAATTAGACTAGTTGGACAAGCTATTGTCTCCAATTCTTCCTAAAATCAACAGTTATAAAAATGACAAGGCAGGCAGATTAGGACCAATGTTAAATTAGTACAAGTAAACTAAGATTGCAGTTTAATTGCAAACATGTGAAACCAACATTACATAATTGAGCATTTGATTGTTTCAGCCTGACATATAGCCATTATTTGTTGGATTTTCAGCACAAAAGCATCCTGTGAACTGTTTTCAGCAGAAGTCCTCCAAAAACTTGAAAAATGTTTCATTAAATTGAAGAAGAAAACCAGGAAACCCTTTTGTCATATTTCAGCTCAAAGTGGGTGAACCACATTATAAAAAGCCAGGTTGCTTCATGTTAGTGAGAGAACTTGTATTTGCGCTTGTAGACAGCAGCTGGAGAAAGGGAAAGGTGCTCCACAGGTTGCAGAAGCCATGCCTTTCACTCAGGATAGGCAGAACAGCAGCCCACCTTCAGGGACTGAGAGTTACTGCACAGACAGAAGTGCTGTGGGCAGCTCAGCTCACCCACGGGTGGGATATTGGTGCCACTGGAGAAGCAGCCAGGCAACCTCAGCCCAGTGAGGTTCACCACATCAGCTGGGGAGATGCTGCTTGGAGTGTAGGTACATCCTTTCATATGCCAAAGCTGTCCTGCTGATCCCATGTTCAGGCCATTAATTCTGTGTCTTTCTATCTGCTTCATATAATGAGCAGGGCAAAGATCTCTCTGTGGACTGTGGCTCAGCTGCAAAATATTTTAAATGCTGGGCAAAGTGCCATGTGCTTGTAGTTAGCATTGAACAATCACCAGGAAAACATATAATGAATTATCACTAACAGCTTTTCTCAGTGTGGGAGCTAAACAGAAGAGGGGGAGCTTGGCAAGCGATTGAACATGTGAGCAAAGCTGGTAATTTATCATGCGATATTAAGAGTTAAACACAGGGTAAAACCAATGCTCAAAAGACGAATTCCTATAAACACAGAGCTATGTTGTCCAGCTAAACTGTACTGGACACTGTACTGAATAATCTGGGCTAGTGTAGCAGAGGGAGAAAAGCTAATGAGGACAGTTGTCGACCCCATGCTAATGAAATTTCTAAATTACTGTGATGAGGGTAACACAAATGGTGGTGTAATCCTCCCCCTGGTGTCAAGATGGTGAAAGAAAACAGAAATTATGGAGTTGAGAAAGGGTGAGACTGTGGAAAGCTGAGTGGTTTCTTAATTAAAATGTCCCTACACTGTTATTACTGTGGTATTAAAATCAGCAGGAGGTTTATTCTTCAGACTTGTTATTAGAGCAGCTCACAAACCAGCCTGACACTGTCAGCTCTGCACAGGGCCCAACTCATACTGCTGGTACTGCTGAAGGTAAAATTTCATTTTTCTTCCTCCAGATGAATAGTCTACTCCCAGTTCAATCAGTTCCAATCAGCTGCTGGATAGTGGTAACTGCTTATTTTTCCTTTGAATTATTGGAGCCTGACAGTTTAATACATTCAACAGCTTGTTAATTCTTCTCTGTTCTTGCCTGAGTCATACCCTGTGCATCCTCTTTTACCCTTCAGAAACCTAGTGGCTTTAGACAGCTTCTATACTGTCTATTTATCCAAACCTGTTTTTGTGGCTTTTCATGTTATAAGAAGACTGATTCTGCTTTAACTGAACTGCTTGGCTGGGGTTCATTCCATGCTCAAAATCCCATGGTGTGACTGTATGCACGTAGGCGGCTACAGAAGAATTAGGTGGCTAAGTCCCCCCAAAAGGTGGAGATGGAATCAGTCAGTGTAACGTGGACGAAAATCAGTTTGCCAAAAAACTTGCCCAATGGATGTTCCTGCAGTAGACGCATTATGTCTGGGCAGATTACCTGTTCTCTCAGGAGAACAAATGAACAGAAAGTTAATCTGTTAGTTAGGTATCATCCCTAGATAATGTTAAGTCATGGCAGAGCCTTAAACTTTCCTGTCTTTTTTTTCAATAGGGATTATGCCAAACACAATCACCCCGAGGGGGTTCTGTCAGCCTCATTTTGGACAGTGGTTTCAGTCACAGCACCCTCCCCAGTTCCTGCTAGCACTACATTGCTTCTCAGACCTTCAGTCTTTGCTACATAATGTTCTTTTTTTTTTTGCCAGATGGGCTCAGATGATGCTTAGATGATTCTAGACAAGGATTTTTTTTCCGTGTTAATATTAAACTCTACAAGTAGAATGCTTTTGCAGCCATACACAAGTGCTTTGCCTGTTTTAAAAGTAAGTGCTTTGAACAAATCTCATCCTTTAGAATAACAAAAGATTTTAAAAACTTTCTCATCTGCCCTATTATTTCTAGTTCATTCCTTTGTACTGAGAGCAAGGACTCTTGACTAATGACTAGACAGGATAACACAATTGTTTGTGGAAATAATAACGATGGGTTAGGAGTAGATGAAGCCTAAATATGCTTTACTAGAGTTAGGCACAATGAAAAATACTGAATTTGAGGATAAGAAGTGGTCATTGATTATTTATACCTACTTATTTTAAGATGTATCTTGTGTATGGGTATTGCTGGTTTCATAAATCTTCCCATTCTTTTCTAAGGCAGTCCGTTCAATGAAAGTAGCAACATGTGGTGGGGTCAGTTCAGTTCACCCTCGTCTATTCTTGTGTTTTCTCTTAATGTACTTCAAATAAAAAATATATATTTCCAGCTTTCATTAATTACAAAAGGTCATGCTGCCCCTCAAAATATGCCATAAGCCATCTCTTAACCTTTTTACTCAAATCTACATGCTACTTGTTCAGTACAACATGCAGAGATGTTTCCCTACATGCAGTTTACATCCAGGAGGGAGTACTGGCTCTTCTACTCTGACCTGTACCATTGTAAGTCATTATGTTTTGTACAAATATTCTTTTGCAAAGGCTTCCACAGGATAAAATTGCAGGATGAAGAACTGTGTGCTACTGGCATAGGGTGATCTGGGAGCACCAGATAAACTCTGCCTTGCTCATGACAGATAAAGAACAGAGGAAAACAAAAGTACCTCGATATCTCAGGTTTGAGGAAGGAATTTTCCCAGCCCCTAAACCTAAGAACTAATTTAAGTGTCATATTGATGACCAAAGCTTAAAACCATTATTTTAAGAGTGTTTAATAGGCATCATGAAACCTCATGTAGCCTGTGCACCCACTTGTGTGCATACATATTAAACACAGAATTTCCTCCAGAAGAAGAGTCTTTTAGGAAAATATAATCTTTTTTTAAAGGTTAAGGGGTGGTTAATTTGTCAACCTGGATTTATCCTGTATTTCCAGACTGAATTTTCTACCTTTGACATCTAAAACCAGCTTTTCATTATGCTCTATTCAATTGTGTTGAAAACCACATAATCTGTGGGAAAATACTAATAGCTTAGGTTTCAAACTATTTCTCAACCTTCTTTTCAAGAAGGCAAATAGTATTACGTTCTTCAGTGCCTACCCTGGTTTTATGGCCTTCCTCTGAAGTCTCTGAAGCACATTGTTTATATGATCTTCCTCAGTTTGGAAAGCTTTCCTGCACCTACTGCAAATAATGATAAAAAAAATTCATTCAAACCTAATTTAGTGAAAACAAATCAGTAATCTGTGCCCCTTATCTGTACAACTAGAGAATAGAGTTTCTACATGTTCTTAGTTTGGTCTGACACTTTAAGGGGTATTTTCAGACATACTCCTCTTATCATTTGTGTTATTTATTTCTTGCAATCACAGTAGAGCAATACTGGAAAAATACAATTGAAACTTGATTTTTTCTTTGAACTTCTTAAGTAATTAGGTGTAAATAGTTTTCTGGTTTTTTCTAATGTGAAACGTGTATTGCTTCAATTGGGGAGATAGAACAAGGTGGCTTATGTTATTATCTCACTAATTCACTAAGTTTAAAAAATAAAAAGTGTACTTCAGAAATCTTCCTGCTGTTGCAGACTACTGACTAAATTAGAAAATTATAGCAGGACATACATACATTATGTGTGGCAGCTATCAGCTGTGGGTTTTAAGAAGAGTCAGACTTTAGCAAGAAGCCCTGCTGGGGGACTTCTAGGCTGACTGCAGCATCATCTAGTAATGGTTCCACTAACACTATATACAGCTTTCCCCCAAAATTTCTGCCTCCCAAAACCAATTATTTTAAAGCTTGGAGATATATGGGTTTTTTTTGCAGATCTTTTGTCTGACTGCTCACACTGAAATGCAATTTTTTTTGCATTGTAACTGTTTAGACAATGGCATAATAGTGTTACCAGCTCTCTTGTCTAGTCATTCCCTGGCTAGTAACCATTCTGACAACTGCTAAGCAGATATCTAGGACGATAATATGATTATCTATTTCTTGTGTAGTTTCTCCTTTCAACATTTGGATGCATCAATATGTGTTGCTGTTGTTGTGTATGCCTTGGTACACCTGTACAATGAATTTTTGGGGGTGATAAATCTTATCCTTTTTTATATGAAGGACTCCTTCATGAATTTCTCAAGCTGATCTCTCTTGGGGTGCCCAAAGTCCTGGATTTTGACGAATTCAGAAGCCAGTAAATGCTGAAGGATGACCATGGGGAAAGAGAATAGCCCAAGTGATTATAAAATACAAAAACCTGGATGTTAAAAGTGGTGAAAGTCAAGAAAAAAAGTTTATTCACTTCTTATGTACAACAATCTACAAATCTAAATTACATTAAAGCACTGTCATCTTAAATGTAGCTGTGATATCCCTCCTTAACTTCCCAATTTCCCCAGTCAGAGATAAGAGACCTGTATTGTCTCAGATTATGGTGGTGTATATGAAGCTGCTTTATTTGTGGAGAAGTGACTCACTGATTTTCCAAATGCTGAGACATCAAATTAAATCAAGCAGCAACTAAGGACAAAGTGATTTCAAAGATCTTCACTGTGTAGAGCGAACAGAAACAGGATGTTTGTGCTTAAACTCAGTGTTGGGTGATCTCAAAAATTTTTCAAGCATTTGCAAGAGACAATGAAAATCACTGAAAAGGTAAATGATGAATGGATTTTTTTTGCTTTGTTGGAGGTTGTTTTCTTTTTAATAAGAATAAAATGAAGTTATTTATCTATTCTGAAACTACTCTAGAAATAGAAAAAAAAATCAGAAAACTAAGTTTCTCCTTCCAAATCTTTATACACTTAATACAAAATTGGAGGTAAGGTATTCCTCCCAGAAGAGAATTCCCTATGAATCCTGTGTTGCTGATACAGTTAACTACCCATGCAGTAGCATCTAATGAGCAGTCATTTAGAAATTAGATTTAGATCCCCTAAAGGTCATTAGCCTAGCAAATCTGATAGCTACATGAAAGATAGTGAAGACACAAGTACATGATGGTAGGCAGCAGCCTATGAGTCAAGGCTGACATTAAGGTTTTACTGGGGACAAAAAAGTTGCAATAGCAGTATGTAAGTAATATCCATTTAAAGTATATCAGCACTCAGATGAAAATATAGTTTCCAGAATGACTTTTTTTCACAGATTAGGTGGTTGGAAAGGCAATAAGAAGTGAGACCAGGAATGGGTCTTAGTTCTCTGTACAAGCTGACAGACTCCTGTCAAAATGCAGGCGTTGCACTCTGCTTGTGATACATCAAGGTACTTGACTCCTTGTGTGCCCTGACTTTGCATTTACAACTGCCTCTACTTTCATAGTATAGGTGGTTATACCTGTATAATTAAAAATAACACATTAAACCAGTGAATTACAGTGGCAGCTCTGTTTTCAGAGACCATATAAATTAATCGCTTTCTCATCCTTCTCTGACCTTGCTTTGGTAGGTAAGATAAATTCATTTGACATTTGCTCTTTGCCAACTTTACTTCCTGAACATCCTCTGCAAAGCAGGAG
The DNA here is from genome assembly GCF_009819885.2 of Catharus ustulatus. Classification (NCBI taxonomy): domain Eukaryota; kingdom Metazoa; phylum Chordata; class Aves; order Passeriformes; family Turdidae; genus Catharus; species Catharus ustulatus. Next base: position 42,880,740 of record NC_046222.1, read on the forward strand.
ATTAATGCTTCAGGGTTAAAGCATGATGTACACAACACAGCTGTACCAGAGACCAAGAGGATGAGAAAGCTCTCACTGCATCCTCTACCAAAAAATTAGTGACTAGATCCAGATTAGTCATTGTATTCTTCCTGGTGGACTTGATCATAAGGGAAAGGGAGTACAGCTGATTTACATTCAGTCCCTGAAGTCCATGGCTTATCCAGTGGGTACACTGAGCAACATTGCTGCTTTCCTCCCTCTGGGGCAGGCTTGGGGGTGAGAACAGGGTGGCAGGGGAGAGCAGTGCTCTTGAAGGATTGTGCATTTATGCACAGACAGCTGTGAACTGCTTGCCCCAGCCCACAACAAACACATGAACATGATCTGAACAAAACTTTTAACAAGAAAAAATAATGAAAAAGAGGATTAATAAGAGCTGTTGTAACAGAAACAGCAATTGGGTGCCACTTCAAAATTGCTGAGACTCATCATTTTTGTTTCTCTGTCATTGCTTGGGAAAGGAACTGCAAGAGGTAATAAAATACTGTCAATACAGAGATAAAAAACAACACCCACTCTGTCTAATGTTTTGACATGAGGATCTGCTGACTACCAACACAAAGCTTTACAGGTCACTGTGTTCCATATTTTCCTTGTGAAATGTACTGCACCTCAGTTGATTTGGATTATGGCAAATTTCCTGGATGTACAATTTAAAACTTCAAATAGCTTTAAGATATAGCTACAACATGTGCCAGAAAATATAGATGAAAAAATGGCAAGTTTCATGGCTTATTCAATTGAAAGGGTTACATTTTTGCAGGGTCCCTCACATTTGACCCACCATATTGATGTCACATGACTCACTAGGCAGAGACAATAATGCAGTCTTGCTGGAAAATCAGTATTGTAAGCAACACTGAATTATTTGTTTTTCTGAGGGCAAGTCACTTTACAGCACCTGGACACAGCATCTCGTTCTGCTTGATTCCTTGAGCAGGAATTCTTAAGGCCTTTTCTGTTTCATGTTCTTCAAGTTTCCTGGGTTAGAAGAATAATTTCGTAAGTTGACTCTAAACTCTAATCATGTCAGGCTGAACAACTTGAGTCTTTTTAAAGTGATAACCCCCAGGAGATGGTGGAGTTGGCACTTTATGTGTGAGACAGAGCAAAATTGTTTTGCAAAGGCTCCTACAGGCATGAAGCACAGCACAGTTGAGTGGAAAAGCACAAATGAATCCAGCACTGGAGACATCTTGCATTGTAAGAGTAGTGCTATGCTTCTGGTTCTTCTAAAAAGACATTTATCAGAACTCATTGTGAGGTTGAGGGTCTTACCTATGCACCATGTTTGGACCCAAAACTGTTTTCATAGTTGGGTGGCTCTCATTTGAGGGGAGGAAGGTGGGCACATTGCTCTAAATGGCAAGGAATAATTCCTGTGGGGGGTGGGGGGTGGGGGGGGGTGTTGGTTGTTTTATTTTGTTGGGGTTTTTTGTTTGTTTGTTTGTTTGTTTGTTTGTTTTGCATAGTCACACAATGGTGCATTTCTGCTCCTTTTGATGCCTTCTCATTCCTAAAGCTCCCATAAACAGTTTTGAAAGACCAGGCTTGTAGAGAGAGGTAATACTTGTACTAAGCAATTCTCACAGTCAGTAAATGCAGACAAGCAGTCACTCAAGGATTCCATCCAGCCTGAAACAGAAGGGGTGACTTTGACACCAGCACAGTTTGGAAAAAGTTCTTCTGGCTTGAGATGCATTATGGTAATTTTCTGAGTGCTCAGGCAGGCATCACGATTTGCTGTGAAGTGGCAGGCAAAGGGGAGGCAAGTTTGTTTTCTTTATTCATCTCCATGGCAAAGACGGAGAGAAAAATCAGGGTGAAAGCAACCAATATCCACAAACAGTTTTATCACATGCAAGTGATGTTAGCAAGAGGAGCTCCAGTCTGTGGATGCTTGTTCCTGCTCCTGACCCCACTTTTACAGTTTTACTGGTCTATTTTTTAGTAAGTAAACTGATTCACAAAACAGGTTTGGGGGATCCTTCTTTCAGCCAAGTGCAAGGGAAAGGAAGAACCCAGTCCATAAAATATAATGACATAATAAAAATGTCATGATTGTTCTAAATTAGAAATTATGAAGGGGAACAAGACATCAGGTAGAAAAATGTGCTGGTAGGGCTGAGTACAACTTAAGAGCATTATTTAAATGTGTGAGACACAGAAAATATTGTAAATCTAATGTTTGTCAGAAAAAGGCAGTAATGAATAATGTCAAAACCCAAGAGGAAACACTCAGTAATTAATCTTGCTGTGGTCCTGGGAAGATGCAGCTGTATGCCCTTCTAGATGATATGATACTTTCCCTTAGAGAAGGTGATAACAGACAATATCTGTTAAAATAGCATTCAGATTATTAGGTGTGTATATTTCGTTGTCTCCACTACTCCAAATGATATTCCAGATTTTTCCAGATTCCCACAGGTCTTATGATCACAAACCTTTAAATTTCAAACCTTTTTTTTTTTTTTTTTGTGAAGTCATACCCTATGCATTCTTGTGTCAATATTGCCATTTAGTTTTGTTTGTTTCCAAACTATATTTGTAAATCACAATAACATGTTCCCTCAGTCCTTATATAATGGTATGAATAAATTAATCCTGTCTAGTTCCTGATCTGTGGAAGACTTTCCATTGTCTAAAGAAGCTTCATATTTCTTTCCAGTCAATAAAGATTCAATTTTCCTCAACTATGACTTTTGGACTGGCACACACATTTTAACAGACATTTAAATTTTCAGTTTTTTGTATGTTCTAGAATACCCTTTGATTTCTATGTCATCAAAACTCACTAATGATTCAGTAAAATGAATATGTGTAATATTATAAATTCCCTTTTATTTTAATCAACATATTCCCAATTTTCAGCAAATTTTTGTGTACTTGACCTTTTCATGCCTAAATCTGTATTTTATTTCTGGTAAATTTTCTTCCTCTTCTCAGAGTATTTCTTCCTGTCCTTAATATATTTTTATTCCTGTATGTTAAAAAATAATTCAGGCTTTTGATTAAAAAGATCCTAAAATAATTCCTCCAAGGATTTAATCCTTAGCCCCTCCTAATCTTACAATCAGACTATGATGCCCTGTCCATAAAATCCCCACTTCAGTTAGTACTTGATCATTTTATAACCAGTGATCTGATCTATATCTTTTCCAGAATAGTCTGCCTTTGTGGCATATTATCATCTTGATTTTGGACAAAACCATCAGGCTAGAAGATTTTGATGAAGAGGAGGTTGCAACATTCTTCTTCCTTCCAATATTTCCTTTTCACTGACGGCAGAAATAATAAAAAATTCAAAGTGAGATCTAGTTGCAAATTTATTTTATTTAAGTCACCATGAAACGCTAACTTGTGCTCTTTTAGCCCAGTCAGGACTTCTCCAGAACAGAATGGGATCAGGAAATGTTGGAGAAATACAAACTAACAAAGCATGATTTGATAAGGAATGTATTTCATATACATAATCAAGGGCATAAATCCATATTTGGATGGGCATTACGGCTTTGTCCATATTTGTGTAATCAAATGTAGGATGGTGTAGTGTGATGTTGTTTTAAAAAATGTATAAATGAAACCATTTTCTGAAAAGGAAACTATAGTAACTCACCTCCTTAGGGTAGCCACAGATGTGCAGTATACTTTAATCATCTATTCAGTGACAGAAGATTATTTGAGGAATACTTCATCAATTGACTAAGCTTCATAGACAACCAACTTCCACTGGTTGGCAGAACTTTTAAATGTGAAAGCCTACAAATTAAGAGAACCAGGATGAACTGACTTTGATGCATTTTAAAGATAATATATCACACGAACCTTACAGTCCACATGCTTTTAGCCCACGATGAAATTTATCCTTTTAAAGCATTTTTGTTGGGCAGGCCAAGGTCAGAAGGAAGCCCCTGCCCGGATGTGTGCAGAATCCCAACCTCTCTCTCCACTGGAGTCAGGGAGTGAAGGTGTTCCTGTGAGCAGTGGGAAAGGGCCCAGCTTTAAACTACTGCTTAGCTCAGCTTGCCAGAGCTGAGGCTGAAAAGAGTGAAAAGTGCCATTTGGGGCCATTGTTGGTCTGTGAGGTGCCTGTGCTGCCCCAAAACAGCTGAGCTCAGGATGCAGGGCAGGGGTTGGTGAGTCAGGGTGACCCTGGTGAGTGGGGCTGGAGGGAAGCTGGCCTCACACAGGCCAAAACTTAGAAAAGGCTCCTTTCACTTGCTTTTGTTCCTACTTCTTCAGCACTGGTCCAGGGCTGTCTCCAGCCATTTCTCTGTATCTGTTTGTTCCACATCTGCTGTGCAGAATTTATGGTGTGGGTAGGCTCTGCTCGCATAACAAACACTATGTCCCTTGTGCCCCTATAAAATTGTTCTCTCTTTAAGCCTAGAATCTTCAATTACACATCCACATGGTCTTTAAAGTCCCTTTTATTAGGCAATAAAATAAAAAATTTATTAGGATTATGCCACTGAGGTAGGATTCCCAGAAGATAAGTTGTGAGAAGCAGTGAATAACCAAAGCAATTCCAGCAGTTTCTCGAGGCCAGCAGGCTCTACTTTATCAAGTATTGCTCAAACTGGTACTGCAGCTGTGCTCACAAAGGTGGCTCTTGCAATTTCAGCAGGTAAGGACATGGCCAGCTGCACACAGGGACAAAGTCAGGATGCTGTGACAACAAACTTCCCGGTGAATTTCAGTTTGTCAGAGACATTCTCCTCGTTTCTCCTCCAGAGGAAGCATTATTTGAAGGTTAAGAAAAAAAATCTTGGAATGTTTATGAGCTATAAAAAGGAAAATGTGGAAATCAAACTAGATTTTTGGCTCGTTAAATGCCACTGCCTTTAAAATGCACATGTTCTTCTCATTCTGAATTTTCTGTCTGACTGTGCCTCTATGCATCACTGTCAGCCAGAGAATGAGCTTTCTGAAGTATCCATTGGGCACTTGGTCTTTGATCGCTTAGCAATAAGTTCAGAGATGATTGCCCAGAAATAATTTATATTACTAAAATAAAATAAATTAAGAAGCAATGAATTACTTTCTTATAAGCTCATTTTTAATTTTCCATTTGTTTTCTATGGTAACTCTGCATTTGGACAGCATTTACCCTTGATTATGTTTGTCTTCTTGAGTGACTGCAGGTTTATGCAATCCTAAAAATACTGCAATGAAGGCTGTGAGGTGCCTAAATTATCCTTATTTATACTCAACGTCATCCTTCTGAAGTGATAGAGACAGATATTGATCAATGAAAACCAACAAGACATAGTTTATCACAGTTTATCACATTGAGGTACATGGAATTTACTCATCTGCACTCTTTTTTGCATTTTCCTGTTTGTTTTTTGCATGGAAATAAAAGTATTTATGCTTTTTCCCATTCCTAAATTTGATTGTTTTGTAAGACTCTAAACTTTTAAATACTTTTACAATTAGGTTTAACTTCAGGCTTAGATGAAACTCTGTCTCAGATGACTAAATATATGTTTTTTTCTTTGACTTCTCAGTGATCAAGACATCCACTGGGACCCACGAGCACCAGCTGCTACTTTGTGTGATCTTCCTAGATAGTGGGAAGTACAGTAGTTTCACGAATACAAGCCGCACGGATTATAAGCCGCACCCCCGGTGCCTCGACAATGTTGCTGTCTTTGTCAATAGATAAGCCGCACCCCGAATATTAGCCGCACTTTCGTTCGTCGCGAGAATCCGTGCGCAGCTTTCACAAATTGGCCAATTAGTAACAGGATCGCGGCATAGCGGGCTTTACTGGCTCGGGGCGGGGCCAGGCAGGCTCGGCCCGCTCATGGTTGCTGACGGGGCCGGCCGGGTGGTGCTGCAGCCGCCGCCGGGCTCACTGGCCCCCCTCTCCCGTCAGCACCGCCTCGCTGCCGCGTTAACGTACTCGCCCTGCCGGCGGGCCAGCCACTGCCGCCGCCGCCAGGCTCGACGGCCGCCCCCTCCCATCTGCACCGCCGCCGCTATTCCTCGCCCTGACCGGCACTGCAGGCCCCCGCACCGCCGGGCTCCCCCACGCTGCTGGCCCCGATTCTGCTGGGCTTCCCCCGCTGCCAGGCAGCCCCACCCGCCGGCCTTCCTGCTTCTGCCATGCTCCCCTGCACTGCTAGCCCCAGTTCTCCCGGGCTCCTCCGCCCTGCTGGCTCAGGCTCTGCCGCCCTCCCTGCCCCGCCCTGCTGGCTCAGGCTCTGCCGCCCGCCCCCCACACTGCTGGCCCCGCCTCTGCCAGGCTTTCCCACCTCAGCCGGGGCCGGCCGGGCTCCAGCTTGGCTTGGGGCTGCCGCGGGCTCTCACTTCCGTGTTGGCAGCTTTTAGAATTTTGTTAATGTATTAGCCGCCCCGGAATATTGGCCGCACTTCCGGGTTTCCACCAAAATTTTGGTCAAATTGGTGCGGCTTGTATTCGTGAAATTACTGTAAATAAAAAATTCTCAGATGGAAGAAGGGTGTTGTTAACCTGCTGGAGTCTTAACTCCCACTGTAGATTTAAGGCTTACAATTTGGATTCTTCACCCACATGCACAGAGATGTAAAAACAGGAGGAATCTTTTCTAGTAGGCAAGTTTCCTGATCACTCTCATCTGTGAGAAAATATTTATGGTTGGAAGGGATTGTAATGCCTGGGCCCAAACCAGTCAGTCTGTGGAGCAGATTATTTTTCTGCATTTCATCAAGACCCTGCAAAGACATGAGGAATGAAAACAGAGCCATTCCAATTTCCAGGGATTTTTTATAATGTTTTCAGTCTCCGCCACTGATATCAAAACAAGTAATATAAAGTTGGTTAATTGTCGTTGATTGGCTGTCTATTGCTCTAATGTCAAGAATGAAGTCACTCTCTTGGATCATTGTTTTGTACATTCAGCTCTGTAAGGCACAAGTTATGTCACATTTACCTTTATCTAAAGATATTCATACTCTGCAGCTTAAATTTTTGAATCCTGTACCTCTATTCAGAGACTCAGAAGCAGTTATATTTTTTCTGAGGCTGATCCATGCCAAAACCACACTTTTGACAGTTTTGTTTTCATTAAAATCAGAAAAAAACCCTCTAATATTTTTTTCTTAGCATTATTTTAAACATTGCAAATTCCTAACTAAAGTTTGCAGGCATGACAGGTATAATGCCTCACAGTCCACTTCTGAGATTTCAAGGACCCTGCTGCTGTTTTTGTCAGTCTAACTTTCCTCTAAGAGCTTCTTATGTAACTTTTATTGTAGCTGATCAGTGCATATTTCTCTCTGGTTTCCAGAAGGTATGTCAAGCTAACCTAATCAGATGTGAAACTGGATGCTCTGGAGTAGTTAGGGAGGTGTGCTAGAATTTTCAATAGGTATGGTTTCAGCCCCTTTTGCCCTCAGATAAACTAAAGTGCTTTTTAACATGTCCACAGTGCCTGTGCCATTGAAGTAAATGGCTATGCAATATCTGCTGGTCTGTGCACTGTTATCTCTGTTATTACAATAGCTGAGCTCTTCACAAGCACTGTTCTCAGAATACCCTGGGGCTTTGAAGTAGGAACTCCACCGCATCTGTGGGGAATGAATGGAGAAGACAAATTAAAGGCTAAACCTTAAAGGTCCTTCAGTCTTGCAACACTGAGATGAACAACTTTTAGAGGGAGATTGAGCCTGCAGTATTCTCATCTCCAGGTCAGTCAGCCCTGAGGAGAGTTAGACACTCGTGCAACTGATCCTGAAAAACCCCTGAAGCCATCAAAGACTTGATTTCAGATGGAGGAGGTGCAATTTAAATGTTCGTGCTGGTTCCTGCTCTAGTGAGTACTGATGCTTAATATGATGAAAATAAGAGAAGTTATTGGACCGCATTTATCTCAAATACCTGAAAAGTTATTCTATACTCACAGTATAGGAGGGGAAAACCTGGACTGAAAGCACCCAGACAGAACAGGGATCAAAACCAGGTTTCCTACACACCACACACTCCTACCCTAGCTACAAGAAGGCCCTTGTTCTTCCCAGTGATTGTCCAGATTTCTGGTTAAGTATTTCTGAAGTCCCTTTTTACAATCTTAGATATGTGGGATGCTCAGACACCTTGGGTGTTTGGGGACTAACCAGTCTTTCCTCAGATCATCTGTGGCTCCTAACTGGCCTTTGTTACATGAAAAGAGATAACAGGGGCAAGGTCCTCTTAGTGTCACATTATTCTTTAAGACTTCCTTATTCCTGAGCATTTACCTCATTAACTGGGCCAGTAGAGATCATGAAAAGGACAATAACGTTTTGATTGAACTTGTGAATGACTTTCTCAGTATTTATTGTTGTGAACTGGTGCAGCCACGATCCCCAGATGGGTCTTTCTTCATTAAAATGTGATAGAAATCTGAGAATAGTACTGATACCTCTGTAAAAGCCACATGTTTCTATGTGCTCCATAGCCTTAAGCCAAAGATACTTTTGATCATGAAAGAGGATAATTTCAGAGCCATAGTTTTAAAAAAAATAGCCATTCATTTTCACCAAAATCTTTGATACTGTGAATTATCTGCAAGTTATTCACAAGGCTTTTGGTGACATATATACAGGTTTTCAGTACTCATACTATGCTATCCAAGTCAAATCATTTAATATCTGCTCTTTGAAAGGATGGCTTCCAAAGCTGTCTTTGCCTTACTAAACACTTCTGAACATATCCTCACCCTGTCACATGCCCAAGCAAACAGAGCTAGAGAGAGACATTTTATTTTCATTTTTCTCTTCCTGTTAAAATATCTCTAGACTGCTGTACTGGAGATACTAAGAAATCTGGAGTAGATTATCTGGAGTAGAACTGTGTACAATCTAGTATCCAACTGGCCAAGAAGAAACAACTGCTAGAATTTCTGAGGCTGCAGGAAAAGAATGGATTCCTAATGTCTTGCTATCATTCTGCCTTAGAGTAAATAGGAGACACTGCTAAATCTGGGCTCAGGGACCTTAAGCAGATAGAGTGATGGTGGGATTTGACTGGTATTTCTCCCTAAGACAGCCAAACTGATTCACTTCCAAGAATCTTATATTCATATAAATCATTTAGGTTGGGAAAGGCTTTTAAAATCATGATAGCCAAACATTAACTCAGAACTGCCAAGTCCACTACTAAACCTGGTGCCTCAGCAACTCGACTATACATCTAAATACATTCAGAGATGGTGACTCAGCCTCTTCCTTGGACAATATGTTCCAGTGTTTCACAACCCTTTCCACAAAAATTTGTTTCCTAATACCCTATCTAAAGCTCCTCTGGCACAACTCGAGGCCTTTTCTTCTTGTCCTGTCGCTTGTTACCTGGCAGAAGACCCCAACCCCCACCTGGCCACCCCCTCCTTTAAGGCAGCTGTAGAGTGATGAGGTCCCCCCTGAGCCTCCTTTTCTCCAGGCTGAACACCCCCAGCTCCCTCAGCTGCTCCTCACAGCACTTGTGCCCCAGACCCTTCCCCAGCTCCGTTGCCCCTCTCTGGACACGCTCCAGCCCCTCAATGTCTTTCTTGCAGTGAGGGGCCCAGAACTGAGCACAGGATTCGAGCTGTGGCCTCAGCAGTGCCCAGCACAGGGGGAGGTCACTGCCCTGCTCCTGCTGGACACACCACTGCTGATCCAGGCCAGGATGCCATTGGCCTTCTTGGCCATCTGGGCACACTCTGGATCATGTTCTTGCCGCTGTCAATCAGGTCCTTTTCCACCAGTCAGTTTCCAGTTAGTAGGTACATGATTTTTAGGTGTACTTCACATCACAGTTAAGAATCCTAAAGCAGAATTATGCTTCCTTTCACTGCACTTGGCCAACTAGATTTATTCTAGTTTCTTTGCAGTCAGACAAGGTATAAAACTGTAGAAACAAAACCAGATTTATGTCAGATTTCCTCTTCTGTAAGTAATACAGATGACATGAGAGAAGACATTTACACCTGGTTCATGATGTTTCACTTGATAGTTCTGGGGTATGTGGCTGAAGAGAAAACCATGACAGTATCACCCTTCACAGACAACTCCAAAATTATGCTTCTCTCCTCTATAGATTTACCTGGCATCAACCACAAACATTCTCACTCTCTGGTTTGTTTATAAGAAAATTAAATTAACCCCAGAACTCAGAGATCAATATAGTGATTTGTTGCAGAAATCAAACCCCTTAAACAAATAATTTATTAACAGTTAGGACATATTATACCCCATTAATAGTTACAGAAAATTTAGAAATAAGCTTAGAAATAACCTGAACATTTACCAAAGGCAATGAGAACAGGGAGTCAGTTGAAGTTCAATTAGTTCTCACTCATAAGGTTAAGAAGAGAGAACCTGTAGAATATGCAGAGCTCACATCTAACCAGCAGACAGCACCAGACAAAACCCACACCAAAAATGACATACAGATTTTGTGAGGGACCCAGCCAAGTCAACCAGCTAAAGCAGAAGGCCACAGAGGTGACATCCGCACCAATAACATGGCCAGCTAGCAAAGCAATAAAAGATGAAAGTCCTAACATATTTCTGAGACACTGCTTTATGTTTCACCTGGACAAAGATAACTAATAAAATAGCATGAATCTATCACAGAACATCAGTGCAACCAGGTAAGGGAAAGGGTGAGCTATGGAATTATTTTTGCTTCTTTTTTCCCCCCACAAAAAATGGATGATGACAATAAAACTTCCCCAGAAAGTTTAAGAGAATAAAATTCCTCAGAAAGATTATAAAAAAATGCACTGGGAAATCAGTGCATGATGCTCAGAGAAAGACAAAAAGACAATAGACCACAGTCTGCTGCCAAATTAAAAATCCTCAGTTCTGGGTTGTAGGAGAAAAAACCACCAGGTTTGCTGGAAAGGTTTTTTTCTCAAGACTGTGGTATATTTAGATCTTCTTGAGTGATCTCATGCCTTAAATTACATGTTATTTTCTGTGGCCCTACTTCTACAGTCTGTTCTGCCAGGAAATTACCTGGATTTGTAAAAAGCTAACTAGGCCAGAGCTGTAACAACTTAATAGGGCTACTGGCCTCAATTCAGTGTGCACAGAAGGGCAAAGCTATTGAGAAGTACTAGTAGAGACAAGTGTCTTATGTTGGCTCCTTTCAGGTCAAGTTGGATGGAGGGTACAGGGAAAAAGTGTAGAACACAATGAAATAATGTCTCTAAATATAGCTTCAAGGAGAGGCTAGGCCATGCAGCAGGAGATTACAAAATGTATTTGGAGGAAATCATCTGTACCTGCAGGAGTATTGAGAAAGACAACATGTTAAGTTAGCTGGTGACAGCAGTGCTAGGGAAATCTCCAGCAGTCCTTCCCATGGTCACCAATGTTGCCTGGAAAGAGGCTTGGTGGCAGCTGGCTTGGCTCCCACACTGTTTCTACATCCTCACCTTCCTCATCACACAAAGCAGAAGGCAAACAAGAAGATTGTCTGCTCTGAACTTCTAAAGTTGTGGAGTGCAGACAGTCTTTCTTCTCTTTACCTGGGCAGAAAATACTCCAATCTAAACAGGAAACTCCATGAAATGCTTCACTGCTATTACTGTCAAGTGTGAATTTCACAGGTATGCTCAGCTGCTGACAGAAGAGCAAATAGTGGATCTGGTGATTTTAGGTACCTGGAGATCTCAGGCATTAGCCGAGCAAAGGTTCATGATAAGAGTTTGAGCTGTCCAAGAAAGAGACTTGTACATCAGCAAATTCTTTCAGAAAGCGGATGGAGGTAGATCAGTCTTACAAATGAGAAAAGATCACTTGGAGAGTTTTCGTAATATGGTATTATATGTACTTTATATGTAATTTATATACAAAAAAATTGTATCTAATCATAAATGTTGTAAGTTTACCCCTCCATTTCTACTGTGCTGCTAGAAATGTGATTTCAAGCTGCTTTTTAAAGAGAAGCCTCAAAAGATTTCCAAACTCATGACGCATTCCTGCAACAATGCAGCTAAAAAAACCTCCACTTTGATTTTAGTGAAATAATTGCGTAGATAACTACACCTGAGTGAGATAAGTGGTCCATAATCCTGCCCAGGACTTCACTTGGTCTCCTCAGGAACTGTTGAGCATTTCCAAGACAGAAACAAAGGCAGGAATACATTCTCTTTAAAGCTGGGCAGAAGCTGTGAGAGCCTCAAGCAGCAGGTGCCAGTATTCACCACCGTGCAAAACCACAGTGTGAATGTGTGCAAACAGCTGCCATCCCTTCAACTTTGCACAAAAACTTGGACATCTCAGATGCTGCAGATCCTCCTTCAGGCAGCCAGAGCAGTGTTAGCTCACTGCAGCCTTGTAAGGGAGTCGAGAAGTTCCTTGGTCAAGCTGGGCAGCAAGCCCAGATTTATGTGCAGCAAGCTCTGAGCCTGACAATGTGAGGAACAGCAGGCCCCAGCTGAAGTTAATGCTGTTGTACCAGGGAATGGCTTTCCCTGGACTCAGGAAGGTCCTCAGGCATCAATTCTGAAAAAGAGCAGAGTATTCATTTCAGGATGGTCCTCTCCCAGATCTGGCAGAGACAGCAGAGCCCCTGGAAGGCAGGCTAAATACAGAATCATATGTACAAATTAGAAGAATTGTCTGAGGAAAGCTCCAAAGAGAATATCATTCAATTACAATGTGAACAGAAATCTGTATTTGTCTGCAGAATCCTTCTGGAAGCAACTGAATAGATAGGAATTCTGCCCAAAAAATTGTATCCAAGGGTTACAGTAGATCAGGAATGAAATGAAATGTCACCTGTGACGTGCTCACAAGAAGACTAGAACAATCTGAATGTGAGTTTGTAATATAAAGTCATATTACAGCTCTATTTTGTGTTGGCAGAGCCTCAGCTGGACAATCACAACTACTATGAGACATAAAAAAAATCAGAAGAAATTATCTTAAATGAGAAATGTCTAAAAAGCATAATTTTTGAGGAAGAGAATTGTGGTTCAGCTTGAAAGAATAGATTGAAATGACAGTTATCCTCAAATGCATGGAGACTGTGGCAAGGAGGGAGAGAATAACATACTCTGATCAGTGCTGGGACAGTATGGCCTGACAATGCAGAAAGAAAATTTCAGATACATTTACAGACAGTAGAGCCAGTGTCTGGGTCATGGTTGCCATGGAGTCATCATCATCTGAGGTCTTAAAAGCAAAATATTTATAAATGAGACAAGATATTTATGAAACTGATCCCATGTCAAGATGAGGGGTGGACTTCCAGTCTATGAGTTTTCAAAAGACCAGGCTGAGTCCTGAGTACTTTTGTTGACCCATCAATGATGGCAGTAATTTAAAATACTTTCAAGTTTTGTCTTTCAGAATATGCTGTTCTAAGGCAAAGCTGATGAACAACACAGCACATAACAAATTTGAGGGAGTCTGATCCCACTGGAGTAGATTTTTACTAGATATCAAAGACTTTTTCCAGTCATATTCCCATTGAACTCTTCAGCTGAGATTTCAGAAGAAAAGGTACTGCCTATATTCACCCTGAGAGAAGCAACAACTGGTAAGGATTCTAGAGGAGATCTGGAAGCTGGAAATCAACATTTTATTTTAAATTCTTGCATTTTTGTGTCTCCTCCAATTAAGCCCAATAAAAATACATTAATAGAAAACAAATTAGAGAGAGGAAATAAACCTCCTTCTTTCTGGATTATTACTTCTCTGACCAGGTCTTGAGAGGGATTGCTGACGTAGCTGCCAGCAATTCCCTCATCCTAGCCCCAGCAAATAGCTTTCTTTTAAAGCTATTCTAGATATTTTAAGAAATTACAGGATTTGAACTCCAGGTGAGAAGAAATATGCTCCCACTTGAATTTTCAGTTGCCATATATCTAACAGTTCTTTTAGAGTGAGCTCACAGTGTAACCTATTCAGTACCCAAAATACAGAGTCTGTGTCTGGTTTTGAATAGTTAATGACTTTTATCTGATCATATCAATCATTTTATATCCTGTGAGTCCCAGTTGGTTTTAATAAAATCTCTAACCACAAAAAAACACCCCTCCCAAACAAAAAAAAACCCCAAAAAACAAAAAACAAACAAACAAAAAAACCCACATGAGGATTTATTTTAACTGTAAATTAATTTTTCTCCTGGTATTTGGCTCTTAATTTCTGATTTATAGTGGAATAAAAAGAAAGTTAGGATTCTGTTTCTGAGATTTAACCTATATTAAAAGCACATCACCATTTCAGGTCTAGAAGACAGATATATTTTGGCTTTTCTCACAGAAGACTAAATTCATAGTTCATTTAGCGCACACTCTAAAGGACAAATGCTTCCCTTTCCTGTTCTGGATTTTCCACAAAGTCAAAATTCTCCTATTTTAGCGTTGAAAACCATTGAAGTAAGTCCAGTGATTTTTAATCAGAGTATCATGCCCTACTATTTTGAGATCAGTAGACATTTGATTGCACTCAAAGGGTTATTTGGACATATATGTGTGCAATATGTATATTTATATAGAATTGTATGCAAAATTGTCCTTACACAAGTATAGATGCAGATACATGTAAACAAATTACATTGTATAGACACATACATACAGAGAATATATATGTTACATATTCATAATATATTGTATATTTCTTGCAAATTCAAATTCCGAAATATAAAAATGATGTAAGAAGATGAGGAGGACATTAAAAAGGAGGTTTGGAAAAAAAGTAAACTTTTTCCAGTAAGGAATTTGATCTAATATAAAGCTTCTGACCCTTGCTATACAGAAGCAATAGAAAATAGTGCTAGTCAAGAGGAGAAAAAAGTTTTCTACTGACATAAAGAGTGATAATAAACCTTCACTCTCCCATTTCTGCCTATTCTATCCATTTTCAGGGAAAAAAACATGCTCAGTGCTTCTAGAGCATTGGCAGGTTGTCACTTCAGACAGTCCTTTGCCATTTTGGTGCTTTTTGAGGTCAGACTCTAGTATCTTTATGTAAAAGTGCAGTGAGTAATAATATGGATGAAAGCAATACAATTTTTTAAATTAAAATATACTTATTTTTGTCCTTGTACCCAGTAAATAGATCCAGAACACGGAAGTTTGGTGTAGACCTTTAGACTGCTTGGGAGCAGCCCATAGAGGGGCAGCTGGAGCTCTGGACAGTCCAGGGTGGATTCCTGCAGGCAAAGACTGCTCTGGGGGGTCCTGTTGGGCAGTAAGGACACACAGATCCCTTCCCATTGCACTCCTAATACCAGAGGGGCTCTTCAGTGCCGGAAATCCAGCAGCCATGAAAGCAGTAAAGACACTAGAAGCTGGTGACAGCACCTTACCTCAGGCTACTCTCCAAGTAAACAGAGCTTACTATTGCCTTTAAAAGTAGGAAGATTCCTTTCTTCCCCAGCAATGAAAGCTTTCTAATGCCCTTTATTTTGCTTATCACAAAGCATCAGCACCCAATACACAGAAGTCAGCTCTATATCTTGGAGAAGAATCTGGCTGTTTATAGCTGTGGGGAGTTATTTAGTGTTTCCTTACTGAGGGCTGGTGTCACGCAGAAAATATAACAATGAGACATTCATGCCTTGATTTCTCTGAAAGGATGGTTTTTCCCAAAATTCCACCAGGCAAACTGATTTGGACATTGTTTTCCAGTGGGAGGACAAATCCTTTATCATATACTTGTTCCATACAACTCCCATCCCTTAGGACTTGGAAAGCAGCTGTGCAGACCTTATTGTCTATGTGTCCTCCCAAAAACCTTTTAAAAACAAGAACATTTTTCAGCTGTAAATAGTGAAATGCATTTACTCTGTTCTTCTGAGTCCTCCTTATATCCCATATAATTTTCCAAACCTTCCTATCTGCTGTTAGATACAAAACTCCTGGGGAAAGATAAGTCACAAAGTTTGCTCAAAGGTCGTCTGCTTGCTTGTTGCTTTCTGAGCCACAGTGTGCAGATGGAAGCACTGGCTTTAGTAAAAATTACTTGCAAAAACAGAAGTGTTAACACATTATTCAGCAATAAATGACTATGTTTTTTCCAGGTAACTAGCAGTTTCAGCTCATCTTCTAACAGCATAGAAAACCTGTGGTCAATTTACTCACATAACTGCTCTGCCTGCCAAGGCTTAAGAGCAAGGGAAGAAAATGAATAGACACAAGGCCATGTCATGTAATCATCACTTTTCTGTAGAATGAAATCCAGACACTGGAGTAATTCAACCCTCCTGACCTTGCTAGAACTGGAGATGTGTCTGTTCCAACAGAAGAAACTAGATATAAGACAAATAAACATACGTCACAAGCACAGAGAGCATTAAAATGAGATTTCATAGGTATAAATGGGCAACAGCCAGTCAATTAGCAGGTGTGGGGTGGTGAGGATGAGAAATACAAAAACATAGCCTGACAGAACTGCAGTTTTCAGTGTCCACTATTCAGCATGGCCCCAGGAAATACATGCAGTCCAAAACCATGCAACGTGTTCAAGCTGTGCCGTTGCTGTGGATTTCTGTGATGCCTCAAGACAGTGGGATGGGTGGCTGGAATGTTTTTTTTTCTGTGAGTAAAATGAAGACAGCCTCTATTCTGCAATGAGAGCCATCTGTAAACAAGTCTAGCATGGGAGAGCTAAAACCATGGAGCTGTGGATTATATTCTTAATGACTCCTCTGTAAAGCCAGAGCAGATGAGAACTGGGGTGAGGAGGGGAAAAGTGCTCTGGTCCTGGTCCTCGTGCCTTCTCCCACTGGGCCAGCACAGATTTGCTGCTTGCAGGGGTCAGAGGACCTGCCTGGTCCCTGAGCTGTGTTTGAACTTCAGGGCTGCTGGGTCACATTCTCTGTTCTATTTCCAAATATTATATATGCCCAAAGAGGCCCTTTAGTCATGGGCTTCACTCAGAAACTTCTGGCTCCATGCTGAGTGAAGAAAGGACAGCACAAGCCCTGTACAAAGCTACCTCACTGGCTGGCAATTGGGTTTGGGAAATATTTTCATTAATGAAAAAATATTGAATAAAAACAGATATCATAGTAAAACATCTTGGTTTTTTTTTTAAATAATAAATCTAATCTAAATCCAGGAAAGAAGAAGGAATCAAAGTACATTTCCTATTTACCTATAACCTAATAAAGTTGATCCATGGCATTTAAGATACAAAAAATCCAACTCATTTGACCTTCTACTGTAAATCCAGAGCAGGTTCTCTGCTTCTCTCTCTCTTGGCTCTCTCAAGCCAAGCAAGCTCTGTCAAACTTTCACCTCCTCACAGTGTTCCAAAATTAATATCAAGCCCTGATGACCAAGGTTTTAGTGGGAAAAAATGGTGCAAGGTAGGAAACAAGAAAAAATAAGTTGGAGTTGTTTTTCTAGAAAGAGGATAATCTGAAAATTGGTGAAATAATTTTCATGCTTGGAATCTTAGCCTGAGAAGTGACAGCAGATATATTTTAAGACATAAAATTCCTGTCTTCAGGGATTTAAAACATTCATAATAAGTTCTACCTGAGAGGTGACTTTTTACAGACCTTCATTTTGATAATGTAATATCTTTCTAAAGAATTGTTAAGGCAGCTTTCTGATACTGCTGCATCAGATTAGAATAATAATATTTTTCTGCTGCATTAAAATTTTATATTTTGCAAGACTTTCTATGTAGGGATAGGCCCTGTTTATTTACCCACATTGGTTTGTCTTTTTGGGGCTTTTGCTTGGCTGATTGTTACTTGGTTGTTTTCCATGGCTGGGAAAATAAACAAATAGTGTAAGTCTGCTGTGTTGACATGAGAGGGAAGTGATTAATCATAGACATAGAAGACATGCATTTAAAATATTAAATTTCACAAATTCACCAAGAGAAAAGTGAAATGGTGAAATCTTAGAAGATTTCTTGCATCCATTCTGGAACAAAAGCCAGAGGCTTTGTAAACATGGTCAGCCCAGGATCCCAAATAGTTGCTTTGTTTAAATGCAAACACGTTCAATTACTGAGGCTTGTAAATGTGTTTAAAATTATCCATAATAATCAAAGACTTATAAAATTATGGAATATTTTATATTAACTTGACCTCCTGATCAAAGTTGATCCAAACCCTGTTAAGTTGGCTCAAAACTTTATCCACTTTGTCCAGTTTTTTGAAATCTAAAAAGATGAAGACTACACAGTGTCTGTGAGCAACCTGTGCCAGTGTTTGAACATGCCCAGTGGGAAAATATCTCCCCTAATATCTGATCCAGCTTATGGCCCCTTATTCTCATTGTGTGATCAAGATACACAACTGTAAATCTGAAATGATTTCCACAGCCTTTGAGTATTTTTACTGCCATCGTAGTTTCACTTGACCATCTGTTTTACAGGAAAGAGTGTATAGGAATGCCCAGTGCACTTTAAAAATCAGGGAAGTTTGGTGTCTGTATGTCTAACAATGCATGCATATGTGTTATACATATATAACATTTGTGTATGTGTACTACATACGGATGTGTAACATATACAAGTATACACATAAACATGTATGTGATGGGTGTACATGAACACACCTGTGTAAGGACAGTGCAAAGCCTGTGTGTTTGTGTCTGTGAGCCTTTTGCCAGCACAGCTCAGTGAGATAAGAGCACAGGTTTGGCAGGACTGTGCACAGCCAGTCCATCACCTGCGTTTCAAGCAAACCCAGGGCATTAATGCCCCAGCGTGGTGGATCGTGCTCTTGCAAGTGCCTTGAGAATTGCAAATCTAGAATTCATGGAATTTTTCTCACTTTGATCCTTAAAGCTTTACCACACTGATGCAAATTCAAAGAGAGTTTTGTTCTAATCTTCGTGTCAGTTTCCCTGAACCTCAAATAATAGGGGTGCTATTAGACTAGGCAGCTCCAAAAGAGACGTAATGTGCTTTTTGTTCAAGAAACCATACACAAAGAAAATACTGCAAATGAATATAATCACTTCAACACAGCCTGTTTAGAAGATTTGTTGGAAGTGGTGCCTTCCTTGCAATTTTGGTCAAGCAGCTTGCTCATGCCTGGAGAGGCTGTGGGTATCATCGCTGCCCTTAGATGGCTGCAATTCTTGCACCTGTATAGCTGATAAGGCCTTACTGTGTCTGATTTACAGGCTTTCAGACCAATCTGTTTGTCCTGAGTGAGCCATATGAAGTCAAATAACAGTACTGTGGGCATTACAGCAGTGACCTCAGGCCAGGAGAACATCATATTCCCAGGTCAGGTTCATACGCACTTTAGCTAGCAGTAATCTTGGACACATTTTGGAAAGTGTGTATGGGCTCAGTCAGCCTCAATTCCTGGATTTTTCTTAACACTTTCATCCAAGCCATCTCAACGGGAAGAAGGTTTCAGCTGGCACGAAAGGCTGGTGCTCATGCTTGCCAGGCAGGTTACAGACACAGTGCCAGGAAGATGGAACTCATGACTGCAGAGGTAGAGAGAGCCACCAGACCATCAGGGGCTCATGAGTTTAATTTATAACGATGCCCAGTCAGGACATCCATTGCATTCAACTGCTGTTACAGCCAGAGGGTTAATATGGAAGGTAAAATACGAACTGGGATATAGGGCTTGAATTGTATAGGGCCACAACCTGCTGAAGGGGATTTATCTATGTTACAGCTGTTTACAGCCATTTGTAGTGCTGAAGATAACTTCTCCCAGCAGAAACTGGGCTTTTAAAGGTCTGTTTGTAATACTCAAATCCTTTTATAATGTGAACAAGAAATAAGAATGAGGACAGTGGTTCTAACTTCCATAGTTTGATTTGCTCAGACAAATGCATTTCTTCTGTGTTTCCTCCTGGCTTTGTAGAAAGATTTCTGAAAACTTGATGAAGCAAATTGAATTAGTCATACCTTAATAAACGTACTGCACAAAGATAGGTCATTTGTATTATAATCATTACTGAATCAATTACTCTATTTCCTAATTATTAATTCAAAACTCAGTATAGAGTTTATGTTTGCCAAGGCACTGCTATGGGACAGTATTGTTTTCAAGCTCACTTGGAAGTGTTATTAAGAAAAAGAGTAGAAGGAATGTGGAAATCCAGTTGGTAAATAACATGCTGTTAAAATATTTGCTTTATTGAAAAGAGAATGGTACTTTGTGTATTTACATATCCAGTTAAGACATTTACATGGGTGAGCTTAGCAGAAGATAGAGTTTAATGGGACTACTGCAGGTGAGTGTGCAGCAAGAGGGAATGCAGTTCTCATAAACTGAAGAAAATGTGATTGATATACTTCTGGGCTATAGCAAATCTTTTCCTTGATGCAGACAGTAGTTGTATTAGTTTTGTATAACACTACAGAAAAAAAGCATTGTTGCAATTCAGCTAAGTTGATGAGAAGTTGCCAATGTTTTCTTTTCCTCTTGTTCACAGAGGTACACCCCCTACCAGTGGGCAGATTTTTGTCTAGGAAATAACTATGTGCTTAACTCTCCTGACTTGTCTCACGGACCATAAACCTCAGGAGTTGCTAGAAGCTGTTTTTCAGACAGTCACTGCTATTTCAGCTATATTGGAATTATTCTCAGGTTTTGTTTTGCAATTTTTGGCACTAGAAACTTAAAATGGTCACTGAACTTTGTCATTAGAGATTCCATTGGCTCTTGCTGGGCTCTGGGAGACTACCCACAGTCCTGCAGGGACTTCACTGGAACTCAATCCCAATTGTTACAGCTCCCTCTTGTTCCCACTTACCTACCAAGTCACCTGAACTAAGAAACACCTGAGGTTTCATTTGAAGACTAACTTCTCCAGGTTGTTTTTACCTTTGCTCTTAGACAGAATTTAATTTAGACAAGCAACTACACGTCTGTATCACACAGAATAGGGTGCATATAGAGATTTTTCAGTCCCATTATAAAGTTAGTTAAAATTTTTTAGGTGTACTGGAAGGAAAATTCACTCCAAGTCACTGGAATGGATTAATTTGAGAGCCTGCAAAGTCTGGAGTGATAGCTCTTCTACAATGTATCGTGTGAATGCAAACACAATTTACCTGCCAGAAATTCAAAGTTCTCTTTGCTATAATCTATTTAAAAAGATAGATATCTAATACCATCTGTCACCTTCCGATCTGCATCCTGAGGGCTGCAGGTACACAGAGAATTTTACCTTTTGCTCCATTGACTGATGGTGCTCATCATGCATAGAGGAATCCCAGGATGACAAACTCTTGGCTAGGAGCTGTTGGCTATGCTAGAGCACCACCATAAAATTTATAGAAATTGAAAATGATGACTTGAAATATATTTATTTAAAGTTGAATTCCTGCCTAAACCAACTATGTAAACCAATAAACCTAAAAATAAATGGGTAATCTTAATAATTTACTTTACAAAAGAAGTGTTAGATGACAGGAAGGGATAAGTAAGCAGAAATAGTTTATTGGGAGGCATGTTATGGCAACCTTTCAGTTCCTAAGACTGCTTCCAAATTTTTCAAGTTATTTTTCAGAAGAACTGAAATTATTATTACCAGAGCTACTGCAGTACACTGACTGCAGTTCTTCAGCTCAGGTACTCCTCTCTGTATAAAATCAACCAAAATAAACATATGCATTTGATGTAACAAACCTGACAGGAGCACCTGTTAAAAAGAATTTCAATTGTTTTTAATTATGTGTAACTTTATTGGCCTATTAAGCTCCTAAGATAACCCCTAAGCACATGGTATGCCATCATTCTCTGAGATGACATTGGAACAGAGAGTTGAGGATACCTCACTGGGATCAACATGGATCCTGTCCCCAAAACAATCTCCTTGGCTGGTGATCAGAAAATTCACTTGCATTAAATAAAAAAATCTTGGTGTTTGCCTAATGCAACAATTTCATTTGAGGCTTAATGAATAATAATTCAGTTAAGCTGTTAAATCTACTGGAAATACTGGATTTATAGTCTAAAGACAAGTGTTATTGGGTTAATTTGTAATATTTACAAATAATTTAAAATCTTGAGTCTTAAAAAAGTACTCTGAAGCTGTGAAAACATCTGCAGAGAAGAGCACTTGGAATAGTTTTATGTGCAATTGCCAGCAATTCTTCTCAGCTCAATACTCCATGGAGACTTCGTTGCTGACCCAATAAGGGATTTAAACCTTCTACAATAGCTTGGGCCAAGGCTGTGCCTCCACTCAAAACAAATATGTACCTCTGAAACAACATTCCAAGTTTTCAGAGAGTAGGAGGGCAGCCTAGATGGCTTACTGTAATGTGTGCTGTGGATATTTAATCAGAAGGGACAAAATTTGCAGACACATGGAACATTCATGAGTGAATACAGGCTAACTTGCAGCGTTAGAAGAACCATAGGCACTTTGGGAATGATTTTGTCTTTATTTCTTTCCAGGCTGATATCGAGAAATATTTCTTGGTACAGCCAGGGCTGTTTTTAACACTTTTGAGGGAACTAGGTCAGTGGCCTCCTGTAGGGCAGGAGAGGAGCCTCTGCTGAAGGATTGCAGCCACTGATACTGCTGTATCAGGCAGTTTATTTTCCTCAAATAAAGTGTGATGTCCACTTAAGAGGGAAGTAACTCACAGAATTCTAAAATGATGCTGACAGATTCAAGCACAAGGTAATTTCTAGAAGAAATATTTTCTTTTGAGAAACAGAATCACCATGTCAGGAAAGACCATATGTGCTCTAGCATAGCCATATAAAGTAGTCTTGAATTTTTTACTGCCAACATGATTTGATAGCAACCTGATACCATACCTTATCTTCTGCTCACCAGAAAGACTTGCCCATGCTGTATGTATTTTTAAAAATTCACGGTCTCACTGATATTTCTCCATTCAAAAGTGAGGATGCTGTGACTCAGCTGCAGAGCCTCAGTTTACCATTAGGACTTAATAAATTGGGGGGACTGAATAAATTGGGCTACAGACAGGACAGACTCAGTGAGTATCTCAATCAGAACATTTAGAACTGTGGTTCTAAAGAACAAACCTATAGCAGTGCCTTTTGAGTGAAGACATTAACTCATGAAATCCCATGGGTTTTCTGTATTGAAGTTGATTACATCATTGGAGTTCTGGTAAAGTTACACCTTTGAGTTACATCTTTGAGAATAAGGAAATACTCCCTTTGAGAGAGAACTGGAGTTTTCTTTAATTCCTCGAACTACTTATTTGAGCATGTTGACATCAATTTGTATAATTTTCTCCTGGCATAAATGAAAAAGCTGAAGAGCAGAGATTAGAGCTGGTTTAGCAAGGGCCATAGGAAAATACATTTATTTGCATTTGAGAGTGAATAAGTTTTGCCTAAAAAGTTTTTGGACTGCTTGTCACTTTATTTATGCCCTTTCCCTGTGAAAACCTACTAGAATATACCTGTTTATAAAGCACAATTAAACACCAAAATGGTATAAAAGTGTTCATATATTAAAAGGACATAAAATATTGCTATTAACATTGATAATGATTTATCTGCTGCATTTTTCTTTGTATACAATATGAACTGATCTTCGCTTACTTTGACTGGAGTTCCATTGATTAAAGGAGTAAACATCAAGGAGCTGAACCACAGAATATTCAAAAGCTTAAAATAGAATGCTACTAAAATACAATTTCTTGGACAAAGAAAGCACTGAAAATTTGTACTTTTTGATCCCTATGGCACTGTCCTATGGTGATAAGATGGTGACAAGAACAGAAAGGGGAACAGGAAACTTGGCTTTTTGCAAAAATTTAAACAAGAGAACAAATTAAGTATTTAGATGTAACCCATGGACCAGGGATTCCCTGCCTTCTAAGAGCATGGAGCTTAGGGTACGCAACTCAGCTTTGATTAACTTCTTTTTGATATGAGCTTCTGAAGCACAAGTAGTTTTCCAAGCACAAACTTTGTGAATTCTATTTTCCACAAGACAATTTAAAATTAAAATTTAAGCAGAAACATAATTGCTTCGATAGATTATTCACACCAGGCAGTTTCTAACAAATTTTTAAAAGCATTAAATATGTACATGAAAAATTAGCAACTTATAGTATAAGGACGATTTCTTCTGTTCTGCAAATGAGTACATTTGCAGATTATGTGGTTTGTAATGTATTAATTATAATGTTCAGATACAAATTTCAAGCCTGAGGGAAATGCTAAGAAGCAAATGCATAATTTTGTTGTACTAAACTGCATTTTGGAACACAGCAATCATAAGAACATGCTCTTGGTAAATTACATGATACAGCTGCTATAGTTGAAGTACTGCCAAGATCAAGATATGTATTTTAAGCTTTGAAAACCTTGAAAATATATGCTCACCCCAATGTAGTAAAGCATGAGATAAACTTCTCTTTATCATAAAGGTCCTGGTTTGCCAATGAGAATTTAGTTCCCATGTGCTGTGTAACAGAGTTTTTCTCATATTTGTGATAGATTTGGTTAATGTGTGGTTCTGTTTATGCCTACTCACAGTAACACTAATGAAGAAGGAAAAAATGAAAATTGGTGCAGAGTAAAGAAGAACCCTACTCATGCATCATCCCTGGGGGATGGGCTGAATTCTTCTGAAGGCAAGTTAGCTCCTGCCCCTCTCAGTGGCTGTTCTCATCAGTTCAAGCACTTCCAGGGAGACGATAATTTTCTGGCCTTGCTGTGTTCATGAGCTGCAGGGCTGATTTTTGACAAGCTGGGACTTCTCACACTTCAATAGAAATGTTGCTAACAACTACAGCAGCTTCTCTGGAGTCACAGGAGATAAATGGTCACTTCTACTATATGACTCATCTGGGACACTTGTCTACCTTAAGCTGACACAAAATCATGCCTTTGACCATTTCTGTCCACTGAATACAAAGAAAGACTAGACAAGCTCAGCTGCATAAGTCTTCATGGCTGTCATCTAAAATCAGATGGATCTGTAGATGCCGCTTCTAAAACCAGTAGCATTCACTGGCTTGGCCTGACAGTGCTCTAAAATAAGGTGTAATGCAGCAGGTTTTTACCTCGAATGTCAGAATCATTTGAAATCCTGTAGCTTTTTCTCAGCATCTGTCACCCTAAATCTTGGGTACCTTAGGCTTGCTTTGCATGATTGTTCTCTACTAAAATTTCCATGATGTATAAAGCTTTTTCTTAATATTTAGATGTGATTGTTTCATCCAGAATAGTGTGAGAAAACCTTGGACAGACATTGATTTGGGGATTTTCTTACTTCATTATCTTCTTATCAGAAGTTTTCAAGTCCTTTCATACCTTTTAGTGAAAAACATTTGGGTGAACAGAAAGGAGATTCTCTAAGGGATGATAAAATCTACTCACCATATTTAATAATTCAAGTTTAAGAAATACTCAGGGGAAAAACACATATATAAAGGCAATACTTCATAGCAGATCTGGTTTAGATGTGGCAGCTGCTGATACAGAAACAGAATTGCTGAGCTCAAGTAATTAACAAGGTTTAAAGAAACAATTAAGTAGGTAGCAAGATTATCTTGTTATCTTAATAATTCGCAAAAAAAATTGGGAAATATTTCCTCATCAAATTATTGCTTTATTAGAAACCAAAAGAAGAACTATGTAAGGTGAAAATTATCTGTTACTGCAGATGTTCTGAAACATCTAGCATCAGATACAGTCACAGGAGACAAAATACTTGGCCTTGAGTCTAATTAAGTATGAAAAGACCAGTGTTGCTTCTTTGAATTTTTTTTTTTTAATATTAGTGTTGTTAACAAATAGAAGTTTTTTACCGTATCAGTCTTCCAAGCAGGAGCAGCCAAAGGTTCCCAGTGAAATACCAAAATGTTTGTACAATGGATCACAAAGGCATTTTTAGTCTGGTAAATTTAATTTTTTTTAATCAGGATAATATATTTGGTATTGTGCTCATTTTAAATACTACATTGCTTGTCACACTACATTTGGCAATAGACCTCTTCAAATATATTTATCAAATTGTTCCATGTTTATATGAGTAATAACTACATATAAAATATCTTCAATGAATAAAAAATCCGTATGCATTTTCTTCATGAAATACAATATATACATTACGTTCTTATAGTCTTAAGGTACATCAAATTTAGGGTTTAAATAAATTCACAGTGTACATTTTACTTCTGTAATAAAAATCTTCACTTTAAAAGTGTCTGGATCTCAAACTGTGTATATGTATTTCCTTTCACCAGGTTTATGGAGAGTGAGAGTTTTCCATCCACAAGCACTACAGCAGATCCACATTGTGTATTACAATGACCAAAAATTAGGACTTCTGATTACTGAAAGTGAACATTGACTGTCCCTGTTAGCTCAGATTCTGACCAACAGATTTTCTGAAGAGCTTATCTCAGATGGAAGATGTTTTTCAGCTGCATGGCCTCTAGCACAGCCATTCAGTGGAGCTGAATGAACCGCCCACAGTTTCAGAAAACCAAGCCCAAAATTCTCAGGTGGAACTCCAATGCAGAGGCCAGTCCTGGCCAAGGGAGATGGCCAGGAACCATCCAGGAGCCAAAATGCAGTGAAGTTACTGTCACACTGCCTTCCAACCTGAAGTCACACCAATTGCCTGTGCTCTGCCACTTTTGAATCCCCCCTTTCCTTCTTCCTCCCCAGAGGAAGAAGCCTTAGAAGATTCTAAACCCTGAGTTCATTACACCTGAGGCCCACAGGACACACATTGTTCCCCATGCTCCATTTGTGGCTAAAATTTCATGCCAACCAGTTCCTCCAAAGCATGACACTCACAGGGCAGGCTGACCTCAGTCCCCTACCTCCACCTGTCTCCAAGGGATTTCAAAACCCATTCTAATATATGTGTTTTTTCCCTGAAAATACACAGTGATTCCATCAGCAATTTTTATAAAAGAACTATCAATAAATCCAGCTGGAAACTAATCTAGACCCATTAAAAATAATCTCCAGCCTAAAAGGGAGAGGCAGAAACATTCTAATACATTCCACAGTAAATAAGTTTCACAAAGCTAATTTTAAAGCAATTAATGACAAGCCTTTTTAAGTCTTGTTTCATAAAGTCTTTTACAGGTGTGTTATACACCTTGATGCCATCTGATAATTTTTCACAGCCCTTTTATTAATCTCAAAAAAAATCTTAAAGAGAAGCAGAGATGCCCAATGTAGTGTATGTTTATAACACTTCCAGAATTAGTGACAGTCCAAAGAGAAAAACACAAACTACTGTATTAACCAAGGGAAAAATTACATGGAATTTATGCTGTTTCTATCTGGAAAGACACAAACCAGCTGACTGTCCTGCATGGACATTGTTACACAACAAACAGTCAGACAGAGCATGGGATATCTCATCTGCAGTTTAACAGAAAGAGACTTTTAACTACTGCAGTGGGCAGGGTGAAAGTGTTGGAGCTTTCCTTACCACATGGAGTGAAGATTCTTTATTGAAAGAGTCCCAAAGAATGAAGCACAAGAGCTGAGCTTTCACCGGTAGAAAAAAAGGAAGAGGGATGCAAGTCCACAGAATATGAGATTTCATTATTTTTTGCAACAAGATTGTTTTGTTTGCTATCTATATGCCTGAAGAAAATTTAATCATTTAAATAGGTTTAATACAGAGAAACATGGTCCCCCATGTATGACATTCCCAGAATTCAAAGAGAGGTTTGCACCTAACATTTTAGTATCTTCCACTTCAAATAAAAATGTTACATTCAAACCCCTAACCTGCAGTTTGGGAGGTTCAGTTCAAGACATAAAAGCTGGAGAACTTGGGAATTCTGAAACAGATTGGAACATCAAGGGTTAATTATTTTGGATTAAAGAAGGTTTTCTTCCAGCCTCCCAGCCTCAGAAATAGCTTTTAATAAACTTGGTGAAAAATATTTCTTTCTTAATTCACTAACTCCCATTGGAACCTATGTACCTTGCAGGACAGTCCAGTGCTGACAGGGATCAGTGGGGAAAAGTACAACACAGTGCTCTGAGTGTCCTGATATCTACCTCTACAGGGAAACACTCATAAGTTTATTTTAATATTCTACACATTTTGAAGAAAGGTAGTTAGCTTTTTTTTCATTTTTTTGCTAGTTGGGAATGTTGGAAAAATTATATAGCTTTTGAGATATATATATATATATATATATATATATACACAAAAAGCCTGGATTTTTCTCTTTTGCTTCACTAAAATATATGTAAGAATACTTACAAAAGGAAATTTGCAAAAAATAAACAGTTAACATAGGAAAAGTTTAGATCTCTGCTTTTAATCTTTCTTGACTGGGTTTATCAAGATTCCACTGGAATTTTAAAAGAGGTAAATTGTGTATTTAAATTATCTCAGATTATCTATTCTTCAGCAGGTAAAGAATAAATATCTTTACTGAAGTGGTCTGGCCTCCCTACTGCAGACATAGAAGATTTGCCACTGTGTTTTTTCAATGAAGAATTTAAATGATTTAATTTCTGAATCTTTTTTAGAAATGTGAGCTAGATTTAAAGAAAACAGAAATATGGCTTTAAGTGAATTGTTAACATTCTGTTGTGTATCTTATTTTGGTTATCTCTTGCTTTCTTCTTCCTTAGAGTCAAGTGACAGTTTTTCCCCAAGTTTCCTTATGAGTTCTGCCAGATCTTCAGAATTCTGAGATTTTTCCTCAAGGAGTTCATATCGGAGACTTGAGATGTCCTGTTTAATTTCCTTCAATTCACCTGTAAGAGATTTTAAAAGATCTCAATATTAAGGAACAAAAGGGAAAAAACCAGTATATCCAAATACCTCACAATTATCTTTTTTCCCCCCCTGTATTTCTTTGTTGAAACAGAAGAAGTAAATATTCTGCTGCCTGTTGGTGAATCATAGGATAGTCTGAGTTGGAAGGGACCCACAATGATCATTGACTCCAGCTTTTAAGCAAATGGCCCACACAGGGATTAAACCCAGAATCTTGATATTATTAGCACCGTGCTCTGACCAGCTGATCTAACCTCAGTGAAAGGGTGCCTTGGGGATAGGAATATGAAGATGCAGTTCAGAAATCATACAAATCTGCATGCAAAAGTGTGAGAGACCACAAGTTCATAAAACTCACATAACCTATTTAATGGAAGATGCTGTTCTGCTGCATGAGAGATCACAGAATCATAGTCACAGAATCATTTAGGTTGGAAAAGAGCTCTAAGATCACTGAATCCAATCATTAATCCAGCACTGCCCAGCCCACGAGATCCTTAAAAAACTAGATGATCTTTAACAGCCCTTCCAAACCAAACTATTCTATGATTCTACTATTACTAGATGTAGCAACACATTTTAAAGCTTGTCAGATCAGTGATAGTTTCTGATGGGAGGGGAGAGAGAGAAATCTCATCTCTTCTTCAATTGCATGCTAATTTTACCTCTTGCACTTGTAAACATGTCAGGTGGATTAAGTGTTTTGGAAATATGTAACCACTTTGTTTTGATTCTCTGATGAAACATACAATCCATCAACATACTCACCTTCATTGACTTCATCACTTTCCTTGTCTATCTGAGCTTTCAACACATATCTTTTAATAAGACGCTTCATTATTTTCTGCAAAGAAAAATAGAAAGAAAGGAAAAAAGTTTTCTCAGTTGGACTAGTATTATTATGGTATTTCAGAGTAAGAGCTCTTGTCCTGGTTTCACCTGGGACAAAGTTAATTTTCCTCTAAGTAGCTGGTCCAGTGTGAGTTTTGGATTTAGAATGAGAATTGTGTTTTGGTTGGTGCTGAGCAGTGATTACTGAAAGGCAAGGACTTTTCAAGGCCTCATGCCCTGCTGCTGAGCAGGTGCACAGGAAGCTCAGAGGGAGCATGGTTGGGACAGCTGAATCAAGCTGGCCAGAGGAATATTTCATACCATGGAGCATCATGCTCAGGATAGAAACTGGGGGAGGCTTGGCCTTGAGGGGTGATCATTGCTCCTCTGTCTCTCCTTTTCATCACTACTGCTGCTACCACTACTACTATTTTTATTTATTTATTTATTTATTTATTTAGTGAAGTGTTGTTAACTCACAAGTTTCACCTTTTATGATTCTCCTCCTCATCCCATGCAGTTGGAAGGGGCAGTGGGGGGATAGTGAGCAAGCAACTGTGTGGTGCTTAGTTGACAGATGGGGTTAAATTATGGCACCACTGTTACCTTCTGTTGCATTCAGATACTTCCTTTTAGGACTTGACAAGTTAAAGAAATTGAATGTAAAAATGTCTGCTTTCATCTACAGGTGATATTAAAGTTTTATGATTCTGCACATATATATATATACACACTTGAAAGCTAAAGACAATCTTATGAGTGTTATAATTCATAAGCCTTAACCTACTACTGGAGCCTGTAAGAACTATTAATACGGTTGCACCTTTGATCTCCAAGTAGATGAAGCCATCTGGCCTTTATTGCTACCCAAAGATGCTAATGACTCTGCTTAGCAGTGCTAATTGCTGAAAACTTTTGTTGTCAGTTTACTTGAACCTATTTTGATATATTTGCTAAGCTATGTTTTCCCAGGCTAGGGCTTGCTTAGAGAAAAGGGGATCCAAAATTCTAAGTCATTTAAGTATCTCAGCTGGGACTCATCTAACCAAAGACAGATAGTTTCTAATGTAAATATACATATCTGTCACCTTTATTTCCTTCTATGGATAAAAGGAGCAAACCTGAGAGCACAGTTCATCTGACACAACTAAAGCTGATCAAACAGCTCCTGCCATGAGAATGACCAACCTCTCTGCTAATAATAAGGGGAACCTAGGCCAGCAAATTCATTGTAAATTTTACCTTTCCAGGAAAATAACGAATTCTGCCTCTGATTCTTCCATTAGTTCAAATAACTTAAAAAGAACAAGGTATCCAAGTATGTTTTAGGATATGTATTTCTGCCTTTGGGTTTAATATTCTTGTAGGCTGTAGTTCATGATAACACAATACTTTTTCTTTTCCATTTTAAGATATAAAACATTCATAGATTTATATGTCTGCTTTTGTCTCCACAAAAATAGTGCTGACCAGAGCTGGTTTTGAGGTGAGTCATCCCAGATTAATGGTCCCAGACCATCACTACAGTCATGCTTGCAAGGTCAGCAGCTGTACTGTTTGTTATAATAATCCAAGAATGTTTCAAATACAAAACCACATTACATGTTTATGGAGTCGATTTTTGATCTTAGTATCTATCCCTGCATCATAATGAAATTGGTTGTGAAAAGGTCAGGGAGTTTTTGGAACAGACTCGCGTGGACACTGCGTAACATAAAAGTGGAGAGGAGCCAGCCTGCCCAAGGGAAAATCTCTTTTCATGTCTTGTGGTCAATAAAGTATACTTGTTTTCTGTACCTTTTTTCATTCAGATTGTCTTTTTATATTGCCCAGGCAGCTCTTGCTTCTTCCTTTCCACCCACTTTGTAGTATTATAAGAAGGAAAAAAGCAGTCTCTGGACAAGAATAGCTGAGATTTATGTGGTCAGTGCTGGGTCTCTTTATACTTAACTGCATACAGGCTCACTGCAGTTGTTTAGGAGGCAAAGGAAAAACAGACTGTATTGATAGGCTAAAGGCTGACAGATACTTGCAGTGCTTGAGGCATTTGTATGTAAGCTGATCTGCTTCAGCAAATGGAATGGGAAGATTCTGGGATTATTTTTGGTTTTGTCAATTCACATTGTGCAGTTGAGGAGTCAACTCTAAAATTAAAAACACTTTTCTAAAGCACATTAATATATTGCACTATAAGGGTACCATTTAAGAAACAAAGAGGAGAGAAAAATACCCTCAAATTGTACCGCAAATACCTAAACCATTTCATCTATTTCTGATATATACAAGGTCTGTAGATTTATTCTTGACTCATGTTGTATAGCATAAATTCAAAACTGTCCTCCTGCCATCAGTCTGCCAGTTCTACTGCTTCTTGATTTTATTTAAAAATGAACTGGTTTTTACCTGGTATTGTCTTGGAGGATTGTTTAAACTGTTTAAGTGGATTTCATCTGAGCTTCTTATACTTGATTGCTTCCTTTGGCCAAGCTGAAATGGAAACATTATTTATAGTACAAAATAAATAGAAGGTCAATATGTATATCTCATGTATGTATCCTATGACAGAAAACCTAAGGCATCACAAAATGGTGAACTGGGACTCCAGCTGAAGGAGTAAGGGTGCAGTAAGGGTGAACAGAAACTGTAAAAACAAATGGAATTACTTTAGATAAAGAGCGGGGCCAGTTCAACAAGTAGCACTGCAAGAAATAAATCATGATGGATCTGTATGAGGAATAAATGGGACTGTCACTAAAAATTTAGTTCCCTGAAATTATACATAGTCAAACAAAATTTGTACTGTTTCGAAGGACAGGACTATCAGTGCAGTGTCTCAATTCCTGTGGGATCGTTTTGTTCTTCCATTGAACTTCTCTGTGTTGTGTCCTAATACATGGAGCAGCAACTGATCTACTGACTGAGGCACTTTGAAGCCTGTTAAATACTCTGTGGGATATGCTGGGATATAATTTGTTGGGGACAAAAATAGGGCAGGATTCTATGCTTAGGCAGTTGTACACTGGGAATAGTTTAAATACAGCTAGATTTCATTTAGCATTCCATAGAATCACAGAATGGTTAGTGTTGGAAGGAACATCTAAAACCAGTTAATTGGTTTGCCATTGGCAGGGACACTTTCTATTAGATCACACTTGTATTTTGATAGAAAAATTGATTACATATATTGATAAAATATATTCATTAACCATTAATATAAAGTGTACTCTGAATTTTAGAATTTTTTTGTTCTTCAGAAAGATTCACAAATCTGTTTGCCCATACTTTAAAAAAAACATTATTTATCTATCCAGACTATGTTTTTTGACTAAGAAAAAGTAATGATAAACAGATAAATAGGGTAAAATATATAAAACAATTATTATTTCTCTTATATATTAATCTACATGTGGATGGAAATTAATGATGCATAAATAAATGCAAATTACTATTTCTTCATGCTTGAATAAAGCCACTTCAGATATTTTGAATATATCTTAGAAAACATAATCTTATAAAAATGTTTTAACTTAAACTAGGTATCTGATTTATTACAAAAAATAATGACTAGTGAGTTTACACAATCACTGTGTAATCAAAATGCTTTTCAGGGTTTTAGAACTTATTATACTCTCGTGGACCTCATCTATAATACTGGGTTAAAAGTGGAAAACATTATCTTGCTATTTCAGTCCTGGATTTCTCATGCACCACTTTTGGAAATAATATAGTAGAGTAAGAGTAAGACCATGCTTCCTCTGCAGCAGCAGAGGGAAGCTGCCTTGGATATTTATGATGTATTTTTTATGTATTTTAAAAGCACTGTGTCATGTTGCTTACCAGTTTCGAACCTATGTTACATTGGTTCACCTCAAAAGTTAATCCATTGCTTAATTACAATTTGATTTTCACTTGAAATAGCAAAACTGGTAATATGTGGTGACGTGAGTTACGACACTGCAAGCTTGTAAAACCAGGCTCACTGTAACACCTTTATTTTAACCTTCACCCTCCAGCACATTTTTTAAGATAATTATGTAATTTTAATTAGCTACAGAGTGCACCTTGAAAGCTGGCAGGCAAAGTAGAAGTGTGTAACTTCATGAGACCTTATGAGTACCAGTAACAGGACACAAGATCCACTGTAAATTGCTGAATGACCACTTGGTGGCAGAGACTGCCAAGATTTCATTACAATATCTAAAAATGTTTTTAAACTCTTTAAGCTCTCTTTAAACTCCCTTTAAGCTTTCTTCCTGTGGCTTTTTTCTTTCTCCAAAATTACTGCTAGGGTACACTCAGCCCGTCACATTGATGACTGACCTAGAATAAATATGCAAGTGAAATAAAACGATGATATAAATCCCAACAAAAATAACTCTTCTCCTAGAGAGTTGTGTGAAATATGAAATGCAGGATATATGGATCATTGCTCTTTGAAAACACCTTCATCTTTAAACTTGGCCCTCATTTTGTTAGTCTTTTGTACTACTTAAAATTCAATGCAATCAGAATAGTAATGAAATTATTGTAGCTGTTTTGTTTAGTACTTTATTAATGTCTTAAATCAGAAGCTGCTGTCAACTTGAAATTCCAAAAAATTGTACTTTCTTGGATCAGAAGGGAGGGTTCACAGAAAGTGGCTCAGTTTGTGCTCCTATAACCAAACATCACTTGGGAAAATTTCAGAAACACTGTTTTACACTAGGAAAGTTAAAGTTAATATATTTTTCTTGTTTGAGTGAGGTCTTAAAGCTACTTCAATAGTTGTCCCTTACTTTTTTTTTGAAAGGCCATGTTTAAAGAACAAAATTTAAATTTATCATCTCTCACTGCTGATTTTTAGCTTAGGAAAATGAACAAGTTCTGTGACACTTGAACAATAAACTTTCTCAATCCCAAGGCAATTTTTAAATGTAGAATAGCAGTTAAAGTGAGGGTATTTTTAAAATTCTCCTTTTCCTTCATTTCTTTCTCTGTTTTTTTAGTTTCAGTTCATCACTCGATGTTTAAAATGCCAATTCTAGCCTGAAACAAGAAATCTATGGATTTTAATCAACAGCCTGCAAGAAAGCATCTTCACAGTCTTTAGTATTTAGATATGTGTCAGGAAATTAATTTCTGGTGTACTACACTTTGAACACAGCTATGCAAATTATTTGCTGTTTAGCACTGACACCATCTGGCTTCGTTCTCTGCTAGCAATAATCAGGGCAGAGGTGGATTTAGGAGTAGAATTTCCTTCCTTCTCTCTCTAATGCTTGTCTTCACACTCACTCTGAAGCTGCTGCTGCTTTTGCTCTGTGAAGATGCAGACTCTGCAGCAGAACAACCCACAGGCTGGGTCTGAATCAGTAAACACAGGTGTGTGTAAACATTTTTGGGCACAGCAATGCAATGTCCTCCGTCAGTAAACTTTTACTGTCCTCCCAGGCAGGACTTGCACCAGAACAACCTTCTATCTTCCTAGGCACAGTTTGGCAACTGGAATGCTTTGGGGACAAGAGGTTTCCTACTTTGTGAGGAAAACTACTTGAATAGGGGCAAGCCATTCCTGAATTGGCTTCAATACCCAAATTTTACTAGCACGAACACAGCCATCAAGTCTTGGGTTTGGTCTTGCCAAATCTTTATCTTTTCACAGCTCATTTTGTTTATAGTAGCTCCCTGCACAGGTAGCTCCTTGCTCAGCAGTCACAGCAGCATCAACCCACTCAGCACTAAATGAATCAGAAGACAAAATCCCAAAAGCCTGAGAGTGCCTTTGAGAAGATGCCATGACAGCCTCAACAATAATGAACCATCAACAGTGGATCAAAAGGTAACACAAAACCACTTCAGCTACTTCTTGGAAGTGCACAGCATGGCAACATCTCATAGATTCAGATAAAGTCAGCATGAGGTAACCCAAAAGGTAAATAAAAGTGAAATCATCTGCTAGTATCTGCTGCAAAACATGAGAAATTAATAAATACAACTCAGATGCTTTATGTTTTCCAATATAAAAGCTTTTTTTAAATTTTATTTGATATGCAGTTTTATAGCTGCTTTGGCTGGCGAGTAAACATATTTAATTTAGGATCAGTTATACTTAAATCTGCATTGAGTATAAAGCATTAATATTTGAAGACTTAAAATTAATTCAGGATGGTTAGGAAAAAATCTGACAAACAATGTTTGCATCCCTACAGCTCCCTTTCACAGGGACTGCTGTAAAAGCAGACAAACCTGTGACTGTTTTATGTAGGATTGGTAATCACTACACTTTGCACCCTCCTAGAAACATGCTAGAAAACATGAATTGCTAGGTTTGAATGGAATGATAATAATACATCTTCTTTCCTTAGGCTGTATAAATGGGATTTACAAGAGTACCTGTTTTATGGGAACATAAATTTCATGCTAAAAGGTCATTAAAACAAGCTTGTAACCTACTTATGTGCTTTTCAAATTCACAGAGTAAATGAATTAGGAAAAGAACCATTTGCTGTTTCCCACCACCACTTAATTTTAAGTTTATATGCGTCTTCTCAAACATGCAATATTTTAGTGATGACTTTATCACTCACAGAGGTTTTAAAACCAGGTTGCATCAGACTGCTTGATGAAAAGTTTTGCAAATGTCAGATTCATTAAAATTTGAGCAATTGAAATATCATTTCTGTCACGTCTTAAATACATTAGGATTAAATTTCCCAAATAAAATGAAGTGAGATCTGTGAAACACTAGAAGAGTTACTGGTAATAGAGATGAGACATTTGAACTTATTAACTATTTTTACTTTGGTGACAGTGTTTGTAATACCTGTATTTGTTTTCATAAACTGTATAAACTTAGCCACATGCACAGGATTTTTCCCTAAAACTCCATTTTTTTTCCTTCTAGGGTTGTGGACATTTTTCCTCTTTTACTGTAGGTGTGAAAAATGTGCTGGTCACATTGGTGACAGAAAACTGACAGGTGCATGTAAATTCTTTACTGGTCTCCAGTCTAATGGCTCCTGACTACAGACTTAAGAACTACTAACAGACCTCTGCCCAGACCACAGCCCATTTTAACAAAGATCCTTCCACACTCAAATTTTCATTGAAGAAAACATTGTTTTGTCACCATGACAAATTCTTTCTCTTTTTTTGTATGTTAGCATATGCTCACCTTTCTACTCCCTACATATGATCAGCTGTCTTGCACAACTCTTCTTCCATAACACATTACAATACTGCTAGAATAGCGCCAGCCTTTACATTTCCAATACCACCAAACATTCCATGTTCTTCTAAAGCAATTGATTTGATTTATACCAAGACAGTGCAGGAAAAATACACCGAATACAAACTCTTTAAGCAAGCCCAATGAATCAATTCAAGTGCTTTTTACTGAAGCTGTGTAAGTAAAACAGGTAACAAAATATTTTACAATGAAAGCAAGGGGAATTTTCAGTGGAAGCAGAGACGGGCTACCAAGAGGAAACTTTAGAAATTGCCCAGGCATGTGAGGGTGGCATTAGGAAAGACAAAGTTTGCCTTAAACTGACATTTGCAAGGGCAGTAAGAAATATTGGTACAACATGCAGAAAAAGGAAAATGTAGGCCTATTGCTCAGTGGGGAAAGGGATTTAAGTGGGAGTTGGATGAAGGTAAGAATGAGGGACTTGATGTATTTTTTGCTTCAGGGTGCTTAGTGAAGGAATTCTAGGGGACAGGAAGAACTTGATCCAGGCAAGTCCAGAGTGCTACATCCACAGGTAGCTACATCTGAGAGAGCAGAAGCACCCCTTGCAAATATGCTATCACTTCTGAAAGACCATGAGTATTGGGAGAGGTCCCCAAAAGCTGGAGAAAAGCAAACATCAGATCCATCTTCATAAAAGGTCAAAATTATGTTTCGAGCAACCCTGGGCCACTCAACCTTCCTTCAGTAACTGGCAAAATAATGGAATGGAAAATGAAACTTCTTGGAGCACGTGCAAGAACAGATGGTGACAGGAAAAAGCAGGTGTGTATTTATGAAAAGTAAAATCTGTCTGAGCATCTAAATGGCATTCTGAGATTAAATGACTTGAGATAAGGGGAAAGCAAGAGATGTCATTGGACTGGAACTCTAGCAGGAATTTTAAGTATTCTGTTCTATTCTATTCTATTCTATTCTATTCTATTCTATTCTATTCTATTCTATTCCATTCCATTCCATTCCATTCCATTCCATTCCATTCTCCCACATTAGTGGCTGACTTCAGTATGAATTAAGTATGTTGGGAAATTAATGAGTAAAGCAGGGCAATAATAAAAATGAACTTAAAATTGGCTTTACCTTCTAAAATTAGCAGTCAGTATATACAAGATAAAATTACCTTGTTCATCTCTGCATCTTCCTGAAAGCTTTTCTTTTGGCACAAAAATGGTTTAGAAATACATTTTTTTATTCTGATTAGGAGATACAGCAAAGATTTTGGGCTTGGCACTAAGTTGAAGGGTACTGGAAGAGTTCTCCCTTCTTCAAAATAAGAAAACCAAAGTTTAGCCCTTGCAAATTTCCATTCTACATCAGCATCATCCTGTAAAACAGAAATACAGCAGTTAAGATACTGTTAATACCACTTTAAGTATTGAAGATGCTCTTGCTAAACTTTAGGTGTGTTTCAAGTGTAATTGACTGAAGTAAATCTCAAACAGATCAAGATCTATTAATCCAAAATTTCAATGGATGATTTCATTATTAATCCATTTTAAAAAATGCGATTGCAGGAGAACAGAATTTCCGGATTCAATTTAAACATAGTTTATTACAGAATGAGTGCTAATAGTCTGCAACACAGGACACAGGACACAATGACTTTATTACTAGCCTATAGACCCTATTACTTTAAACATGAAGTTGAAAAAGATGAGGTGATTCTTACCTAATTCCTTCAATTTGCTGGAATATATGATTAAACCAGATATATTATCATCACCATGGTTTATGTTTATCATTTATGACCACCAAAACACTCACTTTATTTCTCCCTGTAAAGTTTTAGAGGGTTTTCTGCAGAAAGGACCGGCATCAGTTTGAGGTCATGACTCAATATTGCTGTACCTATTTTTAGAAGCTGTTTTGTCCAGTCGCTGTATTTTTAATGCTCCAAACCTGATCGATTTGCCCTGTGGCCTCCTGATCCAGATAAATGTGGATGTCCCTAGACAATGTATGGCCCCCAGTCAGAGCTCAGAATGTGGGACCAAAGGGGAGTCAAACCTGAGTTTGCTGCTTTGGCAAGAGCATTCCCCAGGAAAGTCCGGCATGGCATAGCTCCTGGAGATCTGCTTACTTTTTTCCTAAACAGTGATAATGATTTAGCCCTCTGTTTTCCATGGAACGCAAAAGGTCATGACATCTGCAGAGGTCTAGAGCAGCACTTGTTTCAATGAAAGAAGAAACCAGTGTGTTGGAGACGTGCCTGCAAGGTCGAGGCACAGGAAAGAGAACATCCTTGCAGCAAGGACGCTTCCCAAGTAATTACAAATGAGGCAAATGAAAGATTCACTAAGTCACACCATGTAGCCCATACTCTTCAGGAACATAATGAGAAATCGTTCACCAGTTATTTCTTATTCCTGTCTGGTTCCTACTATTGCAAGCACATGCAGCCATGTAATTGCCAGATATTTTATAATAAACACGGACAGTGGAATAAACATTTTCTTCTAAAATATTCCAAAAGTTTATGCGGAATTTGTCTTAGATCAGTTGTCAACAAGAAAATTTTCCAGGAGCCTGAGACAATTAGTTGTAACAGTAAATAGGGTGATAGTTCATCATAAATTGACTTTTTACCTCAATTTCCTGGAATGAACTGTTGATCATTGCGATAAGCATGTTCAGCAAGACGATGACCATGGTAACATTATAGACTCCATAAAGAACATAACCAATATTTTCAATAAATTTGTGTTTATAATTGATAACAACTGATTTAACTTCTGAGAGTCCAAATATAGCCCAGAACAATGTTTTGAAACTTTCTTCAACACTAAAAGGAGAAATTGGACACATGCATATGTTATTGAAGAAAAGCTTTATATTCTTATTGTAGAAATTGCCAGTTATAATTTTCATACAGTGTATCAAATTTTTCCATTATCACAATATTGAACTTCATCTCAGTGCATAAAAGTAGACTGTCTAATTTAATGAAATGACAATAAAACCATCTGATTTGTATCAGATGGTTTTAGGAATCATATATCCATCCTCAAAAGAATGTTACAACAATTCACTTAACTACCTTCATCTACAAGCTTCAAGCTTGCTGTTAATACGAAAGTAAATTTAAAAGAAAATTAACCTGTAAATACTCATTTAAATTGCACCATTTGTTCATTACTGGGAATTATTTCACCATTAATATGACAAATATTCTGAAATTATGAAGAAGACAGGATATCTGATTGCAAATTATCAATTTTCAAAAAAATTAGTCTTACAATAATCTTTCAATTGAGTTTTGCCTACTCTACAATTCCAGGGTAAAGCCATGGTGAGGGAATAGTGATGTTTATTCAGGTTAGTTAATTTAAATACATGTATTTCCCCCTAATCATTTTACAAATAAACATAAGTCCAAATTGTTAAGAAAATAAAGGTACAGTTTGATCAGTTGTACTTACGTTGTGAACGCTTCATTTTGTTTTGCCCCCAGATAGTAGGAATAGAGATTAAACATGCCTATCATGAAAGCCACAAAGACCATGATAAATATCACCATGAACTTGAAGATGTCTTTCACGGTTCTCCCAAGTGATATCTGCAGTGGTCCAAAGCTTTCATTAGCTGGTAAGATGTAGGCTATCCGTGAGAAACTTAACACCACTGCAATTGCATACAGCCCTTCAGAAATGATCTGAGGATCAGATGGATCCCAGTTTATTCTGGCTGGAAACAAAAGATGAGAATTCCTGTCATTATAACATATGCTTATCTATGGGAGCTCTTTTTGCACCACCTGCTGCCAGTGCTCTGCCTAATGCAGCTCAGGATACCACTGGCCTTCTTTGCTGGCTCATGCTCAACCTGCTGTCCATCAAGGTATGTTTGCTAGCCTATGAGAAAAGCTGGTATTAAATATTCACTGCTAATATTATCCATACACAGAAGGTCTCCAAGCAGACTTCAGTGTACATGCATGCATGAAAAAATGCCTTAACTAGTTGCTTTTAGGACTTATGTGAAATTTATAAATTTCTAGTAAAATTTATAAAACCACAATTTAATGTATTTCAGAATATATATATTTTAATTGCTCTGCTTTTCTGCAGTCTGGGTAATGCAGAAATGCAACCTTATCAGAAACAGTACCTGAAGCACAGAATAGAGATAGAAACTGATGTAATTCAGTATCTAGAGAAAAATATCTAATAATGGTAAGAGAGATGTGGTGTATTGAGAGTGAACTCAAGTCAACAGTGCTTCCTTTTTTTCTCATTTCGGCAAAATACCTTATATTCCTTCCAAAATTCCTTCTATGCCTTCTATGAATTCACAAATATGCCAAGAAAGTTTATTAACATTTTTATCTCTTACTGGTAAAGAGAGTGGATTGAGAAATATTAAAGCAATATAATAGTCTCTGACCAAATAATATATAAAACTTATATTTGCTTTGCTGGCAAAATTTAAGAACTTCCTGCATCGCATTGCTCAGTTCTGCCCCTGCATTAAAGTACATTTCATTCACAGTTGCACCACCACAGACTGGTTTTCAGGACACTACTGTGTAATTGAACAGATTAAAATTATCTAGAAAAGGGGTGGGTGAGAGTGAGTTTATTTTGATATTAGATCATTTCAGTGCTCTCTAGAACCGTCTACAGAAAGATGTACAAACACAGCTAGGGGAACTATGATCCAATAGTAGAATCACAGAACAAGCAGAGTTGGAAGGGACCCATGAGGATCATCAGGTTCAGCTCCTGGCACTGCACAGCACCATCCCCAGGAGTCACATCATGTGCCTGAGAAAATCATCCAAATGCTTCTTGATCTGGTGCTGTGACGACTGCCCTGGGGACCCTGTTCCACTGCCCCAACACCTTCTGGGTGAAGCATTTTTCCCCAATAGCCAACCTAAACCTCCCCTGACACAGATTCAGGCCATTCTCTCAGGTCCTGTCACTGTCACCACAGAGAAGAGATCAGTGCCTGCCCCTCCTCTTCCCCTCCAAAGGAAGCTACAGACTGCAGTGAAATCTCCTTCCTTCTCCAGGCTGAACACACCAGGTGACCTCAGCTCTTTCTCATATGACTTCCCCTCAAGTCCCTTCACCATCCTCATTTCCCTCCTTTGGACACTCACCAACAGCTTTGTATCTGTCTTATACTGTGGCACTCAAAGCTGCCCCCAGCACTGGAGGTGAGGCTGCCCCAGCTCAGAGCAGAGCAGGACAATCCCCTCCCTTGCCCAGCTGGCCATGCTGTGTCTGATACACCCCAGGACAGGGCTGGCCCTCCTGGCTACCAGGGCACTGCTGCCTCATGTTCAACTTGCCACAGTGATAACGAAGAGAAGGAGTGGGAATTTCTTCAGTACTACATTGTGAAACTACGGTATTATTACAAGAAAATCAGTTTGTTTTGGTCCAAGAAGTGTGCAATCAACTCACCCAAGGTGTAGTATTTTATGTTGGGCTCCAGTGTTGGACTTGTCAGATCTTTCATATTGGCATCAACGATATTCTGGGCTCTGGATGCATGCCAAAATGCCATAAACCTTGCTATGAATGATGCTGCAAAAATTGCTAACATACCAAAATCAAGCATATTCCATAACTCAAACAGGTATTCCTTAGGACCTTGAGACCAAATTTCTTTACATTCAGACCATATCATGCCTGTATAAGACAGAATAGAGAAAACATCATGTTCTTTATTCTTCATGCTTGTTTTATATTTTTATTATGTGTAGGACATGCTCTTGGTTGCAGTCAAACTCAAAACTATTTTCATCAGTGGGAATTCGTACACAAAATGAAATTCTTGGACTTGCAAATTCATATACAGTAATTTCACGAATACAAGCCGCACCAATTTGACCAAAATTTTGGTGGAAACCCGGAAGTGCGGCCAATATTCCGGGGCGGCTAATACATTAACAAAATTCTAAAAGCTGCCAACACGGAAGTGAGAGCCCACGGCAGCCCCAAGCCAAGCTGGAGCCCGGCCGGCCCCGGCAGAGGTAGGAAAGCCTGGCAGAGGCGGGGCCTGCAGTGTGGGGGGCGGGCGGCTGAGCCTGAGCCAGCAGGGCGGGGGAGCCCGGGAGAACTGGGGCTAGCAGTGCAGGGGAGCATGGCAGAAGCAGGAAGGCCGACAGGTGGGGCTGCCTGGCAGCGGGGGAAGCCCAGCAGAATCGGGGCCAGCAGCGTGGGGGAGCCCGGCGGTGCGGGGGCCTGCAGTGCCGGCCAGGGCGAGGAAACGCGGCGGCGGTGCAGACGGGAGGGGACGGCCGGCGAGCCTGGCGGCGGCAGCGGCAGCCCGCCGGCAGGGCTAGGGAACGTGGCGCGGCGCGGCCGGCGAGCCGGGCGGCGGCGGCGGCAGCCCGCCGGCAGGGTTAGCGAACGCGGCAGCGGGGCGGTGCTGACGGGAGAGGGGGGCCAGCGAGCCCGGCGGCGGCGGCAGCACCACCCGGCCAGCCCCGCCGAGCCGTGGCGCTGAGCTGGGCTACCCGGCCCCGTCGGCAACCATGAGCGGGCCGAGCCTTCCTGGCCCCGCCCCGAGCCAGTAAAGCCCGCTATGCCGCAATCCTGTTACTAATTGGCCAATTTGTGAAAGCTGCGCACGGATTCTCACGATGAACGAAAGTGCGGCTAATATTCGGGGTGCGGCTTATCTATTGACAAAGACAGCAACATTGTCGAGGCACCGGAAGTGCGGCTTATAATCCGTGCGGCTTGTATTCGTGAAACTACTGTACATTCCGAGACTTCTTTCTCATCTGAGTAATAATAGTCATCTTTCAGATTGCTTTTTCCTGTTAAACTACAAA
This sequence comes from Catharus ustulatus, assembly GCF_009819885.2. Classification (NCBI taxonomy): domain Eukaryota; kingdom Metazoa; phylum Chordata; class Aves; order Passeriformes; family Turdidae; genus Catharus; species Catharus ustulatus. The sequence goes on from NC_046222.1 coordinate 42,924,250, forward strand.
ATCTTTCCAAGAGAGGAATGGGATGTGAGTATAACCATCTGTTATAGGCACAGAGAAGAGACGAGAAGAGCAGAAATGCTTTGGCATGAACATATAGTGGTGGTAGAGTTAAAGCAGAACTCACAACTTCTTATTTGGCACTACCCTGGGTACAGTCTCTCTTACTGAAATTGAAAATATATGTGACAAATCAGCATGAAAATAAGACTCAGACCTCATGCTTCTTCAATAGGACAAAGGTATCTGTTGGATTCCTAACTACTGCCCTTTAGTAATAAAATGAAAGTACAGTATCAGCTTATGACAGCTTTTTTTATCGTGAAAATTCTTTTTTCTTTTCAAGGTAAAAATTACATAATTATGAAGTACAATTCTAGGATTCTAAAGAGAGTTAATAACTGAATGGAATAATGTAACTAATTTTTAGGCTTGTCAAATTGAAAGCACTTTTCATCATTTTCAGATAAGGACAAGAGTAAAGTCAATTACAGTAGCTAAATTCAATGTCACATCTGTATGCATGAATCAATTTTTCATAAACTGTCTTATGCATGACACCGATACAAGAATAGATTAAATTAGCAAACTAGAATTTCAAATTGAGAATTTATTATTTACTTATTTATTTCTAGATGAAAATATTGATATTTATAGGCTTCGGAAATCTAAGTGCTATATCATTCCTAAATAACTTATAAACCAATTTACAATTAAATAAATAAATACTGCCAAGGCCTTTGAAAGCTATTAGAATCAGTTGGCATACAAATTTCAATCATAGCGAGATCATAAAAGCAAAATACTTCAAGTGCATAAGCTCTTGAATCAATAGCTTGAATTTAACTCTCACACATTACTGACTTAACTAAAAACCAGAACCCAGATCCTTAAAATACTTGGCCATCTGGCCAAACCCTACTGGATTAAAAGGTAGTAGACTTGTAATCAAGAATCTGACAGCTAAAATATTTTGGAAGGTCTGTGCTCAAGTTCTGATGCTGAACAGTTATACATCACCAAGCTGAATGGGTCAGCTCAGAGTACTGCTCATAGCACTCATTTCTTTCCTGCGTTGGATGGAAAAATCTACCACTGAATCTTCAGGGATCTATATTTTTCTCTTTTGTCACTAATATATTCAGCTAAACAGTATTACAGTAATTTCACGACCATAAGGCGCACCGGACTATAAGGCGCACCCCCCGGGAGTCGGTAAATTTTGCAACTTTGCAGATCAGATAAGGCGCACCGGACTATAAGGCGCACTTTTTTTTTTTTTTTTTTTTTTTTTTTTTTTTAGCGAGGCTCCGCCCCCAGCTCCCCCCGCGCGGTTGCTGGCCAAGGCCCCGCCCCAACCCGGCAGCCATTGGCCCCCGGGCCTGCCTGTATCCGCCATTCCGTGCGGCGTCCCCGGGGCCGGAAAATGCCCGCCGCCGCTCCGTGCGGCGTCCCCGGGGCCGGAAAATGCCCGCCGCCGCTCCGTGCGGTGTCCCCGGGGCCGGAAAATGCCCGCCGCAGCTCCGTGTGGCGTCCCCGGGGCCGGAGAAAGCCCTCCGCCGCTCCGTGCGGCGTCCCCAGGGCCCCGCTGCTCCAGAGTTCCCTGGTGCTCCGGGTGCCCCCATGTCGGCGGGCTTGCCCCGCGCCGCCACTGCCCTGCCTCCCATCCCTCGCTCGGCTCGGCGCACTGCGGCCCCGTCGGCCCCTATTGGGCTGTGGCCCCGCTGCCTCCAGCACCGCAGCCCCGCTGGCTGCGTCTGCCCCTATCAGCTGTGGCGCCGCTGCCCCCAGCACTGTGGTCCCGTCGGCCCCTATCGGCCTGTGGCCCCGCTGCCGCCAGCACTGCAGCCCCGCTGGTTGCGCCTGCCCCTATCAGCTGTGGCGCCGCTGCCCCCAGCACTGTGGTCCCGTCAGCCCCTATCGGGCTGTGGCCCCGCTGCCGTCAGCACCGCAGCCCCGCTGGCTGCGCCTGCCCCTATCAGCTGTGGCGCCGCTGCCCCCAGCACTGTGGTCCCGTCGGCCCCTATCGGGCTGTGGCCCCGCTGCCGCCAGCACCGCAGCCCCGCTGGCTGCGCCTGCCCCTATCAGCTGTGGCGCCGCTGCCCCCAGCACTGTGGTCCCGTCGGCCCCTATCGGCCTGTGGCCCTGCTGCCGCCAGCACCACAGCCCCGCTGGCTGCGCCTGCCCCTATCAGCTGTGGCGCCGCTGCCCCCAGCACTGTGGTCCCGTCGGCCCCTATCGGCCTGTGGCCCCGCTGCCGCCAGCACCGCAGCCCCGCTGGCTGCGCCTGCCCCTATCAGCTGTGGCGCCGCTGCCCCCAGCACTGTGGTCCCGTCGGCCCCTATCGGCCTGTGGCCCTGCTGCCGCCAGCACCGCAGCCCCGCTGGCTGCGCCTGCCCCTATCAGCTGTGGCGCCGCTGCCCCCAGCACTGTGGTCCCGTCGGCCCCTATCAGCTGTGGCGCCGCTGCCGCCAGCACCGCAGCCTCGCTGGCTGCGCCTGCCCCTATCAGCTGTGGCGCCGCTGCCCCCAGCACTGTGGTCCCGTCGGCTCAGGCCGCTGCGCACAACAAAGTTACAAAGTAGTAACACCTCCCTGCCCGCGCTGCTCCCGGTACCTGGGGCACCCAGGGCCGCCCCCTGCCTTCCAGCCCGCACTGCTCCCCGTGCCCGGGGCTGCCCGGGGCCACGCCCCGCCTTCCAGTCCACGCTGCTCCCTGTGCCCGGAGCCGCCGGGGCCACGCCCCGCCTTCCAGTCCACGCTGCTCCCTGTGCCTGGGGCTGCCCGGGGCCACGCCCCGCCTTCCAGTCCACGCTGCTCCCTGTGCCCGGAGCCGCCGGGGGCCGTCCCCCGCCTTCCAGCCCGCACTGCTCCCTGTGCCCGGGGCTGCCCGGGGCCACGCCCCGCCTTCCAGTCCACGCTGCTCCCCGTGCCCGGGGCTGCCCGGGGCCACGCCCCGCCTTCCAGTCCACGCTGCTCCCCGTGCCAGGGGCTGCCCGGGGCCACGCCCCGCCTTCCAGTCCACGCTGCTCCCCGTGCCCGGGGCTGCCCGGGGCCACGTCCCGCCTTCCAGTCCACGCTGCTCCCTGTGCCTGGGGCTGCCCGGGGCCACGCCCCGCCTTCCAGTCCACGCTGCTCCCTGTGCCCGGAGCCGCCGGGGCCACGCCCCGCCTTCCAGCCCACGCTGCTCCCTGTGCCCAGGGCTGCCCGGGGCCACGCCCCGCCTTCCAGTCCACGCTGCTCCCCGTGCCCGGGGCTGCCCGGGGCCACGCCCCGCCTTCCAGTCCACGCTGCTCCCCGTGCCAGGGGCTGCCCGGGGCCACGCCCCTCCTTCCAGTCCACGCTGCTCCCCGTGCCCGGGGCTGCCCGGGGCCACGCCCCGCCTTCCAGTCCACGCTGCTCCCTGTGCCTGGGGCTGCCCGGGGCCACGCCCCGCCTTCCAGTCCACGCTGCTCCCTGTGCCTGGGGCTGCCCGGGGCCACGCCCCGCCTTTCAGTCCACGCTGCTCCCTGTGCCCGGAGCCGCCGGGGGCCGTCCCCCGCCTTCCAGCCCGCACTGCTCCCCGTGCCCGGGGCTGCCCGGGGCCACGCCCCGCCTTCCAGTCCACGCTGCTCCCTGTGCCCGGAGCCGCCGGGGCCACGCCCCGCCTTCCAGCCCGCACTGCTCCCCGTGCCCGGGGCTGCCCGGGGCCATGCCCCGCCTTCCAGCCGCGCTGCTCCCCATGCCTGGGGCTGCCCGGGGCCGCCCTCTGCCTTCCAGTCCATGCTGCTCCCTGTGCCTGGGACTGCCCGTGGCTGCCCCACCATGGCTACTCGGCGCTCCCGCGGCGCCGCCCCCCCTCGCGGCTCTCACTTCCGGGGTGGAAAATTTTGCAACTTTGTAGATCAGATAAGGCGCACCGGACTATAAGGCGCACTTCCGGGTTTAGGGAAAAATTTTAGTCATAAGGGTGCGCCTTATAGTCGTGAAATTACTGTAGTTCTGCAGGCATGCTTGCAAAAATAAGAGAATAAGAGACAATATGACACAAAAAATCTTGGCTCATTATGTAAAAATATTTTCCTTTGGAAGCTCACACCACCCCAAAAAGTGGTAGACACTTTGCTTTGATATTCATAAAACTGAATTAATTAATATTCAAATAATACAGGTTTCACTTAAATACTTTGAATGTTTGTGATCAGTTAGATGCATGAATCCTGCTACCATCCAATAAAAAACACAAGGCCCATGTGGGAATGCAGACAACTGAATAAACACCCTTTGTTGCAATTTTTACACAAAACATTAAAAGGAAAGGATTCAGTTGTAATCATAGCAAGGCAAATTTAAGCAAAAATTTTTACCTACTACCCAAGAAATAATAAGCATCTCCATCCATGAGAAACAGGATGTTTTCATCCTAAAAAGCTGTTTTACATTGTCTGTTGTTTCGTTAGGTCGGAGTTTGGTGCCATCAAACCTGTCAGCTGCATTCATGACAAGCAGGCCAAGAAAAATGGTGAAAGAGGCTGCATGGGCTACAAACTTCATGAATGGTCCACGCATTATCCTCCCCAGCTGCAACAGAGATTAAGAAACACAAGGACATTACACTGACTGATTCTACATAAAATGTATATAAAGAGAGCAGTTAGACAGATAATCATATATTTCAGTAATACAAAGAAACAAATATTTGAAAATGTTTGTATACTGTGATGCCCTGTTCAGAGTCACCTTTAGAAGTTTCTACTGATTTGCTATTTTCAAAGGAATAATCTAACAGTTTCAGTATTAGGATATCAGTGACAGATTAACAGTGAAACTGAAATGAAAAAATATAAAATATATTTTTAAGTCAGTGATTTGAAATAATACTGTAATTACTTTGTGGCATCCATGTCTATTACAGATACCAAGAGAAAAATCCATCACAGTTGTTAAATTTCTTAATTACTAGCCAGCTTAATTGTGAGGCAAGACAGAAAAACAGATTTTGACACACTAAAAGCATTATCACTATGAGTGAATTATGAAGAAAATAATTCCATTTCCTGACTGATGTGAGACTCAGTTTAGCACAGTTATTGTGCAGTTTTCCCAAATTATTTTCTTTTTTTAAAAAAAGTCGTGACACCTCAAAAGATTATATTTGTAGTTCTGTAGAGTCTTAAATTCCTCCTGACTTGTACAATGGAAAAGTTCTCAGCTTTGTAATGACTATTACCAACTTAAAAAAATGATTTAGTGTGACACTTTAAAAAACTTAAAAGTTCCATACAAATTCACATGAGGTTGAACATTTAGCAATTCTTTATCTTTGAGAGTGCCTGTATTGATAATATTAAAGTCTTAGTTTGTCCACCTAGTTGGCAGCTGCAGAGAAGTACTTTTTAATTTTAGACTGACTGCATTTGTATATGACAAATAAATCATTGAATAAGGAAAATAACAAGTAGGTAAATCACTGCCATAGCAGAAAATCAATTAAAATGTGTTGTATCTCAAGGTGTTTTAAGAGAAAGCTATACATAAAACCTCTAGTCACAATACCAAAAAGTGAAAATAATGTAACTGATTTTTTTTGTCTAGATTGAAAGACATGGAAAAAATACGGCAAAACTTAAAAGCTACAGTGTTCAACCTGCTAAAATTGTGCTAAAACCTGCTAGAATTGTGGATCTCATACTGCAACATGTTCAGTAATCGTTATAGGAGGCCATTTGTCCCTCTAACATATTTTCAAGGGAAATTTTCCATTAGGGAAAGGGCTACTGGCCAATTGAAACAGGGATTCAACACAAAGCTCAGTGAGGTCAGAAACTGCAACCCATTTTTATTGGAAATGCTTTCCATACTACACATAAACCAAACCAGATTTATGGGTAACACCTAATCCCAGACAGCACATTGCAAGTGAATGCAGAGCAGGTTGTGTAACTGCTTTGAAGACCTCACCAAATATGATGAATAGTAACACTGTCTTGACTTTTATTTTTGACAATGAAAAAGAAAATTGTCTTTAAGGCGATTGGAATCAACCCATAGCTTGAACTTAGTTTACATTTGAATCAATGGAAAATGAGTATGCTCTCAATCTGCCTGCTAAGGCAAGAACTAAATGAAAAATTGTTTGACACCTTTATAAAGCAGCATTTCTATAAGGCGACTTTTGGTCAGCCATTATAACTTAATTTGCTACATATTGCAATTAACACAACTCATTTACCTGTCTTAATTACTATTGTTGAACGTGAAACCTTGCGGCCATTCCATTCTAACTGAGCTTTAAAATAACACATTTCTGCAGGAATATTTAAGTGTATCTTTGTCCTACATGAATCTACATGCAGAGGAGTTAATAGAAGGCCCTGAGAAGGTTTCCCAGGCTGACCTTACTGCAAGGAGCAATCCAATAGGCCATGGAGAGGAAGGGCAGTCCGACCGCAACCGCGAGGACAACCAGAAACTTCACTGCCATCGTCTGCTGCCGCAAACCCGACAAATTCTCGTACCAAATCGACAGGAGTTGCTGCTGGCAGTTTGGATGTGCTACAAACTAATTTTTAAAAAGAGCAAAAAAATAATACTGCTATCAGAATAACTTGTTAGAATACAGCTATAGGAAGTGGATTAGGAATGCTGGATTAGTGAAAAGGCAGCTTATATTCAGAGGAGCAGTAACAAGGGTATAAGAAAAATTATTTTGACAAGCCATATCTCCCAGCAAACAGGTATGTTGTCATCATCAACAATAATAATTTAACTCAAAAAACTTATTTATTAACACTATATTCTATCGTGAACTATGAATTTCATCTAAGGTTAATTTATCTGGGCAAACTTTATATGTTTCTGACATTTATAATTTTAATTTTACTACTTCAGAAATTCCAGCACTTTGAGTCTTTCGGTATGCAAAAAACGCTATATAATCTTCACTTAGGAAAGAATGAACATGTCCTATTTTTACATGTTAACACAGAAAATACAATTTTTCTCAGCTGGCATGAGAAAACAGCTGTCACATTTGCAGGAAATCAGATGAGGATTATTTATAACTTGGTTCTGGAACCATTTGGACAAACTGCAAAACAAAATCTGTCCTATAAGGCTCTTTGTGTCCTCTGGACAATATAAGAAGCATCTTACAAAGGTAGATGTTAAAAAATAATATATTTTTGTGCATTGTACATTTTTAAATCCAAATCTATAAATAAAATAAAAAATTTAATTTAATGTAGTAATTTTTTTCTAGATTCTTTCTCTATATTTAAAAGATGACTGGCTGAAGGTACAAGAAATGTCTTTATTGAGATAAGAGAAAGGGTTGCAAGAAAGTTCACGTTTGCAGAATCATTAAGACCCAAACAGTATGAAGGACCCAAGCTCAAGGTAATCTGTTCTCTCACACAGCTGTTTCAGCTCTCTTCAGTGACTGTAGCTTGGCAAGTGTTTTGCAGGTTTGTGTTCATATACTGGTTCAGCCAAAATGGATTTTTTTTCCTTCCCTTCATGTACACATAAATACACCTCACATAAAAATCTTTTGTGTGTCCCCCAGGGATGTGAACTCAATTTTTGCAAACATTTGGGGTAACATGCTTTTGAAGTATACTTCTTGATCTTTGGTTGTACAAACTTCAACACATTCAAATAATTTCTCCCTGGTTGACACAAGTCACCCAGACAAGTTTCCTGGAAATTCCAACGTTTATGCAGCTACAAACTCAGCTGGTCTCACTGAGCACTATACAGATGGACAGCAGAGTATTAAACTGACAGTAGAAATGAAAGCAAGCCAAAGAAGGGCTAATAATTACTGTAGTTGGCAATGCCTAAAGCCTGCTTTCTCCTGAACTAAGAACTACAGTACTGACACTAGGTTGTGTCTTGGATCCCTCTGTACAGACACAAGCCCAGTTTCTGAGACATGCAGTTTCTCCAGGTTTTCTCAAATTTCTGAGCAAGACGCAACAGCTTGACAAAAACTTGTATCAACATTTACTATGGTAGTGCATGGGACTGATGCACTATTCTCTAGTTTTTATTAAATCTTACATTTTTCCAGGTTTCAGAAGTAGTGCAAAATTGTTCCACTTTTTTCTTTAAAAACCAGATTTAAAATAAAAACATATATCAAAAAATTTTGCATAGAGCTAGACATTGTTTTAGAGTAATTTGCTCTCATGCTCATTGTGACAAGTATTCACCTTAAATATCTGCTTCTTGTTTATATTGCAAGTGAGGATTCTTTTGATTATAAAACCACTGCGCCAAAAGGGCCCAAATATTCATTTCAGTGTTGCAGGTTAACAAGACATAAAATTTAGCAACAGCACAATTTTATACCACCATCATGACATGCCTGTTTCACCAACAGAATTGCTTACTTTTTTAACTTCATACTTGATAGCAAGTTTTAAGCGGCTGAGGCTGGGACGACCATGCTCTCCATTATTATGGCTCATCTCTACATCACCATTCAATATAGCTTCCACTTCTTCTGTATTTCTGCACAAATCAAGCAGTCCAACTACAAAATCTTTGCATTGCATAGACAGTTTCTTGTAATCATTCTAGGAAACAGAAGCGGAAAGAAAAAAATTTGGTGTTTAGATCCAACATGAGAGATGAAATTCTACATTCCACCTACACCTCTGTGAACAGAGACAGCTTCTTTGCATCTTGTTATGCTTTTTTTTCCCCAAATGTTCAAAGAGTGGGATTTGTCTCACCTTGGTTGTCTTGCACATCTACATTATCAATTTTCACACCTGAGTCACTCCTCTAGACATGCTTTAGAGGAAATTAAAGTAGAAAAAAAAAAAAAGAAAACACTTTCAGAAACATTGTATGACACATTTTAATGCCCAGTTCAAGCTGAAATGTATAGCACAAGGAAAATTTTTCCATTCATTGTCACAGAAGTCTAGAAAAGATGTAGAAAATTGCACTGTAGAGATTTCAACTGGACAAGATGAGCATCCTACACAGAATACATCTAAAAAAATTCCCAACCTTCTTCAGAATTGTATAAATATACTGAATTTTCTGAGGCCTAGAATTATTCTTGTAAACTTTGGCTTTTTCTTTTTCCAACAGCTATTCCAGCTTGCAAACACAAGGTTTGATTGCTGTTCTCCAGCAACACTGCCAGCAGTAGTACAGCTTGTGTGGTGATACCACATCTCTGACTGCAGCTCTGCTCTAGCTCAAGGATCTCACAACAGACTTTACTGTGTGAGCCAAAATGTTGCTCTGCAACTGCAGCTTCAGTTGTTTATTGCTTTAACTAACAAGTGCTCTCCTTGTTTTCCAAAAGACATAAGTCAAAACAGAAAATGGTATTTTGATCATTGCAATCTGCATTTCCACTCCTTACATGCAGCTGTGTTTGGGTCATAAAAGTTGGATATAGCTGGGCAGACAGGGAGTTAGATATAGATGTGTATCTAAAGCTAAAAAAAATCTCACAAGTGATTTACTCACATGTGTGTCAACAATTTCTGTCATTTTTGTGATTTCTGCTCATTTTAATGTCTTAAAAAGATGAAATCACTGCAGCATTTTTCCTAAACAAAAGAATGGAAGAAACCTTCAACCACCCCACACCACATAGGACTGCTCATGCAGACTCTGTGGCATGTTCAAAGTAATTTTCAACAAATCCTTTTATTTCACGGACACATTTCCCCCTCTTCCAGACTGTTCTTCAGGGAATTTCCACTTCTTCCACTCTTAGTCTCTAGTTAGCCCCTTCTCTTTAAATACTTCCCTCATACTAGCCACCATCTAATGCATCCAATATTCATCCTGGAAGAGAATGAGCATGCAGGATGCCCTAATTTATTTGCTAAGGGTGTACTTCAGGCATCTTTGTGCTTTATTATCCACAACACTACAATAACAGTTTATTACTTGGATATGTTAAAGGATTGCATCCAAGTTTTACACTTCACTTTGCTTAGATGGATGCAAACATTCACAGACAAATATTTACAGACACTATTTTACATCTACATAAAACTGCTAGTGATTTATTTTTTTAATAATATAACATAAACAAGTTAACTCAGATCTGTCATAAAAGAAAAAGGCATTTCAATGCAATTTATCTACAAAGACAAAATAAGCCAAATACTAAAACTAATAGTTTCCTGTCATTCTGGATAATTTATTATTGCATTATTTGTTTTCCCTCCATTCAGGTGAACAACAGGAGAAGTTAACCAAAATCCTGATTTCTGGCACTACAGAAAGACAATTTTTGAGAGTAATATTTCACATTCTGTTTGGCTTTCATTTTTGTGCAGAAGTTAAGATTCGGTTTTCAGTATTTTTGACACATGAATTTTCTCTTCCAAATGAAAGGAAAGATTTCCATTTTAAATTCACAAAGGAGAAACATAGAGGCAACTACCCACCCTTGTATGATTAGGTACCAACTCTTCCAAATGATATTTGAAAATCAACATAAAAAAACAAATCAATAAAACAAATCAATATAAACAAATCAATAAAATAAATCAATATAAAACAAATCAATATAAAAAAACCAAATAACATTCAATAAACATAAAAGTAATATCATTTGGCCTTCATAAGAACTCATGAAGCACTGTAATATATCAGTATGTGTATTTTTTCTGGTAGAAGATAGGTACACACATCCACACTCACATACACTCTTCATCAGTATTTTCCAGCTCCAGCAACTGACACCTGACATGAAGTTTCAAAACAGTTTGTGAGGAGACCATTACAGGGGAATTATCCCTTCTGAATTTAGCTGGGGCCAGTGGTGCTAGCCACTGATGAAAAGTTCTCAGCAGTCAGGTTATGGCAAACAAGCTTTGGGAAATTGAGCATTGCCCATCACTGCCTCCACCACAGCCATGGCACAGGCAAAGTCAGCTAAAGGCAGAACAAAAATGATTGATGCACTCCTCAATGTCTGTCTGTCACACATACAAATAAAGTTACCCCTCTCTGGGTCTCACGTCTCTTACAATTTATGTGAGCCAAGGGAATGGGGCAATTTGTTTGGCTTAACTTATTTTCAAAAATGGACAAAGGCATGGATGATGAGTTCTCCTTTACTGCATGTTGAAAACGTAGTAATTTTTTAAAAATCCACTCCTGAGAAACTTCAGATGGTAGTTAGAAATTAAATTACAGTTGGAGGTTCTAAAAAGATTCAGCACTGAATTCTACACTAAAGCATGTGTGCTTTATTCTCTGCATGTGACAACATTGGTTCAGGGCTCCTCAGCAGTTTAGGAAAATATAAATTGTGCCAAATTTCACAACACCAAGGACGAGAGAGCAGTACTAGCTGCTCCCACCCTGCAGAAGGAAGGTGATGATTTAGGGTCAGCACTGTGGGAGATGAGGAACTACAGGAGCAATGCTGGTGGCAGAGGGGTGAGAGTGAGAGCAGCACTGCTGAGAGGAGTCACCCACCCTTAGTGCTCGTGGCAGCTGCAGACTGTCTTGGGGTGCCAAGTAAGGGAGCAAGGAGGCTCTTGTCAGTTTGTAAGCCTCAGCTGACCATGTCCTGCTTTACCTCTTAGCAGGAGACCACAGCCAGGAGACCAGGAGAGTGTCACTACAGATGTATCTCCCAGAAGAAAGGGTCTTTTTTCACACAGTCCCCTGTGACCAGTCACAGGCTCCTGCTGTCCCCCAGACTGTGCCTGGGATGAGAATGCTCTCAGGATGCAGGCTGATACTGCACCCCAAGGATGAGATGGAGCAGTGCCCCAGACCATGCCCTGGCTCTGCTTGGTGAACTGTAGAGGCCAAGATCAGAAATATGGATACTGCTATTATAGAATTTAGGATTTCAAAGTGAGATGTAATGCTGGATTTAGGTGTCACAGTAGGTATGTAAATGCATTATTTCCCTTTCAAAGGTGGTCCTTATGCCTTCAATGCTTCACTCCTTCTTCTCCAACAGGTGATGTTACAGTAATTTCACTATTATAAGCCACATCTGATTATAAGCCGCACTTTCGTTTGCAGCGAACTTTCACAAAGTTGCCAATTAGTAACAGAATCGCGGGATCGCAGAGTTTACTGGTAGGTGCCGACCTTGGAAACATTATTTCCAAGCGAAAAAAGATACAGACAATAGCTGTGGCAGCGTACCCTGCAAGTTTTATTAACAAGCAGAAAAAGATACGAACAATAATGTGGTTATTTTGCAAGCATTTCCAATGGATCCGCGTTGCCTTTAAACAGCTGCTCAGCCTCGCAGCCGGGCAGCCGCGCAGCCGCACAAGACTGAAACACCAAAAAAAATAGAGAAATATCACAGGCTCGGATCAGTGGCGCGCCCCGCCACCGGGGCCGCGCGGACTCTGGCTCAGCTCAGGGCTGCTGTGGGCTCGCACTTCTAGGTTGGAAAATTTCTGAACATCGTTCATGTATTAGCCGTTTTGGATTACAAGCTGCACTTCCGGGTTTGGACCAAAACTTTAGTCAAAATGGTGAGGCTTATAATCATGAAATTACTGTACTGTTTATTTAGGAAAGCTGACCATAGCTGTAGTGAATACTGGTGTCCCATTTCTGTAATGGGGGTTGTATAAATGAAAAAAAAAAAACACAACAACAGAAAACTAGACTTTGAGATGATAAATTGAATTTTGCTTCTCATTATAAGAGCAAATTCGGACAATCTTATTGGGGGGATTACTTTACAGCAAACAGTAATATATCTCTGTTTAACTTAAAAACACATTTTCCATTTCATTCCTTTAAACAATAAACCAGTCAGTTGTCATTATAGTTGCAGTGGACTTTATAATAAATGCTAATCTTATCCATTTTGAACAGCACTGGGCCACAGATGTCCCTTTCAAAACCTCAGGCCACATCTCTGCACATTTGTCACATATCATCTACACTCTTATGTACATAGTAAAGATATTAGCTCTTAGGTTGGCAAATCATTGAGATGACAGAAAACATGAACAACATCTCCAAAAATGAAATTTGTATATAATATCAAACTTTGTAAAGCTGCACACTAAGCCATGTCCTGCACATGTGCTGAAGCAATCCCAAGTGCAAGTGCAGGTTGGGCAGTGAATGGATCAGGAAAAACCATGAGAAGTAGGACTGGGAGTGTTGTGGATGAAAAACTCAAGCTGAGCCAGCAATGTGAGACTGCAGCCTTAGGAGTCAGCTGTGTCCCGGGCTGAATCCAATGGTGGGCAGCAGGGGAGGGAGGGGATTCTGTTCCTCTGCTCTGTTGAGACCCTACCTGCAGTGCTGCATCCAGCTCTGGAACCCCAACATAAAGAGGCTGACTTGTTGGAGCAAATCCAGAAGAGGCTAATGAAGACAATCAGAGGGCTGGAGCACCTCTCCCATGGAGACAGGCTTAAAGAGCTGGGGTTGTTCAGCCTAGATAACAATAGCGTCCAGCAAGATATTACAGAACCTTCCAGTAACTAAACGGGCTCCAAGAGAGCTGGAGATGAACTTCAGATAAAGGCCTGGAAGGACAGGACCAGAGGCAGTGTCCTTAAGTTGAAGGAACATAGTTTTAGACCACATATTAGGAAAAAATTCTTTACTGTAAGAGGGGTAAGGCACTGGAATAGGCTGTCCTTAGAGGACTTTCTATCCCTGGAGATGTTCAGGGCCAGGTTAGATGGGGGGTCTGAGTAACCTGGTCTAATGGAAGGTTCCCTGCACTGGCAGTAGAGTTGAAACCAGATGATCTTTAAGGTCACTTACAACCTAAACCATTCTGTGATTCTAAGACACAAAACTAAATTAAATGGTCTTCAGAAAATCCTGAAGATCTCAGAATTACTCATGAAGCCTGAATTAGCTATTTGTTTGGTACAGAAATATTTCTACGATGTGCTTTACATGTCTTTAAACGGCTCAAGCTAACCCTAGGTGGAGCTAAAGATTTGCCATGTCCAGCTAACCTATGCACTAAAAATATACGTATTTTGATTACACTAACACAGGTAAAGCATTTTTACCAAATCCACACTTTTATGTAGTGACTATACTCTCAAAATAGTTGCAGCAAACTCCTGAAATAAAGTAAGGGTAACATTTTTTAAGATTAACTGCTGCAAGCAGGGATATGAGCTTGCAGGGGTGCAAACAACCCCAGATAAAGTAAAGCTGACAGCCTCCATTTCTCATAACTTTTACACACTTGTACTGCCTCCACTGAACCTAAGGCAGGTATTTTGCAGTCAAGTCCCTGGCCAGTCTAGATATTGTAAATGTCACTACTTACCAATAGTGTAAATGTCAACTCCCATCATAAAGACTCCACAGTCTTTAACATTTATCCAGAACCACCACGTGGTTTTAGTATCTATAAAAACATTCCCAAAAGAGCTTTTATTGCCAGCTGCTCGCTCCTGGTGAAACCTTAAAGTATTGGAGAGATAAATTTCTGCGTTGCCTTGTGCTTCTCTTGTGTTTCTCTTCCACTTTGCTCTATCCAAAGAATATGTACATTCCCAGCAGAGCCTGGACGATTAATACCCACCAGTATGAGCTGCTTTGTCTCTCATCTTATCTCCTGTTTCTGCTGAGGGACAGTATCCAAAATCTGTTAGAATTCTTTGTACAACACTACACTAGAAATGAAGCTCTCATTTTAGAGAATGCAGCTGAGACAAAAGAGGAACTGGAAAAAGAGAAGCCACCAAAGAACCTCCTCATGGCACTTCAGAGCGGGTTGCAGAAGCTTGTTCTGCGACCCAGCCTGCTTGGGTTCTCACCTGTGTGCTCCATTCCCTGCCACGGACAGGTGCTGTGCTCCCATTCATCTCACTGATTGTGTACTGATCATACATCTGAAGGGCACCTTTGCTGGCTGCTCCAGATGAGTTTATTTATCTTTATAATGATCTTAGCTTGTGTCACTCCAACTGCGGCAAAGGGATTTACACTGCCCCTACAAATCAGACATGCCATTTATCTCAACATAGTTGTAAACTTAACAGGCTGCACTTATGGTTTATGAAAAATGGTTTTCAGCTCGGTTCTAAATTTACTCTGCTTTAAGTTAATCAAGTCCTTTTGTTCCCATCAGCAGCTGCTGAAGAGAAAGAAGTATGTGGTTTCAGTACTCTTCTCTGAACTGTACATGAAATCAGTGGATGAAATCTCAGTCCATTGAGGTCCTAAAGGTTTCTGCCAAGAACTTTATGGGGCAGATATTCATCTGCAGTAATTTGAAATGGTCCTCCCAGCATTTTGATTTTTTCTCCTTCCCTCTAATTTCAGCAGTTCAGTTGCTGTTTTAAAGATCACCTTGCGTATTCCTTCTCCTTATTTTCCCTCCCCAACAAATATTCCAGCTTCTTATAATAGACTGGTGCCACAAAGATTTACCTATGAGCACAAGCCCAGGGGAATTCATTCAGAACTGCAGCACCTCAACTCAGGCTGGCTGAGTACAACTCTACCACTGCTAAGATCACTGTTAAATATTGATCATGATAATATCAAACACTTACTAGCACAATGTTGGAAATTATTCTGTTGCAGTTTTGGAAGGATGCTGATCTCCTGGTAGTGAAGTCTATATATATTGCTCTGTCACAGGAGTATCTGCTTTTGACAGGGTCCCATGAGGCAAACCCAGACTAAGCGATTTTAGCTAACCCAGGTCATAAATAATATTGGCAATGTTTGCACAAGGCCTGACTTTGCATTTACTGGCAGATGAAACCTTACATTCTTACTGCTTTAGCTGATGCTTCAAGAATCTATGGAGCCTGGGATTCAACTATTAATATTTTTTCAAAAACATGCATTTATGAAATAGTAAAATTTCTGTGTAACACTGAAAAAGCCTTTTAACTCTAGGGAGTTCACATATAACTAAGTACAAATAAGTAACAAAGAGGAAGAAGTGAACAGAAATACCAGAATAGCACATTAAAAAATGAGAACATTTATTTAGAATCCTCCTTGTGAATGAATGCAAAACATGTAAGAATTATGAAAGTTTCAAGTCCAAATATGAGAAACTAAAGAGAATGCACGAGGGTTTAATAGAATCATGCAATTTGTCTGTCATAAGTGACTAGTCTCCTCCCCACCCTAAACCAGCCTCAGCCATGGGTTTAAGGGCCTCCTTCACTTTCCTGCCTGATAGAAATAGAAAATTAGTTCACTGGCACATTTTACACAAGCAGCAAGAATTACAATCAGCACATGGCAATAAGACATTCACAGAGATTCAAATCTTCCATTCAGTTAAAAACTGTATCTTTTCCCACATTATCTTGCTGATTTATGAAGGATAAAGTTTGCAGTTCTCTGCCAGAAATCAGTGTCCCTCTACTCACCTTGAACTCTTTTTCAATGTTGGCAAGCACGGCCAGTTCATTGCTCAGCTCTAAGGCAGTCATGACAGGGTCTTCACTGGACAAAGACAGATAAGCAGGGCTGGCCAGACCTTTGTAGGCATTGATCCTGGATCTGGAATGGCTGAAAGAGTCATGCTTTTGTTTCTGATTGCACTCACTGCACTTGCAGAAATAGTCATGCGGCCTGTCAATGCGCGCTCCTTTCCGCAGCAGGGTGTGCACAATCTCATACTCATGGCAGTGGGCGGCCAGGATGATGGGAGTGACATCGTGGGAGAACCTCGTGCCGTCCTCATCGTACGCGTAGAAGTCATCGTGCTGCAGCTCCGACTGGCTGGGGCTCAGAGCCAGCCTCTTGCCCTCGGCAAACGCAGGGTGGCTCAGGATGGCTTCCACTATCCGAACGTAGCCTTTGCTGATGGCCAAAAGCAAGGCATCCCCCACCCGGGCCAGGTTCTCCTTCTTGAGTAGCAGCTCTGTGATCTCCAGGTGCTCGTTGGCCACCGCCAGCTGCAAGGCGTTCTGCCCCATGTAGTCCACGCAGTTCACGTTGAGCGAGGGACATTCTTCCAGCATTTTGCGAACCACGGGGATGTTTCCGTACTCGGCGGCATCCAGGAAGCGCTCCTCCTCCAGAGAGAGGCTGGTGGAGCGGTCATTGAACATGTAGGCTGGCCCCCGGCTGGCCTGCCTCCTGCCCTTCTCCCGCAGAATGGTCTGTCGCCGCAGGGCCAGTCTGTTCTCGCTGCCCCGGCTGTGTGCACACAGAGAAAGTGTTAGTTCTTCTTCACATCCATTTTCAATAACAATTAATAAAATTATCCCAATCTTTTATCTGCGGTGCATTCATTCATTTTGAATGCAGCATCAGAAGAAACCCTGCCTTCAATGCATTTTGTAACCACTGCTACTACACAACCTGAGAATTGGCAGCCAGCTACATTTTATTTCAACAAGAAGAAAAAGCTGTCATCAATCATAATGTTAAATTGCACCTTTTTTTTCTTATTTTGTCCTCACAGCTCAGAGTGAGAACAAGCCACAGTGTGAAAGGAGTCAGCAGTCATGGGATGAGAAATGAGGGACTGCTCAGGACAGCAGGGCACCCAAAGATGGAATCTCTCTAAACTTCCTTCTCCTTCACAAAAGCAGTCAGGCTGACTTCACTTGCTCTTACTCTACTTCAGCAAGCATCTAACTTACATTTTGGCTCTGGTTTCTCTTCTTCACCTTGCTGATGTTTTTCTGACATCTATAATTGAATGCTCAGGCACTAACTGAATCTGGACAAGATAAAAGCACATCAAATACATTGCATGACATCTCTTACTCCCCATCTCCGCCATTCTTTTCATTATTACAATTCATAATCTTGATATGCTATTTATTCCTTCACTCAGGGACTTGCCAACAAATCCTGCTAATTCTTGATGCATGATATCTCTGAAATGCTGTCCAGTCTGCTGTGACTGATATCCTCACCCATTTCCAACCATAGTTATTAAACACCTTATTAATAATTATTTAGTGATTATTAGAAATAAAGTGAACATATCAAACTTATCTTGAAAAATATGCTACATTCTCTTTAAAAAAAAGAAAATCTAATTCACTATTTCAATCTTATTTCAGCCAATTAAGATTCCAATCTTCAATAGAAATTAAATTGCAAATAATTTTCTCTTCTAGAATTACTCTGCTAAACTACTTAATATTCTCCATAACTTCATCTTTTTCTTTAATGAATTAGAAGAATTAGTAGCTTAATTATTATTTACATACATATGCTCAAATACACTTCACTACACTCAGTATTTCCCACAAAAAATAACCATGAGCAATTTTTTATTAATTAAATACTAATAAATATGAATTTAAATGTAATTTTAAAAATTAGTCCTTTTTGACTCAAAATTTCTTCACAAAAAGTAATATTACAAGGTATTATTTATTCTAGGTTGTTTAGATTTGGCTTTAGTATAAATTTCCTTTCTGCTTCGTGTCTTCTCTGTTCTAGAGATACAGTCCTCTGCAGCACTGAAAATACTTCAAATTGCCTTAAGTCTTAAATATAAATGAACCATTTTTCTCTAAGATAATAATAGGTATGGAATGTGGAATATATCACAACTGGCAAGAGTAACTATTAAATTTAATTATTAGTTTCATTATCTGATATTTTTAATAAATAATTTTCCAGAATTTCTAGTAGGAAAGCACAAAATATTTAAATCAAGCAAAGAAATATTTACAGTAGTTTCATGAATACAAGCCGCACGGATTATAAGCCGCACCCCCGGTGCCTCGACAATGTTGCTGTCTTTGTCAATAGATAAGCCGCACCCCGAATATTAGCCGCACTTTCGTTCGTCGCGAGAATCCGTGCGCAGCTTTCACAAATTGGCCAATTAGTAACAGGATCGCGGCATAGCGGGCTTTACTGGCTCGGGGCGGGGCCAGGCAGGCTCGGCCCGCTCATGGTTGCCGACGGGGCCGGGTAGCCCAGCTCAGCGCCACGGCTCGGCGGGGCTGGCCGGGTGGTGCTGCCGCCGCCGCCGCCGGGCTCGCTGGCCCCCCTCTCCCGTCAGCACCGCCCCGCTGCCGCGTTCGCTCGCCCGGCTGGCAGGGCTGCCGCCGCCGGGCTCGCCGCCCGCCCCGCTGCCGCTTTCGCTCGCCCCGCTGCCGCTTTCGCTCGCCCCGCTGCCGCTTTCGCTCGCCCTGCGCCGCGCCTCGCGAGCGCCGCGCCCGCCCGGCCCCGCGGCGCTTCGGCGAGCCGCGAGCGGCGGCGCTTCGGCGAGCGGCAGCGCTTCGGCGAGCCGCGAGCGGCGGCGCTTCGGCGAGCGGCGGCGCTTCGGCGAGCCGCGAGCGGCGGCGCTTCGGCGAGCGGCGGCGCTTCGGCGAGCCGCGAGCGGCGGCGCTTTCGCGAGCCGCGAGCGGCGGCGCTTGCGAGCGGCGCTTTCGCTCGCCCCGCCGGCAGGGCTGCCGCCGCCGCCACCAGGCTCGCCGGCCGTCCCCTCCCGTCTGCACCGCCGCCGCGTTTCCTCGCCCTGGCCGGCACTGCAGGCCCCCGCACCGCCGGGCTCCCCCACGCTGCTGGCCCCAATTCTGCTGGGCTTCCCCCGCTGCCAGGCAGCCCCACCCGCCGGCCTTCCTGCTTCTGCCATGCTCCCCTGCACTGCTAGCCCCAGTTCTCCCGGGCTCCCCCGCCATGCTGGCTCAGGCTCTGCCGCCCTCCCTGCCCCGCCCTGCTGGCTCAGGCTCTGCCGCCCGCCCCCGACACTGCTGGCCCCGCCTCTGCCAGGCTTTCCCACCTCTGCCGGGGCCGGCCGGGCTCCAGCTTGGCTTGGGGCTGCCGCGGGCTCTCACTTCCGTGTTGGCAGCTTTTAGAATTTTGTTAATAGATTAGCCGCCCCGGAATATTAGCCGCACTTCCGGGTTTCCACCAAAATTTTGGTCAAATTGGTGCGGCTTGTATTCGTGAAATTACTGTAATTTTATGTTAAAATTCAATTCAAAAGTAAACTTTTTTACTGGTGATAAATACAAATCCTATGAAATGTGAAATGTAGCTCTGATAAAAGCTATATGAGCTTTATTTTATATTTATCCTAGTTTTCCTGTGTAGGTGTTGAATTTTGTAAGCTTGCTGTGTATTTCAATTCAGTGTATTCTTGAGACATTGCATTTGAAGGAAGTCTGAAAAGCAGTGAAAAGTCTTCATACACATTTTTTATTAATTTTTTCTTTGCAACAGAGAATGTCCTTAGCATTGTGAGGTCTTACCTACATTGAAGGCAGACTGACCTGGCTTCAATTTAACCAACCAGACACAGAGTCCTGAGATACATACAAGGGTGCAGAGGCGGAAATCATGGCAAGGTTGCTCTCTACCATCTTTTAAGTGTACCAGGTTTTCCAACTTTCTTAGCTCCACATCGGCGTCTCATTTTTGTGTACAGTAATTTCACGATTATAAGCCGCACCATTTTGACTAAAATTTTGGTCCGAACCTGAAGTGCGGCTTATAATCAGGTGCGGCTTATATATGAACAAAGAACGAAAAGTTGCTGTTTTAGTTTGGAGGACAGGTGTCTGCTGAGAAAGGCAGGAACTTCTCTTTGAAATGGAGAATGTAAACCCCCTCCCTCCAAATTATTATAATTTGGAAATCAAGGGGCTTTCAGGCAAAGATATGGGAATTAGGAATAACAGTTCATTTCTAGGGAAATCAAAATAGAAATACAGTACTACAAAGAAACAAACTCCAAACCCTGACAAAGTCAGAGTACAACCTGACACCCCGACAGTCAGGGTGTTGGCAGCAGTCCCATTAAATGGTGGCTGCATCCTCCTGCAGTGACAGATGTGGTTCAGTTGGAGCAGTGCTCCTGTACAAGGTGCAGTTTCCCTCTGAAGGTCCAGTGGTGATGTGGAGAAATCCGGTTTTCCTCTGGAGTCCAGTGGAGAAAGGGGCTCCCTTAGTGTCCCAAAGCCTCTGTTTTTATCTTGGTAAGAAATGTTGGGCTCTTCCCCCTGGTTGGAGCAACTTTCAATGGGATGCAGTAATTTTATCAGTCCCACAGTGGGACTCAATGGGCCATTAGCAGACAATGACTCGCTGGAGGAAGGATGGGTTGTGAAAAGATAAAGAACAATGCCCAACCTGGTTTCAATGGATGGCCCATTAGCAGATTATCTGCCATTGAGATAAGGATCACTGTCCCCACCCTCAACAGATGGTGATAGAACAGATACCTTTTATCACACTCTGTATTGCAACATGCGGCTTATAATCAGGTGCGGCTTATATATGGACAAAAAACAAAAAGTTGCTGAAACCCAGAAGTGCGGCTTATACTCAGTGCGGCTTATAATCGTGAAATTACTGTAAACTGATTACAGCAATTTCACGACTATAAGGCGCACCCTTTTTGACTAAAATTTTGATTGAAACCTGGAAGTGCACCTTATAATCCAGTGTGCCTTATATATGGACAAAGTTCAGAAATTTGGCAACCCGGAAGCGCAAGCCGCGAGTTGAGCTGCACGCCACGAGAGCCGCGCACCGCGAGTGCCACGTGCCAAGTCCCCTTGCCAAACCGTTACTAATTCGTTACTTTGTTGCGCATGGATCCTCGCTGGGAAAAAAAAAATTTGTGCGTTATACACTGGTGCACCTTTTATATGGACAAAGTTTGAAAATTTGCCGACACGCGGAAGTGCGCCTTATAATCCGGTGCGCCTTATAGTCGTGACATTACTGTATTTAACTGCAGCAGCAAAATAATCTTAAATGCAGAATCCCTCCTATTGAGCAATATGCTGCAAATTCCCAATCTATCTTGAACTGCTTTTTTCTTCTATGCAGCACCAATTATGGCTTAACATAATTTAAATCATTTATACTCAAGTTATTTCACAGAAAGACAGAATCATTTAGGTTGGAATAGACCTCCTGGATCATCAAGTCCAACCTTTGACTGATCACTACCTTATCAACTAGACCAAAGCACCCAGTACCAAGTGACTGCACCACCTCCCTGGGCAGTCCTTTCCATGAAGAAATTCTTCCTGATGTCCACCTTGAACCTCCTCTGAACGGACTATAAACAGATAATAAATTCAACTCACAAAAAACTGGGACATATTTTTTAAACTTCTTTCAAATAATAAAGATGCGTACAGTGTTAATTCAAATCTTAGTTAAACTAATTGTCAAAAACAACTTCATTCATATAAAATACACATCTTTATGTGCCCTGCAAAACTAACCCAGTATAAAATTACTTTGCTAGTAGTTGATCCCTGAACAAGGAAACAAACCCTTCAACAGAATCCTGGTCATTATCTTTTCCTGAGATGCATCAGCTTCAGAAATCTGGGTTGATTAATGGACCCAATATAACGCTTATAGGAATAGATCTTAACTGTTTGAAACTGAGGCAAAGGAAGCATTGAGTACCTCAGCCTCACCTGGGTCCTTTGTCACTGGCTCCACCAGCATAATCTGTCTGTGGTGGCGAACTGACATGGCCCATAGCCAAAAACTGCTGTTCAAAAACTGCTGCTTCCTCTTGCATTTTTCAATTAATAGAAAGAGATTATATTTCCATTCTAGCAATACATTCAGTATGGTTTATCAAAGCAAAAAGTAATCATTGCTAGTGAAGAATACGTAGAATTAGCATCTTTGTCTAGTACCACTTCCTCTTTCCTTGCCTGCATTTAGAAGAAAATCATTGCTTAAATGGGATATTAAATACATACATTCCTTATACAGTAGCTCATCATCTGAATTAGAAACTATTATAGAATGAAATAGAATACATTTTTATTTGCAGGCCTGTATCATGTCTGATGCATATCTCTAGAATTTCCATGTAATCAATTTTTCCTGCATCAATGTATTTCATATGTATGAAATGAACATCCTTTTTTGTTCATTGCAACTACAGTTAATTAAATTTAAGGGTCTATAGTTAAAACTGGTTCTTACAGCACAAGGCTACAAATATGCTTAATTGCAACACTCAGCTGAATTTTCTGGGGTTTTTATTTTTTTTTTTTCTGCTTAATTAGATAGGGGAGCAAACATTACTTCAGGAGTTTGTTTAGAAAACTGCAAGACACTTTATAGCCTCCAAGTGCTAGAAAAGGAATTTGATTATCCAGAAGAGTATGATAAGTTCTGTTTTATTCTGACATTCTTACATTTATTTTACATTCATTAAGGTCCTTCCATTTCATTTGTTCTTAAAGAAATGCCTATGCCACAGGTACTGGCCACATGAGTCTTGAAACCACTTGAAACCTCATCCTTCTCAGACTGTAACTGTTGGTTGCAAGACACTATCAGTGTATTTTGGGCAAATGCAGTCTAAAGTACCATACTCATTACTCCTTGGTACTGGAGAGCCAGTATGGCCAAGGCTGGAATATTGTCATCATTCTGGATACCATATTACAGGAAGGAATTCAACAAAATTAGAAATTAAGTGCAACAAAGGTCACACAGTCTCTACCATATCTTCCACTTGAAGACTGATTTTGTGAATTATACAGGATGGTACTGCACTCATCTCATTTCCACCCTAGGATCAGTAGAATTCTAGTATAAATTAGACATTTTAATCTTCTCTGTAGAAAAGGAGAGATATTTCTCCTACCTACTTTATAAATGGAGAATCTATATTTTTTCACTGCTTCAAAGAGAATCCCAGCAGATTAGATGAGAGGCCTCCTTTAATACATCGAATTTAACAGGAATATAGACCTTAGATGGATGATGGAGTAAAGTCACTAACAAGTACAGATATCACCTCAAACAATTCCCATTATAATATCAGACTCTATCTTGGAGGAAATTGCTGTCTGGCTGAAATTTTATTATCTGTCACTAATCATATTGAAAGACTAATCTTGAATTTGACTGTTCTAGTACTCAGAAACATTAACCTAATTTTCACCCTAAATTTTAAACCAGTTGAGATCTATTTTACTCAAACTGAGTAGCACTTTCCCCTGACAGTAGTTACTTGCAAAGCACAAACCCACAGCAATCATATCCCCTCTCAACCTTCATCTTGCTGAGTGAAATTAAGCTCCTCTCATTTCCTGCTACATCCACATGGTTAAATCTTTCACAAAACAAAACCTTTCTTGAGTACAGCTTCCCAAACTTAAAATAATTCCTTGTGTCAGTGTTTGTAGTAAAATGATCAGACACCCTTTTTTGTTGCAGTACATCTTTGGCTATCTCTCAGGTGCATTTACAGTCACGAAATCATTTAGGCACTATGGATTCTCCTGCAAGGCAGAATTCTGCCATTGCTGACTTTCCTTAATCAGGTGTCAGACAATGAGTATCAGATTTATGAACTAAAAAAATTGTGCTGAAAGAAGTGATTTTGACCCTTAACTCCCTTTGAGGATATGAAATATCACTACAAAGAGCTGTGAAGCTGGGAAAGTTTGGGCATGGGAAACAACTGTAAGTATCCACAGCATTAGAATCCAAAGTAAAATGTTTTGTAGGAGATTCTGCAATATCTGCTAGAAGCTGAAAAAGATTGTATAGTGACAGGTTAGAGTCCTCATGTTCCTTTACTCACTTAAAAGAGCTTATAATGCTTTAAAATTACCTTATAAGACCAATCTGTTAATGCATTTAAACTTGAGGTTTGGCTTTCCTTCAAAAGCTTTTAACCTTTAGAAGAAGACTGAGGAACATCTCAAGAAATTAGAACATATAAACTCAAAAAATGCAACTTTGATACTATCTTCATGACCATGCTTTAGTAAGAGACTACACTGAAGTCCCTGACTTGCATATATTAATACAAAGACAAAAAACCTGCTGCTCTCATGAAAAAAAAAAAAATGTGTACTCATGTGCACTGCCAACAATGCAAATCTACAGGCTGGAAACATGGCAAGGAAAAAAGGAGGTTGACACGACTGGCAGCATCGTAAAGGAAAAAAGTCATAAAGATAAATGCTCTCAGAGCAAACTAAATGGAGAAAGTTGTGTTGACGCACTGGTTTAATCACAAACTCCTCAGTCCAGTGAAGTTCAAGAATTTTGAAAATTGTCCAGTCACTGTGACAATAGTATCTACTGTTTGTCCAAAGTACACAGCTAAAACAAAGTTGAAACCATTCATAATCTCTTCTGAACCAACTCTTTGGGGAAGCCTCCAGAAAATTTGAAAAGCCATGAGCCTATTTTTTACAAACAGAAGAAAAAAGTTAAGCTGAATCAATAATTTTCAAATTTAATTCTCTTATACTATTAGTAAACTGTCAATAATTAGCAATTAGATAGGAGATTAGATAGGAAGTAATACCAAACAAGATCATCAGCGCCAAATACCCAATAATAAATCAGCTTAAAACTTGCTAATTATTTGGATTTGGATGTTCTGTTCTTCTACTCTCCTTAATCGCACTTCTATATAGAAAATATAAAAATAGATGTAGCATATAACATATTATACATAATTTACAAAAATAAAATTATATATGGATATACATAAAATAATGGCGGTATATATAAAAATAATATAAACTCCATCTAACTAGAGATAGGATGGGAGCTTAGACAGATACATGGTGTGGACCTCTATATGAGACCACGCTAAGGGACAGAAAATGAAAGGTTGTAGAAAGTAAGATAAAATTGAAATTCTAAATGCAAAGACAGTAAACATCTTGAAAAAAATATCTGAAAAAACTTTTCAGCTATTCAGGTTTTCCATCCTTTGGCGTGAGGATCCAAGGTTCCTCCATAACCCTTAAAAGCTGGTGGAGAATTATAAGTGACCTAGGGATGAAAAACACTGTAAGTAACAAGCCAAAACCATCTGTGGACATGTACAATAAAGTTTAAAAATAATAAGTGACAGTGATTGTCTTAGCAGTAAGAAAACCCCATAATGAACATCCCTTAAGTATTTAATTTTGTAGCAGATGAAAAGTACAACTAAGAGTATTTTTTGTCTAGTGGGGTTTCTATCAGAAGATGTACATCAAACACACAATATAAAATATATTATCTTTAAGACTTTTATTTGAAATATTGGTGGAAACTGATTTGCCTTCTGCGACCATCCGGAGGTCTTTCTGAGACCTGGACTATCAAAGCTTTTTTTGTTTACAGACTGCTGAGGAGTGTTTTCTCCAAGCTGATTGATTATGTTGTCCAAATGCTTTTGTACGGAAGCAGTTAAAAACAATTATGTTTTAGAGAGTATTTCATCAATCACAGTTTGTGAACCTGGAAGGGTCACAGTCTGACAAACATTTTCTTCAGGAAATAAACGATTTTTCTTTGTCTTGTGAAAAGTAGTTTAGCAGCTGTCTAATGGATAATGGAGAGAAAGCACCCAACATAAGGCAAACAACCAGTTTCCAGGCTCCTTATTTAATTTCTCATTCATTCACCCTAATTTTTACCCTTAGTTGAGTAATAAAACCAGGGGCTTATTATTGATGAAGTAGCTTCCAACCACTGAAATGAGAATGACAAGTAAATAGAAATGTTTAAGGAAATTATTGGGAAAGCAGTGTTCTGAATAAAAATGGCCTAAGGAGAAAAAGTAACCTGGAAAACTGTAATTGAGTCAGCTTACAGATTTATCAGGAATACATAAAAGGTTATAGCACTCAGATTGCTAGATGCTTTTAAAGAGGGCCATGAGATTTAAATTCTTCCCTAAGAGAAAAAAAGAGAGAAGAGAGTGCTTTACCAGCCCACAGGCTTTTATATATCACAACTGCAAAGCCAAGCAAAGAGAGTCACAGAGTATTCTGAGTTGGAAGGGACCCACGAGGACTATTGAGTCCAGCTCTGCCGTAAACAGCCCGAACGAGGAACAGACCCACAACCTTGTGTTACTAGCACCAGGCTCTGACCAGCTGAGCTAATCTCAGAGTCAGCACAGGAACACAAAGGCAGGCAGATGACATGAAGAAATGGGTTGGGACTGCTTTCTATGGAGTGTAAGAAGATATCATCCTTTTTTTTTTTTTTGAGCATTACTAGCATTTTAAGCTTTAAAGACTTCTATGGATCTGGATTTTGTAGGTGTGAAGATTGAGTTGTACCTGAGTTTCATTCATGATTTCATGCTGGCTGCTGAAAATATCTGACAACAAACTTTAAATATAATTTTTGAGGTCCAATTTTAGTGCCATTACTGAAAAACTGAATTCCTATTTTCCAGTAGTTGATCTTGCCTAGAATGGTGTCTAGCTATGCCTGCAAAAATAGTTCCTTTCTATGTAACACCTGCTCAAACATTTTTCCTCAACTGTAAAAAACATTGAATGCATTCACCCTTGAGAACACGCTTTAACTAAAGTGTAATTGCCCATTTTCACAGCTTATTTAATCAACGTGCAACCTCAACTCTGAGCTTGTTTAAAGATAGGAAATATTTTTCTGCATTGTTTCTTGCAGAAGTTGGCAAATACTGGTGTACATATGTACAAATATACAGACAGAATGCCTTATTAAGCTTGGCACTTGATAATACCATTGTTCTCCTCTATACCCAACATCTAATAAAAAAATACAGGATTCCACATTCATTACATGTATTTCAGGAAGTTCCTCTTGGTGCCTGTTGTATAACTTTGTTACATCCTCTGCCCCTCTGGAGACAGAGTGTCCAAAGTTCACTTGTTTAAGAACAGTAAAACAAAAATCAAAGAGTCTTAATAATTCAAATTAAAGCTAGTATTTTATCTTCTGGACTGGAGATAAAAAGGAAAATTAGAAGACATTAAATATCCAGTATGACTTAGCATGGTTTTACCAGCTGTCTACTTTGCTAATTTGTGGGTTTTACATGAATACCTGAAGTACGTCACAGCCTTCACTGCTATGTGCTTAGAGAGATATTCCACTTGCATATGCTAAGGGATATGTGAAATTCTGTATTCCTAAAGTCTTGCCCATTGCCATTTTGAGATGAAGTAAATAATTCTTCATTTCTGAAGGTTTCTATATGGTTTTGTATTTGGGGCTTAAACAATTTATATAGGTCTATCTGAGCTTGCATGTTTTGTAAAATTTAATGTCTTGTGCTTGTTCACTCCCCACTTTCCTGGCAATGCCTAACTTTGTCACTGCAGCTGCCAGTCCTTTTTGAGGTTCCTTCTGCTAGCCCTGGGACTACTTCCCCTTTCAGAAACTCAGTTTTGTGATCAGGTGCTTTCTGTCCATGTTAAGCCATTCCTTTTGCAGAGTTCTCAGTCCTGCGCAGTGCAGCTGCCTGCCAGCAGTGCCCACCAGTTCTGAGTGATGGCTTTCATTACTCACCTCCCTGCAAGGTGACTATCAGGAAGACTGCTGCAGACAAAAATTGCTAGGTGCCTGCTTGCCCCAAGCAAGCTTCTCCTCTCCACTAAGAATCACTGGCCTTTCTGTTTTAATAAGCCACTGCATCTAGCAGTTTAAGAATTCCAGGCCTGACTTTATCTGAGCTGGAAATTTAGGAACCAGCTGTTTACCTATATAGGAGTTCCCTGAAAAAGTTCATATTAGAGTCACCACTGAAGTTCCATAACTCTCTTATCATTGTTAATATCATAAGACTACTCTTGATGATTTGTAGACTAAATCATTGAACCTATCAGGTCATGTTTTTTAAAGTGAAGTTGAAACTCTCCTCAGTTTAGAAGGCCTACAATCAATATAGTGGCTGTAACACAAACACAGCTGTCTATGACAAACATGCCTCTATAAACAGAACATTATTACATTAGCAGTGAAGAAGCAGACATCAAGACCATAGCCCTTGTTATTTTCTCAGAGTTCCTTAGGAATGAAGGGACAAGAAATCAGATTAAAGCAAAACCCAGTTCTCTTACATCTCCTGGAACGCAGTGCTACCGTGTAGCACGTGCTTTAGTGCTGTGTCCCACTGGTTATAAATAAAAGCACTTTAAATAAAGTGTGGATACTTGTACCAATGCTAAAACTGGATACAAACAAAGCAAACTTCTATTACACACAAACCACTTCATGTTGGTCCTCAACTCTTGGAAACTCTCAGATTTTTAAAGAGAACATTCCTTTTAAACAATAAACTAAAGACAAGGTTCAGTGTTTCATTTCTCCAAATCTTGTTACACAAATTGTTGATCCCATAGAAGGACAAATTGAATTTCTGTTTTTATTTTCAAAAGGATAAAGCATAATTTCTATTCAACTAAACAGATTAATTCCTGTATGTCATAATTTATACAGTGCAGCAGTTTTGCTAACTGCTTCATAAATTAGGTCAGGATGCTGTTTCATGTGCATTCTTGCAGAAACACTCCAAACCCTCTGCTCTGTTTTGGCTGCTCATGGCTACTGTCGTACCGTGTCATTCAGTATCCTGACAGACATGCTGGGATATCCCCAGGCTGACCCCAAGCAAGGAGCTATCTAAATGAAAATTAACATTTAGATATAAGTAAATAAGCAAAATACTCTTCTCTCCCCACTCCTCCAGAAAAATGCTTACTCTAAGCCCAGCTCTCCAGCCCAGATTATCATACAGATGCAAATCCTTGTGCTGTCCCCTGGTAGGAGGCAGTGAGGACAGGAATCAGTGGTAGCAAGTGAGGAGACAAGGAGATTTAATTCTAATACCAGTCTGAACCACAAAGACTACTGTCTACAGTAGTCACTTAGATACAACTGTGTATTTTCCTTTGTATTTTCCCTTTGTTGAATCACCCTTCTGCAAGCTCTTACTCAAAACAATAGGCTATGATGCAAAATAAAGGGGATTTTTTTAAAACCAGCATTTTGTATTCACTCATGAAGTGATCTATCTATGATGACGATAGATGATGTAGAAGACAGGGGAAAAGCAGAATAAACAATTTAATATGGATTTTCTCTATCAAACTCTGGGTTGAGCTTTTCCATTTCACATAAAACAGAACCTGGGCATATTACTCACATTTAGATCAGTAAAAGTGGTCCTTCAGATGAAAAAAATGGAAAATGCAAACCTGAAAGACACTACATCTCTAATTTTAGTGAATCCTAAACAGAAAGCAGGTTGAAACCTATAAGTCCAGAAGGACCAAGTTATCTTCTCAGCATTAAATGCTCTCCTGCTCACTCACTTTCCACAGTTCACAAATAGGATGCCTGCTCTGATTCCCCACCCCAAGGATTGCTCATGCACAGCTCTCTTGCTCACATTTCTGAGTAATCATAAGGCCACCAGTGAAGAGATACAGAGGATCCTAGAGATTGGTTGGGAGCTGATAAAGATCAGAGACCCATTTACACACACACACATACATACACACCCCTTCTATCTAAAGAACATATGCCAATGCACTGACAGAACAATATATTTAAACCTATCTGGAGAAACAACGTCACCCTTTTATAGTGTGCATTTTCCTTCTGCCATGTCTTCTTCAACCTTGACCACAAATAGGCATGTTTTCAAGCAGCACTTGCAGCACTTGGAGGGAGAGCCGATCACTTATTCTACCTATCCTCTTTTTTTTTTGTATTTATTTTTTTTCAGGAACAAGTACAAGCAGAGCCTGTATCTTATCCCTACAAAACAAACTGAAGAAAAGGGAGCAGGAAGTAAATTAGAAGATTACTGATCCAAAACAAGGCAAAGGAGGTGCTCCCTCATACTGTGCAGTTAGTACATGCAAGGTGCCACAAAATGTTACAGGTGATAAAAGTTAATAGGCTCAAGGGGCAATGAGACAAATTCAGCCAACAATAATTCACTGCTGGGATTGAATTGCCTCTTTTTTATGCATATATTTAGACATAGAATCATGTGCATACCAAATAATATATATAATATATATATATAGGTGCCTAACTGAAAAAGCTTTCTTGAACCATTCCCATGTCTGTAGGTGTTTGCACATTCCAAAAGCTTCTGTTATAATCTATTCCAGTCTCAATAGTTTTAATATTTGCATCACATAGATATGTCCATGTTGTAAAAATTTAGCTTAATAAAAAATATTTTTAATGGAAATTTTAATGTAAATAAGTATGGATAAAGTTTATTGCATTAGGCAACAGGAAGGTACATCCATATACTAGAGACAAAATTACATTTGTGTTGCTCCTCTGAGTAAAGCCACAATTTATCAGAGAAACATAGAATCTGATTTAGTACAGTGGTAATTTAGAGTTAATGGATTCATGTTTATAAAAATCACTTCACGCCTAAGAGAAAAATTAGACTCAAGAGGTTAGTGTAAATAAATTTAAGGGATAGAAACTGTCTTGAGCTGCAGCCTTTCCTGAGAATTTGAAGAACTCAAGCATTCAGACAGCAGATCTTAAGTTTCTCTATAATAAATATCAATGTCTGAAATTAAAGAACAGCTTTAAAAGACACTACCATCTGTGTACAATGTACCAGAAAGACAGGGGAATCAACCATTAATTGATTAGCTCTGTAGCAGCCCATTCTTCATCAACCATTCCAGGGCTGAAATGTCAAAGTTCAGTGGCATGAGTTCTCAATGCTGCTGTAAGAGCCTATAAACTCTCCAGCAGCACTGGTGGGTGTACTACTGGTGCCATATCCTCTAAATCGCACTCCTCTGGCCTTTGCAAAATCTTATACAGCTATGGCTCACAGCTAGAGAACACCACCAATGTATGCCTCATGATTCTGATGATCAACTTCTCCCTACATGAGCAATTAGCTGTAAAAACACAGCCAAGAAAAACTTTCCCACTGTGTTCTCCCAACCTAGTTTGAACTTTGAGTTCTTTAAAGTACCTGACAGAACAGTCAGAACCTTTTTCTAATAGCCCCCCTCATCTGAATAGCTCACACCATAATGTATGAAACATATTTTGCTAGCGTGTTTTGACCTTTAGAGGGGACAAAACACGAGATTTTTCTAGTACATGGGGTTTCAGTTTAATAGGATTTAATCCCATTTAATAGTGCTTCACTACTTGTAAAGCTTAGTACTGCTGGGACCAGGTGATTTTGAAATAAAGGTAGGAAAGGTCGGATACCTAATTTAGGATAACTGGGCAGCTCATACTTCGTGAAACTATGGTTTCAAGTTGTTTGCAGTCAGGTAAGTAACACCATCCACAGTCACTAGCTCATATTCCCAAAGCAAAGAGTAATGGCTGCAGAGGTAGGGCCCTTGAGTACAGTTATGCATTGATGAGCTCCAGCAAAATCCCAGCTGTGGAACCGCAGGGGCTGCGACTCCAGATGGCCACAGCTGAGCACTCTGGGCAGGTGCAGCATCTGAAAGACTGCCTAAATCTGTGAAACAATGAGTGAACCTAACCTAGCAACCTTTAGTAAAAGCACTGAAGGCAGTATTCTGTCCTGCTTGCTAGAATGGGCAGATCTGTAGAGACTGCGCAGAGGTACAAGAAAGGTTCTGTTTGAATTTTGTTGACCAAAAAAATGGAAAACAAAAAGAAAACTCAAGCAATGCTGGGGAAGGGTATATTTAAGCCATGCCTCAAATATGAAGCAATGTCCTATTACAGTCCTGAGGCATTAGCCTTCTGATAGCAGTGGAGTTGCTACCAGAAGCTGTTTAAAAATTAATTTCACTTCAGCTCACAATGTTGTCACATTCAGGAAGACATTTTAAAAGCAGAAAAACTCCTCTACTAGCATTGCTGTTCTTCAGCTTATTTTAATTGTGCCCTTTTACCACAGCCATTTCTATTCTGCTGGGGTTTTTTCATAAACTGAATGCTGCTTATTGACACATGTGTTAATTAACCTCATTTGTGAAATGCATCTCCCCAAAGCACTTTCTTAACTCCTTCATTTATTTTTAAATCAACACTTATTAGAGACAATATTGTCACCTACTTTATACATATTCAAAACCTGCCAGAGGATATTAATAAATTGCTTATAAATTATAATATACAATAAAATTAATATACTAGAAAAAAAGCCTGAAAAACAGCACATTCTCCCCAATATTTCTAGTTCCATGTGTAAAATTAAAGGTATTTAAGGCACTGATGTGCTGCGCTTCACATAGTTTGAACCTAGAAAATAGCTGTTAATAACAATGAACTGAAGCAGACCAGGCAGAAAAGGCATCCTACTTAGAAATCTTCAGGGAATACACACAGTGAAAATGTTGCACACACACTGCAGGGAGATTCACCAGAATCTGGCAGACAATTACCTACTCAGGTAATCAGGGCTCAAAATCCCTTGCCTTGTAATTGTAAGAATAAATTTAGAGGTTTTACCCTTAAAATGCGATAATCCAAAACAACAGATTAAATTCAGAAAAAAAAAAGCTCATCTACCATTTCTATTTCTGATTCTTTAAAATACAGAGGGTATGTTTACTTTCTCAGAAGACATGGCACAATTTTTTCAGGATGTAGGACAGCATTTGTCTCTCCTGTCTGTGCTATTACCACTGTTCAACTTTCTTTCACCCCTGAAACATAAAGAAGTCCAGCAGTATAATAAAATCACCCTTCTGACAGAAATAGGCTGCTAGATTACTCCAACCTTAGCTCCCTTCCATTAGGAAAAGATCCATCCATGGCTGTTTCTTGGATTCTGGAAATTGGCCAATATCCTATTTCATCTTTCGCTCATCACCATTCTACCACAGCT
Organism: Catharus ustulatus; assembly: GCF_009819885.2. Taxonomy (NCBI): domain Eukaryota; kingdom Metazoa; phylum Chordata; class Aves; order Passeriformes; family Turdidae; genus Catharus; species Catharus ustulatus. Next base: position 42,957,724 of record NC_046222.1, read on the forward strand.
CATTATCTCCAGCAAGGAATCTTGTCAAGTGATTTTAGAAAACATAAGGCATATCACTTATCTCATGTAACATTTTCATAATGCTTAGAAAGGACTTCACAAAATTAAAAAGGCATGCTCCCTTGTTTTCAAACCTTCCTGCTATTGATGGATAAATCATTTATTTTCAGGTATTCCCCAACTCCTCAAACAATAGAAACACCAGAGAGTTCCTATAACAAACAATTCTTTAAATTAAAATAATATATAGTTATTCATAGTGTAGATACCTGCTTTTCCACAAACCATTATAGAACAACCCAGCAATAGAATGGAAGGTGGTCACTGAAGCACAGGAATTGGAAATAACACAGGAAGTAACAGAGCTGTATGTCTTGTCATACACAGCTTGGATTCACTTTCCACTTGCAAGAATGCTGAATTTCCATTCACACATTTTATAGCAAACAGCGCTAATCTGTACAAAGAGCAGGTCATCCTCTGGGGCTACAGACCATTGTTTTAAGTGACTACTTGGGCATTATATTGAGCCCAGATAGTCACTACTTCTTCAGCAGTGTAAAAAGGGGAATCATAATTCTTCATTAGATTTACTAACCACCTCAAGCAATTACTTTTGGAGACTGCTTAACTAAACTTGATACATCCACTCCCTATTCCTTTAAAAGCATACCAATTTATTGCTCTCTTTTTTTGATTGAGCTGTCAGGGATCACTGATGATGCAGAGGAATCAGAACATGACAAGTCCCTAGCTGGATATTCCTGATGCAAATTCCTGATTTTATCCTGAATATACTTCATGAACATGCAATTGTTATTGATATAGAGATGAAGTAGATACATGGAAACTTAAAGGAACCAGATTTAAATTACCTCTAGAAGGAAAAGGTGTGCTGAAGTACTTCAGACTGTGCAAGCTTCAACTGTACTTGAGAGTAACTGCTGTCTATCCCCAGCTCTGTTCTGTTTAGATTTTGGCTTGCATGGCACAAAAAATCTGTCTCTCAATGCAAACAATGACTCTACCTAAAATCTATGTAAATCTTGATCTTCCAGGAATAAATAAATATGCTGTGACCAGTCTTGATGAAAATAAATGCACAACTTCAGAAAAAAATGCACCAGACTGGGATGAAGTAAGGTAATTTCACGATTGTAGGCCGCACGTCCGGGTGTCGGCAATGTTAAGGTCTTTGTCCATATATAACCGCACCTGATTATAAGCCGCACTTTTGTTCGCAGCAAGGATGCTTGCACAACTTTCACAAAGTTGCTAATTAGTAACACAATCGAGGGATCGCGGAGTTTACTGGCTCGGCTCGGGGCCGTGCAGGCTCAGATTGGCCCTGCTTTTCCCCTGCTGGGGCCGTGCAAGCTCAGATTGGCCCCGCATTTCCCCTGTCGGGGCCAGGCGGGCACTGGTTTCCTCGGGGCCGTGCGGGTTTGCACTTCTGGGTTGGCAAATTTCTGAACCTCATCAATATATTGGCTGCACCTGATTATAAGCCGCACTTCCAGGTTCAGACCAAAGTTTTAGTCAAAATGGTGTGGCTTATAATCGTGAAATTACTGCAATTGTGTTCTCACAAACTGTCATCAAACAGGGTTTCAAATATTTAGCAACCAGTTAAAGAGAGGAGTTTGTGCAATGCTTTACTTCCAGACTGGTAAAGAATATTAAGCAAATGTATTGCACTGTTTTAGAAATTATCCAATCAACCTATTCAACTGCTTATGCAACATTAGTCAAGCTTTTAGATATTCCAGGATCACCCTGAACTGCTTTTTCTAGCAGTGTGCAGAGAAAGTGACAAATCCCAAAGTCTAGTTCTCAGTTCATTATGCCAATAATTAAAATCTCCTCACACACCACCTGCACAATGCCCAAAGAAAACCTTTCTACAGAGACACCTGTTATCTCTGTCTACAAGACAAGCAGCAGGAAGAGATCTCTACTCTGAAAACCAAAATAAGAGCATTCCAGTGCTTAGTACTAAAGGGAAAACAATTATCAAATTACCTCATCTGCAGAAGCAGAAATAATTCTGATCATGTAAAGCTGTGTCAAATTTAGCTTAAAGAATTTTGTGTCCAGTGTAATTGTTACCCTTGCCTTAGGTTGCCACAAGTCTCATTGCTGCTTATTGCTAGGGTGGCAGCTTTGGTTGGAAACACAGACAAAACCAGATTTCTTCATTGACGTTTCATTTATATTATATAAAATTTCCCACAGTCTTCTGTCTGTGTGACCTAAATAAAAAATTCTTGTAAGTAAAGAATGAGTTTTTACCCTTTTTTCCTAAAAATACTTTGCATTTTACCTATAAATAAGTAATAGTGATATGAAGCATCTAGGCCAAGTCCACTGTAGAAAAATTAGGTCAGCTATCCAAAAAAGTGAACATATTCATGTAATGCTACCTCTAGTTTCAGAATGGATTAATTTCTTACTGAAGTACCCTTTCTGCCTCCTTAAATGCCTGGCACTAGCAGATGTTAAAAATTCTATGAAAGATATGGTGTATTATCTCAGTCTTTTTGAGATCTGCATTGTGTTTTCTGTTTCTTAGTCATGAAAAATACTACTGGGGGAAAGGGGCAGGCAGACAGGTATTACAGGAGTCTGAGAAGAATTATGTGGAAGAGAACAGACTTCTCTTACCCATTACAAGAAAATTTACATCAACAGTTAAAGAATTCAGAGTAAATTAAAAATAGCTTCAAAACTGAATAAAATAAAAAGATGAAATAAAGTAGAAACAGTGAAAACAGATGTAAAGCACTGACTATTCAATGCTCCTTATAAAAACCACTCAGTTTTACTTTTATCCTGTTAAAGCATTTTGTATGAATGACAGTGCCCCTGAATTACACACAAATAAAAAACCTAAGGACCTTGTTCTCAGGTCTTCTTATATGAATTGTTGTACTATTTCTTCCTGTCCCCTCTTCATCAGTTTCTACATTGGTCTCTAACTATGAGTCTTACAAACCTTCTGAAAATTGGGCCAGAGATTTTAATAGAATTTGTTTTAGTCCTTTTCAGTTTATTCCACTCTCTAGACAGGTCAGTAATACCAAAAGTATGCTTATTTGCTGTGTCAGTCTCATCCTTTCCAAGAAAATCAATATGTTTTCATTGCTATGGCAGGGAAAAATAAATTTAATACATTATGTTCCCTTTGTCTGCGTCATCAAATATAGCAGTCTATTTATCATGGTCTAGTTCTTCAGTGTTCCTTTATATAACTTTCAATGTATAATGCAATTGCTAGAACAATCACAACAGCTTTAAAAGACTGAACAGAGCAATACTGAACAATAATGAACTTGTTGAAAGGATGCTAAGTTTATTGTTAATTTATTAAAGAAAAACAATACCATGACAGAGAATATATATTTCCTTTAGCTTTTGCTGACTCTGGGCAATAATTTCTCAAGTTTTTGACTCATTTCCATTGATAAAAAAGATCAACAAATATTAAAATATTTTTAAATTAGTTAAAATCAGAAACAGGCAATCAAAAGAAATATGATCAAATATCACACAAAAACACTGAAACACCATTAACAATATGAATCTCAATTGTATATTTTTCTTAGAGAGGAGAAAACTTGAATGAAGTCTGAGAATCCTCTGAATTGGACCGGCTTAACCGGCTCATAAAAAATAGGTTGAATGACCTAAAAGGGTTGAGTTATCATAACACAGCTCTATCAGGAAGCCCTGCTGACAAGAAAGTGTATAATGCAAGAAACCTAACTCATAAACATACTTCTCATGTTGGCACTTGGGTTATTTAAGGCACTTTAAAAAACTAAAAGATGGCAGTCAGTTGATCCAAAGGGGAAAATGTCCTTTAAAAAGCGAACAGCATGAGACAATTAAAGGAAAAGTTAACAACCAGGAATTCAGGTTGGGAAATTACAGTAATTTCATGAATACAAGCCGCACGGAGTATAAGCCGCACTTCCGGTGCGTCGACAATGTTGCTGTCTTTGTCAATAAATAAGCTGCACCCCGAATATTAGCCGCACTTTCGTTCGTAGCCAGGATCCGTGTGCAACTTTCACAAATTTGCCAATTAGTAACAGGATCGCGGCATAGCGGTGTTTACTGGTTCGGGGCGGGGCCAGGCAGGCTCGGCCCGCTCATGGTTGCCAACGGGGCTGGGTGGCACAGCTCGGCACTACGGCTCAGCGGGGCCACTCGGGGCCGCTCGGGTGGTGCTGCCGCTGCCGCTGCCGGGCTCGCTCGTCCCCCCTGCTGCCTGCACTGCCGCTGCCACATTTGCTCACCCTGGCCCGGCTCTGCCGGGCTCCCCAACGCTGCTGGCCCCGGTTCTACTGGGGTCCCCCATGCTGCTAGCCCCGGTTCTGCTGGGCTCCCCTGCACTGCTAATCACAGTTCTGCTGGGCTTCCCCACACTGCTGGGCTCCCCCACGTTGCTAGCCCAGGTTCTGCTGGGATTCCCCGTGCCGCCGGGCTCCCCTGCCCTGCTGGCCCGGACTCTGTCGCCCCCCCTGCCCTGCCCTGCTGGCCCAGGCTCTGCCGCCCGCCCCCCGCACCGCTGGCCCCACCTCTGCCAGGCTTTCCCACCTCTGCTGGGGCTGGCCGGGTTCCAGATTGGCTTGGGGCTGCTGCAGGCTCTCACTTCCGTGTTGGTAGCTTTTAGAATATTGTTAATATATTAGCCGCTCTGGATTACAGGCCGCACTTCCGGGTATAGACCAAAACTGTAGTCAAAATGGTGCAGCTTGTAATCATGAAATTACTGTACTCAATAATACGAACTCTGTTTCCTGAAACAGTATACTGTCTTGGACATTTCAATACTAAAATCCATGGTGTCAGAGGCACCCTGAATTTAGGTCATACGCACTTCAGAAAAACGCGCTATCTGCCCCTTTCTGGCTGCATGTCACCTGTCCTTCTGCATCATAAAATCAGCAGATCCTGGTTGATACTTTAGTCTGGCATGACAGGATTACAACAGTTCTACTCCCAGTTGTACTGCCACTCTTCAGGGTCTGTGTGTGTGGCAGGAAAAAAAAAAAAAAGAACCTATAAAATGACAGAAAAAACAAACCCAAACCCAAAACCAGTGAAATAGCAGCTGGTGAAGCATTTTAATTATTATTTTCACATGAAATTATGGATAGCATCAATAATATATTAAGAAAAAAGTCTGAACATGTTGCTGTTTTACACTGCCAAAATTCATGTTACCTAGTACCCAGGAAAGGCTTCTTGCACTTATTATAAATTCCACAGAAATACTGAAAACCTGCAAGCAGACCTCCCAGCTGAGTTAATGTTTCAGGGGAAGTAAAAAGAAAGCAATTTCCAAGTAAGAAACTTGCAGATGTCATTACGTGGAACACTAAACATCCATAACCTACTTGGCTTTCTATCTGCTGGTTGATTCTGTTTCCCTAAAAAAGGTAACAATTCAAGCTGAGTCCTCTTCCCTCAAAACAGCAGGAACGCAAATCCAAAACCTGACAACAATAAAGGAAAACATTTCCCTAGATGTTAACTTATTTTGAGTAAGACCAATGCATGAAGCAGTTTATTTTCTAGGGAAACTTGTTTTTTGGTTGTTCTGAAATTCATTAGCAAGGAAGTGAAAGATTTTAGTGACTTCAGGCATGGAGCAAACCCCAAATATTAACTTGGGATTCTCTGCAGGGTGATCAGTGCAAAATTTAAAAAAGGTCTCAAGTGCTTTGCTTAGTGTCAAAAGGACACATTTTAATCTTGATCTTCAAGGTCCCAAACTAATTGCTAAATTGCTGATTTTGTGCCTTAAAAGGAAAAACAAGTGCTTGTATCTTATGCTTGATGTCAGTGGCCCCGAGAGGTAACCATTAATTTGTGTCTGCTTTTGCTTCTGGAAAGAATATAATTGTGTCACCAGATCCCTGAGCACTAAGGCATTTTGCAGAAGCAAAACTACTAAAAACTGAATAATAAATATCATAAAATAGATCTGGAATAAAACACCACGGTTTATAGTAGCCATTGTTATGCCTAGGGTGTTTTTGTGTTGAACACTGTCAGAAACTAAATAATGCTCCCAAATAACTTGTTTTGCTAGGATTAAAGAAGTATGTCCTAAATGGTAAAAACTAATAAATGTCCTGTGTTTTGTGAAACCTAACTTTTTGTGTTCTATTTTCTGAGCTTCTGAAATTGCTTTTGTGACAGGCAGCCACAGCCCTTTGCATAAGTTACCCATATCTGGTTATGACTGTGTACATCAAAACTGCCTTTGAGAATATGCCAGAATAAAACCTCACGTCCATTTCATGTGTCCTGAATTCAGTGACGTGACAGGAGTTATTTCAAAATACTATGCAAAACTAAATAAATAGCACTCATCTAATGAGAAAGGTTTTGCCCTGATGATTGTTTACTGATGTAGCTCCTAATTTTTCTAATCCTTATTTTTCTGGCTGCTCCACAGAGACCCAGGAAGCATCAGAAGAACTTAGAGGAATCTTGATCTCCACCTTTATGAGCACCATCTGTCATAATTACATTTTTTTCAAAGATGACAAACTGACAATCAAACACATTAATTAACTATCACAGCTGTCTGTGTGATCCCTATACATGCCCTGTCACCTCAATCAATTTTATGGCAAGGCTAAATATGTATGAAAATGCAGGGTTCATATGGTCATTAATGACCTTGCCCCTCTGTAGGTTTCATTTAGAGAGGTTTCAGAGAACATTCTCTCATAACAATGTTTTATCATCTCAATTTTCAAAGTAACATGCCAATTTGTGGCTTAGTTCATAAAGGGACACTTGTAGATAGGTAAAATGAGCAGGGAAGGGATGTGTTTGCATTTGTGGATAACAGGGTTTGAAGGAATCAGGATATAAAAACTGGTGTTTAAGGAACAAGTACTGTAATTGCTCCCAGTGCCAAAGTCCAGACACCGGGCAATAACTTCTAAGAAATATCAAAATATGCTATCAAATTCAAGTCACAGATTTAGCGGAGCTTGGTATAGTTAAGTCTATAACTTTGTAAGTTTAATTTCTAATTCAATGTTTTACTTTGTTTTTAATCACAACTTAGAAAACAGGAAGTTCCTTACAACTTCCTCTTTTGATTTTAATTCCTAAATGCTTTTTGACAGAGTTAGTAAACTAATCACTTTCCTTTGAATGACTGCTGAATTTTTTGAAGGACTGCTTGAATGCCAGCAACTCTGCCTAGAAGGACCAAATTAGACCCTGATTCTCATATTGTTACACAGAAGATTTCAACACACCTGAGCAGAACACCCCAGGCATTTCCAAATACTCCCTAGAAATACTCAGAACACTGACTCACTCACATTTCTACTGCTAATGAGATCTGCAGGAATTCTTCTGTCAAGCAGTCTCTCTCCTGCTGTGCATAGTCTACCTCACTGCACTAGATCTTTCTGACTTTAGCCACACAAGAAACCCATAGTAAGAAACACAATGTATGTCAGAATGGTCTTTCTTTCAAAAAATTTAAACATGAGTCACTCAGCACAGTAGAAAATAATCTGATGCTTTTAATGGGGTATACTCATGTTGACACCAGAAGTGACTTGGGAAACGAGATAATATCTAATCATATCCATTATGTATCACACAATCAAACACGATTGATTTGACTAAATATAGATGCACACAATGCAGACATCTGCAACTGAACTCGGCATCCCGAACCCTCCACACTGCTGATGGACAGAAATAAGCCCTTCCACAGCATGATTCACTGCCCCAAGTAAATGTCTCAGTTGAACTGCACATTGGAAGTGCCTATTTATCTCCACTATTTGTAAAAGAGCTAAGCATGGCTAGTTGAGATGTAGATATCTACATATGCATCACTAAAATTATCGGAGAGGATTAAGACTTTTTCATGCGCTGATTCAGATCTACACTAACTGGTCCAAGAAAGGTATCGCCTTTGTCCCCAACCTTATCTTTGCCAACATCCTTAAATCATTCTGGCTATAACTTTGTAAATTGAAGCATGGCATTTTTTGAAATTCTGCCACTCTTTAAAGCAGAATATAGAGAATTTAACTAGAACTTGTACCAGAAATTAGATTTAAAGCATGGATTTGAGAGATTTACATAAGAACTACTGCCCTCTTGAAAACACACTTTTCTGATATTCAATCTAAGCTCTGGCAAAAGGTCACATAACGCTGTGAAAATTCCCCAGGCAGTTGCATTCTCACCATGGCAGCATAAGCTAGATAAAACCAAACATCTCCTTGAATCTGATCCAAATTTTACTGACTTGTGTGGGAACTGGTCTGGACCTCTAATGTTCAAAAAGGGTCTGAAAAGTTCTGTAATGAGATGAAATACTGCTATCTGTTTGGAAGAGATGAATCATTATTAAAATATGCCACCATCTTGCTTTAGTTAGCACAATGTATGAGAACATCAATCTTTGAAAAACAAACAAGTGAACAAACACCCATAAAAAACCAACAGGAATAAAACTCTCACTCGATCAAAGACAATATAAAGCTCTGTTCACTTTTACAAGGCTGAGATTTTGACCTGGCTGTATGTCACTGTGTATCAAAATGAAAACTCTTAAAAAATGTATTCAGCTTTGCTGCACTATGCAAAACATTAGCCAACCTATGTAAATACAAACAAATTTTGCATAACATATTTTCTGTGTGTACCTGAGTTAAACCGTATAAATAAGATACAAATGTCCACACTTGGAATCCCAGATAGAGAGGATGAAGCTCATTCATTTCCCTGACTTTCAGCACACCACCCTGTTTTGTTCATTCACTCTTCTTGATCTTACATGCTAAGCGCAATGAGTTATTGGATCACAGGGCAGGCCAGCGAGCTGCCTCTGGCACACTGGGTCCTTGAACGCTTCACGTTCCTGCAACACAAATAATGTCCCAAGAATATATAAACTCCTCCCTTTAATGTAGGAAACAAGAGCCAAAATAATTGTTCCGTGCTCAGAACAGGGCACATCATATATGGTTAGAGAGAAAGAGAGTTGCAGGTGCATTCTCCTGCTTGCTCCATTGTCCTGGTCCTGTCCCTGTCCATACTGAAGACTTGACTGGAGCATGCTATGATTACCTTTCAGCCAATAGATTAATTTTCTTTCTTTGGAAGACTGAAGACATGGAAAGGAACGCTGAAGAAAATCATGAGTTAGAGTATATGTGGGACACACATATGGGAACTGGTGTATCTGCACCAAAAAGTGAACTGCTGCTGAACAGCCCTTGACCCTTTACTAAACCCTGTTATTTACAAAAACATGGTGGCAGCACTGGGACTAGCTAAAGGAAATTTTGCATGGCCTGGGTTAACTCCTGAGTTGTGCGTGGGAATATTTGGGAATGCTAGTTGGCTTATCCCAAAAACATACCAGGGACCCTTCTAATAATTTAGCCATACAGAGTGAGATCTGCTGCCCAGGAACATTCCCTGGCACTCATTTATTAGTACAGATATAGCCTAGACTAGAAATTGAGCAGAAACCTGTTGTGTGAGATGCCCAGACATAAGAAAACAGTACTTTTGTGACCAGCACGTTTACGAGTGACAAAATTACAAGTTTTCAATTCAGTTCCTAGTAGTTACTGATTCCTTTAACAGGTGTTGTGTGAAATGCTGGGTACGCTCAAAACGTTGGAAAAGGCACACTGGGTCCTGAAAGAAAAATGCGTAGAGAGCAGATGCCCAAGAATAACCCTAATAAAGCTCCTGTGTTTCCAAAACAAATAATAAACCTTGCATATCCCAGGAAACATGGCTGGTTGAATGGCAAGATTTCCCTTCCCCCATATATTTCCAAGGAGAGGGGATGTTACAAAACAAAGAATATTGTGTATTTATTGACGAATTTAAGAGAAGAAGGAGGCAAAAAAGCCTGAGGTCTTGCATCCATTACAAATGGATTTTACATTTACATTACAAATCCATTACAAATGTATGACACTTCTAAAATCAAAAAAGTCCTTTGTACAAGAAGTAGCAGCTGTTCTTCCCAGTTTTCTTTAACTCATTTTTATTTAATCAATTCAGACTAATACCTATTAGAAAAAAAATTAGCCATCTGTTTCCTCTGGACATGCTGCTTGCAATACAAAAATGTAAATATTATTGTACAATTAGAAGATACTAGGGATGGATCTGCACTAACGCTTATGTGAATCTGAAACAGGAGAGAGATTGAAGAATGGAAAACTAAAATAATTGAAAGAAAACAACATTTCAACCCATGGTATCTATAGGAGTACAACTGTTTTATGCTGCATTAAGATATTTTCTAGGAAATGAAACAAAGTGAGGAAAAGTCATTCAAAATGGGCTGCACAGCAATTTCATTATAATTAATGGCCATATCAGAATCCTCTGGGTCTTTTGAATCTTTCGTCTGTTTGTGAAGGTAAGTGCTGAGATAAGTGGAAAAATAAAGTAGTGGGAAGGAACAAAGACTTTCAAAGTGTTCTGAAATATGAAATCAAAGTAAGACAGCAAGGAAAGAAATATTTTTGTGAAAGTAGAAGATTGTAATCAATATGTTATCAATAAGCAACAGCGCAGTATCTTAATTACACTCAAGGCAATGGTAGAAGTAGAGTAGACCATACACTTTTGATCACTGCAAGATTCTCCTTTTCCCTCAGCAGCAGAAAAGCCAAGTGGAAGTTCTTGGGCGAATACACTAATGGACATAAAAATTACACTCTGGCATCTGTATAATCCCTGCCTGCAGGCAAGAGTTCCTTCTGCTGACTTTCTAGGCTGGCCTGATGTGAACCTCCACCAAGTGCAAAGCTGAGGAATCACAGCTAAAGCACAAGTTCAGCCTGAGCCATCTGCCTTCCTGCTTTAGTGCATAACCCCAATGCTGCACCATACCAGCGGCCTTTATGAGCTAAGAGTAAGTTCAAGCCAAGCTGGCATCCACCTGTGCCGGACTGTGAATACATATCCATGTAGAGGTTCCCTGTGGGAACACCAAGCTATTTATATAATCCATATGGAATACCTGATTTTGTAGACAGCCAGAAACATTAGGAGCATATATGCTGACAGCATTCATGGAACTAAAATGAGAATGTCAAGTAATTTCTTATGGGCACAGAGCAAGAGACTATGAATAATTTTGAATTTGGATTCTTGAAGTTCAATTAAGTATAACATTTTTAGTTCGGAAAGGATGTTTCCCCCAGTTATAACAGCACAAAGTGGATTTGAATCTGTTATACAGAAGTATTAATCCTTGTATCCTGTCATCACAGAATTATCATTGGTGCTATGTAATCCTCAGGGAATGATTTCAAGAAATTCTCAAGCAACCTGTCTTCACTTTTCCGATGTGAATTTACTGGAGGAGTTATAGATTCCTAATTTTTTCATTGCCTCATTTTCACAATTTATTGGAATGCTGCTTGTTCTTACATTACCAAGAAACATTGGACATATTTACTCAAATACAGCCTCATAAAGTAGAAGTGATTTATATGAAAAGAGGAATCTCAAACAACCTTCTGATGGAAGTTCTTTGTACTTATCTGCTCAAACCAGAGTCCTGAGATAGTCAGTCTTTGAAATCTGCGGTTGGATCTAAAGCAAATTCTTAAAAAATTGAATCAAAGTATTTCATAAAATATTTGAAAATCGCTTCTACAGGATTTGAAAGAGGAATTTATGTGGCTTCTCATGTTGGAGGCAATATTGATAAACTGTGAGGAGCTTTTAAAGAAACCATTATTCATCTAGCACGGTTTTCTACTGTTCAGGATGAATTAAGCTTTAGGCTGATGAGTCTCTTTGCTGTAACTATTTTCAGGCTTTTGCGTTGTCCTTTCTCCACCTGTTTTTAATAGGGGAAAAGCACGTATCAGAGGCAACAGTAAGAAAACAATCTGTGTTTAACAACAAAAAATCCCATAAGAAACTTCTGCATAGCAGAAAAAAACATTTATCAACCTTATATGCATCCTGACCTGTGGCTGATACCTCTTTCAGTCATGAACTGGCTGCTACTGAAATCATCAAGAAAGCTCATTCCACGATTATTGATGCATAAGTTGGTTTTTTTTCTGCCAACCAACGTTCCTACATAGTGCACCCAAACTCTTATTAACAGTATATTATCTGCATCTGGGATTAAAAAGATAATGAAGAAGCTGCAACATCATACCCAGTGGGAGTGTGCTGCAGAGACAGAGCAATTAGAGAGTGTCCAAAGGAGGGACACGAGGATGGTGAAGGGGCTGGAGGGGAAGCTGCATGAGGAGTGGCTGAGGTCACTTGGTGTGTTCAGCCTGGAGGAGACTGAGGAGAGACCTCACTGCTGTTACAACTTCCTTAGGAGGGGAAGAGGAGAGACAGGCACTGATCTCTCTCTGTGCTGACCAGCGACACAACCCAAGAGAATGGCCTGAAGCTGTGTCAGGAGAGGTTTAGGTTGGATATTTAAAAACGGTTCTTCACTTAGAGAGTGTTTGGGCACTGAAACAGGTTCCCCAGGGCAGTGCTCACGGCACCAGCCTGGCAGAGTTCAGGAAGTGTTTGGACAATGCTCTCAGGCACAGGATCTGACTCTTAGGGATGGTGCTGTGCAAGGTCAGGAGTTGGACTCAGTGATCCTTGTGGGCCCCTTCCAACTCAGTATATTCTGTTATTCTGTGAACTTGCGCTCCACAAAACAGCCTACAGCCACCATGCTGGCAAGAAACTGAAGCTATTGGTCCCATAGGACTCCTGTGGTGTCCCATCACGCTGGGATAATGAGAAACAACTGACTGAAGCACTGGAGTAAACGTGAGCCAGCAGAGACTCAACCCACAGCACCCAGCTACCACCCAGTGTCTCCATCAGCACTGACTGCTGATGAGATGGGGATTCTGCAGGAGCCAGGTTTGACCTGTCCTGGCTAAGAGCTCCAGTTCAGTGCAAGTCATGACATCTCCATCCAGAAGGAGATGCCCATCACTGTAGAATTACATCAATACACAGATTTAAATTCCACCACTACAATTGCAAAACCTTCATAATTAGTTTCAATAAATCGATAAGAAATGCCATATAGAGGAGTTCATGGAAGTAAAACATCCACTAGAAACACTCCAAAAGTTAAAAAAAAAATTAAAACATTAAAAAAAACCCCATACACTGTAACTTTTCAATTAAATACTATAATACAATAAATTCATAAGCGTTGCTCTAGCCCATTTCTCCTTTTTGCTCCTATGACACATTTTCATTTTATTAAAAATATTTGAAAACACATTTACACCTCATTGTATAACTATAAATATACTGCCTTCCAGTGTATTGTCAGAGAAGATTCTTTTCAATGGTTGCATTGTGGCTATAATACGCAGCTAAATTAAACTGTCACAGAAGATTTACTTATTAAGTCCAAACTCTGCTTTGAAAAAACTGGAGAGTTATGTGGTTCCCTCCCAACCTGCATAAGAGCGATCCTTTTTTATAAAGCCAAATAGAGAAAGGAGGGTGGTGGAGAAGATGGAAATGGGGAAAGGACACTGCAATCCCAGAAGCTTCCAGCGTATGTGTCAGGTGCAGGGCTTTGGAAGTGTGAACAGGCCGGTTTAATCAAAGATCATCAGCTACTCCTTCAGGCTTTCCTTCTAGAATCAGCAGGAAGCAAATTTTAGAGCATGGAAAACCAGTATGGGGGGGATGTCAAGACAGACCACTTGTCTCTTACTATCAATGAACTCTCTATTTTAAACTTTGCCAGGTCGGGACTGGCTGAGGGCTTGGGGGAGCACATACAGATACACACTTAAATTTCTCTATCATTTGTTCTGTATCTATCCCCTTTTTCAAGCTATTGAAAGTCTTTTACAGAACAAAGAAACATGTTCTCATAATTGGCACTAGCTGGGACAGTGTTTTTCACAAGTTTATTGAACTGTTTGCACAGCAGGCCTGCGAGGCTAATCCTCAGCGCTGGTTAAAATGAATGTTTCACTCCAGCCACTGTGCTCAGTTCCAGTAAACTCTCTCACTGTTGAGAACAGAGTGGCTGCATGAAAATGAACACTTGGAAACAGGTCCAGAAACACTCTCAATTCTTAAACTGTGATGGGAATTGTTTGCATAGCTGTATATGGATTAGGCAAGAAGAAGGACAGGGAACTTTCCAACTTGTTACTCACAAACTAAAAATTGGTGCATGATACAATTGATAGAAGATACAGCCTTGTCATCAAGAACTGTGAGGTTGTACAGTTCAAAATCCTGAAACACGGCAGCAACACAAACAACAGAATTAAGAGCCTTGGACTTCAGGAGAGCAAACATGACCTTGTTTCGAAAGCCCCCCGGCAGTATCCTGTGGGAAGGTAAAAAGACAAGGAGGACTTGTTGCTTTTCAGGACACCCTTCTCAAAAGTATGAAAATACTTCATGATACACCAAAAAAGTATTGTAGGAGGCCAGCATGGATGGACAACAATGTCCTGACTGAGCACAGGTGTAAAGGGGAAGCACAGGATGGTGGAAGAGGGAGGGAACTATTTGATTCAATACAAAGATACTGTTCGACCACATAGGGATGGAGCTAGGTAAACCAAAGTCTGGGTAAAGCTACAATTAGCAAAGGAAATGAAAAGCAACTCTGAAGGCTTTTAAAGAAACTAAATAGTAAAAAAGGAAGGTTGAATAGAAGGTCCATTACTCAATTTGGCAGTGAACCTAAAGGAATTAGTAAGTCTGAGGAGCAAAGTTTACCAGGTCTGTGAGCCAACTATCAGAGTGCAGGGGAGTAAAGCATTATCTACATTACCAGAAGATTAAATTGGGCCAATTGGATATACATAAGTAGAACTAATCACATCAGATACATGCAAAGTTGCCGAGGAACCCTGCCAATACCATTGCAAGATTGTCACCTACTATCATTCAAAGGTTCCAGCAATTGAGAAAATTCCTGATTCTTGATGCCCAGAAACAGGCAAATGTAGCACCCATTTTCAAAAATGGGCTTCCTCAGAGGTAACCTGTGCACAGCTGTAGGTGAATCAGCCCAATCTCAGTATCTCAGGAAATCTGTGGTAAATTCTCCCCGAAGACATTTCCCACACATGAATGATAACGAGGAATAGGTAGCATCAATTTACTAAACAGCAAACCACATCTGACAATTGGACTTCCTACCATGACAAGATGTTGGGCTTTCTACACTGAACTAGAGCAATGACATCGCTGACCTTCAATTGGAGAGTATGGTTTGGAGAGGGACAGGATAACGAGCACAAAATTCCCAGGGCATTTGGGCTTTTGCAAAGGGTAGCAATAAGCACTGCAAAGCCCAGCCACAGCTGGTAACCAGGGCATCCCTCCTGGAACAAAACTAGTGTTTAGTGTTTAATGTGTGACATGGACAACAAGGTAGAGCACATCTTTGGGAAGATTGTGGTAGCATCGACACACTGGAAGGTAGGGCTGCTGTTCAAAGGGTAGACCACAGAAGTGGGCAAAATGTAACATTAAAAACTTCAGCAAAGGCAATTCTAAAATCTATGTCCAAGACTGATCAAACCAATGCAACAAGCTGGAGAACAACTGGAGAATGTATGCAGAGCTCCACAAAAGATCTGAAGGTAAATCTTCTCAAGGCTAAGAAGACTCAGCAACATGTCCTTTTGGCAAGGACAATCAACCATTACATAATCAATCATTAACAGGGCTACCAGCTGATCAAGAGAAGTCATCCTTACCCTTTACTGGGCAGTGCTGAGACTCTGTTGGGCACATCTGTAGTACTGCATCCAGTTGTGGATTCACATGACAAAAGTAAGACATGGACATAACAGGGCAAGTCCAGCAAATGCTCAAGGGTGCTGGAGCTCAAGAAATGAAAGAAGAGATTGAGGAAACTGTTCTTAGCCATCTCGAAGGAAAGAAAACTGAGATAAAGATCCTACTGTTTTCTATAAAGACCTGACGGAAAGATATGACGATAACTGAACACCGAGCCAGACTCATCTCAGAGTAAGGACAAGAAGCAGAAGTTGTAACACAGGAAATTCAGATTTGGTTTAAAGAAAAAATGCTCCCCCGTAGCACAGACTGACAAAATAATTTGTGAGTTCTCTACTGCTGGAGACTGAAAGTGTTCAAACTCATCTGAACAATACCATGTGCAACATGAACTAGTTGGACCTACTCTGAGGAGGGGTTTAGTCAAAATTACCTTAAAAGGTTCATCTCAGTCCACACTGTTCTATGATTTGGTGACTCTATGATCAGTTTAATACCATAGAAAACTGCATTTCATTATCCATCATTATAAAGGTATCCTGCCTTTCAACACAGAAAATTAATAAATAAGTATATTTTGTAAGCAGGGAAACATAAGAAACAGGAACTGTATCTGAGAGGCAACTATGTCACAAGTGACTGAATATGGACCAAATCATCACCAGCAAGGTGCGATGTGTGGCAATAAATTATTCAAAGTCAAGAAAAGAGCGCTTGAGAAAAAATTGAAGAAACTGGACTGCTTCTTCTTAATCTGGAAGATACATAATGCTTCAAAGACAAAAGAAAAAACTATTTCCTGGAACTAGGCAAGGAGTTAGATATGAAAAACTGTAGGAGTTAAACATTTGGAAACCAGAATTCAACCCCTTATTTCCTTCCACCATAGCAATTTCTTCAATGACAACAGTATTTCCTAACTTAAAAATAAACTCCTATATGACATTGTATCAACCATTATTGAGTCCTGGTACTTTAACTCTTATTGTCCTTCTTATTAATATACAATTAATCATGCAGTAGCTGGCAATGTGCTGCGTTTCATTTTGTCTTATTATTCTTTTCTTCGATTTTCTGTCTAGAACTTTGTATTCTGTTCTTAAAGTGGGGCTGGTACATCTACCATTCATTAGTCAAAAAATATCACCCTTATCTGATAGAGCTATTAAAAACCGAAATGGTAAAGAGTGTTTGCCTTTAGAACTGAAAACTTCTGATAGGCTTTGAGAAAATTATTTTAATATATTCCATATTCCTTTTATAACATATTTTGAATCAACTCTACAAACATGAAATTTCATTTTAAGAGACAGACTTCTAATTCTTCCTCTGAGCATCTGACTGAAATGTAGCTTATTATATACCAATCATATTTCATAAATTTCCAGGATGCTCAAGCTTGAAGGGCTTCTAAATTTTAAGGACTCCAACTGGTGATCTACACAACCCTTTGACATTTCAATACCCACAAGAGAATATGCTACAGAGCCTTTCTATTGTGAATTATTGTGTCAAGTGCCATGATGCCTTCAGCCTCTAAACAGGAATTTTGATAATTTAAATTTTAGAGTTTAAAAAGTATAGTTAATAATATGCTTCCCTAAACTTGCCCTAGAATATGGATGTTAGAGTATCATTTGCCCCAAACTGGAAACTTTCACCTATCGCAGAAAAACAAATCATGACCTCCATCTGGTTCAGAAAGTACCAAAATCAAAATTAGATCAACTCACAGTATAGAAGTCCAAATGAAAGCTCTCAGCCTGAAAGTGTAATATATATCTTGAGATGTAACTTTAAAATTGAGAATGTTTTAGTGTTTTTCAGGCTTGAAGGTCACTATTAACTCTCCTTGAAGTTATTACACTTGTAACTGGAAAAATATAGCTAAACACAGTCAGCAGTATAATATAGTGGTGACAGACTAGTACTTTTTCAGCAGGATAAATTTTGACAGAATGCACATAAAAACATTCTGCCACAATCATACATAGGCAACTTTATCAAACCTTGAAGCTCACATTAGGAAATTCATTTCAAAGTCACAGAGATCTTTTAAATCCAGTGTCAGATACAAATAATCAAAGGCATTTATTTTCACAGTAGTTATGGTTGCCCGTGCAGTAGGTTGCTCATTCTGTAAGTGGTGTTACACTATGAACATTCATAACCAGAAAAATTAATCTCCATAATCTTATAATAAATTTACTATTTGGAGGGCTTTGTATGTATGAAAAAATGGCTTTTTGAAGTTCATAATAAGTTAGTCTACAATATATATCTATACTATAATATATATCTCAGTGTTGTCCATCTATATAAACTTTGCACAAACACTGCTCTCTTTCCACAGTCAATGCCAAAAATAAGGGTGATCTCCAGACAGTGCAAGCTGTTACAAAACCGCTCATCTTTTCTCAGTTATGTTGACACGCATAAATGCCCCATTTTCCCCATTATATTTATCTGTGTCTCACTTCATGGAATTTATGACATCATCTGTACCATGATTTCAAAGAATTGTTTTTGTAAATTATAGGAACTCCAAAGATAAACATAAAGAGGCCTGAACTGTCATGAAAGAAAGTGGATGACAGCAAAGTTATTTTTTGTAGTTTTGCAAATTAGAAAATATCCAGTCATCCATTTAACTACTAAAAATGCAAATTTTTAAGGTTCTAAAATCAAAACACAGCACCCCTCACAAGACACACACAAAAGGCAGTTTAATCAGTAAGAATATAAGGCATCCAGGTAATCGAGAATTTGCACACCCCTTCAGGCTGCACAAGGAAAAGCCAACCAATAATTATCTGGAGAAGTGCAGGAAACAGAGCACAACTTGTGTAACTAGAAATGAAAGTGTTACATAAGTCCAGCAATACCAAGTCAAATGCAGTTCACCTTCAGTAAACAAACTGCAGAGATGTGAGATGGATAAACTAAGCTAAAACTTCCAAATTTCAAGGCTGCTGCAGGAGAACTATACAACTACAGCACTTGTTCTCCCATCTGGACTGTCATCTGTAAGAATATCTGAAGTGCTGTCGGTAGATACTTGAATAATTTGTCTAAAGATACACTCTGTTTCTGAAGACTTTCTCAGATATATCCAGGTTTTAGTGTATAAGTTCTGCGATTTGCTCTTCAAAATTAGTTCAGTGGCTGATCATTTACTCTGTAGTCAGCAGCTCTTATTCTCAATTTCTTGCTCTTCAAGAAACATGAAATACCCTGATTCTCTGCACTGACTGTACTGTGAGTAAACAACACTACTCAGTGCTGACATGTTTAAATTATCTCAGGTAGCAAGAAGAAAGCATCAGTGTTAAATTAATTCTTATTCTAATACTTTACAGTCAATAAAACCTCTTAGGAGATAAAAGTCCTACTGCTCATCTATGCCAAAGCATCTGTCAATCTTCATTTATGCAAAATGATTTGTGTTTTTAACCCCTTTAAATCTGCAAAACCGACAAGTGCATTAATGCCTTATAACATGCTTTATAAAATTCACACACAGAAACAGATCAGCTCAATAAAATTATAATGCTTCCATGCCTACCATCTTTCTATTAAATAATATAAACACTGTTAAACACCAGAACTAAATTTTTATGCCTTTCAAAATTTCTCACTCATATTATTATCAACTCTATTAAATGACTCATTAATATTCAATTAAATACTAGTGAAAATTTAATGTATTGCTTCCAAATGTTATAAACCATAAAAATATTTTTTTTAAATTTCAAAGCACAGAATACCAGAATCATGCTCAGCAATGTGATACAATATGCACACTAGGAAAATTAAATTAATCGGTTCAGTATATTTAAAGGTCTATTTTTTTTTATGGCTAGTAAAATGAATATACTACATATGTGAAACTAGAAAAAAAATTTTTGTAGCAGTAAAAGAATAGTAAAGTATTAGAGTGGGTTTTTTCCACTTCCTTTTATGTAATTAAGTCCAAGTTCATAAAAGAAGCTTGTTGCTTTTCACTTTAGTTGTCTTAAAATCATTGAGACTTAATCACATGGTAAAGTGCTTTCTGAATTGGAGGGGTCTTAAGGCTGAATATACATTTATGGACAGGCTTAGATAATTTACATTTTCATATTACTTCCTCTGCTCCCTACATACCTTTTGTGTACAGATTAATCCAGAAGCTTACAGAACTGCAATTTAAGCACAGAGAATCCAATTAGTCACAACAAACTAATAGCTATCAAGTGCCTTGTAGTCTTCTCATTTTTAAGCTACTAACAATGATTCTTTCAAGCATTCCCAGTCATAAGCTAATAACTATTCTACTTGAATGGAGCCCCTAAGCCCAGAGACAGCCTCAGAAGGAGCAGCAGCTTCTGGTAACACTGCTTGCCCGGTCTGGGATCTTCCATCCCCAAACACAAAACCAGATAAAACAGTTCTGTGCACTCAAAGCGCACCCCACAAGGCTGGCTACTTCAGCCAGCTCTTTTATGTACCTGTGGGACGGAGACATGGTCCTATCTTCTCCCTGACCCTCTCTGCATCTTTGGGTAAGCCTGCTGAAGGATATCCAGCCAACAGTGCCATGCATTCCCTTAGCTCAGAAGATGCAAGGCCCCTTAGGGGTGATGGGGAGGGAGAAGGAGCTCCTGACTGCCTTTACACAATTCATATCATGCAAGATAACCAGAGACCATCCACTCACAGAATTTCCAGTAGATGAGGAGGAACACAACGATATAGTGACAGGATAACAACACAAGCTTGTGCTGGTATTGTCAAGAGCTACTTTGATCATTTAATGAAACAGGATGATTTCCTTCAAATTCCGTGTAATGCCATCTATTTTCAAAAAAGGGAAAAAAGGGAAAAAAGGGAAAAAAGAGAAAAAAAGGAAAAAAGGGAAAAAAGGGAATAAAGGGAAGGTGCATGACCATGTGCATATGTTACATATACAGCTATAAAAGGAAGGAAAACAAACATTTATCACATAGTAGAGATAAGAGAGCTCATCCTAGACGCTGAATGTATCTAAATCCAATACAGCAATACAGCAATCCAGGAACTGCATGGGGGGATTCAAGCACAAGGTGAAACACTGAACAGAATTTAGACCAAATTCACCAGGTCTTGTTTTAGTCCTCTCCCCTGTTCTTCTAGAGGTATGAATTACTTCTGGCATGAGTCAGACACAATTTTCACCACTACCTTTAGAACAGTTTATTTTACAGTTGTAGTTCCAGGAAACAGAGCATAATATCAGCAAAAAAAAGGTCAGAGAAACACAAAAATAATCTTGAACAGGAGACCTGGAGATGATTAGAAAAAGAATGATAAAAGCAATGTAGAACACCTTAAAAAGACAGCTCTTCAGGTAGCTGCTTCCTCTGCTACTTGGTCAGAGAGATGCTGCTAAAGGTAGCAAGTCTAAATACATCACTTTCACTTTATTTTTACAAAGCTTTGTTAATTTTATCTAGTCACATTTTTATTACTTGTTCTAAACCAAGACTACTGGGCATCCTTTAAGAAAAACCTGCACAAGACCCTCAGCAGAATTGTTCTTATCCCCTGTAGCAGAGAGTTTGCAACAAAACCCCATCAAGTTGTGAAGTACAAAACCTAGACAGGAAACAACATGGTAACTAAGATTACTCCAATATTTCCAGTGCAATGCAAGTAAAGATAGAAAACAGTGGGGAAAAAATTAAAAATTGTTAATTAAATGAGGGGAAGCACACCTACACGGTATAACCACAAAGCCTACAGTGAATGACACTAAACAAGTGAGTCTGTAACAGAGCTATGGCAGATCAACATACCCTCCAGTCAGCACTGAACTAGCAGTCCAACACAGGAATAAATTATGCTTTAATCAGATTAGGCACCTTCTGGGTTGTAATCAAAAATTTAGTATTTATTTTAGCCTCAGAAGATCTATTTAGTCTGTATTTATTTCTTGTAAATCTAACTACTAATATCAAATGTACCCAAAATCTGAGGAAAGCTGCAAATATGAAATATAACAATCCTGAGATCTCCTCAAATTCCTAGGTAGAGTCCCTACATTCAGAATTTTTCATGGTGAAATATTATTAGGGCATATTCTTTTTTTATTACAGATGCTATTCCTTTTCATAAATATAATATCTTTCAATATATTCTCCTTTGTGTATCTCTCCTAATCTTGACCTGTCATGGGAAAACTGCCAATAAAATAAGGATGGGAGAAAAAAATACAGATTTTAACATAATGGATCCTCCATGCTGAATATATGTCTCATGACTGCAGTAGAACTAAAATAATTCATGACTGCATGCAATAGAGGATAAAAGGGACTGGATGTGAAATGAAAGCCATGTAAACAACTGATTAGGAATATTACAACCAACAACCTCAGGACTACTCAGAGTACACGAAAAAGAGTAGTAAAGATCTTTTAAACATCTGAATAGAAAAGAGTAATAGGAAGATCTATTGGAATTGGATGAGTGAGCAGGGTTTAGTGACAGAGCAACTTCCTTCTGCAGGAGCAGCATGTTCATTTTCTGCTTGGCAGCTGAGGAAAAAGGAACAGCAAGTTGACTCTGCTTTGCAAAAAAAAAATCAGAAGAGAGTATAATTATACTAAAGACAGTAACTAACCTAGGAGATAATTGTGTTTCAGGTAACACAGATATGCAATAATATGGCAAATACAACTGAGAAAAGGTAATGAGTAAGATTATTCCAGCAGTCACATTTGACTGATTCAGGAACTTATTATGCTTATCATTTGTTCTTCCATTAAATTCTGTATACAATAAAATGTGTCCATCACCTAATGAGTCTAGGTCTGACCACATATTTCTACGAAATTAAAATTTCACTGAGAAACTGCATTTGTAACTCAGTGGTGAAAGGCTGACACTAACTTTAACACCTTCAGAGAGAACACTAGATCCAAGCAAACTTTTGCTTCTTAGATAAAATAAAGATTTGCACAAGTTATAACGTTAATGTCCAGGAGATCATCTTTTTATAACAGCTTTTTTTGTGGGAAAATAATTAATCCTACCAATACTCTTCCTGCATCTATGCTAGGAATAAGCCATTTTCATCATGTAAATGTGACATACTTCTAATTAAAGAATATATGCAATATCATTAAATTTACCTTAATATACACACAATAAAAATTGCAGCAATATAGCTTCAAGACGAAGAAGAGCTCCTGCAGAAGATCTTAGCATTTCAATGTGTGCTTACATAAAAGAGAAAAGAATGTAAAATAAAAAGGAAAAAAAAAGTCATTACTTTGGTTTACTGCTAATACCTGTAATTATTGTTATTCAAATTAATTGCCTTGTAAGAATAAAGAAACTATGATGTTTATTGTCCCCTGTTATGCCCAAATTAAGTACTTGGCATCACAACCTCAGTGGCACTTTTAGAGAAAACAGAATTGGTGGCATGTCACACACACAATTCCAGCAGGAAAAAATCATTTGGCTTTCTCAGATCTGAGATGTAATGGTGATTGTAGCACACAGTACAAGTTAAAAAAGAGCTCTGATCAGATTTGATAGATCAAAGGCATAGAATGAAACATTTAAAAGCTACTGCTACTTCATAATTGTAGAATATTTTGCAGAATATGTGACATTTGCAAAAATTGTCACTCAGAAGAGATTAATAGGCCCTGGCCTCCACTGAAAACCATGCTGCCTTTGATCCCACAGACTATAAGAAATCCATGATCTAGTTAGTGACATGACATGTCATTACCTGTTGTTCTCTCCAGTTAGGTAATAATAATAGAGCAGGGAGGATTTTCCAATCACTTGACAAAGGTATTATAGCTAAAATGAAATCAAGAAGTTTGGTTTCACAGGGTAAAATAAAGTTTCAAAATATACAGAGAAAACATTGAGACCTCTATCTTCAAGTTAAAAACATAAGGAAGAGACACAAGAACAGTTCCACCTTGCTGATGTTTTTCTGGCAGGTAGCTGTTGTGGATTGAAATTTCTTTCTTCCTGAGCTGAAACTGGTCTTGCAACTTGGTCTTTGACAACCCATAAATTAACCTCACTGCTAAATAGTTCACTATGGTAAAACATAGAAATGAGAAATTTTCCTAAGGGGTGTTCATTCAAACTGATGTATTGATTCAAACTGAAAGAATGTGGAGCACTGACCTTCGTGTACAATGGTAAATCCCAGTCAAAATCAGTTCTTATGCAATCCTACTTATTATCAAATTATACTGGGTTTGTAACATGCTCCAGAGAACTGCAATTTAATTAAAACTTTCTTTAGTTAAATAGTGTCAAGTGATAAAGAATGGTGACTCTAACTTCTAGATAATCCAGTGAATCAAAGCAGAATAACAATGTACAGCATTTTTAGCATGAAATTGCATAGTCACTAGTGGAGTTAAGACCCACACAAGAGCAGTTTGTTGGGACGGAAGAAAACTCTCCTGCTGGAGAAATAAAGGACACCAGGAGAAATAAGAATCAAAGTGGCCTTTTCATTTATTTGGTGGTGAAAAAAAATCAAAAACTTTCATCAGGAATTCTTCTTGCTTGTGTTATTGCCTAACTTCACTTACCAGATTTTAACCAAATACATTAAAATTAAAGTTACGTGAATCCAAACTTCCATATTGTAGAGGAGAAGAAAGCATTTGTAGGGTTGCTGTGTAACTGATCTGAAACGCACAACTTTGCATCAGTGCCACAGCACAATTAGCTGCATTTTCCTACTGAAGGGAGGCAGAACTGTAGTTTTGGTCACAATTGCTTTGCCTGGGCTGGTCTCTTGAGAGAACACCATGAGCTGAACACCAGCAAGCAGATACACTCTGAGCACTGCCGAGGGAGTCAAGTCACGTAAGCAGAGAGCGAAAGAGTTCGGCAGAGAGCTGGAACTGCCATCCCTGGGGGGGATTCAAAAGCAGTTAATATTGAGTCAATCCATGTATGATTTATGGTGGCTTCAACAAGCCACATGCAAACATTCTTATTCCAGCCATATTGAAACACTTTTGATCAAAAAGCCAATGGAGAATACTTCTGAGAACAGTGCTGTCGAGACTTATTTGGAAAAAAAGAATGAAAATATATTTTAAACCATGAAAACAGATACAAAACAAATAACATTCCACATGAACAGAAGTTTCAGACGTACTCAGTTTTCATTTTTACATAGGACTTGGGAAAATGGGAACACAGTCTTCATTTATATTCTCCGTTGGAAAAATGAAATTGTTCTTTTTTTTGCCAAGCATAAAAGGTGACATCCCAGAGGAAGTGAAGGGGAAGTAAATAAACCCAAAAGACAAAACATGCACTTTCAGAGTTTTACTTACAATTTTTATTTACTTAGAAATTCGATTTTTTTTCCTCATGATCCTCCTATGTACTCTCTGGAGCAGCAGTAAGTGCAAAAGTGTGAGGAGCAGAGAGTATACCCTCATGCAGCAGTAATGTCTGGGATATAAAGTTAGTCTAGTCAACATATTTCTCTAGATGCTGCCCATGAAAAGTGTCATGAAAATAGTTTTACCATCCTCCTCCCTTCACTCAGCAATGTCCCATTCCTTTGCATGAGAATACACAGCAGCTTCATCTGTCTTTGCTGCTTTCTGGAAATCACCTTGATTTTTTTAGGAAGACGTTAATTGATGACGAGACAGGTGGGAAAAAAAGTCTTATTTTGTACATCCATAACTTTTTCAATTCCTTTTATAAACATCCCCTCCAGTTACATCATTTTTAGCATCTTGCCGTTTTTTTGTATTTAGCAGTCATAATTCATATTCACCACCTCTTATATGCACAGAACTAGTACTTTCTAGAATATAAAGCAGTACTAGATGCTTTCTTGGTTTTTTCTACCTTTTGTCTTAGTCTTGGGCTCAGGGGTTACCAAGCAGAGTGAGAGGTAAGGTGATCCTATCAATCACTGACTCTTTAGCCAAGACAGTGACACCTGTTAGTATACCTGAACATATTCCACTGATGACCCACTGCCTATACTCAGGACAAATGCTACGATTACAGGAACACGAGAACCAGCCCAAGGAGCATAACAAACAGCTGTGCTTACCTGAACAGGCAGTGCAACATGATACAGCTGGAATGATCTTGACTGCTTGCTGTCATGACAGAGCAGAGCAGTACAAGCCCAGCAGGCACAGAGGCAGGATCCCAAGCCTGTATCACATGCAAAAAGAGCCACCTCATGTCCCTTACAAGCAGCAGCCTGCTGCTGAGTCTGGGTGTGAGCTTGCACACATGGACACACTTCCATTTCCAGACACATTCAGCGCTACCAATCCTGTTCTATATTTCTTACAACAAAGACCACCCAGCTGTACAGAGCCACCATTGAGGGGCTGTCTGGTTGGAAATTCATATCCAGGGCAACATTCTCCCTCTGCCAATATAATACTGATAGATTCAAAAGGATTTATTCTAGACACAGAAATTATTCAGAAATTACATCTCACTCAAAAAAATACACTTTGCAGTTGAATGAGTCATGTAATTCTGATTCCCCAAAACTGTCCTCAGGTCTCTAAACACATACACGAACTGGACCACATGCCCCTGCAGTGAGTGCATTTCCCCTCCTCCTCAATGTGTACTTCCATGCCTTTTCTGGCCCTCTGGAGGTATCAAGAGCTGCATGCAGTCAGAATTCTTGTCATAGACAGTTTGAAAAAGGCACACAGATACCCAGAAGTGTGGCTACCAGCACCTTCTTCATTGATCCATGTCCTGCACAAAGCTAGTTAAACCACAAAGCATATTCTTTCCCTGTAAGGGATTATCAATGATCTCTAGGAAAATTTCTGCTATTTTTTTAGATTTGATGCAAAATCAGTAACATAGAAACCTCAGGTCATGAAAGATCCTCAGACAGTTATGTAAAATGAGAGGTATTAGCCCCTGTAAATCCCTGTCTAGATTATTTTTTTAAGTTTCTCTTCCTTTTATGCATTAAATGCTGTTGCTGATTTTAGGACAGAAGTGGCTGTGGGGTAAGAAATCCCAGTGTATATTTTATATATCAACTTGTTAGGTAAGATCATTATTTTTTTATCATACAAAGAAGTTCTGAAATGTCACTATCACATCATTTGCTGTTTACCTACAAATGTGCTCACATCAGACGTTGCTAAATGATTAAATAGCTTCCTGACTTCAACCTCTAAAATTCTTTTCTGAAGAAAAGTATGGAGCATTAACTTCTTCAGCTTTGTACCATATTCAGCATTTCATTCCATAGGCCTGGATATACTGTTATTGCTGACTCTTCTGTTAGAAGTGTTTTAAAATGTTTCAAACAATCTAAACTGTGTCTTCAGAAACTTAAGTCCCTCTCCCCTCCTAATTTTTGATTGTTTTATCTGTTGCTTAGATGTCAGTTCCTGATATTGCTATTTTTCCTCCAACATACCTGCTATGTTGTTGCAACTCCTTAGCCTTCCCTGGGCAGCAAGAGGTTGTGACAGATTCCCAGCCTCACTGACATCCAAGGGACTTGAGCAGTAATACAGATTACAGCCCAAGTTTTCCAGAGCTTTTGATATCGTGTGGTTTAGTTTTTAAGATCCTGAAGTGAGAGCATCTCACAAGGAGAGGCCATGCAAAAAATCCAGTGTCCTTGAAAAGTTTCATCCCATGCCTACTACTTGAAAATGAAGTCATATTAGCTACATCTTGTAAGTGCTACTGAACTTCAATTGTATTTTTATCAAGGGTTGCTTCAGTATTTTAGCTCAGATTTCTACACTTAAAAGAGAGAAAACAAATTTGTATCTTGTATGGAGAGAAGTACTATTCTAAGACTCACTTGAGACCCGTAAGATTCACTCTTAAGACTCACAAGAGCAGCAGTCTTCAAAAACTTGTCCTGAGTAATTAATAGGAAACTTGCTCTTAAAGGGAGAGGAATACACAATCTGCAGAGAGGAAGAGTCACTGCTGCCTTCCCATAGTCTGCCTTTTGCATCTGATTTGTCAGGATAACTAGGTAATCCACTCAGCAGTGGAGCAAGATGATCCTTGGCAGAGCCTGAACCCTCTGAGCAACCATCCCATTCTGTGTGCTCCCCCAGGCCAGAGGAAAGCAAAGGACAAGCAGTGGGCACGGCACAGGCAGATCCTCTGGCGTTCAGATTTATGCTTCAGGGCCAAGAGAAGCTTGAGAGCTCTCACAGCACAGGGTTTCTCTTTGAATCAGCACCGCTAGTACAGCACACATGTAACTTGCAAGAACTCCTCTCCCACATATCCCCAAATAAAGCTCTCTAACCTTTCAATTACCATTTCAAAAGCTTTTTGTACGTAATATACTTGGATCATTGCAGTTGCACTGGAATTAACTATAAATTAATAAATTCAGATGGAAAAACACCCAAAGAAACATAACTTCAACTCATGTACAATACAACCTTAGCAAATGTAGATAATAAACTAGAAATTCCTAGTACATGTTTCTTTCATTAAGAATTTTTTATAAGACTTGAAAATTGAAAGTAATTTTACGTTATCTTAAGGAGGAAAAACATATAACTAAAGATTAGCATGGTAGAATTAAAGTTAGTACAGAAAATCAATTACTGCATTGAAAAGCAGAAAGGAAAATTGGTTTATAATTTTCTGTCATGAAAAACAGTTGCTTAGGAACAATTCTTATAGAATTGTGGACTGTTACTCCTTGGCAGGCCTAAGACATGTACACAGAGTAGCACTAACTAAGTTTATCAGTCTGTTCCAAATAAGGGGGGGAAACATAACCAGAAAATCTGAAACATGTTGATGGTAGGCAAACATCTTACAGAAGGAAAACATAAATTACCCCTCAAAGATAAGGGAATCTTCCCCTTGAAAAGCTGCTAAGCACTCATCAGTCCTAAAGTAAATCAATGTGCACAACAGGAGAAACCCAGGCTGGGCCAGGAGGAAAATCAGCACAACCAGGTGTTCCTCTGAACTAATACCAGTGCTGACAGAAAATGACAGGAGACAACAGACCAGCTCTGAATGCATCCCTTCACTGGGCACTCACCTATTTGCTAGTTAAGCTGATGTGACATGTACAGACAGTGACAGGACAAGAGGGAATGGCTTTAAACTAAAACAGGAGAGATTTGATTAGCTGTTAGAAAAAAATTCTTTACTCAGAGGGTATTGAGAGACAACTGGCACAGGTTGCCCAGAGATGTCGTGGATGCCCCATGCCTGGAGGTGTCCAAGGTCAGGTTGGATGGAGCTCTGAGCAAGCTGATCTAATGGGTGGCATCCTCGCCCATGGCAGGGGTGTTGGGATTAGAGATCTTTAAGGTCTCCCCCAGCCCAAACCCTTCTATGATTTTGTCACACAGCACAAAGCTTTATGAAAATTCTCTAGTCTGAATACTGTAAAACTGTTAGTGCTGCAGCAGCACCAGACCTTGTGGTTTGTATTCTGTTTTCTAGAGATCAACCATGATCCTTTGGTTCATGATCCTTCTTCCTACCTGCATGAAAGGCCTCATAGATGCTAAATATTTTTTTTAATATCCTCACTTATTTGATCCCTTCACTAAGGTACAGTAATTTCACGACTCTAAGGTGCACTCTTTTGACTAAAATTTTGGTCCGAACCCAAAGTGTGCCTTATAGTCCGGTGCACCTTATATAATGTACAAAGTTGCAAAATTTGCCAACCCAGAAGTGCAAGCTGCGAGCCAAGCTGTGAGAGGGGGCGGCGCCACAGGACTGCCAAGCCACGCGGTGGGGCGGGAGTGGACGGCCGCAGCCAGTAGGAGCCACGCGGGGTGGGCAGGACCGGGCAGCCCCCGGCCAGCAGCAGCCGCACAGGGAGAGAGGGAGAAGGCAGCACCGCGCCGCCCTGAGCCGCAGATGGCCCCAAGCCACCCTGAACCGCAGCAACCCCGAGATGTGAGCCGTGGCCACCCTGAACCACGGCAGCCGCGAGCCGCAGCCGCCTCGAGCACTGCCTCGCCAGCCAGGGGCGGGTGGGAGTGCCAGGCCCCATGCATAGGGAG
Source organism: Catharus ustulatus (assembly GCF_009819885.2). Taxonomy (NCBI): domain Eukaryota; kingdom Metazoa; phylum Chordata; class Aves; order Passeriformes; family Turdidae; genus Catharus; species Catharus ustulatus. Next base: position 42,987,573 of record NC_046222.1, read on the forward strand.
GGCGCTTGGGGTTGCGTTTAAAGGCTACACTAATCTGTGAAAAATGTTTGCAAATTGAGCATCTGCCAGTAAACTCCACAATCGCGGGATTCCGTTCCTAATTAGTCACTTTGTAGCGTGCAGCGCGGATCTTCGCGGCAAAAGAAAGTGCGCATTATAGTCCGGTGCGCCTTGTATGATCTACAAAGTTGCAAAATTTGCCGACTCCAGGAGGTGTGCCTTATAATCTGGTGCACCTTATGGTCATGACATTACAGTAATTTCACGACCATATGGCGTACCGGACTATAGGGCGCACTTTTTTTTTTGCAGCACGGCTCCGCCCCCAGCTCCCTCCGCGGGGTTGCTGGGCGAGGCCCTGCCTCAACCCGGTAGCCATTGGCCCCCGGTTCCACCTGTACCCGGCAGGGGCGGTGCCGCGAGCCACCGGGCCCGCCTTCACCTGGCAGCCATGGGCCCCCGGGACTGCCTGGACCCAGGAGGGCCGGTGCTGCGGGCCTCCTGGCCCGCCTTCACCCGGCTGCCGTGGCACTGCCAGCTCCCCCCACGGCTCACAGCTCACACTTCCGGTTTGGCAAATTTCGCAACTTTGTACAGCAGATAAGGCACACTGGACTATATGGCGCACTTCCGGGTTGGAGGGAAAATTTTAGTTGAAAGGGTGCGCCTTATAGTTGTGAAATTACTGTACTGTAAATACTGACATCGAATCCAGGGTTTAATGAAGTTCTAAGACCAAAATGAACTCCAGTCATGCTCTTCTGAGCTGGCATCATCTAAGCTCACAACCACAATACTGATATTTTATTCATATGAGCAATTTTTAATTTTTTTTAACAAAAGGGAACTACATTCAACTCCTCCAGAAAACAAGTTTTCCACTTCCCACACAGCTTTGAGAACACACCTAAAAATGGCAATACTTGATATGCCATTATTTCACTTACTTGGGGTTCTTGTAGTAAATCTCATATTTTATTCTTAATTCTAAAGCATGCTTCTTTTTTTTTTTTTTAATATTCACAAAAATTTATTCAAATATATCAGACTGGAGGTTACAACAGAGTTGTGCTAAAAAATGCACTATTGGTAGGAAAAAGTGTAGTTGTACAGGAATGGATATAGAAAATAAGTCCAGATCTTAGTCAGTCATCTTCACATTATATTCCATACGTTTTATTTCATTAAAACCAGTATACTTGATTGTGTATGTCAGTGCTAAACAAATAATAACCATTCTAACTTCAAGACAAAAATGTTAATCCATTCCAGAGAACACTGCCTGTCATTTAATTACCATTACACTTTTTGTCCACATTTAATTATCAAAACTTGTATTTAAATACTGCTTGTCAACACAAATCCTTTAAGCCTCCTGTTGAGCAGACTCTGTGTGCAGGTGGCTACACTCTCAGGTAAGTGCACAAACCTGTGCACTTCAAGTTTAAGGCTCTCTGCTAAGGCATTGCCTCACACTGCCAACAGGCTGAGGTATGGAACCAAGTTACAAAGAATTTGACAAATCCAGCTTAACTGCCAAACTTTTCTTTTGATCATATTTGCAGAGTTGGAAAGTCTAACACAGCCTTGATGACGCAGACCCGCCACGCCAAGCTGCCTTTATTTGGGGATACCAATATTGGCAGGAATTCTTCAAGCAGCCAATTATAACCTTCAGCCTCTGTAGTGGCAAATGCTGCTGGGAAAGTGTTTGACAAACAGCATGCTGGTTAATAACAGTTACATTGAAAAGTATGCCATATACATCCCACATATTTCTGAATCACTACTCCACCTTCCTCATGAAAATGTAACAAATTACTTTTATTTTTATGGAAATCTTCCAGTTTTATAAAATTACATCCCCCAGGGAGGTGACTTTCATTTGTTTGGTGACTACATGAGACTTAGGGTATAAATAAACTTGCAGATATATTGCAATGGCTCAAGCAAAATGATTATGAAGTATTAGCATAGGAAACTGTTTGGGTATTGTAGCTGACCAAAGAAGTTCACAGTCAAATTAGTGAGTGTACACAGCAAACGCTAGAGTGCCTAACAACTAAACACTAGAAATCCCACAAGCCTTTATCAAAAATGAACACATGTGGGGGGAAAAGCCCACCTAATATGAAATAAATAAAGATATGTGTGATGTTGTGAAGCATTCTCTTCTACCTACTTGCAGGATACACAGAGTGAACTAAAGGTTGGATTTTCTGGGGCTTGAAAACAATGTTCTTATCCTTTTACTCAAGGTCTCAGGGACTACATTTAGTCACCCAGAATATGAGAGATTCAGATATGGTTTTTTTCCCCTAGTGCCCAGTATGAAGTAGACTCTTCAAAACTAAATCACATGATGATTTGTGTATTTGCTCCATACACGAGGCTATAAAAGGAAATTACCCCCCTCCACACCAACTCTTCTACCTTTTTGATCTCAACAAGACTATTGCAACATATTTTCAGAAGACAAAGCATCTCATCAAAGAGGCTGACAATCTGAAACACAGCTGCCACATTGTACAGTACTCCCTGAAGAGATTATGTCTAATGAAGAGTCTGGAAAATAATTTTACAGGTCATTTCAAGCAAGACAGTTGAGACTAGAGATAAAAATTACATTATGTCAGTGGCAGAAACCATTTTATTGTAGACAGGAAAGAAATCATTAAACATGTTATTTAACAAAGAATAGGTTTTTAAGTATGCAGTAGGTTAGGTAATTTTGAGAAACACTTAGATGGAAAACTGCAAAAGTTGAGGAATAGTCTTTGTCTCAAGGCAGATATGCACATCCCCCCATTTCCCCCATTTTCATCTGATAATTTGCATGCCTCATTTACTTTATAACTGACATTTTAATACACAATTATCCCTCCTCACATCTATAAGAAAACATTTATTGTTCACAGAGCAAAATATTGCAAAGTATAAATAAGCAGTATAACCAGATGTCTGACTGAATTAGTGTCTTCTCACTAGCTCAGTACACTGACAATCTGTCCATCACTAACATTTTTTCAGCAGGGAAGTTTACATACAAATGCTATCACTTCCAAATCCTACTGCATATCAGCATTCAGATTTGGAGTTAGACATTAAAATGCACTTTCCATCCTGTTTTAAACCTCAAAACTGGGCTCTTTGCCAATGCAATACTTGCACAGGAGGGACAAATCCCAACATAGGCACATTTTTGCATTCCAGAAGTCAGTCTTCTGACATGGATATTGTAATGTATTTCTTGATGTATAAGGGGCAAGACTCAATGACTAGATGGAAGAGCACTACTAGAAAGAAAACGTTTACTTGCATATAACTTCTAACACATCTTAAAAGTCTTAAGTCTTAAAAAATAGCCTCCTCTTTAGGAAATAATTTATTTACAAATTCTACAGATTTCCAGAATTTTGGGGTTCCTGCTTAAGGTTCCGAATTCAAAAGAAAAGCAGGATTTTTCAACACAAAAATCCACTCAAATTTTGTTTTGCATCATACTACATATAAAAATAAAAGCCTTCCATCCACTACCAAAAGACTGTGTGACCCTACTTGGCACAGCTGATGAGCTCAAGGTACCTTCTTGAAATCTTTTTTGCAATAAAGGCAGCAGCTACGTTGGATACAATAAAGCTGTTCTCCAGAAAGAGGAGCTAAAATACAGGAAATAGGTCTCTGTAAATGGTTTGGGTTTTTATCAGTATCCAGAAACCACGGCACTTAACGGCAGCCCCAAAACAACACATGAAAAGCATGTTCTGCAAACAACATACACAGTACCATCAGCATTAGCACTAAATCACCATTTGAGAAAAACTATTCCTTACTATCAAGCTACTTTACAAGTAATAGTCACATGCCGTACTACACCAGTAACTGTACCCTCAGTATGTTTAAAAGGAGCTAAAACTCAGCTTTTTTTGGACATCAGCTGTACTCTGTATTACTGTTCTCCATCAATCACCATAATAACATCAGGATATACTAATTTGAGGATTAAAAAACAAAAGTAGAGAAAAGTATTCTGACTGCATGGAGATAATAAAGAGTAAGCTATATAAGCTACACATGGCCCAGTTTATTATTTATTAAATTCTTGGTCATATGAAGGCCTCTAGCAAAACTAATGACTTTTGGCTGAAATGTATCTGCAAAATGTACCTGAAATGAGACATAGGTGGAAGTTAGGCAGAAAAGTTCAAAACCATGCTTGGTAATCACCACACCCTGGAGGAGCCTATTCACTCACTGGCATTCACTCCTGCCAGCCAAGGAATCCTGGCAGTGTCCACGTGTAGGCATTACCTACAGATCTCTGTGAAGTGATTCCTTTCCACATCCAGAGAAATCCCAAAGAACAACTTCTCCATGCCTCACGTGCACGTCAAAAACGAGCCCTTGATAACTTCCTGTGGTTAGTGCTACCCTAGTTCTACAAAGCAACTTGATTAGGACGCAGGCTTCCCTCAGGTGAGGTGATGAGAGGCAGTCTCCACACTGGGAGTGTGCTGGACCAAGAGCTGCTAGCACAGGCAGTTTTTTCATTTCACTCTTGAAGGGAAATTATCAGCACCCCACAGACTTGCAGATTTTGTTTGAAGACATGATTTTAAGCACTTATGCAAGATCTATCCTCTCACAGCTGCACAACCATTCTGAAAGAGTAGGTGGCAAAAGAACTTCAGAATTGCCCTATTAGTTCAAAGCTTTAGTCCACTAGTGAGAACCAATCTGAACTAAATATCATAAGGCTGTTTTTTTCTGAATGGATTCATTAGATAGATGCATTCATGTATTTTGAGACGGAGCTTAAGTCCAATGTGCAGTAATGTATGCTATTACAGCTACATGAGCATACTGAATTAGTGATCCACAAAGACACTCAAGAATAGCAATACAGCAGTAAATTTTGAAAACTCTGGTTGTTCTTAGTGGAGTTGATAAATATTCAAAGACTCTAAGTGTTCCCAGTTTCACTGCTATTATTCCTTTCTTATATCCAGGTAGTTGTCAAGTGGCTGGTAGGTGGCTCACAGATAAAACAGCAAATATTAGGAGAGACTGATAACTGGAATTTACCAGTTAAGCAATAAAACATAATTTGTACAAAAGAAAGTACACATCCTCTGGCGATCATCTGAGGTTTTAGGACTCATCTTGCTTTGCTTAATACCCATTTTCTCCCTCTGTTGGATAGCTTCTCCTCAGAAGCATTAACAAGTGGTAATTACAGTAGTCATGCTGACAGCACATAACCAAAGGGACACTGTCACCACTGAACGCCAATCGACGTGAACATTAAGTTGTGATTCCTGGAACCCTTATAATTTATGTTTGCGTAATTCAGCTTTTATTGCATATGTTCTTGCACTCTGCTTTAAATGATAACTACCTGCCAAGACTCGTAATGAAATTACACGAGGCTACGTGGCTTTGACAAAAATAATGATAGGAGAATGGGGGTTTTTGCAATTATTTTGCAATAAAAGGAGGATGGTTTTATGCACACACCTGCAGTGTGCACTCTCTCGTTGGGAGCAACCGATCACAGGAGTTAAAATTTCTGTAATTACATTAAACCCATTGCACACCATCAGTTTTATATACACCCGGCGTCTCTTGCCCTGCTCTCCACAGCAGAGCCCAAGCCACCCTTCGCCTCCCTGCCCGCGGGAAGGCACCACGGTCTGCTCAGAGGAGACCTGCCAGCCCGGGCACGGCGGTGCGGAGGCTGCTCCTCCACCTTTCCGAGCACAGCTACCCCCGGAGAGGCCGAGGGAAGGTGGCAGGTCCCCGGGCGGTGCCCGCCAGCGCTCCCGGCCCCGCGCCCGTCCCGCACCGCCTCCCCCGCTGCGCCCGGCGGGACTCACACGGGGTAGAAGGCGTAGGGCGGCAGGGCGCTCTCCTCGCACAGCTCCGCGTCCAGCAGCAGGTAGTCCTGGCTGTCGTTCCGCCGGGCCCCCGGCGCCGGGGAGCTGCCCTTGCGCGGGGCGTAGGGCTGCGCCTGGCTCATGCTGTCCCGCTCCGAGCTGCGTGCGGGGCGGCGCAGCGGCTCCCGCGGGGCGCGGCGGCAGCGGCGCTCGGCACGGCGCTGGGCTCTGCCCCGGCAGCGAGGGGCGCCGGCAGCGAGGGGCTCTGGTAGCGAGGGGCTCTGGCAGCGAGAGGCTCCCGGCAACGAGGGGCTCTGGCAGAGAGGGGCGCCGGCAGCCGGAGCCGCCCGCCGCAGGCGAGGCGCAGCTCGGAGCGGGGGCAGCAAAGTTTGCGGCGCGTCAGCCGGCGCGGCTGTCCCCGGCCGGAGGGAAGGGGCGGGAGGTGGGAGGGAGGGCGGCGGGCTCCGCTCGCCTCCCCTGGGGCTTCGGTGCCCCCTGCGCGCCTCCCTCGCCGCCGCCCGCAGCGCCCCGGCCCCGCCGAGCCGTGTCCCGGGCTGGGGCCATGTCCCACCGGCCGGCTGGCCGGGACCGGGACCGGGACCGGGACCGGGCCGGCTTCCGCCACTTCTCCCGCGGCACGGCCCGCGGCGCTCTGAGTGAATCCCGCCGAGCGCTCCCCTGGGAATTCGGCAGGACCGGCGGCGCGGCTGGCGGGGGCTCCCCGCGGCTGGGCAACACAACTCCTGCTTGGATTTGCTGTGGCTTGGTGGCACAGCCTGCGCTGCACTTGTGTCCTCGTGTAAGTGACCGAGGAAGAGCATCAGTGAAAATGAATGGTAATTCGGTACACCCAGAAAATCTGTAACTTTCAATCTTCCCCATACGCTGGAAAATTCCCTTGGAAATTCTACTCCCTTTTCAGGCTCTTTGCCTCTTTCTTTCACCTCTGAAACATCCTCTTACAAACGCTGTTCACCTTTTCCAGAGAAGAGCCAGTTTATAATCACCTCTAATAGTTTCAGTTAAGAGCAGGGGCAAAATATCATAGTAAAAAACCCAAAACAAAACAGTATTTTTTGCAGTAATAACCCTTAAGCAAAACTCACTCCACTTGTATTTCTTAGTTCTACTTCACTGGTAGCACTTTGATGATAATTTGCAAATGAATAATAACAAACTTTTCTAAGAAAAATGCACTGAATACTGAATATTGCATTGAATAATTAGCATCTGACCTTTAGGTATCTTTCACACTAACATAGTACTTACTATTTCATAAGGGGATATTTAGAATTAAATGTTGTTAATGTATAGTTAAAACATTCATGCATCCGAATAAAATCACTCCCTCATTTCTGGGCGTGTTCACATACTGAATTCTTGCCAGTGTTTGTGCTGGAGTAGCACACAGCCCCGTGTTCTCTAGGCATGCACACCTTCCCCTGATTTAGTGATGTGCTGAGAAAATAACTGGGCAAGCTCCCGTACAGTGGCTTGCAAAGCAGGCTGACACTGCCCTGCTCTCCAGCAGCCAGCCCTAGCCACACCATGGTTTCAGTGCCTGCCTGGGCCACTGGGGCTGGTCTCACCTACTGAAACTGCCAGAGGAGGAGGTGTGTTAAGAGACCTGCAGCTCATTTGCGCAGTCTTTAGAGGAGGTGCAGAAACACCTGCTGTCAAATTTCTGAAATTTCTTTTGTCCTCTTAGCTTGGCTCTCAAAATCACACTCTAATGGGTTTTAGAAATCTTCCTCTCCTTGCAAACCATTTTTTTTCTGTTAAAATGTATTTTATTTTAAATAGGAGGTTTAGTACCAATAATACCATATGTATTTTATAGTTCCTGTGCTGATTCTTCTTTCATATTGCTATAAAAACAGACAATACAAAGTAATGCGCAGGCTTTGCATTTGAGAAATACGTTCTTGATAATATATCACATTTTTATTGAAAGAAAATTGTTTTCTAGAATATTTTGTGATGAAATTTTGATGTATTCCACTGCTCTTGTGCATAACCATTTAATTTCATTTGTTCTACTCTGTTATGAAGAGACAGTACTTCATGTTGCTTGTATATTCCCCAAATGTTTGCAGTTACTTTTTGTTTCAAGTAGTCTATTTGATATTAGACTGTTGTTTCAAATCTTTTCTTCCAGGTACTGTTTTTTTTTTCTCCCTCCCTTTCCTCTGTTCATTTTTTTCCTCCCCTCTGGTATATTTTCTTCTTACTTAAAGTGAATACCATCCTACTTTGTTGATGGGCTATCAGATCCTTTGATTTCAGAGCCTGCACAGCCACTTTCTCTATTTCATTCTGCTGCTTCCTTCAATCTTGTGCTTACCAATTAAATGCCCTAGATTATTTCCCATCTTCTACATGATACCTGTGCATCTCTCTCAGTTTCCAGGTGACATTTCTCATTTTCTCAGTTGCTACCCTTCCTAGATGCCAGACTTTCCTTGGTCTTCATTCTTATTTCAAGCCTCATAAGTTCTGGTATTCCCCGAGGCACTCTTACTTTCTCACCAATCCTAAACCTTTCACAAATCCTGAAGCCACACTCAATAGGTGTTATTGATCATACAGTCATGACATAGCTGTGTGATTTTCAGAAACATTGGGCAGATAAATTGTAGGAACAAAAAATGTTCAATGCCCTTGAAAGGAAAAAAGATGCTGAACTGTAATTCTGAATCTTTTCAACCTGATTTGTATTTTAAAAAGACATCTTTCAACATACTGTAGCAACTCCATTGTCTCCATTGCCTGGTTACAGGGTGAAAACACGCAGTGCTAAGGGAGTGGGCCATACTTCTACTAGAGGTCAGATAAGCACAGATGTTCTGAAATCTGTGGGTTTTCCAAGAGTCACAAGATTATGGGAATGCTGGCTAAAGGTGGTGTGTTCTTTTGCTGCATTCATGTTGGAATGGTTCAGGATATGGGAGTGGACTTGCATTTTTTTCTTTTTTTAGACTAGGGATGATTATCTATTCTGTAACTGTCTGAAAGTTAGTGAAGTTAAAGAGAATTACTTTGGATGACAAAACGCTGGAATGAAGAAGCAAGGTGTGTCCTTTCCTTCTGAGATAGAGAGGAAAAGACATTCCTAGCAGAGAGTATAATTTGACTATTCGTTATGCTTTGTGCAAGTCTTTCCAGCACCAAAATGTAATTTATATATTATTCTGGCTTTCCTAATGACTTGGTATTTCTGTTGCAAAGATGAACATATGCTATTTTTTAATGAATTAGCCATTATTGATATTTATGCAGTCATTTATTAGACATTTAAATTGCAAATTGAATTACAATGAAATTGCTGTTCTGGAGGAAGTTATCAGATCTTCACTCTAGTATTTCCTGTAAATATGTGTATATATCTATATATCTATAGCTATACGTAAAATCAGAGTGAATACTGAACTAGAAAAACAAACTGTTTTTCCTGAGTCTTCATGGGGTTTGTTGGCATGGTCTTGGTAATGGGGGGCCTACAGCGGTGATTTCTGTGAGAAGCTGCCAGAAGCTTCTCCCATGTCAGATTATGTCAGTGCCAGCTAAGACAGACCCACTGCTACCCAAGGCTGAGCCATCAGCAACGTGGGAACACCTCTGTGATAACGGATTTAAGAATGGGGGGAAATTTCTGCACAAGAACATTTGCAGCCCGGGAAAGGAGTGAGAATATGTGAGAACAGCAGCCCTGCAGACCCAAGGTCAGTGCAGAAGGAGAGGCAGGGAGTGGGGAGTGCTCCAGGTGCCAGAGCTGAGATTCCCCTGCAGCCCCTGGTGCAGAATGTAGTGAGGCAGCTGTGCCCCTGTAGCCCATGGAGGTTGATGGTGGAGCAGAGATCCATATGCAGCCTTTGGAGGACCCCATGGTGGAGCAGAGAATGCCCAAAGGAGGCTGTGACCCCATGGGAAGCCTGTGCTGGAGCAGGCTGACAGAACATGTGGGCCCCTGGAGAGAAGAGCCCACACTGGAGCAGCTTTGCAGGACTTATGACCATCTGAGGACTTATGCTGGAGCAGCCTGTTCCTGAAGGACCCTCTGGAAGTGACCCACATTGCAGCAAGGGAGTGTAAGGAGTCCTCCCCTTCAGGAGGAAGGAGCAGTAGCGTGATAGACTGACTACTACTTCCATTACCTGTCCCCCTGTGCCACGGTTTCAGGCTTCAGATTTTATTTCTCATTATTCTACTTTGATTTGATTGGTAATAAGTTAAACTGATATTCCACAAGCTGAGACTGTTTTGCCTGTGACAGTAGTTGGTAAGTGATCTTTCCCTGTTCTTGTCTTAACCTGTGAGCCTTTACTTTCATTGTCCCTTCTGTGTCCAGTTGAGTTTCATTCTTTAGAAGTAAAAAATACATAACCTTGACAAAAAAAATTGCAGCATTTACATGCGTGATATCTCACTTGTGCACCTTTTTTAGTACATAGTCAGAAAATATATCTGTCTTCTCAGATAAAAAAGAACTGGTGCATTAAAGTGAAATGTAAGTGTACTTTAGAGTTGGTTTAATTGGTTTTATTACAGACAGCAAGTTACAAACTATTCCATCATCATTCCCTCAATCAAGTCTAGAGACTGAGATATTTCACTCACAAAGATGAAAAACAAAAGCTGAAAGCTCTTGTTCCCTGTACAAGGGAAAGGATGAGAGATGGAGTGAGCTTGCTTGACGAGTGACAGGCACATTACTTAATGCACTACTAGAAGTCACTTGGGTGCCATGGCAATGAAAGCTGCAACAGATGCCATGCAGAGCAGCACAGCACCATGATTCAGCCTCACTGCATAACTTACAAAAAGGTTATCTCTATCTAGTGGAATATATATAGGTGCAATTGTATTGCTAACCTGTAGACTAATCCAAACCTTTTCAGGAACAAGTGGCAACATCAACCTGTAATTCCAAGGAAATTTTCGAGGATTCTTACAGTGATGTTTAATTGCTCACATTTAACCAAAGTCTTGTGGTGCAAGCTGGTTGGAATGCAGCGGCAAGGGTACTCCAGCTCATGCCACAGTCAGTTTCCTGGCTTTCTGTTCTGCAATGATCATACTATTAAAATCACAGTTGAATAAACCAGGAAAGGTGTAAGTACATTTAACTGTGCAATGGCTAAACAGTGTCACTGCTGTGGGTGTGAGAATCACTTGGAGAGAGCGGAAGAATGCTATCCACCTTGGAGGTGTGAAGAATGTGTAACCTGCCTGATGGAATTCTTCTCCGCTCCCTAGTGCAGAGCTCAGGACTTGCTTTTAGAAAGTCTGAAAATGGAACCATTACTACTTAGTAATTTTCTTAGTTCTCTGCATAAGATGAATAGAATAACCATTGTCAACTACTGATTGTAATCCCAGCTGCCTTCTGCCTTTGTTTAAATGTGAAGGTGGGCAGAATCATGTTGTGCCCACCAGGAACCCTTCCCTATTTCTCTAATTCTTCCTTTGTATATAGTCTCTTCCAACCATGATCCAACCTGCTGTTTCCCATTCAGATTAGATATTTGAAATAAATTCTTCACTACAAGGATGGTGAGGTACTGGAATAGGTGTCCAGAGAAGCTGTGGGTACCCTATCACTGGAAGTGTTCAGAGCCAGATAGGATTGGACCTTGAGCAACCTGGTCTGGGGCAAGGTGTCCCTGCCCATGCAGGGGGGTTGGAATGACATGATCTTAAAGATCCCTTCCAATCCAAACTGTTCTATGATCCTGTGATTTGGCTCTCATAGCTGTATCCCTATTGTTCACATGGAATGTTGCCTGGGTGTATTATGAAACTGAAGTGTGCATTTTAATGACTCAGTCAGAAATTACACATGAACCTTTTATTTTTCTTTTTGGCAAAGGAGAACTTGATGATGAGTTAGGTTTAGATGGCTAGTGAGCCAGATGAGAGCAGTAGGACTGGATCAGAGAAACACATTCAAAAGCTGTTCAAAACGTCATGGGTAAGAACACTCTTGGGTGTTCATGGGCCAGAGATACTGAAGTATTTTTGGGCTGCAAGAGAGTGGGGAGAGAAGTAGTGTCTGCAATGAGAAAGAATTAATGTAAAGATGTGTTCGTACCTGGACACACTCAGGACTTGAGTTAGTGGAGACACAGAGATTTCTGGGAGCATCATTATTGCTGGACTGCTAGGGATGATCCTACTCCCATCACTTAAACATGCGTACAAACGCACTGCCCCCTCCCTTACAAGATCTGACTTAGCCTTTGTCTTTTTCAGAAACACAGAGTTTTTCTCTATGTGTCTTCACACAAGATCTGTCAGGCTACATTTGCCTTGATTTACATGGTATAATTAATTGTTGTCAAATAATTTTAAAATTTTGAAACGTGCTAACACCCACTTGTACTATGTCTACACTGTGAAAGTCAGTCCAATTGAAATACTGTCATTAAACCCACCGCAGTTTCATTGCACATAATTTTGTGGATTTTGAACAAATACTGTGTTTCCAACCCTGTAGTCTAAGGTGTATTGCTCAAAGATAAAGAATTCTACTAGTCATCGAGCCCCTATTCCCATTACAGATAATAACATACTCCTTCTCTATTTTAAGTGAGTAGGAGGATATTTGAAGTCAAAACTAGATAGAATTAACTAGAAAATGTTTTTCTAATTTCCAAGGAAGTGGAAAAGTTTTTAACCTTCCAATCAAAGTGTATATGGAAAGATATATTGGACCAGAGATCATGTATTTCATGAAATGCAAGACTAATTTGACAGAAATTGATAGACTTACAGCATAAGTGAGATCAAAATTACCTTCTTTCATTACAGAAAGAAATACAATATTTTCAGTTTGTCATTTTAATGACTAACCTAAGAGCTATTCAACATCCATTCCATGTTCATGCAAGGCACTGTATTAACTTCTGTGTCCTGCCTGAGTCATTCGAAGCATCTCCACTTGTCACCTAAATTTGTCACAGCAGCAAAGAATGTGATACACTGAAGCCTTCTGTGTACATACTTTGCAGAATCGTGGGATCCTTATCTTGGAGATTTGATATTTAGACCTGCAAATTTATAAAGAGTAAGCAAGTATCATAAAGAGTGACAATTACATCACAGCTTCAGCAAAAAACAGGTTCTTAAACATTCAAACAACTATTTCTGGTATTTAACTTTTGCCTGCAAAGTGTGTTTGAATAACAAGTTGTTTAGCTTGATATGATCATATACAGCCATGGCAATGGTGTGGTTAATAATCGGAAAAAATATTCTATTTGCTTTTCATTTTAATTTAATTTCTTTACAAGTTGAAGGTGGGAAGCTTCTACTAATGAGAAGCTTATAATAATTTTTTTGGTTGTTTTTTTTTTTTCCTGGTGAATACTAGAAATCTTGAGTTAGCACTGTCAACATTAAGGTTAGTTACTGTGTCATATTAAGAGATGACATCAGTAGTTACTTTAGTTCTCAAATCAGTTGTGCTTATTGAAATTACTTGCATAAATTTACCAGTTATCTGCCCAGCGTAACACTAGGAATTTGCTACCTCCTTTGAGAAACATACAAAACCACAAAAAGTGTGAAAAATATGTTGAAAGGAGGCCAACAGATTAGTTAAATTAAAAGCAGAGTAACTACAGTGAGTACCTCCTGAACATCTCACTGCTATGCCAGCTTCATCATTTAGAGATCCTGACTGATGGATATTACTGCCACCATTCTGCCTTCAAGGTGGAATTTATAATTATTGATATGCCACTGATTTCCTCTTGCTGTATTTAAAATAATTAATTACAACAGTTTATCTGTCAAAAATATCTTTTCTAAGGTATGCACAAATGATATCTTATTTATGTTTTCTCTGAATTACATATCTGCATCCTTTATAGTAAATCAGTTTCTACTCAAGCTATAAGTAATAAAATAGTCCTGTTTGGATTTATATTATATTTTGTATTTACTTTGCTACAAGTATATGCTGCATGTCTTATTCAGTGACTTCAGCAGCAGACAGTTTTAATGTTTCTCAGCATTAATGTATTGAAAGGTACCCACCTTTTAAAGCACAAGACACTGATTTTTTTTTCCCCCTTGTAATTCTATGGTCTGAGAGCATCAGTCTTACAGAAAAAGCACGATGCAGTATTGATTGGCATCAATACTGATCTTTGAACTCAGACATGTCCTTTTATTTGTTCATTGATGCTGTACCTCTGACAGCTGCCACAGAGATTTCTCTACTGGCTCCTGCACGCAGGCCTGTGGTAAGCTCTGTAGTTCTGCCACCATGACTTCCCTGTGTTCTTGCTTCTGGCCTGAGTTGTTTTGTTTGGAAATTGGGAAAAAGTAAATTGGGAAAAAATTGTTGCATGAATGGTTGCAAGTGACACTTCCAACAGCTCCACCTGAGGACTACAGGCTTTTCTCCATTGTGTGGCCCATGACAGCCTTCACCCCTGAGTGATTCTCTGGTAAGGGTTTGTTTGAATAATTGTTATAAGAGAAAAGTCCTGTCTGTAATCACACATCAACAATTCATGTAACCAAGACTGTTCAAGAAAAGATAGTCACTATATTTTACTTATTGGCACTATTTTCTTTCTTTTATTTTAATGTTCCACCAAGTATTCATTAAGAAGAAAGAATACAATAAAATGGGGCTAATTATTTGCTTATTGTAACTTTAGGAAAAACACTTAAACAGATTTCTGGGATGAAGTTGTTTATATATATTAATTGTTGAATTCTATGAACTAAATAACAAGATATAATCTATAATACATGTCGTGTATAGCGCAAATATACATATATCTTGAGAAAGAAAACAGGGCTGATACAGAAAATGTATGACAACTCAGTCTGCTACCTACTGAGTTTGTTACAAACAATTTGACAAGCTCTACCCAACATTCTTGGTAAGATAAAGTATTTTATAAATATGTCCTCCATGTAATGTCGTCTATTCTACGGTTTGAGCTACAGTGGCATCTTTAAGGATGTGTTTTGACAACAGGTCTACCCCTTGTGACTTCAGACCTGAATGAACAGTCACTCTGTATCCTGCCACCACATGGGACAGTTGGGTATTAATAACATGAAAATCTTCTATGCTCCATATTGCAGTTCACACACTGGTACCAGATGCAATTTCAGTTTCATAAACTACAGTAAAGGAGGTAAAGTTGCTAACATATGTTGCAAGATACTTATTCATTGTGTCTGGCTATGCCACCACAGTGTCAAAAAATACTTTTTGCTGTTGTGGATACTCTTTTAGTAATTCACAAGTGCCCCCAGTTTGGCTACACCAGGTTGCATAGCATTTACCTGCCCCTTTCACATCATGACCCTTCAGGAATGACGGTCACTACTTACAGTTTGTGAAATTTCTTTAATCCAGACCATTCTGATAGCACGGAAGGATGTAGCTAACACCAAAACAAGCAAATAAGAACACAAAAACAGTGCATGGAAACCTGCAAGTTATATATTCATTAAACACAGCGTCATCTAAGTTGAACCAATTTCAATCTAGAAAAGTTGAAATATGAAATGCCCACCTGCAGTTTCTCTAAAGAAGACTTTGCTTCTGATGGACTTTACAAAATGCACTGCAATGTTCATTTGCCTAATTTGCTACCTTTTAGGCTCCCTCACAATAGTCAACACATAAAACTTAGACCATGTTGTACTAATTGATGCATGAACATCCCAGGAAATCATGAGAAACAAAACTGTGAAAAATACTGAACAGGAATATGTTTCCAGACTCCTATTTTGCACATGGCTACAATGAGGTATTATCTGCATTTAATGCCATGACCACTTAACCACCAAAGAAAAGACAAGTTTAGGATTTAGTAGAGACCTTTTAACATAAAGTTAGTCCACTAAAAGAGTGGGATGAGACATGGGGATAGACAGGGATGAAGTTAGGGCAAGGGAACAGACAGAACAGCTCTAAGGAGCATTATTTTTCCCTTCTGATTGAATATATTTATCAAAAATTGGAGCAAATCTACATCTTTAGAAGGATTTGGTTGGTGGTTTTTTTTATCCTCTTTATTATATGACAACTATTATGTAGTAGGACATATTTCCATAATACATTTTGTCTCTTACATTTGGTAGCAGTAAATTGAAGTCTGGTTCTTACTTTTGCTCAGGCCTTGTAAAGTATCTTTATGACTGGTGTATTTGTAAATAATGCTAGCAAAGGAATCATATGTGAAGATGAAAGCATTGAATCTTTATGCTCATATCCTTTTCTGTAAATATGCAGGTTCCTCTTTTATCCCCTGAGACCAGGTCACATGTAATGAGATTCAGCAAAGTATCAATATGCATAAATACCACAAAAGGAATCTGGATATGCAGTTCATTCCTGAGAAGTAGAATTAATGAGCAATGAATAAATATGTATGTAAAAAGCAAGACTGGATTTAAAGTTAAGTTTTATGGGTGTGGTCATTGTTTAAAGATTACTGATTATCAGTACACTGAAGAACTTCTCCCAGAGAAAATTCATAATGGGCAAAAATAAGTATTTTGAATAAAATTTGAAGTATATGAGATAATTTTGAATAAAGCAGGCCTACTGAGAGTTGAGCCAGAGTTATTTACTCAGTACTTTCACGTAAAGTTTAACAGATTTTTGATTGTTTAGTCAGCAGGTCTCTGTTTTCTTCACCAAGCTGAAGTTGCTAAATAACTTGCAGTTGCAAAACATCCTTGTCCCAGGCTTCACCGTTCCCATATTCTCACCAGTCTGCTGGTTCCTCAGAGCTTAAGAAAACAGACTGCAAAACTACTTAGCTTTATGCAAACTACAGCAGTGATCTACTGCACACAGGAATTATGTGGAGCACAGTTTGTTCTGTGCAGTTCACCTTGATTCTGAGATGGATTTTTATGGAATTAGATGTTACTGGTATTTTACTCCAAAGGGAATATATCTGCAGTAAAAACTATGCAGATGTCCTGCACTCCTTCTGTTGTAGTTCGTGTCACTTATATGGATCCAGAATTGTATTATGTATTTTTAATCTTGTCTGAGTCCTCCAAACTACATCATAGATGAATCTCCTAATAGAAAAAAGTCCTCCTTGTTGATATAAAGAGATAAACCACTGTAGTTTTAACTTTTCACAGCATCTTTAAAAATACGGCTAACAGAACATTCTGCTGGGCTCTACAAAACTATCCATATTGTGTTACATAGGTCACACTCCTAGTTTTAGTTTATAATACTGATTAATAACAATAAGTTAATACAAAAAAGGATTAATTTTATTCTGTCAAAGCAATTTATGTCTTTAGGAAGCAATTCAAAGGAAAAGTCAAAAAGAAAGGATATTGAAGAATTTAAAAATATGTAAATGCTGAATCTTGTCCAAGATACGTGAGCTAACCTGCATAATTATATTAATTATGTTAATATATGTTAATTATATCCTGATTAGATGAAATTTTTCAGACAAAACTCTTCTCTGCAATATGCAGCAGATGTACCGTCCACAAAATCATCAGTGGTTTTTTATCTTGGAAAGAAATTAAATCCCCAAATGATAAACAGCCATTCTTTGTCACTTCAAAATGTATCCATTTGAGATTTTTTTTGTTATTACTTTGTTTTGATTTCTGTAATTACATTGGAAAATCTAAGACCAGAACGAAGTACTTTAAACACTCTCAGAGTTAAATTATTCAGGAAGCCAAATAAATTTAATTTTTTTTCCCCATTAATTAAACATTGGAACAATTTCATCTTTCCAGACAGTTGACAATTAGTACAAACTGTTTGAGTTACTGACAAAGAAAAAAAAATTATTGGTGTCACTGGATAGTCCACCAGAAAACTAACTATTGAGATTAAATTCTGATCCCACTGGAATCCATGGAAGTCATGTCATCAATGGACTACAACAAAATCAAGAGTTTATCCTGCATATTAGCAGGATTTGTACAAGCTTTAAGTAAATCCCACTTGTATGGATGAGCTAGATAAGCACCTTTGTATCATTAATACTTAGTAATAATACCAAAAACTCTCCCAGAACCAAGAGCTAGCCCAGTGGAATTCCATTTTACTGTTTTGACCTTCCTTACTGGGAATTGTTGAAAATTATTTTAAAAATTATCATTGCATGAATTACATTATCTGTGCTTGCAATATTATATTCTATAGAGTCATGAATGTTTGATGAATGCTTTTAGAATCATCAGTTATAGATGCAGTCACCAAATTGGGTTGCAACACCATGGCATTTTATAACTAGTAAATCCTGAAATCCTGCAGGATTTTTTAGGTCTCTGTAGGTGTTGGGGTTTAGGAATGTTATTCTCCAATTTAGTGCTCCCACTGAGACCACTCCAAGCCATGCACTGCTCATTCACTCCCTTCCACCTCACCCCTTCTCTATGGTGGGCTGGAGAGGAGAATTGGAGGCACAAAAGACATAGATCATGGGCTGAGACAAGAACAATTTACTGGAAACGGCAATGAGACAAGAAAACCAACAGTAACAGCAGCAGTACTAATGACAGAGGGCAAAAGAGGGAGGCAAAAAATTAATCTGAAAACTCCCAGAGAATATCTGACTTCTCCTCCTGCACTGACCTGTAAGGGAGCCCTTATCTCATCCCTGGAGGATAGGAGGTGGCATCACATAACCTCTGGGTCCTGGCCATGCCCCTCCTGCCAGCTGCCAAAATTATCCCTGTCCTGTCTGTAACAGTGGGCATCCTTGTTCTCTGTGATTGCACTACTTACATTTTTGGGGCTAAATACATGATCTTTGCAGGACTGAAGTTTTTTGAAATTGCTCTCCAACTCCCATAATAATCATTGGTAACCACTTTCTGTGCTAAGGTACCTTCAGTGGGTAAATATTAATAAGTTACTTTGGCTACAGTACTTTTTCTAGAAGTGTGTGTTGTTCCAGTGGAAATGAACTTGTGAGCTGTGTGATTGGAGGAAAGAAATCTCTACAAATATGAATCCTCGGTTTCTGTCCTCTTAGTTGTGTCTTTTCTGAAACACTGGTATTTCTAAGAAGTGCTAAGATTTCCAAGGCCACAGTAGCATTCTGAAGATAATTTTTCAGGCAAGAGCTTGCTTCAGAAGTTCATTTTCATTGGAGAAACAAAGTTGTTGTGACTTAACAGATTTATTTAATAAATTCTTGGATGAAACTCCCATGGAACTGTTTCAGAACTACAAGACTGCTGTTAATTCATCTCTAAGTGTTGTATATTGTAAATAGCTCTTTGGAATCTTGAGTCAAAGAATCTACTTTCCTTCACTTATCAGCTCTTGGGACCATGTTACTTGCATGAGAGTTCTCAGTGAAAAAAGCTTCTAGTACTCTGAGCTGCAAAGACAGAAGTGAAAATAATAATCTACTTCACATACCTCTTGGGAATAATACTTAAAATAATCCTCAAGCTATAATGTTAAAATTAATTTTGACTTCAAGAAAAATAGGAATTGGCTCCAATTATAAGGGGGGAAAAAAAGCAGAAGACCCCCAGTTTAGACACAGTAGTTCTGGGAAGTTCCCTATGCCTGTATCCTCTTATTATCCACTGTAGCAGCAATGAAAGGGCCTTTCCAAGCCCTTAAAACAAGACTCTAGAAGAAGATCTTTTTTTCAGGTAAGTTAAAATTAGCACTAAATTCCACTCAATTATGAAGTGTTGTGTTCAAAGTAAGAACACTTCTTCAAAATCATATCTTGCAACTGAGAGGAACTGAGATGCTCTTTTGTCAGATTTAAATCAGAAGAGCTGAGTCTCCAGTTGTGGAGTCTTAAACTTGGCCTTTTGATAATCAGTCATAACAGATTTGGAAAATCTATATAGTTTGTCTGTAATAAATACAATTATACAGTTTTGTTTAAAATCATATTTTAGGCAACATCCAGTACTGTTCTGATAAGAACAGGCAACAGCTGCTCAAGGACAGAGAAAAAATTCCCAAACACATAGATATTGCTACATTGCATAGCATGCAAGAGGGAAATATGAAAAATACTACACAATGTAATATATATCTCTGACAACTGAGTAGTCCTCAATTCATAGGTTCCAAAATCTACTTTTAATAAAACTAGTACAGTAATTTCACGAATACAAGCCGCACCAATTTGACCAAAATTTTGGTGGAAACCCGGAAGTGCGGCCAATATTCCGGGGCGGCTAATACATTAACAAAATTCTAAAAGCTGCCAACACGGAAGTGAGAGCCCGCGGCAGCCCCAAGCCAAGTTGGAGCCCGGCCGGCCCCGGCAGAGGTGGGAAAGTCTGGCAGAGGCGGGGCCAGCAGTGTGGGGGGCGGGCGGCAGAGCCTGAGCCAGCAGGGCGGGGCAGGGGGGGCGGCAGAGCCCGGGCCAGCAGGGCGGGGGAGCCCGGGAGAGCTGGGGCTAGCAGTGCAGGGGAGCATGGCAGAAGCAGGAAGGCCGGCGGGTGGGGCTGCCTGGCAGCGGGGGAAGCCCAGCAGAATCGGGGCCAGCAGCGTGGGGGAGCCCGGCGGTGCGGGGGCCTGCAGTGCCGGCCAGGGCGAGGAAACGCGGCGGCCGTGCAGACGGGAGGGGGCGGCCGGCGAGCCCGGCGGCGGCGGCAGCACCACCCGGCCAGCCCCGCCGAGCCGTGGCGCTGAGCTGGGCCACGCGGCCCCGTCGGCAACCATGAGCGGGCCGAGCCTTCCTGGCCCCGCCCCGAGCCAGTAAAGCCCGCTATGCCGCGATCCTGTTACTAATTGGCCAATTTGTGAAAGCTGCGCACGGATTCTCGCGACGAACGAAAGTGCGGCTAATATTCGGGGTGCGGCTTATCTATTGACAAAGACAGCAACATTGTCGAGGCACCGGAAGTGCGGCTTATAATCCGTGCGTCTTGTATTCGTGAAACTACTGTAAATATTTTTTCCTGCACTATTGGCTTTCATTCTGATTAAATTAATTGATTAATTAATTAATTAATTAATACACTAATAACTTAGTCCAGAACTACTTTTTGGGGAACTGGGTGTGCAGCAATCTCTTAGATTAACACTTGCTGGTGTCATCAATGCTCTTGTGGCACAGCTGGGATGCTGCACAGCTGACCCCAACCTACCAGCCTATGGCACTAGAGGACCTCATTTAATGGTGAACGTAGTGGTGCTGCTGAGTTGATGATTGGACTTGGTCTCAAAGGTCTTTTCCAAACTTAACCATTTTGTGATTCTAAAACTATTTGAGTTTCTGTGATCCCATAATTCCACTGTGATACATAAACACTTCAGCAAGGTGTTTCAACGATTCACCTTTCCCTGATTTGTTTTCTCTGTATTTTAAACTTAATCCTACTGCCACTGCAGTCACTGTTCCTTTCCTCATCTCCTACTGCTCCTTATTTATGTTTCATGCTGCAGTTTTTGAGGTAATATGTTTTACTAGGCTTTTGGATGTTATAGTAGAGACAGAACTCATCCAACAGTTCATGATATATTGAATATCATATAATTAATGATATTCATAATATATTGAATATCATATTCATATATTATGGATTTCATAAATAAGGCAATCTAAGTACTTGATTAATTATCAATTAACAGTAAGTCATTATTTCACAATTTGTTTCTGAAGATATCACACAATATTAAGTAGTTATTATGCACTCCTTTTTTATGAGTCTGTTCTAGTGGTTTTTTTCACACTGAGTGCTGCATCACAGTTTATATTAAAGCTGTCATAGTAAACCCTTAATTCTTAATTGCCATTAGGATATTAGAAGAACAGCCTGGCCAAACTTTCATCCTTAGATCCTTAGCCAAATCCTTAGATCTCAGTAGTTTTAAAAACTTTTTTCTCCTCTCTTAATCATCAAGCCCTAAACAGAAGATGTTGATTTTCACCTGAACCATCTTCAGCTACTGGAAAATCTTCCCAGAATGCTCCAACGTGACCCTCACTCTACAAAGTTTCCACTAGAAGTTTCCTTTAAGAGTCTGGGCTGAACAAAGGCTGAGCAAGGATGTTAGAGTTGGTCCCAGAGGATTCGGTCCTCCTGTGTGACACACAAGTTTTATTGTGCATGGCTTTGTATTTTTAAACCTGAATAATTCAACCATCCATGTTAAATAATTAATTTGGGGTTATTAGCATTTCAGAGATCGCTTATATTAAAAAAAGCCAAATCTAGTGTGCTGCTATGTTTAACTTTTATCATGTACAATTGCTCGCTTGATTTTATATTCATGTTTTTATACTTTACAATCTCATTCTCAGACAGTATGAATAATAAAACTACCCACAGCCCTACATTTGTTATTTTGATATCTGATAAAATGTACTACCACTGAACTGTCTCCACAGTGTCTATAGATTCAAAATGTATTTTTTCTATCATGTCATGTGAACACTTACACATTACTTTAGCTAAGGACTTTGAATTTTACATGAACCTCAATTAATTAATGAATCTTTGAAGCAACTTCAAGACAAGAATGAATTATGGGTAAATGAAGACACAGGAGAATTTTGATTTTGAAATTTCAATACAGGTGAGAAGCAGAATGAAGAACAAAACTGCAGCCCATGGAGGAGGCCATGCCAGAGCAGGTTGATGCCCAAAGGAGGTTGTGACCCTGCCTGAAAATTTTATTGAATTATAATTGAAATATATATAAAGCCATTCAGGCTGTTACACACAAGCACTTTGCTTGTGCAGTGCAGCCCAGTCCATATGTGTGTATTTAAGTCCTTCTCTAGGCAAGCAATTAAAATATCTGAATAAAAATACTTGCTTAAAATTAGAACAGCTAAATTCAGGAGACCTACTCTGGTTAGCAATTAATTTCTGTGTGTTTTCCAACTAAAAACAAATGCTCTTAAAACAAAACTAAATAATCAGGCCAAAGCCATTCAAAATTAACTCATTTACCAATCAACTCATCAGCATCTCTTTCATCTTCTTAGTGTTGAAGAATAGCACAAATTTATCTTTGGGAAATGAGACTCCAAGCGTATTAGATCCATATTTGTGAGAATTAATCCAACTAAAACGGAGCAATATTGAATCTGATTCTGTGGTTCATATTCTGCTTTATTTCACATTCAGATCACTGTGCAGCAGGAATCCCCTATATGGATAAGATCTGAAAGAAGAAAGGAATAACAAGCCAACATTATTGTCTTTACTTCATTTTGACCTCTACATACACTTGTGGGGACATCCGGGTCCACCACAAATCCAGGGCTCTAGGTATTTTTGAGTTGTTAATCCGCAGAGAACCAGGAGACAATCCCTCATTCCCTCACAGAATCAGAGCAAAAAAGCTCAGAAAAGTTGAGCTACTACTTTTCCTCCATCTCAGCCCAGCGATGGACGAAAAACACTTAGGAAATTCATCTCAACAAAATTGTATGTTTCATTTGTTCCTCTTCTGGGCTCCTACCCATGAATAAATAGTAGAAACACATGAGATTTAGACTATTAATCTTTCAAAATTTTGTCTCAGATAGGTATCAGTGTATTCAGTAGCCCGCTTTTTTACAATAGAAACATGGTTCATCTGATACTCTGTGTGTGACTTGCACTAACCAAACATCTGATTTAGAGAAAAGATAACTTCTCTAGTTGGGCTGTTTGAAATTGCAAGGTGAATAAAATCCCATGTGAATAAAATCCCATAACATTTCACAATAATACATTAGAATTCTAAAATCTTATCTTTGTAGATGTTGTTTCTAAAAGCACATAGACTCAGATTTATCTTTGTGATTATGACTAACCATTCACCCTGAGTCTAATGTGTCGACAAAAATCACAGAATGGTTTAAGATCTCTATGGAACCTTCCCTCCAAGCTGAACAACCCCAACTCTCTCAGCCTTTCCTCATAGTAGAGGTGTTCCATCCCTCTGATAATCCTGGTGTCCCTCCTCTGGACTCTCTCCAGCAGGTCCCTGTCCTCCCTGTGTTGTCCCCCAGAGCTGGATGCAGCACTGCAGGTGGGGTCTCACAGACCAGAGGGGCAGAATCCCCCCAGCCCTGCTGCCCACCATTGGATGCAGCCTGGGGTGCAGCTGGCCTTTTTGAAGCTGAATTATGTTCAAATGCAGCACAATGAGCAGCAGTCAGCACCATTGGATGAGGTTTTGAGGAGGGTAAAATGGTTTTAAAAGTCTGGGGTTGGTCTCTTACAAGTAATAGAAGGTATTAGACTTTAGAGGTCCCATATGTGCAGGGCGCTGCTGAGCGTGCCTAAGAGATTTGTTGTTCAGAACACCAAATTTTTTGTGTGTACTGTTTCAGATGCCTGTGCAGAGGTTGACTTGAAATTGATTCAAATCTAGAAATTCAAATTTCTCTTCAGTCCATCCCCAAGCAGGATAGTAAGTAATTTCAGTCTCGACTAGATTTTTACTAGATTTTCACAAATGAACAATCTTGATTCTCAACATCCACCTTTAAAATAAATAAATTAGCTAATGTCTAGCTGATGAAAGAAGAATAAACCAGCAGTTAAAGTAAATTTTTTGGACACAAAATAATTTTATTTGAGGTGTAACACTGCAGGCAGTACTTCTTTTATTTCACTCACATATGGTGGGGGTGTTGCTGTAATATCTCACAGTGTATATTCTGATTGTTGTCTTTCAAATATTCATGCTGTAATTGGATATTATAGAGTGTACTGGGTTCGGCTATTAATTATGAACTTAATTTTTTTTCTATAAGCCTGAATGGTGCTGTGGTTTGGATTTGTAATTAAAACCCTGTTTACAGCCCACCAGTGCTTTGGCTATTGCTGAGCAGGGCTTGCACAGCATCAAGACCTCCTTTTTTTTCCCATTCTGCCACAAGAGCTGGATGCTGGATGTGAGTAAGAAGCTGGAAGGGGATAGAGCTGGATTGGAGCTGCCCAAAGGGATATTCCAGGGTATGTAACATGTTCAACAATAAACCTGAGGGGAGGTGGCTTTGTAGGAGGTAGCCGTGGATTGGAGACTCATGGGTCATTGCTCTGCTACTGGCCATCTTCATGCCCACATCACTCAGCTTGTTTGTTTGCCTTTTCATCTTTCCATCACTTAATAAACTGTCATTGTTTTGACTCATTAGGTTTTTTTTGCTTTTGCTCTTCCTACTCTCTTTCCTCTCCAGTTAAAGGCGAAGAGTCAATGAGCAGCTGGGGAGGGCTTATCTGTGGCCAGAGTGAGTCCACCACACACCAGTACATCACCAGAACCTCACAGTGCTGCAGACAGAAGAAACTGATTTCTGAAGATAAAAGATAAGAAAGAAATAACAGAAATATAGTGATCTATCAAAATGTCAACCCATCTTATCCATGTAGCCAAAAGATGTGAGTGTATGTGAACAGAATTTGAAAAATATAAAACCAGGTATAAAGATTAAATAATACCAGACCAATATGAAAATTAATAACACAAAGGTCATAACAGTCATAACAGGAGCAAAGATTGGTGCATTTTTTCAAGAAGTATTACAGTATCTCCTGAAAGAAAGCAAATATGACAACTGTCTTGTGTAAAGTGTGACAATTGACAGTCAGTAAACTAGGAAGCTGCAGATTGCAAATATCTTATATTCTTGAAGTAATGATGCAAGGTTTCACATCTTTCTCCCTCATCCTGCTTTTTTCAGAAGAGTTGGAGTCCCTACTAGAACAGATGAGGCAATGAACACTTTGCAGAATACAATGAGCAGTAGGAGTTGGTTGCAAAGTAAATGTCTGTCCAAAATCTTAGTGTAAGAGGTTCTTCAATAAAATCTGCAGCAATACCCCTTTCAGGGGAGGTGACCACCTTAGTCTGAACAACACATTTTTTATCCTTTTTTAGTGTTCAAAATGCAGTAGGTGTCATTAAAAATAAATTCAAACTCAAGAGCCGAGGTCTGGTCTCATTACAGTTTCTCAAGTCCATCATGCTTTTGCTCACTAGATGAGATGGTTTTCTTGAGGAGGAGTCTCCTATTCCAAGTACACAAAAACATTGCTACCTCTAAAACACTTCTAGATCGTTGCCTTTTTTTAAGCAACAAGCATGTTGACAAAGTCCTTCTGTACAGCAATGTCCTCTCCCTGTCACATGGAAGGCAATTTGAATGCTGTGCTCCAGGCACTAAGTATGCTTAGCAGCACTGAAAACAGGTCTTCAAACGTGAGATATTTCAGACATTTCTCAGTTCTGAGTGTGAAGAGACTGGAGGAACCTCTGAGCTTTGTCCATGCATTTCTATGAGTGCATTTGCAGACTTAGCTAGCCCCTACCAATTCCTTGGTGCTTAGTAGGACGCTCTATATTTGTTTACGTTTCGTTAAATGAATTTTAAAGGCTCGTTTTGCTAAGAAAGAACCTTCCAATACTGCATATTGAAACTTCATTAAAAGATTTATGCTTTCCCCTTTGGATGTCCTAGGAGCAGCAGTCAGGTACACAGTGGTTACAACTGCTCTGTTCCAGTGCTTTTTCATGGCTCTTTTCCTCTTCTGTATTGACTCTGTTGTTGACAAGTCAGATAGTTGAAGCTGGATGAAGTGAATCTCAACAAAAGACAGATAATAGCAATTTTTCCCCTAGTGGTATATACCTTAATGCTTCCTTACCACCTCCCCCACACCAGCTCTGGCAAGAAGGGCTGCACAGGGTGTTTACAGGAGCAGAATCAGAGACCTCCCTTACTTGGCTGAGGCAGCAGCTCACCCTGGTTTTCCAGCACACAGACTTGTGAATGATGCACCAACACGACTCCATCCATTCAAGCACTGAGTGCTAAGAGCACATTTGTTGCCGTTGATTTTATGCAACAATCTGTTTTTCTGATGACAAGATTATACAAAAGTCTTATTTAACTAACTATTCGTTATCCTTCCTCATTTTCCCAATTGATGAGGCATTCAGTGCCTCGGAACTCTTTTCAGCAGATTTCTTGAAACTCTTTCACTCTCTGTGCATTTTTGCAGATCTGCTACATTTCAAATGTTTATAGTTCTGCGACGTGGGTGAGCATTTTTGATGTTCTGAAAATCTTTTCTTGAGAAAAAAATAATAAATTTACTCTTCATAAATTATCACTAATTTTAATGTTATTTTACACAAGCAAACCATCCTTCAAGATTAGGTGAGACTTGCAGATCATGATGTAAATTCTGAGATGCAAAATATGCGATCCATACAAATCTGGTTTTGGCTTGTCTTTGGCATTTGGGGGAGAGAAGATTTCTGGCAAGGCCATAGTAAAACTTTTATGCACAACATTGCAGTTATTCCAATGAAAAAAATAATAAAATATGAAAAATTGTTAATTTAAAAAAAAATTAATTTGAAAAATTCATCTGACTCTATCTGTGTTCTATTCAATATCCACTTTGAAGAGAGGATTGCAAGAAAATATTACTAAGTATGTCAAGTATTTATGAGGTCCAGGTTATTTACTGTCTATAACCAAGAATGGAGAAAGAGCAAAGTGCCGTCACTTACCCAGATTAAGTAGGAATGTCTCTGGCAGACCAATTCCTCATCCTTCTGGTTGCATGGTGCCTTGGAGGAGTAACAGGCTACGCTTTTATTCCAGTTAATTGTGCGGTATTTTTGAAAATCTGAATGTGATATTGTCTTTCTATAAAAATCTTACTCAAATGAGCAGTTTCACAAGCTGACAGAGGCTTCATTATGCTTGAATTTGTTTTTCTAGTACTTTATTAAATGTTTTTTCATGTGACAATTTAAAACACATCCCACACATAGAGCTGTGCAGGCCATAATACACATGAAGTGAACAGATCCTTTAAACATAGTTTTTGCCTGTAAAGGAAAAGAACAGCAACTGAGATACATAAATCAAACTGTTGATCATGGAAATTCTGCAGTGAAAGATAAAACTAACAAGAATAGAGAAATGCATGAGGCTCCTTCTATGCATCACCAGCCTCTGTTTAGTAGAAAACCTAGATAATAAACTATCTTTTTGCAGAGTATGATGAAAGGCTGTTGCTTTGTACACTTTATGAGGCAAACTAACTAGGCATGTGCTCCAATCCAAATCATGACATTGCAGAGTACCATAAAATAAGGGAGATTTATAATATGAAAAATATGAAGGGCATTAGTAGTTAGTAAATTAGTAAATCAATTGCTGTTTGCTGTTTGCTTTGGCTGATTGCCCAGAGCCATACCTCAGAAAAACAAATTTGATAAAGTGCACTTGAAGTTTTACCTGAATAAATTTCTGTAATTAGTCTTCCTACAGCAAAGGAAACACAAATGTCTCTGGGCTATGCCAATTCCCAGAAAATGCAGATCCCGTTTGGGCTATTTGTGTGGCACAGAGCGAGTGTTTTAATTTCCAGGGATGCCAGGAACTCCACCTGCAAATCCTGGAAATTTAATACCCAAATTTGGGATTATTTTCTAATCCAGAGTTATTTTATAATATAATTTTCTGGATTTTATAAACAGAGTATGATATAATGTTTACAAAAGAATTAGAGACAGTGTT
The DNA here is from genome assembly GCF_009819885.2 of Catharus ustulatus. Taxonomy (NCBI): domain Eukaryota; kingdom Metazoa; phylum Chordata; class Aves; order Passeriformes; family Turdidae; genus Catharus; species Catharus ustulatus. The sequence goes on from NC_046222.1 coordinate 43,015,948, forward strand.
GGTATGTGCACTGTAAAATGTACAAATATGTATGTATTTTATGAATGCATGAATAATATCTCTTTAGCTCATGTCCAAAAGAAGAGAAGAGAAACAAAAAAAACAACAGCTGAAATAAAGTTGGAATTAAGTAGGAATATTTTAACACTATTTTAAAACTCAGCAAAATTTAATTTCAGATTAAACACAAATATTCATTCTTTCAAGAGCATGTGATTTGTATTGCATTTATTTGAAGAAGTTGCCCTGTTCTACAGAGAGTATGGCAAGCCCCACCCTACCAGAAAGGGTGAGCTGAGCTGAGAGAGCTGGGAATGCCCACCTTGTGCATCTGGCTGGGATTCTTCATTAAAACATTCTGGCAAAGACCTAAGGAAGCAGTTGCACAGAGAAAAAAAATACTTCAGGCCTGAAACAGGGTTATATGACAACAGGACCAGATGACCATTCAGAATTTAATAATTAATGCTTTCCTGATTGCTAGCAAAATCAAGTTAAATGGTTGTCATTTCTGTCTGCAGTTCTTCAGAGCTGAACCACAAGTCTGCTTTTCAGGGTCTGTCAGCCACTGGACACCACAGAGCATTCACAGCAGTTTCAAAACACATCTGGATTTTCTTGTTCAATTGTAAACAACCAAAGGTATAAATCCAATTGTGAGCATGAGACAACTGTAATATTTGAAAGTCAAATGAAACTGGAAGTCATGCAAATGTTTTGCCAAAGCAATTGTGAATATATTACAAGGGTAATTATTCCTCCTTGTGCATTCGCTAATTTAATGTCTTCTAATTCCGTGTGAGGAAAAATATTACATGCTTTTTATTCATTTTAGCAATAGATGGGAAGTGCTTCTTTTTTATTTCTTTCCTATACATGCTCTTCCTAAACTGCTTGCATACTTGCTGCAGCTTTACTTTTCTCAAAGCAAGAATATTTACTAAAATTGCTGCTATAAACTAAAGAAGTGTTACAGCATCTCAGATAAGATATTCTGAACAAACCTCTGCATTTCCACAGCTCTATTTTAAAAAGTTGGCTGAAGAACAACCAGAAATTTTGATGATAGAACATAATCTACAGCACCTCTAACAGAAACTGCATAGCATAAGTAACCCACGAAGTACAAGATCTTTTAGGAGACCAATATGAATGAGGATCTCAAATCCCATTTGGACTTTCCATAGGAAAATCACGCACTCATCATTTGAGGTGGGGCATTGTTCTTTATCTTTCCACAACCCATCCTTCCTCCAGCCAGTCATTTTCTGCTAATGGCCAACTGAGTCCCACTGTGTGACTGATAAAATTACTGCATCCCATTGGAAGTTGCTCCAGCCAGGGGGAAGAGCCCAGCATTTCTTACCAAGATGAAAACAGAGGTTTTGGGACACTAAGGGAGCCCCTTTCTCCACTGCACTCCAGAGGAAAACCGGATTTCTCGACATCATCACTGGACCTCCAGAGGGAAACTGCACCTTGTACAGGAACACTGCTCCAACTGAACCACATCTGTCACTGCAGGAGGATGCAGCCACCATTGAATGGGACTGCTACCAACACCCTGCCTGACGGGTGTCAGGTTGTACTCTGACTTTGTCAGGGTTTGGAGTTTGTTTCTTTGTAGTGCTGTATTTCTATTTTAATTTCCCTAGTAAAGAACTGTTATTCCTAATTCCCATATTTTTGCCTGAAAGCCCCTTGATTTCAAAATTATAATAATTTGGAGGGAGGGGGTTTACATTCTCCATTTCAAAGAGAAGTTCCTGCCTTTCTCAGCAGACACCTGTCCTCCAAACTAAAACAGCAACTTTTTGTTCTTTGTCTGTATATAAGCCGCACCTGATTATAAGCTGCATTTCGGGTTCAGACCAAAATTTTAGTCAAAATTATGTGGCTTATAATAGTGAAATTACTGTAAGTTCAATTAGTTCTGGGTCCAAGGAGACCTTGCTGGGATGGATATATATCTTCCAGTTTCCCACTAACACATTCAGTGTTAGCCCAAGTTGCCTTGTAGCATTACTATACACAAAGTTTCAAAAGCCCCATTCTAAAGCCTCAGTAAAGATCCATGTATTTTTGCATTCAGTTGTATTAAGCCAAAACTGTAAGATTAAAAAGTGGTTTGTGTTCTCCTTTGTCCATTTTAAGTGACAGTAGTTCAAACACCAGCTCTTGAGTGAGTTACTGAGAGAAGTTAATAAACCTGTGACCATGATGGCCACTGATGTTACTCAACACTCCATAAGCATGCCTTGTGTCTCAAAAAAGCAGCTAAGCTGCTGCTGGAGTGATGTGTCCTGTGGCTGAGACATGTTGAAGAGCCAAAGTGAATCCTGAGTTGTGCTTTTCATGAAGGGGTTAATTTCCACCATCGAAATGGAGATTTGAAATATTTAGCTTTGGGCTTTTCATGTAGCTGTTCACTATTTGAGGAATAATCCATTGCAAAATCCTAAAGATTTTGTTATCTCAGGATATTTGTTCTCATCTATTCCTAACCTTTCTCTCATCAAACAGTGGGAGGAATCTTATGGGATTAAATTCTCTGCTGGTATAGCAAGGGCACTACATTAAAAGGTTGCTAGGGCATCAGCACATGATGATTTGGCCTTTTTGTCATTTCTAATAAGCTGAATGAAAATGGCAACACTCGCCCTCCTTACTTGAGGCATTTAACTTTGTGCCTAAGGTGGGAGCCCGTGCGGGAGTGGAGGAGGCTCCCAGCATGGCTGTTCTCAATTACTCTCCAAAGGCTGCCTTTACTGCAAAGGGGCTCTTAGGTCCCAGCCCATGCATACAAGCCAAAGGTCTAAAATTATCTCCTGGCTCTGTTATAGCCAATTTTCCTGCACTTCACATGGCCAGGCTGTGTGGGACGCTGTGATCAGAGCCGCACCACACAGAGGTGTTCAGAACTGCCACTCACGGAAATTTCTGCTGCTTGGTAAAATATAATGACCTATAATGACGTATAATTCAGCTTGTGGAGGATTGTAATTAGCGATAAACCAAAGCTGAAAAATTGTGTAGGTGAATTGCAGTTTATAGAATTATAGGGCCTGCTCTTTCTGCCATTTAATTCTGTAGGCTCTGAGCTATGGAGCAGTTGCAGTTCCACTCCTCACACCCCACAGAGCAGGGCAGAAACTGAAACGTACTCTGTCTCCCATTGGGAATTGCTGCTCAGCAAGTACAAGACCCAGAGAGGTGGAGAATGTCATAATGCAAGAATAACTTAAAGCTAGGATGTTTCCAGGGAAAAAAGAGGCCTGAATTCCCTCCCTCTTGGGTGCAAGAGGGAATTAAATGTGAGGATGCCACATTCTGAGCAAGTGCTAAGATACTGCTCATAAACAGCAGCATAAGACTAAAGATTCAGTTTTAAAAGAAGCAGCTGTTCTTCCTTCTACTTCAGAAAGAAAGAAGAGATGCCATGCCTGCTGTAGGATACGGAGGTGAGAGTCTCAAGTGGAGAGAAGCACTTATCTGCCACTCTGCATGATGCATCTCAGCCCTGGAGAGAAACAGCATTTATCATATATCCTGTTTTCAGTGTTTCTCCACAGACTGACCTTAGCTGGCTTCCCAGCCATTGCTCTGCTTTAGCTGCTCTCATCTTTGGGCACTCCCTGCTTTGGGGCATCACTCTTCTCTCCCAGGCACTTAATGGAGACACCAGGCATATGGCAGGGACGGGGCATTTCAGTGCAGCAGTGAGGCACGCGAACATCTGACCGTACCAGCACCAGAAAAATTCAACGTCCTACTATTTCCCTCTCTCATAAAGGAGAACACCTGTGAGAGACAGGACATTAAACACTGAGATGCTCAGAAACCAGCATGATTAGGGGTTGTGGAAGAGCACCAAGACATGACAGTGGCAGCCCTTTAGATTTAGGAGCATCTGAACTGGTCTCTGCCTGAAGATATTGTAGCAGTGATTTTCCTTGTCAGTGCTTAGCACCCAGGAATTCACATTAAAGGTAAATGAACAGAAAATACCATGGCTGTTTTCTTCTCCTAGATGTTTAATTAATGATTTTTTTTTTTTAATTAATCAGTTGTTTTTCACTAGGTCTTAGTTTTGCTTACAGTTTTCCAAACATGGTTCTGTGTCATAGCAGTGTAACAGACTGAAAGCAAGTGTTTCCCTGTTTGAGAAAAAAGTGGTGTATAACTGACAATTACTTCTCAGGCATAAGGCACAGGGACCTATTAACTTTTTCATTGGAGTTAAAGTGTCCATAATTTTGATGCATAATCAGAGATATATACTGGGGATCTATGGAGAACATGAATTCCTGTTACTGAAACCCCGGCCTTTTCTCAAGCTGTGAAATGCTTTTGTGAAAGAACACTGTTATTATGAATACATGCACTTGAATTGTAAATTCTCAGGGTTTAATCTCAGACTTGGGTATGCACACATGAGATAGTGATACAAGAATACATATGACTTCATTGCTTGAATAAACTGATGTTAAAAGTAGTGATTTACTTTTCATGGTATTTTTGTCTCCTAGCAACCACAATTGTTTTCATCATAGCACTTTTATGTTTGAGTTATTCATTAACTTACAGTACTTGAAAGTGGTTATTACTATAATCTTTTTGGTTATGAACTGTTCTTTTGGGCTGCAAGCTAATAACAAGAGAGGCAGGCACTTTATCTTTTAAAAGTTTTTAAATGTTATCAGATGAAATAATTCTCTTATTGGAGTATTAATGAGAGACATCTTTTCTGAATAATTTAGTCTCAGACCTCAAGCATGCATAAATTAAAACATATTCTAAACTTTCACATGTACTTTAGGCATCATGGATCTGAATTACATATTTTGAGCAAATGCTTTTCTTGGTTCTATTTATTGGACAAGGTTACTGACTACTTCTCTGCTTTGGTTTTCTATAAAAGTTCTTTTCACTGGGGGATTTTTTTATTAACTTACTTCAAGAAGATTAACCTGGCATAGCCTAATAGTTGTTATAGTTGTATAGGAAGCTCAGTTATTAAATTTCTTATGGGATGGTTTAGTAATCATCTTCATCAAAAAAATTGCAAGAGAAGGAAAGAGAAAAGACAGTGCTCACAAGGATTCAAGTTTACATTGGTGTCCTTTTCAAAAGATGAGGGTTCAGATGTTATCCATGAAAATATAGGAACTGTTAAGTATGTTTCTCAATATTTCCTCTTTCCTTAATTTAAAAACACTACTTGTTATGTGTGTAAATTATTAAAATCATACAGAACATATTTCAACATAAGGAAATTATTGTCTTGGAACAAGTATTGCTCTATAGCATCCAAATCATGAATAGAACAATTAATAAATGTGATCTTTACTGAAGCAGAGGAACTGTAATGAAACTTGACAATTAGGAGAGAGATCGAATTGTCTAAATCAAATAAGGGTGGAAGGTGAGTCACTGGTCTTAATAATCATGACAAAAAAAATACGGTTCTGGACTGTAGCAGTCTAAGTGTTTCCACAGAGAAACAGAAGTACTGATAACTGAGTCACTGTGGGCAATAAATGGTTGTATCTGAGACATCTGCATAAGGAAGATGTATTTGGTAATAGACCATGCCTGGCAATGGGAAGCTCAATAAAATATCATCTCATATTGTACTTGTCACAGATGTTTGGGCCTCTGAAGTGCTCCCTGGGATTTCTACCTGTTTAGGTTCATTGATCAGTAATGGAAAGGGCGAAAATGGAGCCCAAGAGAAGAACATGTTTCTCCAACTTGAAATTTAAGAAGTTGTGAATCTATCCCTTCAGGTCCACAACTTTCCAAGAAGTCCATTCCATTCCCAGGCAAAAAGAAATTTTACTTTCTTCAAAATAAAACTTTCCTCTAAAAGCAAAGAAACAAAACATGTTTGTTTGTACTTAAATGAAACCACAACTTTTCAGGGGCACTCCCCATGCTATTAGGAAGTGAAAGCATTTAAGGGTCATGAATGCTGCTTTGAAGTTTCCTTTAATAAATGGACATATGCCAAGATTAATTGATATATGTCTGGTGCTTCATGAGCCAGTGATAGACACACTGAAAGCTTCACACAGAGTTTTGCAAGAGTATGTGAAAGAGAATACAAATCTTCTAAGCTTTCTCACAATTTAAATTTACAAATGCCAGTAATGTCCACCACACGGACCTGTACTCATCCAACACAAACTGACTGTACATGTGCACACCCAAATGAAGACTGGTCTCATCAGGATATCTGTCTTTCCCGTTATCAATTATATTCATACAAAAAATACGAAACATGATGAATTTATGTGGTTATGTTTCCAATATCATTTCTTGGAAAGAGGTTAAAAAAAATCCACAGTATAAACTGTTCTACACTTAGATATATTCTGATGTTTGGCATTCCAAATCAGCCTTATCTAGGTATCTTCTAAAGGAAGGTCAAACTGGTTTAGCTATTTATTTTGGCTATCTTCCAAGGTCAGAAATATTTTTCATTGCCAGAGAACCTCTTGCTTGCTGTACATAAGGCCAGTGATGAGGAGGAAAAAGACAGTCAGTGCCCACATTCAGTGAACATATTGTTTCATGCATTTGAACGCTGGATTGGAACAGCTGCTCCACTCCCTCCTGGTTTTCAAACCTAGTAAAGCATCATCCTGCTAAAGGTCAACTGGCTACAGTTAGCCTGTGAAAATTACATTCTTTGTTCCAATATATAAGTAATTCCTCTCCAGATTATTTTCCTTTTTTTTTTCCAGAGATAGCCCAAATCTGCATATGATTTCTGTTGTTTCTGGAGAACACATTGTTCACCCTAAGGATCACGTTACAGTTTTGAAAATGTTGAAAATGGAAAATATGGAATAAAATAAAAAAAGGTCTATAAAGTATTGTATGCAAGATGAACCTAATATCCCAAATTAACAAGGAAATTTGGTCAGCACATATTTTACAGAGCTTCCACAAACCGCTAATGCTTTACCTGAAGGACTTCCAGAAGAAGACATATACAGTCTGGTGAAAGAAAAAGCACAACTATTCTTTCCACAAAGTTCACAGATCTTTGTGACCTGGCTGTTGGCTTTTACAGATTTAATTCAAGTTGCCATAGCTTATTGCTCGTTATAGATGACCTCAGTTTTGTGGTCATACCTTACAGCAACAAGAATAAAAGCTTTCTGTGGTGGAAACTTTATAGAAAGAAAGCCTAGAAGACTGTGAAAGGATGCTGAAATCAAGAAGGTGAACAGAAGGGAGGCTGAAGAGATTGCAAGAGGGAAAGAAACATCTACTTATTTCTGCAGAAAATCCTCTAAATATTTAAAGATCTCTTTAGTAACTTGCACATCTACCAGCTGATGCCACTCACTAATTTGCCTTCATTCGAAACCCCCAATCAGACAAAACTCCAGCTTTAAAAAAAAAAAAAGAAAAAAACAGAAACTACTCTCCCCAACAACCACCCACCCCACAAAACAAAACAAAACAAACACAAACAAACAAAACCCACAGAAAAACAACAAAATTCCACCACACTCTGATAGAAGAGGGTGAATGGGAACAAGGAAGGATTCCCCAAGCCTGAAAAAGTCTCCTTTGTGCAGTCATTTGTTTGAGGAAATCTAGGAGTAATTGCATTTTAATTGGACATAATCTTATTGGAACAGGGAATAGTGAATTTAGCACATTAAATAAATAAAATCAAACTACTTTCTAATTACCTTCTTACAATCTCACTAAGGAATTTGCAGTTACATTAGGGTGTTTCAGGCAATTACATTAAAGACTTCCTAATTCAGAAAGGAATCCAGCTGGCACTTGAAAAACAGTATTATCTTTGCAGTGTAAAATGCAACATTCTCCTTTAGTCTTCTTTTTTCTTTCCTTTTGGTTTGGTGGTGGAGTTTTGTTGTTTTGGGGGGTTTGGGGGGGGGATTTTTTTTTTTTTAGAATAATGGAGTTTGGAAAGAAGTGTTAGGTCCTAGAGCAGTACATCCTAATACATGTTTCAACTCACAGAACTTAGCAGGAAAAAGCAACTGAATGCAAAACCCATTTATTTCTACACCACCAGCTATCACTATTGCTGCACATGCTCCATGTCTTCACAAAAGCTACTGATAGACAGGACATGGTAAAATGTTTTCACACGTTCATTTTTCATTCTAAAACTACAGCTTAAAATGGACAGAGTAGAGAGGGAGCATGCTTGATAAATGCCACCTTAAGATACTTAGAACTGGCTAAAGCAACATCAGAGGAGTGCTTGCCCTATTTCAGAAACTGTGGAGAATAGAGGTAGAAAGCAAACACAGCACCTTTCCTTAAAAAAAGGAGTTAAGCATTTACAAAGTAATCCACTTAGTTTACCATAGAAATTCTGCTAAAACTAATTAACTAAGATCTTAAATAAAGATAGACTAACACAAACTTTCTATGAACAAATAGTCTCAATCCAGCATAGCTTTTTCCATGACTGCATCACAGGCAGAAGTCCTTGTTTTGGCAAAAGTCATTCATGTGCTTGTCAAGTACTGCATAGAATTTGACAGGCAAAACAATGGATTAGGATTCACTTTTCTAAAACATGATTCAACTTCCATAGGCTGGATATATCATTAGTTAGAAAACCTCATTCAGATAATCTTTTGTTGATTATCAAAATGGAAGGTTGTGCTATTCAGAAGTGATGTAGTGATATCACAAGAGGTAGTGGCTATGAACAAGGAGAGGGTAGATTTAGATAATAGGAAGAAATTCTTTATTTTGAGGGTTGTGAGGCACTGGCACAGGTTGCCCAGAGAAGCTCCATCCCCAAAATTGTTTGAGGCCAGATTAAGATGACGCTTTGAGCAGCCTGATCTCAAGGAAGGTGTCGCTGCCCATGGCAGGAGGGTTGGAGCTGGATGACTTTTAAGGTCCCTTCCAGCCCAAACCGTTCTGAGAATCTATGACATGCCCTGGATTCAGTACTCTTTAATAAATACCTGCAAGACTGAACAGAAAGTATGTGCTATTAAATTTGCAGGTAACAAGAGGCTTAGAAAAAATTACTGTCTTGGGAACAGAATTGCAATACAAAATTAACTTTTGTGGAAGGTTCTGTAAAAGGACAAAATTCAACAGGGCTAGGTATTTATTTCAGGATATTGAATTTTACAAGTGTCTAGGGAAACAATTCATTAGAGATATTTTTTGAGAAACTCTAGGGACATCACAAACTGAAAATCAGTTATGACCATCTTTATTGCTAAAAAAGTGTGTGTGTGTATTAGAATACGACCTGCAGAACACAAGAAGCAGTCCTTACTCTCTGTACCATACTGGTGAATGTTTTTCCCCAATACTATGCTCAGCTTTGGAAACTGCACTCTAAGGAAAACCACTTTAACACTAGGGATAGTTCAGAGAAGAAACTGATAAATGGTTTCCATAAAAGAAAGGGAAAAAAATTGCTTTTCATGTTCATGCCTCTTGATTCCAGTAGCAGCAGGCTAGAAAAGTTCCTGTTAGGCTGGAAAGACTCATGTTAGAGAGTAGAAAAACTTTGCTAATAATATGACTCTAGACCTAACACTGCCTGGGAAACTGGCCGGAATAACTGATTATGATATGGAGCAGTGCCTCTTTACACACTTCCATGAAATGTATTATATTGCCAATTTTGAATCAAATAAAAATGTTTATACTATTTAAAATCAGATGGCACTAACACCTGGAGAAATTTGCTTTTTAATATTCTCGCAATTGTAAATAAATATGTGATAATCTCACCAGTTGCTAATCTATTATAATAAACTTTTATGACAGCTCTTTATAGACTGGTAAAGTTCATATTTTGATAACTGTATTTGATGACTGCCAAAATTCATTAAAACTGACAAATTCAGTTAACTGCCATCTTGGCCATTATTTACAGCAAATTCTAACTACAGTAATTTCACGACTATAAGGCACACCCTTTTGACTAAAATTTTTCCCCAAACCCGGAAGTGCGCCTTATAGTCCAGTGTGCCTTATATAAAGGACAAAGTTGTGCATTTTGACAAACCGGAAGTGTGAGCTGCAATGGGGGGGCGGTGCCACGGGAGCACCGAGTCACGAGGCGGGGTGGGAGCGGGCAGCCACGGCCAGCAGGAGCCACGAGGGGAGGGAGGGAGCTGCCGCCTGCCCTGACCCAGGCGTGGGTGGAACGAGAAGCTGGGTGGCGCCACCCTGGGCGCGGGGGCGGGGGGAACGAGAAGCCGGGTGGTGCCGGCCCCAGCCTGGGTGCGGGGGAAAAGCCCAGAGCGGCACGCAGCTCCTGGAGCGCCGTGGGAGCCCGGGGCTCCCGGCGCAGCACGGGGCACCCGGAGCGCTGGGGCAGCGCGGGGCTCCTGGAACTGCACAGGGCTGCCGGAGCACCGGGGTGGCGCGGGGAGGGAGGGAGCGGGCTGCCACAGAAGCCACAAGCTGCAGCAGCCCCAAGCCCTGCCTCACCAGCCGGCGCCAGGGGCTGGCGGGAGTGCTGGGCCCCACGCATGGGGAGGGTGCTTGGGGCTACATTTAAAGGCTATGCCAATCTGTGAAAAATGTTTGCAAATTGAGCACCTGCCAGTAAACTCCACGATCACAGGATTCCGTTACTAATTCATTACTTTGTTGCACGCGGCACGAATCTTTGCGGCAAAAAAAAAGTGCGCCTTATAGTCCGGTGTGCCTTGTATGATCTACAAAGTTGTGAAATTTGCCGACTCCTGGAGGTGCGCCTTATAGGCCGGTGTGTCTTATGGTCATGAAATTACTGTAAGACTAGTTTACAGACTGAATTGCAGGAATTAGCCAGAAACTGTTCATTTCAGCTGTTTGAAGAGAAGAGCATTGAAAATACCCAGATTTCCTGTCAAAAACTCAGAGTGAAGTGACATATGTTCATGTATGTGCAAAAAATCACAGTATAAAAGGGGTGCTTTAACTGAAAGAGTAGCAATAGTGTGGCTTACAATAAATTCTGAAATACCAGAGAGCAATATACAGATTTGACAAAAGAGGAATTACTACCACTATGTCAGCTCCCAAGAGGAAAAGTCTAATTGACATTTTGAGAGCAAAAGAAAAAAAATTAGATTTGAACTACAGTTTTCATATAGAGAAAGAAACATAAAGAAAAAATGTTTAAAAAAAAGTGTTAAAATCATTCTTCCTCCATTAAATCACTCGAATTTAATTTATCCAGAGATACAATCTTCTTACATGAAGATCTGAGTAATTTTCATTACTTGAAATAACAGTAGAGATGTTTTGCTTAGTTTTTTGCTTATTTGTGAACTCACGTCACTGGGTCTTGCTTCGGAGATTAGGAGAATCTTTGTTAAACCTACTCAGGCAAGACCATGAAGAGGCCTAGGTAGCTCAGCTGAAAATGAGGTTTCCTGGATTGGAAATATTTATAGTACTTTTTACTCAAAGATCAAGGTACAGTAGTTTCACGAATACAAGCCGCACGGATTATAAGCCGCACTTCCGGTGCCTCGACAATGTTGCTGTCTTTGTCAATAGATAAGCCGCACCCCGAATATTAGCCGCACTTTCGTTCGTCGCGAGAATCCGTGCGCAGCTTTCACAAATTGGCCAATTAGTAACAGGATCGCGGCATAGCGGGCTTTACTGGCTCGGGGCGGGGCCAGGAAGGCTCGGCCCGCTCATGGTTGCCGACGGGGCCGGGTGGCCCAGCTCAGCGCCACGGCTCGGCGGGGCTGGCCGGGTGGTGCTGCCGCCGCCGCCGGGCTCGCTGGCCCCCCTCTCCCGTCAGCACCGCCCCGCTGCCGCGTTCGCTCGCCCAGCCGGCGGGCTGCCGCCGCCGCCGCCGGGCTCGCCGGCCGCCCTCTCCCGTCTGCACCGCCGCCGCGTTTCCTCGCCCTGGCCGGCACTGCAGGCCCCCGCACCGCCGGGCTCCCCCACGCTGCTGGCCCCGATTCTGCTGGGCTTCCCCCGCTGCCAGGCAGCCCCACCCGCCAGCCTTCCTGCTTCTGCCATGCTCCCCTGCACTGCTAGCCCCAGTTCTCCCGGGCTCCCCCGCCCTGCTGGCCCAGGCTCTGCTGCCCCCCCTGCCCCGCCCTGCTGGCTCAGGCTCTGCCGCCCGCCCCCCACACCACTGGCCCCGCCTCTGCCAGGCTTTCCCACCTCTGCCAGGGCCGGCCGGGCTCCAGCTTGGCTTGGGGCTGCCGCGGGCTCTCACTTCCGTGTTGGCAGCTTTTAGAATTTTGTTAATGTATTAGCCGCCCCGGAATATTGGCCGCACTTCCGGGTTTCCACCAAAATTTTGGTCAAATTGGTGCGGCTTGTATTCGTGAAATTACTGTACATGAGATTCTGTTGTATCATCTCTAGAGCTATGCCTCCCGTGTAGTCACCTGCATAGGTGAGATGTGTGTCTGGACTCAAAAATATTGTCTGGATAAAGACAGAAACTTTTTTTTTATTTAGATGTTTTTACAAACTTTTTATTTTCTAGGACTTTTACTGATACTGTTTCATACTTGCTGTACTGAAACAATGACTAGCAGTTTACAATTTATAATTAAAATTGAATCTGTAGTCTGACAGACCAATATTAGCTCTTCAGTAGAAAGATTAGTTTAATTAAGAATGAATGTCATTCTTTCACTGTGACAAATTCTCTAAGCTGATAATTTGTAACACCTGGATTTTTCTAATTGCAGGTATGCTATCTAAGCAATACAAAACATTTTTATCACACACGAAACTATATTTTTAATATGTTAAGCTCATTACTTAATAATCCTGATGAAACTGCATTCATCAGCAGAGTAGCATTTAACTGCTGCTGTGACTTCAGCAAGAGCACATCCATGATGCAGAAGAAATCCTCCAGTTGCATTAACAGGATTTTGTGCAGTGTGCAGCAGTGTCAGCACATTCCCTTTGCTGGGAGGACAGAGCTGTGACATGGACGATGGGCAGTCATTCCCTCCATGCCAGCCAGTGTCCAGCTGGGCCCCAGGGGCAGTCAGGACAAACTTCTCACTGGGGACACCTCTGCAGGCACTGCTTTCCTCCTCTGCACTGCCTCCCTCCAGCAGAGACCAGGTGCTCCTTTAGGGACTGGGGCAAAGAAGTGCAGAGACAACACGAGGAGAGGAGAGATAGGTAACACATCTTGCATGTTCCTTCACAGACAGGGCTCTGTCCAGCTGGTGTGTTTTATAGTATGGCTGCACCAGAAAGAGTGAGTCTAGATTAAAGTTTTTTATTTTATTTTTGGGAAGGGGGTATTCTTCATACAAGTTTCCCAAGCCTGTTTTGCTCCAGTCATCCAGGCTCTGAGATATTAAAGACTCCTGACCTCCTCTATGACACATTTGCTTATCTAAGGCAGGACTAACACATGGACTTTCTGCACAGAATTTTTAAAACTGGCACATGACATTTACATATTCTTTTTAAGATGTTAAAGTATTAAAGTTCTCTGTCCTTTAGCTCTTAAACAGAATATCAGTACTGACTGACATACCAAGATTAAATATTTTATTATATCATATTAAGTACCAGAATTTTTCTACAAGGTAGCTAGGGAAACCAGAGCTCCCATTTTGCCCCAAGTTCTTTCCCCAACACTGGGGTCTGATGCTAGAGCAGAATTAATTTCTCTTGCCATGGATACCTAATACTATCTGAGGTGACCTACTGATATCAAATAAATTCCACGAAGGACTGGCACTCACTAGAAATCCACAATTCACTGGTACAGCCAAAGGAAGTTCAGTAAAATCAACCATTGATCTACAATGGCATTAAGCATTCACAAATAGGCAACCTCATGCTATATCTAAATCTGTATCTCCTCTGGGTAGTGGAGGCAGTCATGTCAAACATGAAACTGGAGAGGGCTAAGTACTTATATATCAGTAATCAACTTAAATTTTGAACCTCTGTGAGCTCTACTAGAAGTCTTGACAACTGCTTAAGCAAATATTTACTAATGTCTTAACTGAGGTGTTTTATTTGCATCCTGTATGCCATTCTCCATGGCTTGGGTTCTTCTAGGGCTATGGTAGCATTTCTAGAGTTTTGACTTGGGGTTATTGAGCTTTTCAGCTTTAGTCTGTAAGGATTGTGTCCTGTCTTCTGGACTGTCCTCAGGCAGTTTATTGCCCTTCCAGTGTCTGCACTGTAGACAAAACTGAGAGCTTCACCTTCATCTAACCCACCTTTTTCCTCAGCACTGTTACAGAACAGATTCTTTCCCAGCAGGTATTTACCTGGATAATCACTTTCTCTATTGTAAGACCAGTGTTATGCAGTCCTTAACAGCACTTACAACACTGTTATGTTGAACTTCTTTGTTGTACTAATATCATTGCTCGTGGCACAGCTATTGTCTCTTCACCTTTCTTTACCCAAATCAAAATTCACAAATACTGTGCATTCTTTTGGGCTGCTAGTTTATTTTTTGCTGCACCTTTTGTGTCTAGCCCTAATTCTTTTGAATTAAGGGCACTACCTCAATCCTCCAGTCCATGCTGTGCACACTGCTGTCATTTGCAAAGCCCAGACAAATAATATAATCTGTTGCTAATATCACCTCCAATCTCGTCTCCCTACCCAAAAACGCTAAGTTAGTTCTGAAGCTCAACGTGGCAAATGTATGCTGGCTCTGAGCCATTTTTCACCTTGGATCATTTCTCTTCTGTTTTATGTTGAGCTTCTGTCATGGATGCAGTGTCAGAGCCCTCTCAATTCTTAATCAGCTTCAGCCTGAATGGAGATGTGGGGGCATCTTAATTTTCTTGGCAAACCCTAATGACTGAAGTGTTAACTCTATTTCCTAGTGTAAGTCTGCACATGTTGGCATCCAAAACAAATCTAATCATTTAACCAGTATAAGTGTCCTGATCACTGAGAGCTGTTAAAAAATAATCATAAAATCCACCACCAGAAGCATAGCTGCCCTCAGACTTCGTGCTTTCATCCTGCAGCCCACCAGTTGCAGATTCAGTGATGTGTGAGTAAATCTTCTCCACATTTCATGAGTGTCAAAGCTAGCAGAGCTTTTATCCTCGCCAGTCTCTCTCTCAGGGTGATGTTTTCATCACCATAAAACTGACTTCATATTATTTCTTATTGAGCAATTTCAGACAATTTCAGACAGGCATTTCACTGCAGAAGCATGATTCATTACCATCTAGAATAATTTATCCTGTACATATCTCAAGATATTTTGTTGCAAAAGATTTCTGTGCTGTTGATTTCACAAAGTACAGACAGAATTGCTTGGAAATTTTATCGTGGGAGTGGTGCCCACCTTGTGAAGCAAAGCACAAGTATCATCCTGATTATATTCCTTTCAAGTTGATACAGTTTTAAGAGTTGAATTACATCTGGCAGTGACTACATATCAGTTGACAGAAGATTTTAACCTATTTGTCCATTCAAGAGCTGTCTTCTCATTAGCTTCTGCAAAGGTGTTTGCCACTCTCCCCTGCTGATACACCAGACCCTGAATTTTGATCCCCTGACGAGGGTATGGTAGAGGATGTGCCATTCCCTCGTGTCCCCCATTTAGAGTGCAAGTTCTGGTGTGCTGCCCTCTCTTTGCAAAAAGCACCTCCATGGTGAGGCATCTTCCTGTCAGTCTGTGCAGCGGGTGCAGGAGGAGATAACTTGCCACAAGACAATCCACAGTGAAGTCTTGTTAAAATATGTTTCTCATATTTATTACATAATATACTGACAGAGATTACAAATCCCATCTTAAATGGCTTTGGGTATTTTTATTGATCTAGGGCAGATGATGCAGGTCCAAGATAACTATATTAGTGTTAGAAAAGCAATTCACAGCCATAAAATGCAGGGTTTTTCCTTCTTCCTCTGTTATTTACAGAAGATTTTACGTTTCTGTAGACATTAATCCAGAGTGAACCAGAAAAACAAGTAAGTATTTTTTTTAATGTGTTGTGAAGATCTTGTTCTAGGCACAGCTGCACTATTTTCTAATCGTTTCCTAGCAAGAAATGAGGCTGTGATGAACACCCATTACCCAACCCTTAGCCCAACATTTTTTCTTTTGTTCTTTACTGCAGAAATTCAGGTTTTGTTTGTCCATACATAAATTTTGTTTCCAGCTGAGATACATGACATGATAACAGCTTCCTTCGGGTTGGTGTCTGAAAGATTAAAAGGCTTCTGGTTCTTCTCTGGGGCATTTTAGAAGTCAGTTCCTAAGAAAAATTACTGTTTCCCGTGTGAGAGCAGCATCTTAGTGCTTCAGATATCTGCAGGAAGCACTGCTTTGCAGCTATTGCACATGCTTTATGGGCCATTCAAGGAATAATTTAGTCAAATGTGGAAAAAAATTTACTACAGTCCTATTCAGCATTCAAGTTTGATTTTGATCCATAACAGTAGACTGAAACCTGTCTCTCTGCCCTGAGATGAACCATATATACATTTAAATACACACATATACAAACCCACTTCACAACTTTTCCATGTACATGTGTATAGTTGATGACTTCAGAGCATATGCATGAGCAGTTCTTTGCTCCATTCTTTGAAATATTTAGCACGAAACATTTTTAATGATGCAAGGACAAGGGCTGATTTTAAATTCATCTTTGTTTTTCCCCTCAAAACAATCTAAGAAGAAAAAAAATCTTCAAAACTGAAATGTTTATGGCTAATTTGGAACAGTGGGGGTTTTTTTTACAATTTTTAATCAACTGCTGTATAAATGATGATACAGATGCTTCACAAATTACATATTGCTCACTGTCAATGAAAATTATGTTTGGCACTCTATGGAGTTGGTCTACAAAAAAATTCAGAGAATACCTTTACTTCAAATCATTTGAAGCGGGCTTGAAGAAGACTTCCTGAATCATTTAGGCTACAGAATGCACTATGTCATATAATCCCCATCATAAATTTATTATTGAATTTCACCTAAAAGTAGGTTCATATTTCACTGCTCTCCTCACTGCTCCAGAACTACTCTTGTGGCCATGTTTAAGAAAGACCTTTATGATTTTTTAGCCAAAATTGAATTACTGCCACCTTATTCTTATCTGGTTTTATATATCTGTTCACCTTACTCTCTCCCCCTGCAGCATGTCTCTTGGAGTTATTTATAAACAGGGGACACATTTTGTTGGAGGTTTCCTGTGTAAGAGACCATTTTTCCTTTAATGCTCACACAACACATAGACAAACGTGAAATGATTTGCTACTGATTTTCCAACAAGTCTTAGAACTTCTGTGTAAAAAAATCTCCAATTATCAAATATTCCATTTTGTTACTGACTTTTTCTTTTACAGCTTCTGTGCTTTCTCCATAAACATGCTCTGCTCTACTCCATCATTGATAAAGCTGTAGGTCAATATGGCAATCTTAAGATTTTCTAATATTCAAACCAATAGGTGAAGATTTCCAAGAAATAGTAAGCACATCAAAATATTCCCCTGAAACAGAAACTTCTCTTCTCTTCTCTTCTCTTCTCTTCTCTTCTCTTCTCTTCTCTTCTCTTCTCTTCTCTTCTCTTCTCTTCTCTTCTCTTCTCTTCTCTTCTCTTCTCTTCTCTTCTCTTCTCTTCTCTTCTCTTCTCTTCTCTTCTCTTCTCTTCTCTTCTCTTCTCTTCTCTTCTCTTCTCTTCTCTTCTCTTCTCTTCTCTTCTCTTCTCTTCTCTTCTCTTCTCTTCTCTTCTCTTCTCTTCTCTTCTCTTCTCTTCTCTTCTCTTCTCTTCTCTTCTCTTCTCTTCTCTTCTCTTCTCTTCTCTTCTCTTCTCTCTGGTTACAGGAGCTCCTGAGTAGCTACATCTGGTTTTCAGTACAAACATGTACTGATTGACACTTTCTGGGATTGCTGGTGGACCTCATTATCATCTGCCTTCCTAGAGAGGGGCAGCTCAATAAGAAAGAGGAAAATTGCAGCAAGCCAGGAAGTCCATCAGCCCAGTTCCCTCAGGACCTGTACACAAAGCAGTCTGAAACTGGGACCTAAAGCAGTGGCAAGAACCCTCATCTCCCTCCCTTCCCCAGCAGTGAGCCCAGATGGCAAAGAAGCCCTCAGGAGGAGAACTCCACTGTTACCTGATGGATCAAAGGGAAGACAAGTAAAAGACATTAATGGAAGGGCCTAAAGCCCATGAATTTTGGACATGCTGTGCTTGTTAGGAAGGCAGCCCTGCTGTCCTGCACAGCAGCTCCCCTTACAGCAGTGTGAGAACAAATTTGGATGCTCCCTTGCTGGGCATTGCACTGGGGCATCAGCATCAGCCACTGCAAGACAGAGGAAAGAGGCCTTTCAGAAGAGAAATGGGAGAAGGAATTCAAACTTCTTGCAGTGGAGAGCTGTGTGTTGGTAGAGGCCTGAGAGAAGCACAACTGTGATGACCAGGGGTGGTTGCAAGGGCAAGGAGGAAGAGGCAGTGTGGAACAAGGGGGTGACACCAGGCAACAACCAGCGCCACAAGTGGTGTTACAAGATCAGCTGGGAGAGCAGAGTTACTTCATTTGTCCATGTCTTCAGATTCTCTTCTTCCCTCTAGTAAAAACTATTTGTCAAACCATTTTTTAAAGCTTTATAAGTGAAGCAAACTAGCTCATTTAGTATGAAAATGTTAGTTTAGTTTTCTTCTTTTCTCTTGAGGTACAAATCAACATGTTAGCATTTACTCCTTTATATCTAAACTTGTCCCTTTTTGCTTCTAGTTAGATGGTGACAGAAGCATTATACAGGGTATAATGAACTGTGGCTTTCATGATTAAACACATTTATCTTCAAACATACTCTTCAAGTCAGACTGAACAACAGTTCTCCCTGGAAACTCTCTAACTTCAGCACACTGACTCATTGTTCAGTCAGCAGTGATTTTTCATTAAAAGTGTTACTGTGTGATAGACAGGTTTTCCTAATTTTATTCCAAACCATGTCAAGAAATAGTCTGGGATACAAAGTAGGGGCATAAATAAGTCTTTACGAATATTAAAACCACCCTCCATAGCAACATTTATCATGGATTCCTGTATGTTGTCCAAAAGGAGGTTTGAGTGTTAACACTGGAGTCCTTGAATTACCTCTTCAAAAAGCAGGGACACAGCACAACTGCACTAGAAATATTATTCACTGCAATTAAGGCCAATTTCTATGCAGGCATGTCAAGTAGGAGCTGGTTTTATCATAGTTACTGGAGTGGTGGATGATTAATTCTCACCCAATTGCTTTTTGTAACATATGGGTTTCTAAAGTTCATGGAAAAGATCTGCTATTGCTTTCCACACTGTGGTTTCCTAGCCTTTACTATTACTAAGCACACAGTAAAGAAAGATGGATAAATTCTCTCATCCATACAAAAGCCCTATAATATTGGTCCCCTTCAGCTTTTATTGACATGGTTTAGTCTCTCCTATGGTTACTCCATTTCACCCTTGCCTCAGAGTTGTCTGCAAGCCCCATGTAGTCTGAAATTGTCTTGGAAAACAGCCTCACAGCCCTGAACAGCTTGCACCTGGGCATTCTTTAATCTTTTTTCACCACTTCACCAGCAAGTGCATTTTGAATTGCAGCAGCTGGCACAGAGAAGAGTCACCAGAAGCAAAAGATCAACAGCTCATACATTAAATAGTAGCTTAGCCAATATATGTAATGAGGATGTTAGAGTGATTTACTCTCATTGAGTACAGCTTCTATCTTTGTCAATTTAAACAGATATTTAATGTGGGTTCTCTGCAGACCAACCCCTGGCTGCTCTGTGGTGCCAGGTTTAGTTGAACAAGCCCTAAAGGATGCAGGTACTCTTTTAGTCCATGGAGAAAAATGGAAATGAAAGTTCTTTTCACCACACAATTATATAGTGTTTTTGTTTCCTTCTACCTTCCAGATTAATATTGTATCTAGTATTTCCAGAAAACCCATTGCCTTCTTGCCTCCACCAGGTATTTACATTGTCTGAAATGTCCCCAGTCTGCTCTGGAAAACTGCTGGAGAAATTTATTGAAGCATACTATGTTTTAACAGCACCTGGATCTTAATTTATCTTCGCAGTGAGAAACATGAAATATTATCATTGATTCATAGAATGGTTTGGGTTGGAAGGGACCTTAAATATAACCCAGTTTAATTCCCCTGACATTCACAGGGACACCTTTCACTAAACCAGGCTGCTGAGAGGCCCATCCAATCTTGAACACATCCAATAAATATTGATTTTTAAATTCTTTTCATATATATTCTATAAGATTTATCATGGGCAACTTTTCCTTGTGTATTTCCACCCTGTAATTTACTGTGCTGATGCCCACTTCTAGCTGAGAAGCACAAGAAAGCTAGAGTCCAGCTTGAGAATCTAATTTTCTGACATTACTCCTTCACTAGATATGTCATTTATGTTCTATGAGAAGGCACAAAGGAATTCCAGATGTTCAGAAAACTGAAATCAAATCCTAGAAGACACAACTGACTCTTTATTTGTTTACCTTTCATGCAAAATAGTTTCAAATTATGCATTTTATCATTATGTTTATTTACTGTTTACTATTAGTTATGATAATTTACTTTTCAACTGATTAAAAGCTTAGTTTTTCAAGTGTCTGCTTAGAGTTTAATCAGCAAGTAACATTTCCATAAATAGTTTATGATTTTTCTGTCAAAGCAAAATAAATTTCACTGCTGTTATGGCAGCATTTTCTCTATTCCTTTTTGCCTGGTGCTAAACTTAGCTCTATTGCTGAAGTACAGAAATTGCACATTACTTGAGATTTCAGGAATTTCTTTACAACACCATGAGCAGCTGTTAGAAACTCCTCTAAGAACACACACCTGAGTCACTGAAGTTTCATCTGCAGCTGTGTGCTGTTATGAGCACAAGGGGGCTGAGGAAGGATTTAACCTCTTGTCCTAGGGACTGGAGATGTCCATCAGCTCTGCTAAACTGGCATCAGGTGAGAGGCAGCACTTTAGCTAAGAACTGATTTTTAAACAAGGTTATAGAGAAAGAACATACTCTAGAATGAGGGTTTATTATAGCAAATTGTTGAGCAGAAGCTAACAGTTTCTAGCTCCTAAAAATGCAATTTCTTAGCACTTCTCTTTCTATTCCTTAATCTAATGGTGACGTTTGGTTTGGGGGTTTTTTTGCTTTGTTTTTTGGGGGGTTTTTGTTGGGTTTTGGGGGGAGGGTCTTGTTTTTGTTTGTTGATTTGTTTTGGTTTGTTTTGGTTTGGACTTTGATTTTTTGGTTTTTTGGGTTTTTTTGCAGCTCCAAAAGATAACGGTATTGAGGGCTGCATGGACTACAGAATTCTTGTATTCTTCTATCTAGGCCTGTCTTTTGGGAAATTGCACACAGCATGCAAGCGTACAAAATTCAGGCACTTAACATGAAACCTGACATCTCAAGGATGATCTGCCTAGCAGAGTTACTAACATAACTACAATTTATGTGTAAGCTGCTGTATCTGTCAGCCAAGTGTTAGGAACTGGATAGAGCCTCCTGAAATAGAGGCACCATTTAGAAATGCTTCACTCTCTTTCACCAAAAAATAAACATGATAGTCATTGGAGTGACATGCCAAAAGCAAAGCTGCACTTTTCAGAGGCAGAGAAGTTTTAGCTAACACATACCCGCCTGTTTGTAGCTGTGTCACCAACATTGCCCAATGGCTTTAAGACCATTTTAAAGTTTAAAACTCTCTGCCTGCTTTGGAAGTGCTTCCACCCCAGTTCACGTGTTTGATTCTGTCATAAATTTGGCTGAACTCTCTATTCTTCTTTTGTTTTTTTTTTCTTTTCTTTCCTTTTTATTTTTTCTTTTCTTTTCTGTGGTTTTTTGGGGTTGTTTTGTTAAGGGTTTTTCTGCTCAGTGTTTTTTAACAAAAAGGAACAAATCTTCAAAAAATCTAGATCTATTAATTTATGAAACTCACAGTTCCAAGAAGAAAATCCATCACAGTTTTCATATATTACTTATGATCAAAGCCCAGGCTGAAGTAATGATAAGCAGCATCACTGCAGTGCACTCTGAACACTAATTCCAGGAAGCAATGAAATTAACTTTTGTGATAGTATCTGAAAACAGCCCTCCTAGAGCCTGGCTTTCATAGTGTGTTTGGATCTCAAATTTATAATTGACACTGTAAATTAAATTTATTTTTATAAGCTTAGTGGAAAAGAAAAAAAGAAACAAACATGACAAACAGGGGCTGAATCCTCTTGGTACAGAGTAGTCTAACAAGCGATTCACTGATTCATTGCTTAGTTCATGAGGTTTCCAACTCACAAGTTCTCTAATTTATAAGTTAGAACATATGCCTTGTGCACCTATGTGCAAGTTACTGGCCAACAGTGGGAGAGCTCATCCTCAGGCCTCTACCACACCTCAGTTATGCCCTTTATCACACTGAGCACAAAAGGCTCAGCAGTCCAGCTGCTGTTAGATCTGCTTCCAAAATATTTTGGGTAAGGGAACATATTCATGACTTTGAGCTTGGAACTTGGTCTTGCAGGAGACAGGAAGCTGCAGGTGGCAGTGGCTGAATGATGACCTTTAGCCCTCTCTGGCCATGGTGTCCTGCCTGCATGTTGTCCTTGCTTTGACCTAATGGCACTGCTTCCAGCACATAAGCTTTGGCATGAGCTGGGTATTAGGCCAAATCTAAACAGAAATTGAGAAAATAGTCCCAGCTAATTCATTTTCCCATCACAAGTGCATCAAAGTCTTTGGCTGTTAAGTGACTTATTTGGTTAAAATTCCTTTCATTTTTATCCCAGGTGTGTAGGACATTCTCTTTTCTTTCTCTCAAACACTCTTGCATTGCTAAACTCGACATGGAAGTGAGATATTTAATTGCAAATATGGCCTCACAAATCTGTTCTTGTCTGAGAAGAGATACAGATGCTATTTGCACACAGAGTGTTTTGCAGGATACATCAGCTCTCTTACTCATTGAGAGCTGCAGAATACCAAAAGGACTCTTTTCTTTCGGTAAGCTCAGGGGAATTACAGAACTGTCATTTTGACCTCTATATCTTCTCTTGCTCCAGATATAAATAGTGAATTTACATAATCAAAGGGGAAAAGCCCACATGTTTTTGTCAAACTGATATAGCAGAATTAATACTATACAGCTACTAGACCTGATCCTAAAAGTCCTTATTCAACTAGTACTTACAAACATTAGAAAACCAAATGCACCCACAATAGTAAAAAAATAAAATTTACACTACTCTATAGCCCCTCCCTCAAATGCTTTACACTGAAATTAAATTTAGTTCATTAGCTGCAAATGGAGACACACTTTATAGTCAAGCACAATATAATGGTGAGAACAGAAAGTCGAAACATGCTCTGTCCCAGTTCTGTCTCCCACTGAACAGACACATGCCTTAGGCTTACATGCCTTGTATCTGCTCACATATGCACTTGCTAGAGCTTGGCTTTCATCCTGTATGCAAAATAATTCAACATCAGCCTCAGGTTTGTCTTCTGAGGCTGTCCCTGTAGCTTTCTGTAAGCACCCTTAGCTTTAACTCTTGTTCATGCTACCTTCTGTGCTGTTCTGTGTCACTTTCCAAATTACTTCTTCCTTGGAATTTCTTTTCTGTACATATTTTTTATATTTTAAATGTATTAGTCAAAGTCATATTTTGCCCTGTATAACATGTTCTGCCTTCTTAACTGCCTCAGCTTCAGGCAAACAGCAGTTCAGTAAGGAGGGATGACAAACGGATGTCTTAATCTTCACACATTACGGAAAGGGAATGGTCTAAAAGACACTATACTGGGTTTGAAGTTTTACCAATGGATTGAGCAGCTCTAACAGCTATTACCAAAATGTAAAACCTGCCTCCTCTTTCCTTTCTTTCTCCTCCCATTCCAGTTCAGCTCTCCTGATTTCACATCCCAGCCCCTCCCTAGAAACCACTCTAGCTGCCATCAGGATGAACCAATTCTGCTCACTAGATCATCAAAGAACGAACCCATCAGAAAAAAATGTGTCGTTTTCTGCCAATTTAAGGAGCCAAATCAGCCCATCACAGAACCTAAGGAGTGCCAATCCCAAGTAAGGGAAGTATGGTCGAGAGAGGAGAAAATAGTGGGACTTCATCTTTTGGCAGATACAGGCTGCAAAATCTCTTCTTGTGCTAAAATTGCTTACTCGAAGTAAGTCTGCCTCAGAAGAGTGTAATCTAGGTTTTGGTTCATTCATCCTCTCTAGACCAGCTTTGCCGTAAGCCATAATGTCAGCACTTGCTTAAAAAATAAATGGAAGCACACTTCAAACACAGTTGCTCTCAGTTTTCTGCCTTGCAGAAGTTCCTACTACCAAAGTATCACGCAATAGTTCCACCAAAATTGGTGCTTAAGAACTGTTCAGGTTTCCCACTAAAGTTAGTGAGAAGCCTGTTTTTCTTTACATAGTTTGATCATACTGGGACAAGTTACAAGATTATGTTATATGGCTTAGCTTTTCTGCTCTCTTTCCCAGAAGTAAATACCTTAATAGTGCCCACTAACTTTGTATAAGTACAGAAAATCTCTGTCATATGAAGATGAACAATTATTAAAGCCAGAAAATAATTTTCTGTCACTTAAATCATAAGCATCACTATGTAACTAGCAAATTAAGTCAATAGCTGAAATTTACTGCTTAATTTTTTATTTTAAAGATAATTTTATCACCCATTAATCACAGTTAAGTCCCTTATTAAAACCCTTCAGTGTTAGCAATGGCTGACAAATGTTGAGGTAGACTAATGAAGGGAAGAATTCACAATCCACCCTTTACACTTCCAGGTGCCTGGCAGTCACTTTGTGGGTGGCTTGCTGTCTGAGAGCTTTCTCCAATCCTGATTTAGAAAGGCAAAAAAGTATTTCAATTCTGCAACTATAAGACTGTGATGACAATAGGAATAAAATTCAACCTGTCAAAAATAAGAGCCATTTATACCACAAGGCTAGGCAGGATATCCTCACAGGCTAATGCAGGTTGGGAATTTTTGTAGTCAGGCTGTAAAGGAGGTTGCATCCTCATCCTTGTGTGACCCCCCTACAGCTGTGCTCAAGGTGCAAATCACTGAGCCCCCCAGTTCAGTGGAATTAGGAAATTGCACTGCTTCATGTTGCTGTTGTTACCAAGCATAGGTGCAAGATGGCACATGGCAGAGGGAATGTAGGAGAAGGGGAAAGATGGGAAATGAGAAACAGAACTTCTGACACCTATTCGATTCCAGACACTCACTGATTTATTGTGTACTAGCATTAAAAACACATTTTATTAATAATCAAGGTTATCCCTAAATAAATAGGAAATTATGTTGACGTTTTTATGTGAAGAATTCATGTCGAAAATTCTACAATTTTTTATTTTTTATAAAGCCTTGGGATTATAAAATGTATGTTGCATTTCCATATAATTTTATCAGACATCTTCAAACACCAGTATGAATCTTCTGAAAGGTCACATTAAATAAAGATTTGGCTTTTGGACTCTTCTCAGGAAGTTTTATTAAATTATGGTGTTCTCTCTCATGAAAGTTATTTCAGTCTAGCACAGTATAACATGCTAAGTGAAAAATGTGATTATTTCCTATTGAAAATATGCTAACTTCTTTTACTGTTGCGTAGTTACTAGTTTGATCCAATTGTTTTAGTACTTGCTAAAATACCTCAGTAACTTAAAAAATTTAATTGTAGGGTTTTTATACAATTACTTTTGGATGAGGAAGTTCTTGACAAACAGGCTTTTGGAGCTATTACAATTGCATACCCCTATGCAAGCTAACATAGTAACTGTAGGTCTCAGTTATACCAACTATGAAGATAATTGATGAGAAATATCTTTATTCTTGTTAAGAAAAAAATTACAAGGTTGTGAGGTACCTTACTGTTGTGAAATTGAGTAAAAGGTTATGTAGATATTGACAGATAATTTTTCACAATGAAAAAAAATAAAACCTAGAAAACATAAAGTTCCAGACCTAAACTAAACTGTAAAATTTATTTCTAGTTGAGTTCTATGTCTTAAAAAAATTTAGAAAGAAAATTTCAAATTTGGCTGAATATTATAACTATGTTACATTAATTATATAAAATAAAGTGCTGCAGGAGGTCAAGTAGAAGGTCATCTCAGATACCTCTGGGCAGGTGTTGCAGCCTACAGTGAGGTATATGTTGCTGAAATGATGCTAAAAACTTTAAGCTTAGGTCAGGCATGTCTGCATCAGGAGCAATCACAAAGAGAATGACAGAATCAGAGGAAAAGGGGATCCAGATAAGCTGAAGAGAAATTACAGTAGTTTAGGAAACCACTGGATTTTGTGAAATGTCACAATAGAGAGGTTGTGCCCATGGAATTCTCACTGATGCAATACAAAAAGGATTCCCAGCATGGAGAATGACCAGAAATAGATGCAGTGATCCATCATCTCTTGTAGCCTTCCTCTAATACTTTTTCCTTTAAAGACATTATTTATTGACACATATTGTCCAAGATTTGTTCTGAATCAATTTCAATGAGCTTTAATTGAAACCGAGCCGATCCCATAAAGGCTGTGGATATTATTAAAGATTGAAACACTGATTTAGTGAAGCTTATTGATTGCCTTTGGTTGCATAGTTCATGGATGCAAGGAACTGAGGGCTATTCATAAAAATTAATAGGAGTGACCTTGCCTGTAGGCAAGCAATTTGTTATAGAACTTATAATAGCTTCAGCTCAAAGGCAACTGCTAGAGAGGTTCTCACACCATCCTTGATACTCTCTTTGTTCTCCACCTTTTAAATGGATGACAGTGATTCATCTTCTTATTTAGCCAGTTGTCTGGAACACTTGGAGATACATAATAGTGCCTGTGGAGAGAGCCACGTTTGACACTTCCAATTCTGGCACTAACAGTGCCTAGAGGGTTCAAGAGAGAGTGAATGTTTGTATTTGTTTCCCAAATTGAACACAAGAAAAATATTTAGGGGAGATACTGCAACTCTGGCATCTCTGAGCAATGCATTATTTCCCTGACAGGAGCCCAGACTTGGCAGTACAACTTGATGAAGAAAGTAAATCAACTCAAAGCATGCAGCAGGATTTAGCAGAATAAAATTTTTAAGGTTTTTTAAAAAGACCCCACATGCCCTGATGCATTTTAAAACAGTCATTTCCTCCTTAGCTCTTCCGAAAAAACATGCAGCAAGACATTCTTTCTACTCACTACCATAAAATTGTCCCCATGCAACAGTAATTAAATTTTCCTATATCTACCAGAGGACAAATCTTTCAAAGCCTAAACCTCTGCCTTCAAATAAACAAATATCCTTCCACTATCATCTCAAAGAGGTGAGCATTTGTCCCTCACTGCTGGCAAAGAAGTAGTGCCAGTGCAGGGAGGATGAACAGGAAGGTGTGTTCAAGTCACTCTGTCATTCTTAGCCATCACATTAAAGTTTGCCCACCTGGTTGGGGATATCAAGTATCAAGAGACTACAGCCATAGCCCAATTTGCTTAAATTATTCCATATTTTCTCTAAAAAGAGTGGAAAATTGCTAGTTTTTGAAGCAGTTCTGCTGGCAGTAAATGGTCATGCTATGAGGAGCTTGTGAAATTGCACTTGGGTTTCTAGATCATCAGTCCTGGGGCTTCCTGAAAAATGAGGGCAATGGGCTTACTATGGCTGTTTACTGTCACGTGGAATAAGAATTTTATTGATATGCAATGTATATATGGGTATTTTATCTGATGATCAGGAGTTATGGAAACTGTGGAAAGATGTATCCATAAACTGCCAGTACCAGCTCCAGAAATGTGTAGGACCAATAAAAGAAATTATAGCTTGTTTTAATCATTATTATTTAATTTTTGGTTTAAGTTTTATTGAATCGCCAGGTGATTTGAATTGAGCTCATGTTTGACAGAAATGTAATTTGTTACATTTTAAAAATCCATTAGTCCAGAATAGAAATGTAATTATTTTACCAATATCTGGATTTTACTGAGCCACCAATTCTGTGCTGTTAAGCAAGTGACTCAATACTTTGATACCAGTCCTCATTAGGAGCATCAGAGAAAAGTTAGAAGGTTCTTACAGTACCTCTATGAGCCCTCAGATTTTTATTTGAGAATTTGGCTCAAAAGAGTCATAAGTATGTCCAGTGGAGAATACAAGCAATATTTTCTGAAAATAGAGTTTGAGATTTTCTTCAAGTATTGGATTGAAATTAGTTTATTAGTTCATATAAAATTTAATAGTAGTTGGTTTAAATTGCTAAGAATCAATTTTCGATAACCTTGAGTAAGCTTACTTAAAGAATTAATTCAACATGAGATTAAACAAAGGAATCCATAAAGTAATAGAATGAAAGATGTATTTCTGTATTTTGTCATAATCTTCCACACTGCTGTCAACTTTGTTTGGTTTAGGCTGAGGCTTTTATAATTGATTGTAACCAACAGAAGGACAAATAAGAAAAAAAATTAGGAGGGAAACTATACTCTGTCTGCAGATGAAGGTCAAATTTATGACATCTGATCTTGGGAACACAAATTTCCCATTATCTCTGAAATGAAATATCACAAGCACTTAGGCTGTAATACTTGAAATCCATGAATTTATTTAGAAAATCTCAAATAAACTCTTTTCTTATAAGAAGAAAATTAATGACTGTGCAGTGATTAAGAAAAGCCCAGGTCTGATGCCAGACCCTAGCCCTGTCAACCTGGGGAATCCCAGGTTCCACATCTCTCCCACACCTTACTTAAATGCTCTTTAAACTCTATCTGGCTTTTACTTTCATTAGCACCCAATAGCAATGACTGCTGAACAGTGTCAGCCACTTAATTTGAAGACAACTCTGCACTTAATAATGAAGATGAGTAACAGACCAAAAAGAATATTCGCCTCTGATCTTTTCTACAGAATCATAAAGAAAGCCATTGCAACTAAGAGATTTAAAAAGAAAATATGTAACCTGTTCCATTCAGCAAAAAGCAAAGCAATTGTAACTACCAAATTTGACACAGAGGGAAAACATCCCAATGAAGCATCATACTGACCTGCCCCAGCACACAAGTGAGAATGTCCATCTTGTCTCATCATGAGCCAAGTCAGAACCGGGTGCCACCAAGCTATGTGGGATTTGCAGCAGCAACCATAGTTCAGAAGCAAGATATTCCCAATGGCAGTACTGAGAAGGCCTCCAGTTTACTCTGTCAAAGACTTGTAAAGAAAATTAATCTTAAAAACAGATTTCAAAAAATTTAGGGGGGTGAGAGGTTTTTGTATCTACTGGGTCTCATTTTTCAGGGATGCCCCTTATTTGGCCTGGATGTTTTCCCAGCGAAGATTGTGGCGTTCCACATATTAACCTGATTTTGTACCTGTGGTGGACTTGATCAGATTTCAGTACGGGTTGGAATTGAGGTATTTTGTGAATCCTATTTATCAACAAATATTAAAAAGAAAGAAACAGTCTGCAATGATCCATGAAGACAGAAGTTAGCTCATGTATTTTTTTCTAGTGTTCAGATAAAGAATGTACCACAGGTCAATCCCTGACAACATTTTCAGCTCAGTTTAGGGAGCTAGGCATGCCTTTAATTCCAGAGGTATGAAATAATACCTTCTGTCAACTTGATGAGCATTATTCTTCCAGAGTTTATTCTTCAAATCCACAAACCTCAGCAGCAAGTACCACACAAATCTTTGAAGTAAATTTGGGCAGCAGGTAGAACTTGCTGCTTTTAATTCTCTTTAATGTTTGCTGAGCTGATTTTCTTTAAATTGCACTACAGGTACTAAATTTCTCTCCCCAGCATTACAAGTTTGTTGAGTTTTGTGTTTGGGGCTTTTTTATTTAATTGTTTCTTCTTGCTTGAATGGTGGAAGATAATAGCTACCCCGTGGCTAGCTGGAACTGCCTCCCCAGAATGGATCAGACCACAGCTTCTGAGCAGGTCTCTTTTCTTTAAACTGCTCTGCTGTAGACTTAGAGAGAGTTGAAAGTCTTCCAAGCCAGGATTAATATGCCATGGCTGGGGAGTGAGCAGAGGGCAGAATTAATAACTCAGCATGATCTTAGACATAGATTGAAGTATTTGGGATTGAAGTATTTGGGATTCCTGTCTGCAGAGTACTGTCCTAAGCAGGTTTCAGGTACAGGAGACCAAAGAGAAGGTGTTGGGGAACAGACAACAAAGGACTGCAGCATTCTGCTAAAACATTTACACAAACTTGGGGATCCAAAGGCCTTGCTTAGTGCTTCAGTGATCCTGAAAGCCCCAAACTTGCTGTGTGCCCCTCACTTAATGTTTAGGATCCTAATCTCTTGTTCTATATCAGCACACTCTGAACTAAGCTTCTGGACTCTGAATTCCTGCCTACTGTGGATCATTATCCAAAAACTAGGAGAAATAATGCTGCCTCTTCTGGAAATTGTAACTAGTTCAGGTCCTCAAAAATCTAGTAATTGCTGCTTTTCTAAAAAACACATTCATAGGATTCATAACCTAATCACAAGTCCTTTCAACAGAGAAAATGGGACCTTGAGTTTTAGGTAATGTTTAGCCTAAGGAATTCCACAACTTCTGATCTATATTCTTGGAGAAGAGTGCTAGTGTTGGCTACTAATGATACTTTGAACATTTCTTCCTTTACTCCATTACTCAAAAATATTTTTTCTTTCCTTTCCAAAAGAAAAGATCATGTTGTCTTGTGTTTTGCTCAGCCAGTGAACTTTTAAGGTTTTGGTCTTTCTTTTTCTTTGCTTGTTTGCTTTTTTGGTTTTGTTCTTATGGAAGTGAGGGCAGGATTTTAAAAAATGTGGAAGAACAGAAGAATATAAGAGAGAATATGCTGCAAAAGGCAGGTAGCATCAAGAACTACAAATTATGTAGGGACAATGATTTCTAAATAATGCAAATATTTATAGTTCAGGAAAAAAAAAGATAAAATGGTAAAAGAAGCAAAAGAAAAGGTATCTTGCAGTGGAGGTAATCTCATTTCTAGAAATGCTATCCTGCTATTCTTTTTACAGTATTAATTTTAACTGCAACAGAATTGCAAAGGGCAGATGAACTATGAGAAGAAACTGTCTTTAAGCACACGCCTACACATACCATATACAGTAATTTCACGAATACAAGCCGCATGGAGTATAAGCCGCATATCTGGTGTGTTGGCAACATTGATGTCTTTGTCAATAAATAAGCCGCACCCGGAATATTAGCCGCACTTTAGTTCGCCGCAAACTTTCACAAAGTCGTCATTTAGTAACACAATCACAGGATCGCCGGGGCTTACTGGCTTACTACCGACCTCGGAAACATTGTTTCCAAGTGAAAAAAGACACAGACAATAGCTACGGCAGCACCCTTTATTTACAAGCCGAAAAAGACACGAACAATAGTGTGGTCATTTTGCGAGCATTCCCAATGGATCCGCGTTGCCTTTAAACAGCCACTCAGCCGCGCGGGCAGGCAGCTGAGCTCCAAGCGGAGCCACATCTCCGTGCTGGCACAGCCACCCCGCTCAGCCCCGCGGGCAAGCGGCCCCCCCCCAACCCTCTCCCTGCGAGCTGAGCGGCCCCCCCCACCCCTCTCCCCGCGGGGCGAGCGGCCGCTCTACCACTCTCCCTGCGAGCCCAGCCAGCCCCGCAGCCACGCAAGACTTAAAACACTTTAAAAAGTACAGAGAAATATCACACACTTTATCGAACTGCCGAGGTAACTCACCCCGATAACAACCCCCGCCCCTCAGTAACGCCGCCATCCACAGGCAGGCAATAAGCTGTTCTCTGATTGGTTCATCGTCGGAACAACGGGAAACCACGGCTTTCAAACTGTTTCGGCTCAGGACTGGACTGGCACGATACTAGGTAAGGGCAGATATCACATTTTTGTTCATAAATTAGCCGCCCCCGACTATTAGCCGCACTTCCGGGTTTCCACCAAAATTTTTGTCTAATTGCTGCGGCTTGTATTCATGAAATTACTGTAAACTTTGAATTTATATTCATTTGTGCAGAGGTTTGCGTCCTGTTACAGTTCTGGCACCTCAACTTTGGCAAAATCATCATGGCAACACTAAGGCAAGCTTTGGCCAATAAAAGCAGGGAACAAAGAAAGTCAGTTCATCTTCAAAGAACTATCACAAGCCTATTTATAAATGGAGCCTGAGCTCAATGATGAGTTTCATATATCTAAAATGTCATTTCAATAGAACCAGATTTTGTCCTTCTAACCCTTCATACTGGGAGGTTGAGAAATGCAGGGCAATTCTAATGGAGCATCCATCCTGCTTCAAATCTGACACAGAATGGAGAAAAAAAATGTGGATTACTAAAAACAAATGCCTTTGGGATCTAAGTCCCAACTCAGGATATTAGCCTCTCAGGAATGCCTAGGACCAGGTTGGAATCACACTCCCTGTGTCAGTTCCTCCTTTGGCCCCATGACTTGGATCCCAGACTCAGCTCCGTGAGGAGCTGTAGGAAGCATTCTCAGTTCAACAACCGTTGCTGCTGAGGACATTTTCTCAGAGGTGGAAGAGTGAGTGGAAACTGTGGACAGGGAGTAAGTTTAAGGTGGTAGTGAGTGCTTTATCCACTGAATGTTAAGTGCAAAAACATATATAATACCTCACCTGGATTATGGTGCAAGTATAGCCTGCTCATCTTCCAAAAGAGTGTTTGCTCCTCTTTGGAGCAGTTTTGAGGAGCCAAAGCCGCATAACTGAAGGTCTTCCTGGCTAGGTAGGTAAGTGTCCACAGGACTAGGAAATATTTGAAAGCTGCAAGTCTATATTGCTCTCTAGGTGAAATGCACACTGCTTTGATTTAGGTGTCTATGTCTCAGACCAGATTTTGGCAGCCTGGCTTCTACCACAATGAATTAAAAACATTTTTGCCACCTGCTGATGTAAAAAAATTGTGAAAAATGTTATCAATACAAAATTTCTACAGTAGATTAAAAGGAAATTATTTTTTATATTTATAGTTAAACCTAAAATGATAAACAAGAATAGACAGGTAAATGGTAAGTAAATGAAACACAGATTCTTAATAATCTTTGTTCTCTTTTCCCCAAAGGATTATAAACTCAGGAACAGTTGCAGGTATGAGGAATGAGGAGCCAGGAGACTCATGGACTTGCCCCATCGTGCCACATAGGTGTAATTAACCTTGCATGTGCTTCTGAGAAATCTATGTCTGTATGTGCTTACAAAATTATTCGAGATCGCTCTAACCTAAATTACATTTCTAAGACTTCCCAAAGCACCCTACAAATTGTTCCATATTTTAGAATCTAAATTGTACTTCTGGTTAATGTAATGTGTTTATCCTTGAATAAAGGTACAGTAGCTCTGAAAACAGCAATTTATAATTAGAGGTAAATACATGGAAATAATGAGCAGGGAAGGAAGAAGTAGCTATTAGAACAAAACCTGTCCTCTCTCCAGACATCTTCACAGGAAATATTAAAGCTATTATTTCCAGTCTTGAAGATTTAGATTCCATCTGACATAAACTTGGATTTTTCATTAATGTTAATGAAACTTATGCAGATGCATCAAGTGAAAAATAGTCAGTGAGCAAGGAAAGCTGTAGTATAGCAAAAACAAATTACACCATAGAGAGATGACTCGGCAAAGCCAATATTTAAATATTCCCAAAAACTACAGTAACCTAATCAATTATAGGTATTCTAGTACCACTGTTTACCTGTAAAGATGCAACTGGACCCAAACCGTTGGACAATTGCTTGGTGCTTTAACACCCTTTAATATCCATGTTTTCAGCTGTCCCCCTAAAGAAAAAAATCATCTCTGAGTGTATACAGTGCCCAGATTCCATAACAAGAAAGCATCTATAAGACTATTAGCATCTATTTCTCCCTTTCTCAATAAAAACAATTAATTCCTCTGTCTGAGGATTATTTTTTTATAAATATCCATGGATAAATAAAATTTTTTATGGTCTATGTCTCTCTGCCTACTTTACAAACATATATATATATATATATACACAGTGGATTTCTATCTGTTAAAACAAATTTAATATTTTTAGGTATCTGAAAAGCTGGATTGGTGAATGCTTAACACAGGAAAGCTTTTTGGAGCTTTGTGTCTTAAGCACTAAATGACCCCAGGTTTTGGGGCTGAATGGAATCTTTCTGAGTTATTAGTAATTCAAAGTTCTCAGTATTCCTCTGCATACTTCACAGAGTTATACATAAAAGGAACTATTCTGTATTCTGTTTGCTCTTTGTATCTACAGAGCAACTAAAGTATCTACATCTACTGTCAGAGAATTTTTATTTCTAAGCTAATTTTGCACATTCCCAAATGGGAAGAATGAAACCAAAACTAATCCTGTTTATATGAACAAGAAATACTTGTTTTCTGTCTTTCTGCTTCTTGTTTCAACTTTTCTGAAAAGCTGTGCTGTTCACTAGTGTTACCTCTTCAGGCTGCAAAGCCATAGCACTGAACTGAGTAGCCTGGAAGAAACAGATGTTTTTCAGAGGAAGATGAATAAGGAACTGAAAAAACTGTGTCTTTGTGCCTGAGCTACACAAGGCTTTAAACTCTAGTCCAATTAGCAATTAAACCAGAAGAATCCTAAATCTGTGTCCTGAGTCTCCTAACCTCATGTTCCAAAATTTATTTCTTCCCAAGGGCTGATAACTTATCTGTGTAGTGAAACAAGTGTGGGCCAGTTTAATTCAGGTAACTTCATTTTCCCTGATTTCTACATTGATCTTTGGAGGTCTATTCAGTCCATGCTTGGGCTGTGGACTGATAGAGATGATGATATAAAATAACCCATAGCCCTCTCTCTCCTGTCTGCTGATTCCCACCCTGTGCCTGGGAAGGGCTTTAAGGAAAGCTTTGAAAAGTATTGAACAAGCAAACAAATAAACAAACCACCAAAATCAAACAAACACTAGATTTGTTCATGATCTGGCTGGCAAAGCAGGCATACAATGCTGATGTTGACACCCCAGGCAGTGACAGCAAGTAGGGAAGGGCAGCAAAAGAGAGTCCAGTAGGGCCAGTTGTGATGAACCATTTGTTCTGTAAACAGGAGCCTGATTTCCATTTCCCAGGTGCTCATCCAGCCTTTCATAAATTGGCAAATGACTGCACAAACACTAAACACTAAAGAAAAAGTATTTGTAGAGGTTTAAATGATCTTTTAGTCGGTAACAGGCAGATGGACTCTGCCTACCCATGGCAGCAAGCATGTTGGCAATTGCTGAAAACAGCTGGCTGGAAAGACTTGTACTTCGCTCCTTTCCTGCTTGATCACCTCTACATTAACTCTGCAATCTGCAGAGGAACAGCAGCTGGCTGCCATCAGGATTTTTTTGAACACTAATAGTTTCATTGGGTAAATGATTAGTAGCATTCACAACAAACTGGAATTTCTTTTCTTTTTTTTCTTTTTTTTTCTTTTTTTTTTTTTTTAGCATTTATCTAGCTATAACCAAACCAACCAAACCAGCCAAACCTTTTCTGCCTGAGAAAAGTAGGTTGACAAGGTTGACAGAGCAAATAGAGAGTATTTTGAGCTATAGTTAGTTTCTCAACTTTTCGGAAGTTTTTGAGACAATTGCTCCAATCTACAGTGCAATAGAGTACAGAGCATAATGTAATCACAGATTATTCTTAAATTTACACAGTTCTGAGTGCATGTGAGGATGAACAAGTTGAACATCTGGTAATAGAGACATCTACCAATGAACTTAGAGCTATATTTTAACTCGTGCAGCTGCCTTAGCCAGCCAGATTAAATGCTTTTGTTACTCTGAATGTCTGCAGCACATGTGTAAGAGTCTGTGGGAAAAGCTAAGTTTCACATCATTTGCAAGCTCTTTCTGTGAAGAAAACTCTTCCTCTCATAAAATATGTATTCATTCAGGCTAAAAATAGGGCTTTGTAAGTCATGTTCACATGACCTATGTACTCAGAATGTGCCTATAACATCAAAATAGTAAATGCACCAGAAGGACTGACAAAACAGTGATACCTGACTCTGGATTGACAAAAGGTTTTCGTTCCCTTGTGAGTTTTTTCAGTATTTTTCTCAAGGAATTGAAACATCACATACTTCTTTCTATCCCTTGAAAATTTAATGTATTTCAACTTGATCCAGGCCAAGCTCTTCCTGCTGCCCCTCTACAAGTTATGACCCTGCACAGTGTGTATGTCAGCAAATAACTTGGAAGACAAGTATAGTAGTATGATTTATGCACCTTGGACCTTTGCACTGGTTTTGCACAGGAGGAGAAGATGATGCAGTAAGTATGAGAATGTTTCTTCCCCAGGCAGTGGAGGAATGGGTAACACAGTCCTCACTAAACTGACCTGAGGAAAATGAGTCTTGCCTGCTACCATGATCTGGGACCTCCTGGTAGGACCAAACAGTACCGGATTAGTTTTATCCATTGCTTAATGCAATTGTTTTCCAGGGATGTGTGGGTGAACATCAGGGAAACTATTCCTGAGATACTGAGAAACTGCACTAATTTTGTCTCTAAATTTTGAACAACAAGAGACACAAACAAACCAATATTAGAAGTCTGGCATTCTGAATTTTCTTCACTGTACCAATATGGAATTTCTTCAAACTGCAGGATGTTTACTCAAGCCTGGCTGCAAATGAGACACTTCATTAGGACACAGACATTTGACTAGGCTGTCCTTATTACTTTATTTTTGTTAGTTATTGAAATTATTTCGGTTTATAAAGTTAGCAGCCTCCAAAAATTGGCTGCTGTCCTGAGCTACCTTATTACCAATATATTATTTGTGTTGCAGTATGCATCAGTACCTTCACATTATTAGTCATAATCCTACAGTTGTAGGATTTTTATAGATCCTTAAAGGCAAAAATGATTTCTCAAGGTGATATTCAAAATCTAGGAAAAATACTAGTAACCTACATAGTAACAGGGACTGTCGGGCAAAACATGCATGATTGACAGGCTGTTCAAAAAAATCTGAACAAAGAGCCAGCCAGACACCCTGGCAGCATGCAAACACTCTACACTTCTGGGACATACCTGCTTGGTTTGGGCTCTTATGCTACTAAGACACTGCACTGCTTTCCAAGCAGGATGGGGTCTTCAGTAACCAAGATTTACACCTGAAATTCAGAGACTGGAATTTTACTCGGGACTGGGATGGGTAGTAATTTCTAGGCCTTCTTTAGTAAATGCCTCTTTTGTGTTTATGTCAGTGTAATTATATATCAAGAAGATGGAAGTTTCCTTTAGTGGCCTACCATTGCTGTGTTAAAGATCCTTCACAATCAGTATGACTTGTGCTCAGTACATGCTGTTCTGGTCTGCATGAGACTCGTGCTCCTGGGAAGTGGATTTTAATATCAACAAACAGGGAAGTTGTCACAAGGGCAAGACTCATGCAGCATGTAGATTTATTTCAGGAAAATTGGTAACATCTGAGAGTTGCTGTAGCTGCCTTGTTTTTTGGACAGTAAACAGAGGACAATGTGTTCAATTAACAAAGCCAATATTAATTTTCT
Organism: Catharus ustulatus; assembly: GCF_009819885.2. Lineage (NCBI taxonomy): Eukaryota > Metazoa > Chordata > Aves > Passeriformes > Turdidae > Catharus > Catharus ustulatus. The sequence continues at coordinate 43,053,472 of NC_046222.1, forward strand.
ATTTCCTATTTATTAATAAGTGAGCTAAAGCCAAATGTGATAGATAAACATTCATATGATGCTGAAAAAAACATCTGGAAGTTCCACTGGGATCATTGATGCAAAGAATGCTGTACATTTTAGTAGTGCCTATGAAGTGTTTGAGATCCATGGGCACTGTCCTGGAAGTGTTTGGTAACCTGAATTCTTTGTGGGCACAGGAATGGTCATGCCAATATCCAAGGCCACATCCAGTGCCAGAACAGAGGGAGTTTTCCTTGCGAGGTTGTATCACCTCCTAGAGGGACAGCTGACATTGTATTTATAGCACAGCTGAGAGCAGGGTTCTAGGATACCATATTTGAAAACAAGCATTACATGACCTTGTACTACATTTCCTGCCAGTTTTGCTTCAGGCACATTAGACACTGCTGTGAAATATGCTCAGAAAGAAACAGAAAGAAAGTTAAGTCTTTTGAATCAAAGCTATTTATAACTAGTTACTCTGCTTCTCTACCTTTTAGCTCTTGGATTTATGTTATTTGCCTGTTTACCATGAATAACTTGATTCCCTGTAATGCTGTACTTTTTCAAAGCATCATCATAAATATTTCTGGGTCTTGTTTTCTGTCCTGATTGTAATTTAAATTTAATTTAATCAGAAATACAGAAGTTCACTTTAATCTGAACCATTTATCTGATACTTTTAATCCTTAAGTCTGCTGATCGCTAATAATGTGTTAATCTTCACAAGGTTCAAAATCATACATACATAAATTAGTATAGAAAATTATGGAAACATAGAGAAAGGTAGATAATTCTGTAGTAACCCAAATAAATTGCTTTATCCAGTTTCTTCTCAATAAAAAAAAAAGCATAACAAAGCCAAATCTACAGAATATGAAAGGTAGAAAGATATTAAGACATTAAATCCTGGTAACAAGACTAAATTACTTTTAAACAGGAATTCTGTTCAGTCTATAGCTTTTTCTTGTTTGAAAGTGTCTTGTGTGGTAATAGTGTTAGGGACATACTGAACATGTGGGAATGAGGGAGTGAAGATGAAATGAGAGAGAGACAGGGATGTGTGGACAAACTCGGATATTGTAAAGTCCTTCAAGTGAAATCCAAAACAGAAAGTACTACAGATCAAAGTAGAAACTGTTAGATGAAACACCTTAAAGGGATGAGTGGATGAGAAGAATGAACACATCAGTGGTCAGATTTGAAAAGGTGAATGACTCTGCTTTATAAACATAATGGTGCACAAGACTCTCCATAAAGACAGCCCCATAGTCTCCCCAGGCACAGGGGAACAGAGAATCTTGATGATGATAAAAACTGATGTCTTGAATTAGTCAATTTATTAATTTTAATTATGATGTATAATTAAATATATTGTCAGAAGAGGTGTTCTGGGATTGTTTTGAAACAGACTACTAACCATTCCTCATGGAGTAAACCAATGGAAACAAACACTGTATAACTGTTCCTCCATAAAATCACATTCATGTGCTCTTGTATGTTCATGTATATGCATGTGATGAGGACAAGCAGAGTTTGAAGCATAAGCTGCTATCATGCTGGAACAAAGAATAAAAATGTTTGAAGACTAAAAAGTCTGCTTGAGAACCTTCACTATATGCAAAGTCATACTTCTTTTGGAGTAAAATTATTTTAATTCTCTTCATTACTTGATATAATGACCATAGTTTTTAAGCATGCTGAATGCTTGAAGTAATACTTGCAGTCATAAACAGTGAATCCCTGGCATGAGTCAAACTCCTGATATTTCAGACATTTCTAGATAGTTATCTGTCACACATATTACTTCTGAATAGAGTATTCATTGGCTGTCAAACAATGAACACATTGCTCAAAATGTATTGTTAGCAGTTGCCAGTTAAAAATAAGCTATATTTGTTGGAGTAATTATTGTGGTTACCAGCTCTAATTGGGAGCATGCTTGATCCTTCCTTCTATAAAGCAAATCTAAATACTCAGGCAGTTTCTGATGGCTCTGGCTGTCAGGCAGGTCAGGATCACCGTGAGAACAGATCTTCAAATTTCATTTTGACCGTTCCCTTCCCTGTTTTTTTCTAATAAAGAAGAACAGAGGTAAGCAGAGCAAGTCACAGAAAAGTACACAAGAGTTTCTTCAAAACCTAAAAAAGTTTCTGTCTCAGTCTGATGTGAAAGTTCATGAGACTTACCAAAACATTTCTACCCTATTAATAGCCTTGGTTTAATATAGGCACAGAGCAAAACCACTGTGAAAACTTCCTCACATAAATCTATTAATGCACTTCAAGTTTAAGCTACATAGTTGGTTTCTCACTTCTAGAATCTCTTCAGAAACCAAACTGTATTAAGCAAAATTTAAAGTTTTCTATGTATGGTTCAGGGCAGTGCTGCATAAGAGATTTATAAGCAATGAGAAGGTCAAAGATACCAGTTAGTTCTCCACCAGGTTAGTGCTGTGATGTTCACCAACTCACATGAGTGCAGTACTGGTGAGTTTTTCCACAACTTTGGGGGAAAGTGTCCATAGGGAGGTGTTTTCTCAAGCCTGGCCTTAGCCCTGGGAGCTGCAGATGGTGCTACTGAGCTATGAACTCTTTTGAAAATCAGGTTCTTAATGGAAGAATCAAATTACTTGAAAAAATTATCAGTCATCACCCATTGTGCAGCTGTTTCAGGACTGATGTCACTCTTGATCTCAGTTCACCAGACACAGCCTCTTAAAGGTCATTTCACTGTCATACTTTATAGTGAAAATGCTAGACTTGGCAGTAGCAAAGAAGATGCTTGGTGTCTTTTAGCACCAAGTATTCCTGTGAGTTATCTTGAGGTTTTGGCATCTTCTTCTGAATAGTGATGAAATGTTTTAAAGTCTGCCAGAGTTTTTAACTCCTACATTTCCAAATTAGTAAGGCTTTACTCTGAAATTTTGTGTATTTCAATGCTTAATATTGTAAAAGGACAAATATGTGCGTTGGTTTTCAGATTCTATCAAAGTACAGTGAGATTCTCGTTTATTTCAACTTTTTTTTTTCAAAGATGAGTGAAAATTTAGCTCCCCAGGCATTTATTTCAGCCCTCCTACCAATTAAAATAGGATTTAAGTTTGCATTCACAAATGCAGACAGGTGATATTCCTGGGTGGGGACTGTGGCATCCATGGGACAGAGAGGTCAACCAGAAAAAAAGAGTTTTCAGATACCCCCTCAAGGCAGTGGGTGGGGAGAAGAGAGACCTGAAAAGCAAAATTCAGGGATCAGACATTAAATGGAAAGGGTATAGGGTGGAACAATATAGTGATAATTTTGCTTTGAGCATGAACGGAATCATAGGATGACCTGATAATGACTTCTGCAGTGATTAACTTCCTGGCTTAACTTTCTGACTACTGGAAATTATAATGGAATACTTTATTGCAGTGGTTACAGAGAAACAAATGATAGTGCCAAAAATGAGGGCTGCATAATAAACTTGACATCTGTGAGGCTCTCAGGGACAGATGCTCAAAATGTGTCTCCTGGGGAGATATGATTCCAGTGACCTTGACCCACAGTAGTTGTCTCTTAGAGATGTCCCTTAAAAAGTTGTTGTTATTCACAGAAAAAAAGGCATGTCTGAAACAGAATGTCATGACATACAAATAAAACTGTGTTACAAGGAGTCTCATACTGGGGGGAGGAACCCAGAGTTTGTTTTTATTCAAGGTAGGATCACATTTCAATGATCTCAATTGGAAAATAACTGAGCTTGCTGCTAAGAAGATGAAACAAGGCCCTCATTCCAGCACATGATGGACTATTGTTAATCCCAAAATCAATCCTATGGGATAAATCATTCCCAGTAAATATTAAATCATACTGTATTTGAATTTTATGAGAAAGGCTCAGGTATGCTTTATTTTTTATTGTTTTAAACAGTTTTTTTTCTACAAACAAAAGATAATATTTTCATTTTTCCTAATAACAGTATTAATTTTCTATAATAACTTATTTATTCTCCATAGAGAACCTCTTTAGGGAAAACATAGAAAGAAAATTCACAATACTAAAAGTTAGATCCTTCCTGCCTTCACACCAATTTTTTCCTGCAGGGTAGAAGGATGCCTTTGAAATGACAGCTTTTTGAGGAGGGGGTTGTTTATTTAAAGGCTGCACTTAAAAGCAGTCATATGAGATGCTTGATAGAGGAAGAGCCAAGGAGATGGAACAACCTTCATGTCCACGCCTACCTATTGGAATGAGACTTCCAAGATGCAATCATTAGGAAGGGATGGACACATTGCTGCGAGAGTTTTCTCTTTATTTGTCTAGTCCTCCACCTCAGGATTTAGATTCAGATAATAATTGTTATAGTCCTCAAAACTAGTTTTACTTTCATGGGCCTGTCACACTACAGCAGAAATAAATGCTATTCACAGTATGTTCTCAGGGTTCTTAATCCTATAATCTTCAAATAGGAATATATCTTCAAATGAAAATGTTATACTTTCCATGAAGAAAGAAGAACTATCTTTTAAAGAAGATAGCTACTGCAAAAAAAGAACAAAAACTATTTTATGACAAACAGAGAAACAGAACAGGCCCTCTGCCTCGCTAATCAGTTCTGTCCATATTCTCTGGCTACCATCAATTTGTAGAATGCAATACCCCATATGTGTTTGGACCACAGATCTGTTTGCTCCAAGTTTTTGATGGTTTCCTTGTCAAGACCAACAGAAAATAAGTTCACTATGATTAACTATTCCCCAGAAAGGAGAAAATACTAAGTATGTTAAACATAAAAGCATTTAAACTACTAGTTTCTCAATTACAGCTCTCATCCTGTTCCCCAAAGCAATTCAGTCTTTGTAAGAGACTGCAGGGAAAATCTAGACCTTTATAAAATGATGCTACTCAAACTCAGCAAGCATGAAAGATGCAACCAGAAATGTTAGATCCATGCAAGCAACTCTGCAAACACAGAGGTTTGGTTCCCACATGAAGCTCGTTAGAGCACACACTGGAATCTACTTGCCCAGTACGGATTTTACAGCTAAAATGTAACTTGATAAGATAAATGAAATTAATAGGATAGGCAGAAGAGGAAAGAAACACCACAGCCTTTATCTCAAAAAATGTTACAGTGCCTAAATTCTGGAATTTCTGTTCTGCATGACTGTTTAGTTCTTCAACATTTCCTTTCAAAGGAAATTGTCATAAAAATGTCAAAATCTTCCCATGAGGTGAAACTTCTAGAAAAATTCACTTCAGAATTATTGGGTGTTATCTAGATTTTCATTTCAATAAATCAAAAATGCTCTTCTGACTAAAGCTTTCCATGATAAATTTTACTATAAAAATTAACATGATAAAGGAAGAATAAAGTGTTTCAGATTTATCACAACACTCCATTAATTTACTTTCAGCAACTATGAGAATTGACAGTTCCTAGAACCATGGGACTTAATCTGATCTCTCCTTTCCAAAGAGAAAATTGTTCAGAGGTCTTTGATACAATAATACACTCATATATCAGTATTCCCAAACATTCTCAGAAATTTCAAGGACTGATAAGACCTCTAAAAGTATTTTTAGAAGTGTGTATTATTATCCACAGAAGACTAATTTGTCTCCCTCTGTTTGTGTTTAGCTTTCCTTGATGCACATATTTTTTATCTTTTTTTTTTTCCTAAAAAGTATTGCACAAGAGCAGCTGCTTCCCTCCAGTCCCACAGAGCCCCACAGCACAGCACAGCTGGCAGACACCACAGTCCAGCAGTGGTTTCTGGTCATGCTTTGAGATCCTGTCTGTCTTCTGGGAACTTCTCCTGAGACTGTCAGGGCACTCCTGGGAACCCTTTGAGGAACACCAGGGTGCCTGCTGCTGCTGGGAAAAAGGATGTGACCACCCCGAAACTCTCCCAGCAGGAGGAAGCCAGAAGCCTGCACAGCCTCAGGGTGAAGAGGGACAGGGTGGCAGGGTCCCCTTGGAGACCTGCAGCCTCATGACCTTCAGCCTCAGCTGCACTAAGGAGGGATCAGCAGCATCTCTGCTTGTCACATCCAGACAGGGAGACTCGCACAGTGGGAGCCTCCAGCCAGGGGCCAGTTGGCTGGAAAGCAGCTTTGCACTGCAGGGTTTGTGGGTCCTGGCAGGGATCAAGATGCCCATGAGCCAGAGAAGTGTCCTTGAGGGAAAGAAGGGCACCAACCTCCTGGGATACATCAGGCAGTGTGCGGCCAGCAGCTTGAGGAGGGGAATACTTCCCCTCCACTCAGGTGAGACACACCTGGAGCGCTGTGCCCAGAGCTGGTACAAGAGATGTGAACATACTGGAGTGAGTGGAGTGAAGGGCCATGAAGGTCATTAAGGGCTTGGAGCATCCATCATACACAGAGAGACAGATATGGGACAGGCAAAGACTCTGGGGGATCTTAGCAAAGGATGTAAATACCTAATGCTGGGATAAAGAAAGCAGAGCCAGACTCTTGCCTGTGGTGATCAGTGACAGGACAGGAGGTAATGGACACAAGTTAAAATACACTAAATACCATTAAAGATAAGAAAAAAGGAATTCACTGTGAGAGTGGTCAGATACTGAAATGGATTGCCTAGAGTGTCTCCCAGGCTCTGCTTGGAGGCATTGAAAACCCAGTTGCTCATGGGCCTGAGCAACCTTTTCTAGCAGAGCATGTTCTAAGAGAGGTGATTGAACCAGGCAATCTCCTGAGGTGCCTCCCAGCTTCATTCTGTTTGACTGATAAAACTAGTTTCAGGTTGTAATGGCTTTGTCACAGCAATGTTACTGCTTTACAAGCAAGAAACCACATACAGTAATTTCGCAATTACAAGCTACACTTGATTATAAGCTGCACGTCCAGGTGTTGGCAACATTTCGTTCTTTGTCCATATATAAGCTGCACCGGATTTCAAGCCTCACTTTCGTTCACAGTGAGGATCCTCGTGCAACTTTCACAAAGTTGCCAATTAGTAACAGAATCGCGGGATCGGGGGGTTTACTGGCTTGGCTTGGCTTGGGACTGTGCGGACTTGGCCTGCTCGGGGCTGCCGACAGGTCCAAGTGAGCCAGCTCACCCCTGCCTGCACCGTCAGCGCCGGGTGGGCTGGCCCTGGCCCAGCCCTGCCGGTCCCGCCACCGCCGTGTTCGCTCCCCCTGGCCCAGCGCTGACCGGGTGGGCTCAGCTCGGCTCGGGGCTGCTCCCGGCTCACACTTCCAGGTTGGAAAATTTCAGAACGTTTTTCATATATTGGTCACTCTGGATTACAAGCCGCACTTCCAGGTTCGGACCAAAACTTTAGTCAAAATGGTGCAACTTATAATCGTGAAATTACTGTATATAGGGTCAAATCCTTTCTCAGCAAACTTGGTTTACTTAGTTTTCTATCCCTCATTTCCATATGAGTGCTGTCTCATTCTCTTTGTTATCTCCACCCTATTCACTGGCAGACAAAATATGTTTGATTTTTCTGAATTGTTGAATTTTAAATAAGATGAAAATAGGATCCAATTTGAATAAAATAGATCATAGCTTCATAAGAAGATTTAAAGAGGTTTTGTAAATTTAGGATAACTACATATTTCCTTCCTTTCATGAAATTCATCTGATTTCAACCTCTCTGTTTGGCCTGATTTTTATTCAGTTGGTATGTTCATGATTTTAAGAGAAGAAGAAATTACTAATATTTGCTTAAGTACCGTAGGTTTTTTCTCCTTTTTCTTTTCTTGTAGATTATATACATTATGGGTAATTTATGTCAAAAATTCTACATTTTAAGTATGGTATTAACATTTGTATTTTTATTCAAGAGACTATTGGACATCCTGTTCTATGCTGGAGGTGAGGAAGTAAAAACAAGCAGTGACACAGCTGCCACAACAGAAAGGAAGGCTTTAAAACAAGATAGGAAATGACAGAAGAGAAAAAGAATCTTCACTGTCAAGGAAGAGGGATGAAGTAGAGGTCTTGTGTGACTTCATTCTTCCACAGCAGTGTACTCTGCCTGCAAATTGCAGCTCATATTTTGATTTTTCAGTTTAGACCTCTCCTGCCACTTTTGCAAATATATACCATAAAAGTAATTTTAGACATAAAAGATGGGCTTACTCCAGAACATGGGAATGGCAGTACTGAGTCAACAAAATGCCCATCTAGGCAAGAATCCTCATTCTATTTGCTATTTATCTTCCACTGTGAGAAAAAAACAGGATGCTTCACTCCAATACCCTCCTGGCTCAGTTCTTACCTAATTTTAGAGATATACAGCAAAGACATCAACATCTGAGAAAATCACTTCAGCAACCCCTTCATATGTAACATGCATTTGGTGCAATTTGCCTGACCTACTCTAAGCATCATTATCAGAATGAGATGAATCTTGCTCTTATAGTAGTTACTCTAGCTTTAACTGTAGAGGGAATCAAGCAAGTTTAGTTCTGACACGTGGCTTTGTAAACAGAGACAGGGATTAGTTTCATACAAAATACCTTTAGTCAAACTTGGATTTGGGGTTTCAAAATCACGAGGTTTGGGGTAGGGCTCAGACCTGAGCTGTGATCCACAGCTGATGCAGCTGTACCTCAAGGGAGAAGAAATCTTGCAGTGCTGAGATGTGCTCAGATAACTGGGAATAGTAACAGCAAAATAGTGAGAAAAAACAAAAACAGAAACAGTGTTCAGAAGCAGTAAAAAGATAGCAGGCAAATCAAGGAGTTTTTAGGACCAAATAGTGAGCTGAGCAGGAGCCAGGCACTGAGCAGCAAGTGCAACATCAGCAGGAAAGAAGGGTTGTGACATTAGTCACATCAGTACATCTCAGCTGGAGGAGTACCCATTTGAGGACCACTGCCATAATTTCTTCCAGAATGCCAGTCTGTCCCACTTGTAACTCCATCAGCTCTTTTCCCAAGACGATATCACAACTCTGCTTTCCTTCCCTCAGATGAAGGAGGAATTTTATCCTCCTTAAGGGTAGATGCAAATATTATCTGTCTGTGAGTACTGTTTTCCCTGAAGCATCCAGAAGGGCAGTTTAGTGTCTAGAATGGAGCTGCAGTTGCTTTAACTATTTAAAGTAAAAATCCTTAGAAATTGAACTTAGACTTTTTTACTATTTAAACTCATGTGACAGAAGCGTTGGGTCAGACTGGTTCTTCCAGCAAGGAAAGAGCAGCTTCATTCTGTACAGAATCTTTCATACAAAACAAAGCAGTAATACCTTCAAAAGCAAGAGAAAAAGGTAGAATTATTTCTCTTAGGGAATTCTAAGTCTCTAATTACAAGAAGAAACAAGACAGGTTTGTTGATTAGTTAAAAAAAAAATAAAAAAAATAAAAGCAAAAGATTAATCCAGACATTCAGAGCACCAATGTTTCACTTCAATTTGCTTAGGAAAATGGGATCACAGCCTCCAAAACTTTTTTCTCAGTTAATATTTGAAATTTGAGTGGCTTTATGGCAAAATAGATTGGATAAGAGTAAACTACTAAGGATAAACCACAATTAGGTTATCTCAAGAAAATTCAGTGCCATCAACCTCCTGTGTCACATAAAGCCTGTTCCTATTTAAGCATGTTGAGCATAAACTTATGAATGAGACCATGCAGAAAAATGTGCAACTTTAAAGCCTTTCTCACAAGTAAGGTCCTGTCTTTTCAATGTTCAGTATCTGAGCCTGGAAATATTAGTAGTCACAAGTCATGAAGAAGTTGTATATCAAATTTTCATCTGTTATCTGGGGCTTTTCCACTCACTCTTCCCACTGCTCAACTTTCCAGGCTGGGCTTAGGGGAAAAAACACTTCTACATGTTAAATGTTTTGCTATTTGTCAAAACAATAACTTTGTTTTTCCTTCCAGCAGTTCTCATCCCACAATCATCTCTTCTGCTGTCAAACTGCTTTATTCTTCAATGATTCTTGAGGTCACTTCTCACTCAGAAAGAAAGAAAATGAATGAGATTTGTTTCCCAAATTTCATCCTTCTGCAACCCATTACGATCTTGTCTCTACTGATTCTCTGGGCAGTGGTCCATCACTGGTCCTGCCATCAAAAAACCACCTGGTGTTTAGCTATGATATTGCTTCTACTAAGCCTGGTTGTAATGTTTCTGGGGTTTCATGACGCAGAATCAAGCTCCTGATATTGCTTGCCTTTTGGAATTTAGTTCCCTGTGCAAAGTCACACTGAAAGTGATAGCAAAATGCAGCCTACTGCAGTATTTCTGGAGCAATGAATCTCAGGTGGGGAAAAAAAAGTAAGGATTTTTATACATCTTTTGTTCCATAAGTGTACAAGAGTCCTAATTTTGGAATATAAAATATTGCACATAGGCTCTATTACCATTTTTAGAATCAAAACAACTTCAAAGACCATCAAGTTCATCTGCAATGATAATATTTATTGTGGGTTTTCAAGAGAGGCCATGAACAAGTGCTCTGACCTTTAAAAGCAATCATGATAAATTATTTAAAGCAGAGATGTCAAGTGCTTTGACATCCAGGCCACATGGCGTTTACAAATAAAGACTGTGAGGCAGAGTGGAATTGCTCCCTTGGGTTGTGTGGTCTTTGTTTCCACGACCTCCTGTGATCTGCTTGTTCAAGTGCACTGTACATTTCCTTTCTGTGTGCAACACTACTATTTCCAGTTCGTAGAATGATTTAAAAGGTCACTATCAAAGCACGTTCTAAAATTCACAGGCTTAGTCAGCTTCTCTTGGAATTTTCTGTGCCCTGTGGCATAAGGTTAATGATCCTGAAATGGAGGCATTTGAACCAATATCTTCCAAAGACCATGCTCTCCACCAGCTCCTAAAGAAGGTCAGTTTAAGCTGAACAAGTTCTCCTGACTTTTTTGCCTCTACAGAAATTTGAAAAAGGGTTCCCATCAACAGTACTCTGATTTTTTCAGGGAACAAAATGTAGGAAAACTGTTCACCAGAATCCAGCATTTTCTTAACAGAGGCTACGCTTTTATTTGGAAGAATTGTACCAAAAAGGCCTGATACCTGTCTAGTTTCAAACCCAGAATTCCCTCTAGGGGAATGTTTGTGCATTTTGCAGTCTCTTCACCTTCCATGGATATTTTAACTCATGCACTGAAGAGGCCACTTCACTAAAGAGCACTCTGCTCTAAAGCCATCTACATATCATTTTGGCACGATAAATAAAAGTCAGTACTCAAATAAAGCAAATCCCCTACCTCAGGCTGCACACAGATTTCTACCCTTTTACCCCAAATATATCAGAAAGGGCAAGGAGCACTGGCAAAATGCCTCATCTTGAAGGACTCTCATCACCAGCTACCTCTTATCTAAAACCTGGGGCACAGGCAAGATTTCACCAGTTTCATAAACTGCTGCTCATCCATTGAGCCACAGTCATGAATCATGTTTGCATTCTCAGATTCAGGAAAACAAAATGGTACATATTGCTGGAGAAGGTTGTAGCTATTCCACCTCATCTCACATTTACAAGGAGGTCAAGAGCATGCATGCAGTCAGATATTGCTACTGCATGATGCACAGTGATGTGTTAAATCACAAATCCCAGGCAGCACAACTGAGGCAAATTTCTCTCCCTATTTTCTACAGTCACCTGGGAAATTTCAATGCAGCCCCACTACATACAGGCTATTCCCAATGACCCCAGTGGCTCCACAACTCAAACTCTTTGGCAAATATCTGAACTCTCTACTATTAAAACCACAAAGCTGATTAATCAAAGTTTCTGGTTTGCCTTTTGTCTATTTTCAGATCACTTACTAATATTTAACTCTCAAAAAATTACCTAAGAGGTTTCTGAAAGGGGAAATCTCCAATTATCCACATTAAAAGAATCAGTGGATCAATATCCCACCAAAATTTAGTTTTTCTGTTTTAGTTTTAGTGTGACTTTTCATTTCTGTTTTTACTCCAGCTATTTTATGTAGGAAACATTAAATGGTGATCAAAGGAGAGGTAGCTCTTCAGCAAAAATGTTACAAAGTTGCAAAACTGAGTTTAATTACAAGGACATGATAAGGCCTCTCAATAGTGCCTAAATATCATAACCTAAATCCCAGTCACACTGAAATACTTCCCAAAAAATTTAGGAATTCCATGAGGTCAAGATTTTACGTTTTGAGTTGTTGTCTATCTATTTTTTATTTATGGAGCATCCAAGATAAGCAGCCATGACAGTACAACTCCTGATTGGAAAAGACCACTTAACAAATTAAATAAAAATCATTAAAACAAAAGAGGTGACACTGAAGAGTCTCCAGAAAAATACCTGGTCCATATTTCACTGGCTCTTAGAGTTTGTAAAGGCAAGGCTTGCACTGAACAGAAGCCCTTCTTTGGCCTTTTCCCAAAGCAGTGATGTTTTCACAGAGGCACTAGCAGTTATTTTCTGTTCCATGGGAATCCATGATATCACACCATAGACTATTATCCTTCACAATTGAATCCGGAATGAAATCAGAGGACCAGAAATATCATACACTTCAAGGGGACTTGACAGAGTAAAATCCTGAGTTTGAGAAAAATAAACATATAAGGAGTGGTAGGAATACTACATCTCTCTTCAGCTTCACATTTAGCTGTAGACTGTGAGCAGTGAGATTCAGAGTCAGAACAGACTTGATGAAAACATTTTGCAAACACTATAGTGTCTATATAGCACACAGATTCTAAGAACTACAAGGCTTCTGTAGGTTTTTCTTTTTTCCCTGAGCAATAGTTTAATGTTTCCACATGCACAAAGAGTGTTTTTAATGTTAGTGCACAAGTCTTACTCAACAGCTATGTAGAGTGATTGTTCCACAGTTTATGCAGGGGGATTCTGAAGTGACACCTGGACTCAAGGTGGGTAAAATCATACTAAATGAAAAAGGCAAAAACTGACTGGAAAGCCATCCCAAAATATCAAAAATTAGAACTTGTACCAAGCTTGTCTAAGTTCAAGAAGTGTTTAGATGATGGTCTCAGCTACACGGTGTGATTCTTGTCCTGTGACGAAGGGCAAGTAGCTGGACTTTCATGATTTTTGTGTGTACTTTTCAACTCAGGATATTCTAGGATTCTATAATTTTTAAAAAAAAACAGACAGCATCTTTGTCCATTGCTCCTGATCTCCTTTAATAGAAGACAAAATGATTCCATCAAGTTATCCTTTTTCTCCCCGAACAGCATTGCCTCTGTGAAGAAGATAGAGATCAAACAAGTCTTCAAACAATGCAAGTCATACACATTCATATTGCAGTCAGATAGAATGAACAAAATAACAGAATGTGAAACTAGATGCTGGAAAATAACTGGATTTGTACTTCAAACTGTCTCACCATATGAATGGTATCCTAAAAGTGGAATGTATGTCCCAGAATTAATCACGAAATTTTCAAAGACTGCTTTTTGACAAAAAATACTACCTCATTTTAGCCATTAATTTAAATATATATATATATAATTATGTTTTGCTTCTGTCATCTAGCAATTTAATAATTTTTACAATGACCTGTTTTCCATATCATGAATTCTGCTTTTAAGTCACATAATTTTCACTGCAAAATCTAATATATTCTAAGCTAAAAAGTTAATGTTTCAGAAGTATTATACTCAAAGCAAGATTTTCAACTGTTCAAAACAGACTACATTTCTAAACCTCAGTCGTGAAAACATTGAAAATTTTAAGAATCATTTCAGACAGATTACAATTTTTTTTCAAAATTTGCTGCAAGTCAGAAAAGTGATTTCTGTCCCATTTTTAGTATGTAATCTGAATTACATTATTCATGCTGCATTTCTGCAATTACAGTAATTTCACGATTATAAGCCGCATCATTTTGACTAAAATTTTGGTCCAAACCTAAAGTGCGGCTTATAATCAGGTGCAGCTTATATATGGACAAAGAACGAAAAGTTGCTGTTTTAGTTTGGAGGACAGGTTTCTGCTGAGAAAGGCAGGAACTTCTCTTTGAAATGGAGAATGTAAACCCCCTCCCTCCAAATTATTATAATTTTGAAATCAAGGGGCTTTCAGGCAAAAATATGGAAATTAGGAATAACAGTTCTTTACTAGGGAAATTAAAATAGAAATACAGTACTACAAAGAAACAAACTCCAAACCCTGACAAAGTCAGAGTACAACCTGACACCCCCTCAGGCAGGGTGTTGGCAGCAGTCCCATTAAATGGTGGCTGCATCCTCCTGCAGTGACAGATGTGGTTCAGTTGGAGCAGTGCTCCTGTACAAGGTGCAGTTTCCCTCCAGAGGTCCAGTGGTGATGTGGAGAAATCTGGTTTTCCTCTGGAGTCCAGTGGAGAAAGGGGCTCCCTTAGTGTCCCAAAACCTCTGTTTTTATCTTGGCAATAAATGTTGGGCTCCTCCCCCTGGCTGGAGCAACTTCCAATGGGATGCAGTAATTTTGTCAGTCACACAGTGGGACTCAATGGGCCATTAGCAGAAAATGACTGGCTGGAGGAAGGATGGGTTGTGAAAAGATAAAGAACAATGCCCTGCCTGGTTTCAATGGATGGACCATTAGCAGAATATCTCCCATGGAGATAAGGATCACTGCCCCCACCCTCAAGAGATGGTGATAGAATAGATACCTTTTATCACACTCTGTATTGCAATGTGCGGCTTATAATCAGGTGCGGCTTATGTATGGACAAAGAACGAAAAGTTGTTGGCACCCAGAAGTGCGGCTTATACTCAGTGCGGCTTATAATCGTGAAATTACTTACTCTACTAACAGCATGGCCCTGATTTTCTTTTCTTACTATTTTGTGTAACAGATAATTTGCAAGCGTGCACTTTATGGATCTGATTTGTTTTCATTTCCATTTCTGTAAATGTGACCATCCGTTTCTGGAGAGAAATTTAATTCACTACTACAACCAAGGCCAAACTCTGACCTTCTTCCAAGTCATGTTGTAACAAGTTACATCAAATGGTTTTATCAAACATTTTCTAAATCACAGTAAATATTTTGAAAGTGCTTTCACGATATTATGGCATTTGAAATTAGAGCAAATGACCGTAGTCAACACCAGCTTAGTGAAAAACTCTGTATTTTAGATCTGTTAAAGCTCTTATTAACAAGCATCTTGTTTTATTTTACATTATCTGAAGTTCCAGAATTGAATTTAAGTTCAAGCTAACTTAAGGCTTTTCCAGTATTAGACTGACTGGTAGTGAATTGGTTGAGACTAAACTTGGTCCAAAACCTTAAAATAAGTATATTTAAACTTTGTATAAATCACACTGGAATAAATCACATTTTTTTGGTTTAGACAACCTTTACTTCTGCTTCTACACATGAACTGTAAAAGGCATTGGATTCAGTTGTCATGCCACTATTTTGGGGGGTTTTTCCGTACAATGAAATTACTGATTGTATTTACATAAGAAGCTCAGCTCTGGTTTTTTAATTCTGTTATAAAATCTATTGGAGGAGGGAGTTTTGCTATTTTTCAGACAAAAAGAGGAGAGAATTATGTTCTTTTCACTTTCCCACTATAGAAATATTTGTAAATATTTGTTGCCTTTAATTGTCTGATTGACATGTTCAGAGTCTGAGAAGAAAACTGGACCAGAAAAATATTGAGGAAGTCATAGGTTTGTTGTTACTTCAAGATTTTATAGCTTGCACAATGGTTTCTTCTTGCCTTGAAACTGTAAACAGCCCATCTAGTCCTTCAGAAATTTAAAAAATCTGTGCAAATTGGTTACTGTAGAATAACTAGCTCTCAGAAACAATTTATACTGTCACAATGATCATACTCCTATTCAAACTACATTTTTAGGCTTTTACCAAAATAAATGTGTCCCTAAGTACATATTCAAGCAAGGACATTGCAATGTGGAAGTCCTAAGTTAGTAGTAAGTGTATGGAATAATTCTGTGTAATAATTTAACATGTGGCGTTACTAATCTTAGTATGTTTAATATTGTCTGATATTTCTACTGCATGATTCAGCAGAGGCAAAAAAAAACACGTGATGCAGGCACACCAGAAAGTGAGTGGTCTGTCCATGGAGTTTGAACAGAGTACACACAAGACACCTGACTTTGAAATACAAAGGAGAAAACTTCCAATTCCCACCTTAAAAACCTTCTCAAAGACAAGCATATTTTCTAACCTTCTAGCTGCTGTAGAAAAAGAGCATCAGCAATGCTCTATCACCCAGTTTTTGTTTTGCTTTCTTTTATGAAGACTGACCCTTTCTCCAGTTTTTAAATAAAAATATGTGGGCACTTATTTCCAGAGGAGGTCTTGTCCTGCTGTTCTCAAGCAGTCAGAGGCTCTGGGGCTGAGCACAGCTGAATGCTGCTCCTGCCCTCCCTGATGTGTCTGCTTGGAGCCCTCTCCCTGGAGGGCATGGGGACTGGGGCTGCTGCAGGCACTGGATCCTGAAAAGCAGCGCAATGCAAGTGGGTTGGATCCAAGGACTCAATGTGCACAGTAGATGCACAGTGGGAGGTTTAACTTTAGACTAGAGCTAGTCTGTGCCTGGGAATTTAACACCCCTTGGAAGGCAGAGGGCATTGGAGGGCATCTTGAAGCATACCTGCTAGGTTAATTTCTTCAGAAAGTACTGAGTCTGTGTGCTGTGAGACAATACAACCCCACACACAGTTAAGTGTGCTAAGACTGGGATTCACTTCAGAAGTGTACTCCTAACCTAAATTAAGGTGCTAGCATGGGTGCAGTCAAAGGTCCCTCACTCCTGCACTGGAGAGAGCCTTGGTACTGAGTGTAAAATTAACTCAAAGACAGAGTCCAGCAGCACAGAATTAGCTGCATGTGGGGATCAGAGGGCGGGTAACAATCAGCTTACAGAAATTTATTGAAACCAAGTTGCTTTTTTCTTTTAGATTTGCACTTGTCAAAGTGACCCAGTGTATTTTATCAGTTTGCCACACCAGTGAGCCATAGCGATTGCTTGACCTCATATGCTGAGAAACAGGGATGAAGTCTTTATAGACCAGGCACAGTCCATTTGGCAGAAGCATGATAGCAACAAAAAAAAAAATCAGCTCAGTGGTTCTCAAAATATTTTAGTGTTCAACATCACCATGCAGTTAAAGAGCACTTGAAACAATATGCTGACTCTGTCCTATTTTTCTCTTTCCTCTGTCACCTTTAATTTGATAAGCCAGTTTCCAAGCAGTGATCACCAGTAAAGTACATCACATGTTATTAACATTTAGAAATTAAATCCTTCTCTGATGATTCAGTTGGCTGGAAAAGCAGCTTTTACTTTCCTACTGCACCATCAAAAGAATTAAATTAACTTCCAAAAAGGATACAGGACTCACTCTTCTGCTGCATTTTTCAGCTATTAGCTTTCAACTGGGACTTGTAAGTGCTCAGTTCATCAGATATTTTGGCCTCTTAGGAACCTTAAAATAAAAATATTTTTAAAAACTATACAGTGCTCCTCTCTAAAAAGAAACACAGAGAGCGGAACACCCCAGCTACAAAGTCAAAACACAGAGGGTGAAGAAGGACAGGAGGACTGATCAGTCAAGATCCAGCTGTTGGTTTGCTGTTCTCAGGGAGCATTTACTACAATACAAAAGAAAAAGTTTTGCAACATACCCTTTTCAATGAACACGTGACACTGAGCAATAACGGCAGAAGTAGTTTGGTTGATGTTCTCAGAAGACATGACAGCTCATCAGACTTGTCTAACCTTGAATAGTTTAAGATTATCATAAGGAATTTTTAGCACTTCTAACAAAAAGTACACAGACAACTATTTTTGCCAAAATGCATCATTAGTATTTGCCTATTGTTTATATTGAATAAATGTATAAACCTACAAATTAGAGATTGCTGAGATATTAGACTGATAAATAAAACTTCAAAATAAAATGCACATTGGAACTCGAGACACAGAGCCTGTGATGGTGGTTTATGGCCCCAAATGGTCGTTTTTTTACCCAGTGTGGGCAATCAATTAGAGCTCTTTGACAGGGGAAGCTGGACCTGACTCAGGCCTCTTCTTTCTCCCCTGCCATCACCTGCTAATCTGAGAGCTCCTTTCATACTTGTTTTCAGTCTCTGCATGGTTCTGAACTCTTTGCTTGGATTCCTGAATTACAGGTGGGTGATGCTTAGGTGGGGTTATTTTCCAGGCTGTAGCAGGTATCTTACTACATCACATGGCTGTTTTCCTTTCTTGCCTGGCTGCATCTTCTTGTTTCTGAGCAACATCAGCTCCCAGCAAATAGTCCCATCAGCAAGTTGGTCCTAGTTCTCAGATCTCAGTTTTCAACCTGCACCTATATGTTCAAAGTTTTCACTGCTATCTCATGTTTCAACTTCACATCCTAACAGGGCATAACTGGTACCAAGCTCCAGTACAAGCCCTGACTGGAGCTTGTGTTGTTTGCATAAGGCACTTTTAGCATAAGGTACATCATGAGGCACATGTCCTGCTACTGGAAACAACACTATTTGTACTGGAACACTGTGTACAAAAATGCTTATAGATTTGTTCCAGTTATGTTATATTAGTGTGTTTACTTCTGAGTTCAAAGTAAGCTAACATTAATTCAACCCTTCTTAGCCTGTTGCTACCTCACCAGTACCAAAGGTCTGTGCTTGGGCTTCTTCACTGTCAAGGTTGAAATATGGATAACCAGCAGTTCCTATCCTGCAGCTTTCTGTGGTTTCAGTGGCTGTTTCTGCTGACAAGCACCTTGCTATAAGTTCAAAATTAAACACTTGTGCCCATTAGCTGGAGAAGAAAGGGAGATGTTTGTGAAGTACAATTTCTCAGCAGCCTTACTATCCAAAGTAATAAGAAAATGGGCTTCAGGCAGCAGATTACTCCAGCTGACCCATGGTCCAGGGAGAGTGGGTCATGTTAGATACAGTGTGAAACAGTGGCTGTTTCTGCTGATGCAATTTTCTTTTTTGCACAAATACAAATTGTTTTAAAACATACTTACCTCCTGTTATTATCAAATTACAACAATTTGCTTTGAAGCACTAGGATTTCCTTGAGAAGAAACAATTAAAGCAATTTTATAGTCCTCTTAGGTCTTTAAATCCCTGATTAATGATGACAGTGGATGCTACTGTGCTTACTCATTTGTTTCCTACCCTAAGGACTGTGGGACCGTGAGTTTAAAATTTTTCCACTAGGACTTAATCCCCATTCTAGGAAATGAAACTGGTTCACATCTCACTGACTAAAGATGGAGTGGTAAATTTTTCTCACCCTTTCTCACCCCAGTGAGCCAGGCAAGTTACAAGAGCCATTCTGGTGCTTTTTCTTGCTGCAATGTATTGGGGAGAGCAGGCAGGGATTCAGGATGAAGCTTTTCCATACACTTCACATGTAGGAAGATACACATGAAATTAAACACTGTGTATGCACTCTTGGACTGCCTCTGCAGATCTGGAAGGGTATTTAAGACTGTGTCATGCTGAAAATGTACAGAACTAATTAAACTGACAAAAAGCAACACTAAATTAAGTTGCTGAATCACTACTTAGGCAAGCAATTCCACCAATGATGTGAAGTGTGTAAACATCACCTACGTAGTTAAAAGTTGCTCTTTTATAATAAAGACACTGGACTAATCAAGTGCAATGTAGCATTTTTAACCTCTTTTCCATTCACTTCCATATATTTGATAATTCTTTCCCTCAAAGTATGATTTCAAGTCTACACTTGATGTCAGAGCGATAACATGGCAGATACCTAATAATAACCCAAGCAGTCGAACTCGAATTTGTATCTTAGGCACAGGAAGAAACAAAAATATTGAAGACTTAAGAATCAAAAATATAGTAAGTGGAAATGGAAAGTGTATTTTTTTTTTTAATTTCTGCTTTTGAAAGGAATTTATGGTTGAAGAAGACTGAGAGTCTTCTAAAGAGAGAAAAGGGAAAAAGGGTTTCCTGAAAAATGACAATAAATAATATCAGCTTGTTCCCACAATAACTGCTTTACCTGAAGGCAGAATTACAAAATTGAGCTTGGAGGCAAAGCCAGGCTACTTAAGGGGAATGAGAAAAAAATCAAAGTTTCTGCACCTGAGGTTGAAACAAGTTTGAGCATTTGCTTGATGGATTTTTTAACTGTATAAACAGGGTCATCTTTATCCCAGCATGCTGAAGGAGCATGAAACTACAAGTCTGACAGGCTGAGCAGAGGTAGTAACAAGTTTATTTCTTATTCTCAAGAAAAGTGGTGAGAGGATGTCCAAGCAGTGGGGCAAATCTACTGAGACATTTTCCTTGGAGAGTCAGCACTAAGAGAAAAGACAAAAGCCAGGACCCCACCTGTCTCTGGGGAGTTCCTATCTGCCAGACCTGGTATCTAAGATTCTTCTTTGTTTTATCAGACTCTGATCCCTTGAATCTTTCCTTCCTCTCTGAACAGCTGTCCAGCCATTTCAGACCGAGACATTTTGTCAAAGGACTGAAGGGTAAGCAGCAGCAAGGCCAGATGTTCCTTGGGGTGACTCAGGACTTCATCAGAATATTGTCCTACACAACGACCTTATGAGGAATGTGAATAAATCTTAGCAGGAAATAGCACACATGATCTTCAGTGTCGTCTTTGTTGTCTTAACAGAAGCTAGATTTGTATCATTGGTGCACATATACAGTGAGTGTTTATTTCTAGTGCTGTCTGCACTGGAGTTTTACATTATGTCAGTATTGTTAAAACATTTACACAAGAGACTTTTCCCACAACATCCAACATTTCCTGTTTGAATTCCAGTGGCCTTAAATGCTGAGAAACTCCTTAAATAGCTTGTAGTGGGTGACACAAGCTCATAGTTTTATTTCAACGAGAAAAGATGCATATCTAGTGAGGACCATCTACTCATGAAATGTGAAATCCTGGGGCAACATGTTCCAATTTAACATGAATACAAACCAAAATGAGTCATGTTAAGAAATTGCAATACAATAATCTTTTTTATTGTGGTGCAAAATGTGTAGTTTCATATTGTTATTCCAATACGTCAAAATCTAAGATCAGATTTCTACATCCACTCTCTGTTAGCTATATTAGAGTTCAAGATCTGTGGGTAGTATACAGCAAGGTTTTCTTTATTTTTCTTTTTTATTCCAATTGATATTTATATTTTATTAGATATGTATTTATATATTATATTTATTTTTTTTAAGATTTCTTTATTTTGAGCATAAAATTAATAATTGCTTCTGTGCTAGTGTCTGCCTATAGCATTACCAAACTAATGGAAAGCAGGATCCCCACTTGCCAGTCAATCACACCGACCTTTCATCCATGTCTCTTCTTCAAAATCAATTACAGTAGTTTCACGAATACAAGCCGCACGGATTATAAGCCGCACCCCCGGTGCCTCGACAATGTTGCTGTCTTTGTCAATAGATAAGCCGCACCCCGAATATTAGCCGCACTTTCGTTCGTCGCGAGAATCCGTGCGCAGCTTTCACAAATTGGCCAATTAGTAACAGGATCGCGGCATAGCAGGGTTTACTGGCTCGGGGCGGGGCCAGGCAGGCTCGGCCCGCTCATGGTTGCCGACGGGGCCGGGTGGCCCAGCTCAGCGCCACGGCTCAGCGGGGCTGGCCGGGTGGTGCTGCCGCCGCCGCCGGGCTCGCTGGCCCCCCTCTCCCGTCAGCACCGCCCCGCTGCCGCGTTCGCTCGCCCGGCTGGCAGGGCTGCTGCCGCCGCCGCCGCCGGGCTCGCCGCTCGCCCCGCGCCGCGTTCGCCCCGCGCCGCGCCGCGTTCGCCCGGCGCCGCGTTCACTCGCCCCGCGCCGCTTTCGCTCGCGCCGCACCTCGCTCGTCCTGCGCCGCGTTCGCTCGCGCCGTGTTCGCTTGCGCTGCTTTCGCTCGCGCCGCACCTCACTCGCCCTGCGCCGCGTTCGCTCGCGCCGCGTTCGCTCGCGCCGCGCCTCGCTCGCCCCGCGCCGCGTTCGCTCGCGCCGCTTTCGCCCGCGCCTCGCTCGCCCCGCTGCCGCGTTCGCTAGCCCTGCCGGCGGGCTGCCGCCGCCGCCGCCAGGCTCGCCGGCCGCCCCCTCCTGTCTGCACCGCCGCCGCGTTTCCTCGCCCTGGCCGGCACTGCAGGCCCCCGCACCGCCGGGCTCCCCCACGCTGCTGGCCCCGATTCTGCTGGGCTTCCCCCGCTGCCAGGCAGCCCCACCCGCCGGCCTTCCTGCTTCTGCCATGCTCCCCTGCACTGCTAGCCCCAGTTCTCCCGGGCTCCCCCACCCTGCTGGCCCGGGCTCTGCCGCCCCCCTGCCCCGCCCTGCTGGCTCAGGCTCTGCCGCCCGCCCCCCACACTGCTGGCCCCGCCTCTGCCAGGCTTTCCCACCTCTGCCGGGGCCGGCCGGGCTCCAGCTTGGCTTGGGGCTGCCGCGGGCTCTCACTTCCGTGTTGGCAGCTTTTAGAATTTTGTTAATGTATTAGCCGCCCCGGAATATTGGCCGCACTTCCGGGTTTCCACCAAAATTTTGGTCAAATTGGTGCGGCTTGTATTCGTGAAATTACTGTATGTGACACCACTGTAAAATCAGGATCAGTTTCTCTTAGTTTATGTGCTGAAAGCTAATGACAAAATTCAAAAATCACAGAAGTTATCAACCACATTCCTATCTCTAGTTCTCTGCTATGGAGACAAATGGCCCTGTCAAAAGCGATTCACTTCTATGAAATCATCTTCTCAGTAGTGAATTCAGCACTGTGAGCTCTGGCCTGATTCACCACTGCTCAGACTATGTTGAAATCCAGCAATAGAGGTTGTTTTAATACAGATAGCAGTGACCAGGCAAACCAGCCCAGCCATGCACCCAGTGGTATCAGACACTGGGCAAAAGTTTCAGCAGATCTGAAGAGTGATGGGAAAACGCGACAGGCATGTGTTCAGCAATGCTGCAGTTTGCCTGAAGAGCAAAAGGGAGTAGAAAGTAACTCCCTTAGTCAAACATGAAATGATTGTCATAAGTTCAGCTGCAGTTAAGGTACACTGATGAGCCAACAAGGGACAGGTGCTGTCACCAGAAAAAAAGGAAAAATGTACTGTGTGTAGTGAAAGCATACAAAACCCACCAAGGCATTCAGATGTTACCTTGGTGAGGAGGGACATATAAATACCTATAAGACAAAATTCACACTCTCACTGTCAACACTAATTTTGATTCATCATTTTGTCCTCCTGCATTAAAATCTCCCACTCTTCCCAGGAAAGGAAAAAAGCCCAATTCTTAAAAAGTAATGTTAGAAACCAAGTGCTAATATGTTTGTTGTCATAATATCAGTATTTTTCTGGTTTTGATGAGAACCTTACTATCAACTTATAGAGTCATATTATCACTAAGGTTGGAAAGGACCTCCAAGATGATCAAGTCCAGCCTTCAATTGAATAACACTCTGTCCTCTAAACATATTGCAAAGTTCTGTGTCTACCTTTTTTTGAAAATTACCAGGGATGGTGACTCCACCACTTCCCTTGGCAGCTGGCAACAATGCTTAATCATTCTTTCAGTGAAGAAATTTTTCATAATATCCAACCTGAACCACCCCTAGTAAAACTTGAAGGCATTTCCCCTTGTTATACCATATGTGTACAGTATAGCTCTCTGTATTTGTATCTGTGTATATACACATACCCATACACATACATATACATATACATGTACATATACATATACATATACATATACATATACATAATATTTCTATTATATAATATTTCAAGAGTAGACAAGTGTTACAGAACAGTTTAGTCAATTTAAACTCACTGTTAATACAGTAATAGGAAATAAAAAGATATGGATATAAATAAAATAAAGACTTCACTCTGGAGCAATTTTTTCTTAAAAACTGAAACTACCATCCAAAAATTACTCAGGAATCAAAAAACATCTGCTAACAACAACTATTTCTGTGTTGCTTCCAGCCTTATGTGTGTTGCTGTTCTGAGTGGAAACAGGAGAAAGCATAAATAAGCCATAAAGTAATTAATTGCAAATGAGAGTAGGCATTTATTACACAAAGTTAGAAATTACCCCGTTTACTAAGAATCAATCTTCATAAAATTGCACTAGTGCTGCTCTTGTAAGGAAGGGAAAGCAAAGAATAATACTCTGTAATACTAATTCAGTATATTCAGGAACTACTTAGCAAGAAATAGGGCCTCATTAAGGCACTGACCAAATTTGTAAGTGCAGCTTTTTCCATAATTATGATGAAATAGAGTAGTGGTCAGTCCAATATTGTTGATAGATGGTAAAGCAAAATTTATAGTGTGAGATCACCAGAATTACTCAAGAAAAGTATTTAACACATGAATCTGAGGAAGATGAGCTTGTAAAAGTAAAAAGCAAGAAAACATTTGAGCAAACAAAATGGATATTGATGGAGAGAAAATTAAATTTTATAAGAGCACAAAAAGTTCTGAAGACATTACTAGTAATCAAATCCTACTATTTCAGGAGGTCCAGTAAATCTTTTGCAAATCTTTGGCAACTTACACAGTAGCATAAAAAGAACACCTCCTCTCCATTTTTTTTAAGATTTAGAAGCACCTCTTGTTTAACCTTCTTTCACAGTAAGATTAAGTAAGCAAATGCAAGGATCCCATAAATATTATTGATTCTCGTTTTTATTCACAGTATAGGAAAACTGTGACAGTAAAACTAATAACTATGGACTTAAATGTCTGCAAACCCAATAAAGTTCAGAATCATGCCCTGTGTATTTTCATGCTGCATGTTACCAAATCATTACAGCAGGAGATCTATCCAGTGTAGTTTATCCTCAGATATTACCTCCATATGGTTCACAGTACAATTTTAGGCAGGGAAAAGCTGGATATGTAACATTTATTTATTTAAACCTGTATCATTGATGATCTTATTGGTCTAAATATGCTACTGATATATTTACTGGGGAGTTGGTAACTTTCTTTTTACGAACACAAGCTTAGATTCTTACATAAGGAATTGTAATTTCATCTTCTGTTGGGCCAATTCAGCTGACCAAGCAGCAAATTCAAGTCTATATGTATGTTTATTACTGCTCTTCCTATAAAAAGTTGCAAGACTGAGTGAAATAAATCACAAGTGATGCAACCAGGAGTTAAATATTGTCTGTCCTCACTATCACCTAGGTTGCCCTACTCTTCTGCAATAGAAAAGTAATCAAATTACATAACAACTTGTTCACAAAACTATTGGAATGTCAAGGTCCGCCCAGAGTTAATCATCATGGATCTGTGCTTCTGTTGTAGGTAGTAATGATGTGAGCCCTTAAGTAACTTGCAGCCATAAGAACCTGGAGAGCCACTGTCTCTGGATGTCCCAGTGTTCTGAGTGGTCTCACAGATGCTTAGTGATGCTTATTAGTGACTACAGTAACTTGAGTTGATCTGATAGAATAAAGGGCCTGACCCTACAGTGAGATTGGAACACGTAAACACTTGCATCCCTACATCAATTTATCACTATCAACAGGATTAAGGACCTGCACAGGTGGATGCTTTTGCAGCTTCCACACACAATGAGATGGACTTTCTTGAACTATATTAAAGCAACCAGTCAGGAGCATCATTTTTCAACTGAATACATCTGTATTTGCAGTCCACCTGTGCCACACATTGTTATCATGAGGCTGGAGCAGATTACATAATCTGTTTAGATTAAGTTAACAACCCACTTTCTGCATTCCTTATCTACATCCCTGTTGACAGCTGTATGTTTTGCTGGGATTCTATCTCTCCTTACAAAGAAGAGCTTATAAATATGAAATTCTAAATGAAGTCTCTTTTTTCTACAGCTACCATGACCCAGCTCATTTCATGACTGTACTCATTACTCGTATTTGCTTAGAAGCTACAATGCTGTCCTAGCCTCAATGTAAAACTTGGCTTAGAGAACTTCGTGATCCTCTCATCTTCTGCAGAAAACCCCTTGACATTCAACATTTTTGTGGCAAATATTGTCTTCAATGAAGCAGGGTCCAGTATGAACAAATAAATAATCTGTCAGAAAATTGTTTGGGATATTTACTATAATCTTTCTTATTCTTCTTCATTTTAATTTGTTCATTTCTTCCAGAACTTTGAACTTTGTTGATGTCACCCTACTAATCTCTTCCTACTTGTCTAGTCTAGCCTCCACTGTCTGATGCACTACAGTTCTGGATTTTCTGTGTGGGCATAGTGATCACCTGCTTTTCCAGGCACAGAAATCCAAAGCAGCCTCATGGAGAATCAGTCATTACCATTATCCCTGCCATACACAGCAGATATTCAAAACAGGACAATCTCTTGGGTGACCAAGTTCAAGCTGAAACACAAGCCCTAATGAAATATGAAATGTTGCCTTTGGGTACATCATTAAATTTAATCATGCACTTAGTGGAAATTGTGCACTTGGTGTGTCTCAGGCTAGAGCAGCCTTTATGGAGCTCTCCAATCACTTGTTTCATCCCTTAAAAAGCAGTTCGATTCAGAAGTATGAGCTAGTCATTCACAGTTCAAAGCACAATTAAAGTACCCAAATCAGGGGTAGGTTTCCAAGCTGGGACTATCAGTTAGTCACACGAGGGAATGTGAAATACTTCTTTTTTTTTTTTTCCCTTTCCATCAGACCTGTTTCTTTTCAGGGGAGTCCTACAAGCATTTCTTTGGTGTTTTTGGGGGTTTTTTTCCTGTAACATTATAATACTCAAACTATTGCGAGATGAAAAATGAACCTCACCATTTTCTTGTTTAATGACACACATTGTATTGAGATGGCATTTTATTAAATGTGTTGTTATAAACAAAAATGAATTACAAGTATTTGTGTATTAATTTTATTTTAAACACAATAAAAATAAAATTTCATTTTTTAATTTTTGCTGTCTTAGGTTTCATTAATTTTTCCATTATTTGTTTGAATTAGGAATGACTCATAAGGAACAAGTGTCTTCAAGCTGTCACTGGTATTTTGACAAATCAGTGTTAGTTGGGAAGTCTTTCCAATATTAACAAGATTCTCTGTT
This sequence comes from Catharus ustulatus, assembly GCF_009819885.2. Classification (NCBI taxonomy): domain Eukaryota; kingdom Metazoa; phylum Chordata; class Aves; order Passeriformes; family Turdidae; genus Catharus; species Catharus ustulatus. The sequence goes on from NC_046222.1 coordinate 43,080,463, forward strand.
CACATGGTTCTTCTGTCTGGGGGTTCTGAGATTTGATTACAGATTTTGTTCAACTAAATAAATGAACATAAAAAACCTGTTATTCACAGTAGGTATAAAACTGGTAGACGGGGAAGATAATCCCTCAGGAGAAAATGACAGCAGTGGGAAACTCTCCCATTTATGCAAAGACAAATGTGAGCTCACGTGGAATTTTTTCCCAGATTCAATAATTTTCTAAATGGCAACCTGTTTGTACAAGAAAAGCATAACAAGATATCATTTAACTCAGAGTATCTATAACTGACACTACCATATGACTTAGCCAAATTGATTCTCTCTTTTCTGAAGTTCTGTGAAAATTCTGGTTTAGAAATCAAAACACCATGTATGTCTCTAACCAAAGCTACAAAAAAAAAGAAAAAAACACATCTTCTGCCTTTTTTCATGCATCCACTGGCATCCTTTCCACTTGTGCTACAGATTCAAACTTCTTGACCCCACCTTCATAATTCTTCAGACAGTGCTGCCTGTAGTCTAGTCTTCAGTTCTGCTTCATCCTCCACCTCTCTCTACCTTCTGTTCAATCCTCTCCTTGATACTTCTGCACCTTCTTGTGTCCTTTGTACCTGTTTTCAGTCAACCCATTTCTAGCCCCTCTCCTTTAGGTAATTTTCTGTATCTCCACATCAGTGCCTTAAAATGTCACCATCTTGCCTTCATGACTCATCTTGGATTTCCAGGTTAATGACAAGTCCCTTTTGCTGTTATGGTTTCTATTTGTTTAAATAAACAGATTTTGCTCATCACCAGCTCAGAGCAGGGATTTCTCGATCATTATGTTAATCCTAAGGTGGACATCATACAGAATTAGCCAATTTCTGTACTAGTAACTCTGAGAGGATACAGAAGAGTACCTGAGTACCGAGTGGGGGGAGCAGGACAATAACCCTGTAAGGAAAATCTCACTGGCATAAAAGTACATGTTTCACCTGTGACTTGTTTTTCCAGACAGCATTTCCATCCTCTCGCTTTCACAGGAACCAGCTTTGATGGACAGGCTGAGACTAGAAACAAACTAGAAAGACTTGCAAAAAAGGCAAAGGTAAGAAGCAGAGCTAAATAAAAGCAGCTGATTTTCCTGGTATGGATCAGATCAACATTTGTCAGAGCACTGAGGGGGCAGAGAGATGAGGACAGCTCAGCCAGGGACGGGCACATGCTAGGTGTCTAGTGAACACATTCAGTTTCGTGCCAAGGTAAACATTTTAAGGGAGTATGACGTAGGTGAGAAAGCAGGGTTCCCTGACCCTGTCTAAATCAACAAATGGCCATCAGTTTTCCTTCCTTTCCCCCCTACAGATATCTCTGTGCCAAGCTCTAGCAAATCTTATTCTGCTCAGTTCATTCTTTCCTCCCCAAATCCCCATCTACAGGAAATGGTGGGTGTGGGAGGCACGTGGAATCAAATTAGTTTGGAAAGTAAGTTCAAAGTCAGTATTTGAGAATATCCTGTTGGGGAAAGCAATGTCTGCAGCAGTGGCTGGGAAGGCAGTGAGGAGTGCTGGCTCCCCGAGCCCCCACACCCAGGACTGCCAGGGGACAGGAACACACAGAGATGGTGCTTGGCACCAAGCAGAGGGAATCTATGAGGAGCAGGGCTTTTATTTGGTCTCAGCTCTCAGCTGATTGCTCCTGGGCCACAGCTGACTCCTTGTAGTACAATAGCTGCTGTAGTGCCTGATCACTACTGCCGTGCTTTTGCCACCTCTCAAACACCTCTGGGGTTCCATTTCACATGTCAAAGGGGATTTTTGTTCTCATCTGGAGTCCCAGACCTCATGTTACACCGAGCTTCTGAAAAGCAACTGAAGAACACAGATAAAAAACCAGTGAGTTAATAGAAAACAATATATCAAATAAGCTTCTAAAGCCAGTATTTTTCAATAGAAAACAGCTGTCCAGAAAAATTTCTAAAACTTTGTCAGCTCCACTAAAGTTATTTATTTAATCTTCACCAGCAATAAAACTATTTTTTTAATATTGCAAGAACCATTTACAGAGGGCCATTTAACAAGCAAACACCTTAAAATGCTTTCAGTATTCCTGAAGAAAATTCCTGCATAGGTATGCAAATTCAGAATCAAGGAAACATCCCTCTACCTCAAGAATTTAATCAACTCACTATACTCACATCTGTAAAGGACTCAAATGATCACTGTTACATAGAGAAGCCATCAAAAACTTCTGTAATATTTTTGGTGTTTACTTTCTAGCTAAGGAACTTGACATTTTCTAAAGATCAGTCTCTTCAAAAAAGCCTTATACAATTTACAAATGGACCAAAAGGATCAACTGAGATCTGCCTATCTAGCAACAAGAATAATCACATATTTATACAGCAGACCTGATTCTAGAATAATCATATTATAAACTACAGAAGAACATACTTTACTCCCATTTAAAATGGGTTTTGAAAGTTTTTTTCTCAAAAAAACACCCATTTCTTAATCTAAAATTACATGCTTCAGTGCATTGCAAGGTTCTCTACCATGAAGCAGGTCTAAAACAGACTCATATATCCTTCCTACACATCCTTGACTTAGAAAATTCCATGCAGGCATAGTCCATATTCCAAAGAGGCTTCTCCCTTAACTATAATCAGGAAAGGCACATTTGGCCCAAGATAGTGATGCATACTTGTAAGTTTTCCTTGCCCCTGGGTGACTTCTAAAAATGTTGAATCTGGAACTTGAGCACTTCCTTTTCTGATGTAATTTGAGAAAGCCAGTTTGTAAATAATTGGACTATACCTACTGTTGCTGACATTAACTGCATCTATTAGTGAATCCATGCATACAATTACTGTCTTCAGTAACTCTGTAAGTAGTGATGTAGAAAAAGACAAAGGTTTTTCAATGAACAGCAGCAAGTATTCAATAAGTTCATGTCTGATTGTGTCCAAACCAACTGTGGAATTTTCCTATCCTTTTAAATCTTGTTTCATTACAGCCCAGAAAATAAAGTAAGCCAAGACTTTCTCCAAGTAAAACTTCATAAAACTATTGACAAACTCACCAAATAAAAGCTTGTCACATACATTTTTCAAAGTCAACAGAATCATACAGCCTTTTCCATAAAAATATTTTACAACTACTTCTGTGAAGCAGATTAATCACAGTTGATTCAATTCAATAGACATTTCACTTTATAACATAGCTGGAGCACATTCTATAAATGCAAGTCAAAGGAACACCTTGCCCCAACATGTCCAATACTAAATTGAAATAAATATTTTAGCTAAAAATATTTTGTTTTGATTTACTAATTGTGGGTCCTAAACTGAGACTTTGGCTTCCAGAAAAATAGTTCCTTTGGGTATCCATCTATTCCAGTGCGGGCTCTCCCACAGGCTACAGGTTTCATGCACCTCCAAGAACTACAGGGGCACAGCTGCCTCATCACAGGCTGCCCCAAGGGTTTCAGGAGAATCTCTGCTCTGCGTCCTGGAGCACCTCCCGCCCCTGTTCTGCACTGCCCTTGGGGTCTGAAGGGCTGTTCCTCTCACACAATCTTAGTCTTCTCTCTGGCTGCAGGTTATCTGACAGAATTCAACGACAGTTTGCCTGATGTTAATCCCAAACAAAAAAAAGTGCAAGTTCTACAAGGGATCTGATTAATACACAACAAAAATACCAGGGCTTTTTCCCCCATCTCAAATACATTATCCCAGAGGTGCTACCACTGTCATCGATGGGCTGGGCTGTGGCCAGCAGTGGGTCCACCTTGGAGCCAGCTGCCATTGCCTCAACTGGACATGGAGGAAGCTTCCAGCAGCTTCTCACAGAAGTCACCCCTGTAGTACTCATGCAGATCCCCTGCTACCAAAACCTGGGCACACAAACTGGATGCAGTGTTTTAAAATGATAAGCAGTAATCAATCATTCATTTCCATTAGAATGCAAGAGTTACTTCTGCTTATGTCTTGTAATTATTAATTTTAAAGGACAGAAAGAAAGCACAGAAAAATAGTTGGAGCATCTAAAAAGGTATTAGGAAAAGAATATAAAGCAAAATGTGAAAAGTTACATAGCTGAATTCTTTCAAATATTTCACCTGAAAATAGAGAGTGCTTTTTTTTCTGATTGCAATTTCTGGATAAGAAAGAAGCTATTAAAATTGTAATAGCTAAAAGGCTTTGTACAAAATAGTCTTTTATATTGCTAGGACCTTCTCAAATTTTGTACTCTGGCCTGCTGAATTCTGTTTATTTCTCAGCATTTTTGAGGACTGCCAATGTGATTTGATCAGAATTAAAACAGAACGCTAGAAAAGTTTGAAAAATATTTAACCTTGCAACAATACAGGACCTTATTGAATATTATGAGGCAGAAATAGCTGCAAATGCAAAAATGAATCTGTTGCCATAGGCAGAAGATATACAATATGAAGCCTTATTTTTTAAATACTGTTTTGTACTTGTGTGCCTGTGTTGAATTCTGTTTCATAACTCATTTATTTAGTTTTGCAACCAAAAAAAAAAATTCTATTTTGCATCTGTTCATTGTAGAAAATTAATTGGATTTTGACATTTTTTTGTCTGTAGCTAAATACCACAAAATACTAGAGACTGGAAGAATTGACTTCATGTTCCTGAATATCTCATAGTTTCTCCAACCTCATTTCAGCTGAGTGACACAGACCTATGCTTTTGTACATGGTCCAGGAAAAGAGGCACAAGGAGGGAGAGAGCGACATCTTCTCCCCCTGCACTTACTGCGGGTACATGGTGACCTCAGAAGTCCTGATCTGATGAGTGTTCTGACCAGCACCTGGTCAAAGTGTCCTCTAAAGCCCACCTATGAAATGCCATGCATTCCTTCTCCATGAAGTCAGGTGCATCAGAGGAAAGAGGGTCTGGCAGGCATCCAGGCACAAGAGGAGTTAAGCACAGTGACATTAAACCACACCCAAAATTTATCCAACCCAGATTAACTTGCAAGTGCTTCCTACATCCATCTCTGTAAATGCAACTTCTGAGCACTGACAGAAGATTACCCACCCCACATATTCCCATCACATAGTCTTCATCCAGATGTCCATTCAAGCAAGCCTCACACCTGATGGGAGCCTAGAGTAGATGCCTGTGAAAGCTATCAAGGTAAAACACGACTTAGTCTCCAGAAACCTCTGGTGCAGGGGCTCCCTGACCTAGTGACAATGTCTGTGAACATAACAGCACCAGGTGAGGTTTTGATGGGGAAAATTTTCTTCACTGAAAGGGTGGTAAAGCACTGGAACAGATGGTAGAATCACCATCCCTGGAGGAGTTAAAAAAATGTGTAGATGTGGTGCTTAGGGACATGGTTTAGTCGCGGACCTGACAGTGTCAGGTTAAGTGGTGGGACTCGATGATCTTAGAGGTTCATCTTCCATGAAACCATTCAAGCCCTTTTTGAATGCATGCAAACTTTCACTATCTTTACCAAACTTTTCTGTGTAAAGATTCATTGCCATGAGCCCCTCTTCCCTAGAACTAAATATAAAATCCCTCCTAAACCATTGCTCAGCACTGTACACAATAAATAAAGAAAACCAGAGTAGATGGAAACTCTGTTGGGCATTGCTCTGAGGGTTTTCTCATGGAAAGCAAACACCAGTGACTGCAGTTCTGGGCTGCACAGAGAACACAGAACAGACTGTGCCTCCTGCCACCTCGTGAATCCTGGGCTGGGGCAGTACAGGGAGGCAACATGCAACATCACTGCTGGAGGAGACTGTAGGCAAAATAAATATGCACTCAGAAAAAAAAAAAAAAAAAGTAGAAGAAAGAGAGAAAGAGGGGAGGGGAGGGGAGGGGAGGGAAGGGAAGGGAAGGGAAGGGAAGGGAAGGGAAGGGAAGGGAAGGGAAGGGAAGGGAAGGGAAGGGAAGGGAAGGGAAGGGAAGGGAAGGGAAGGGAAGGGAAGGGAAGGGAAGGGAAGGGAAGGGAAGGGAAGGGAAGGGAAGGGAAGGGAAGGGAAGGGAAGGGAAGGGAAGGGAAGGGAAGGGAAGGGATCAGTGCAGCGCGCCCGGTGCTTTGGCGCCCCCTCGCGGCCGGCCCGAGCTGGCGGCGAGCCCCGCCGGGTCTGGAATCTCGTGGGATTCAGGCCCTGGGCAGCGGGCGAGAGACCAGGAAAAACGCTCTCAGTTTTGAATGTTTTTTATAACAAAGCTTTACTGGAATCAAAGCTGAGCCTGGTCTTTGCTTCTAAAGGCTTTTTTTTTGTTGTTAGACAGCCTCGCCTGTAAGCTCCCTGCCAAGGACAGCCTGCCACAAGCACAAACCCAAAACTGATCAGATGAGGCTGGGGAAAAACTGAGTCAATGGCGGGTAACACGTGGACAATAAATGGTTGTAAGCCCTTTTGATATGGGTATTAGCAGCCTTCTGTCTCACTGAGAGTTGCACTGGAAATACATACATGGGTTTGTCTGCTCATGTGTGATTTCTACACTCACAGACACACACAAAGCCGAAAATTGAAATGATGTAACAAAAAAAGCTTTCTGTAATTAAAGGACCATTCCTTTCTATACCTGTGTTGTATCTTTGTACAATTCTGAATAGTACAATGTCATTTGCATTGTTCTGTATAAGAAATATTCATTAGAGCATGTTGTAAAGTAACAGCTCCTGGTTGATGAATATAGAATATGTCAGCAAAATCTGTGTCCACTGAAAGCCACAGGTGCCTTTCTTTCCTCATTTTTAACGGATTTTACAATGAGCTGCTAAAAGAAGTGCATCCTGTGTTTATAGATCAGAACACCTGGCTGATTACTACCCGGCCTGGAAATGGGTGTGCAGGTTTCCAGCACCATTCCTGTAAAAAACTTCCATTCTCTATACAGCCATACCAACAGAAATCCCACCAAGCACTTTTCCCATGCCAAGGGATTGTCTCTGCTGGCTTCTGGTTTGACAATGGGACAACAGAGGGCATACCTCAGAGGGAGACATGCAAAACAAAATTAAAATCACCAGAAAGGTTTCTTGTGACCATAATAGTCAAATAACTAAACAATTTGAGATCACCAAACTGAGATTTACAAATTGAAGACATACTGTTGGAAAAAGAAAACAAAAGAAGTGCAGTTTTGTAGCTTCAGAGATTACAGTAATTTCACGATTACAAGTTGCACTGATTATAAGCCGCACTTCCAGGGTGTCAGCAACGTTTCGTTTTTCCTCCATAAATAAGTCGCACCGGATTGTAAGCCGCACTTTCGTTCGCAGCAAGGATCTGTGTGCAACTTTCACAAAGTTGCCAATTAGTAACAGAATCGTGGGATCACGGGGTTTACTGGCTCGGCCCTGCTCAGGGCGGCCGCCAGGGAGCGGCCCCAGCCCCGCTCGCCGCTGCCGCTGGGAGGAGAGAGAGGGCCTTGCCCGGCCGGTGCTGCCTGGAGGAGGGAGAGGGGCGTCCCTGGCCAGTGCCGCCAGGAAGAAGGAGAACGGCGTGCCTGGCCGGTGCTGCCGCTGCGCCCCCTGGGGCCAGGCAGCGCTGCCGTTGCGCTGCCACTGCCCCGCCGCCACCCGGGGCCGGGTGGGCTCCGCCTTGCCTCAGGGCTGCTGCTGGCTCAGACTTCCAGGTTGGGAAATTTCCAAAATTTGTTCATATATAAGCCGTTCCTGAGTGTAAGCCACACTTCCGGTTTGGGAGCAAAATTTTAGTCAAAATGGTGCGGCTTATAATCTTGAAATTACTGTACGTGCCTTTTAATGGCACCTTCTCATAGTTTGAAGTGTCATTCCTTGAGTACATATTAAGTACAGTTAAACCAAGGTGCTCTTTATTTGAATCACTCAATTGGTTTCTCATAATATGCTACACCCTACATGTCACCTTATATTATAGTTGAGACAAGACTGTTTGGGAAATAATCAGCTTATTACCAGTCCTAAATATATGGCCACACAAATCTTTTGCTATTTTATGATAGCTGGGAACCATCAGCTGCAAATATGAAACATGGGCCCCTGGAAAGAGATAATATCCTTGAAAATTCTCTGTGTTTAACTAAAAATTTATTAGTTTTCACAGGGGTTTTTTTTGTTACTAGGGAGGAAATGGAACAAACCTTTGAAGACAATGGCCATCTATCACATGGAAAATGTTCTCTTGTCATTACAGTATTTCAGATACGCACCAGGAAGCTGCCAACTAATCTCTACCACTGATTTTCTAGACATACCCTACATTTTAAAACAATGCCTGTTTGCAAGAATGATTCTTTTATCTCTAATTATCTTGTCAGGTCCATCTCCTTTAAGATTTGTTGCTGTCAGCTGATCTAGCCAATGCTGACAATGGGGAGACTAAACCTCATAATTAAATGTGGTAATATCTGCCAGCACAAGTCTGCAATCTTCATCTGCCACCTTCATTTTGAAGCAGGAATTCTAATTAAGTCAAAAGCAGCCTCAGGGTGTCAGTAGAATATAACTATATACATCCAAAGTACCTACTTAGACTCCGGCTCACAGGCTCAGACCTGGTTGATGAGGTAGCCCCAGAACAGAGGCCACACCATCAAATTTTGAGGCTTTCATTATAACCATTACATATCCATGAAATTTACCCACTGGCATTCTCCAGTAGGATTCTTGTGCCACAGGCTGAGGACTGTTTTTGACATAAGAGCCCTAATACAGTGACAACATCCAGGCTTGCAGCCAGAATTAATACCCTTTTTAAGCTCCAGTGCTTGTTAATCTGAGTGCAGAAGCTCTTTCATAAGTCTGCTGGGTCCAGGCTGCTGTTTAAAGCAGTTGCATTGCTAATAAGGCTGGTGTGAGGGCAGGCTGAAGAGGGCGTGCAGACAATCTCTTCACCTCTAATTTCAAAGACTCCAGTGTCTGACAAAAACAAATCCCCACTGTGCAGAGAATTCAGTCTGCCCCAAGAGCAGGACCCATCCCCTTTCTCATAATGCCTCTACAAGGCCTGTGATATTTTTTAGGCTACTTTCTACCACGTTTCTCCTGTAAGCCTCCCCATAATGATAGTCCTCAGTTTCCCTCCAGCAGAGAGGAAAACACCTGCTTTTAGCAAGTTTTTACCTCCAACTGTTAAAGGCTAAAACATACAAGAAAAGAGGAATCTTTTCTCCCCTTTAACCTTATACCATACCCTATGAAAAGCTTAATTTCCTCCTATGGCCACATAAATCTTTGGGAAGAAATCCTAAACATGGTCGCTCTGAATTGATGATGGTTTCTGCTCACTGCATTAATGCTTGGTTTAAAACAAAAAACAGCAAAGATGAAATTCATAGAATTTTTAACTATTTTTGTTCCACATGCTACTACAAGCTAGTCTGGTGCAACTGAAGCAAATATGAGAAATACCATGCCTAGCTGATACAGATTTGATGCCAGGTACCAGAAGCACCGTACTGACAATAATCACATTTTTATTGATATTACTCTACTTTTACTGACAGAAATTCAAAGAATTCACAATCCTTAGATTTAAGTGTGTTTACATAACTTAAGTTGGTTCTATTCATTACCACTCAATCATTCACAAAGTGCAAACCACTAAGAATGAAAAACATAAGAGCAGGTCCATATATCCAAAAATTAAAATTGCAAATATTATATCTTTGAAATTTTCATTTGTAGTCACTTATGAAACAGACAATGATAGAGTCAAAACTGGATTATGAAATACATTGACTGTGAAAACTAAATATAAAATTGGTCATAGTTCTTGAATGTCAACTATCAAATTTATTTGTAAAAAATTGGGTCCTGATGGTATAAAAAATCTTATTTATACATTGAAACAATTGTTATCATGCCTGATAAGGAATATAGAAAGAAAAGCTGATTCTGGAAATTTAACTTAAGATGAAATATTTTTCCAAAGTATTGCAATGAAAATGGCAGGTACATGATTTTTTAAAATAAAAACATTTGCTGAAACTTCTTGCCAATTTAGATATGTGGAGAGTATGGAAAGAGAACATTTAAAAGTCAACATTACACATCTTTTTATAGTATTCTCTGCTGGTTCTGAGATTTTCTAAGAGGCAGTTGAATAAAAGCTGACAAATTCAGCTTAATCCTTTTTCTGAAAACCCAGTTCTTCTTAGGACCTTCTTTTTCAAGCTGGAACGCTATAAATGCTGACATTTCATAATAAAAATGAGTAACTGTATTACAGAAACATCTAATAAAGTTTTAAGACTGAACTGTTCGAGTGAAGATGAAAGGTATTTATGATTGTAATCATCATTCCATATAATTGCAAGGAGACATATACAGTAATTTCACGAATACAAGCCGCACCAATTTGACCAAAATTTTGGTGGAAACCCGGAAGTGCGGCCAATATTCCGGGGCGGCTAATACATTAACAAAATTCTAAAAGCTGCCAACACGGAAGTGAGAGCCCGCGGCAGCCCCAAGCCAAGCTGAAGCCCGGCCGGCCCCGGCAGAGGTGGGAAAGCCTGGCAGAGGCGGGGCCAGCAGTGTGGGGGCGGGCGGCAGAGCCTGAGCCAGCAGGGCGGGGCAGGGGGGGCGGCAGAGCCCCGGCCAGCAGGGCGGGGGAGCCCGGGAGAACTGGGGCTAGCAGTGCAGGGGAGCATGGCAGAAGCAGGAAGGCCGGCGGGTGGGGCTGCCTGGCAGCGGGGGAAGCCCAGCAGAATCGGGGCCAGCAGCGTGGGGGAGCCCGGCAGTGCGGGGGCCTGCAGTGCCGACCAGGGCGAGGAAACGCGGCAGCGGTGCAGATGGGAGGGGGCGGCCGGCGAGCCTGGCAGCGGCGGCAGCGGCTGGCCCGCCAGCAGGGCGAGTACGTAAACGCAGCGGCGAGGCGGCCGGCATGCCTGCCAGCGGCGGCAGCGGCTGGCCCACCGGCAGGGCGACTAAACGCAGCGGCAGGGCGGTGCTGACGGGAGAGGGGGGCCAGTGAGCCCGGCGGCGGCTGCAGCACCACCCGGCCAGCCCCGTCAGCAACCATGAGCGGGCCGAGCCTTCCTGGCCCCACCCCGAGCCAGTAAAGCCCGCTATGCCGCGATCCTGTTACTAATTGGCCAATTTGTGAAAGCTGCGCACGGATTCTCGCGACGAACGAAAGTGCGGCTAATATTCGGGGTGCGGCTTATCTATTGACAAAGACAGCAACATTGTCGAGGCACCGGAAGTGCGGCTTATAATCCGTGCGGCTTGTATTCGTGAAACTACTGTACTTCTATTTTCATATGTTAATGGAAATATGGATAATTGGTTCTCCGAATTTTCATTGAAACTGATTTAATTTTTACTGGCTTTTTGTTCATGGTCCATGTATCCCAGTGAATCCCAGTTGCAAGGAATCTACCTGTGTAGCGATGAACACCATTAAGATTTGCAAGGCCACACTTGTTGAACCACCATCCAGTGTTATCACTGAAGTTACTGCAGCTCTTCACTGGCTGTCCTTTAATAGTGCACATTGGCCTGCATCCATCATTATCAACATCAAAAGTGCTGAAAGGCATGGAATTTTGGTTATCTTCTCTTCTATATCCTCTAAATGCATCACCTAAGTACAACAGATAAAACAAAACAATAAAAAAGTTATTTATGGAGAAATGTTTCTTACTTGATGCACACCTTGCAAACTTTTCCTCTGAATTCATTAGAAAAGTAGAATTCTTCAAAAGATGCTCAAGAGCACCAGCTAATGAGCTGCAAAAGTGCTAAAGATGCAGGAAAAAAAGAATAAAATACTGCGAAATATGGAAGTTGAAATTCAGTGAAATGTCTTTGTATTTTTGTTGCTTTTAGCGATGCATGCTGGCTATGAAGGTAAAGGCTTCTGCTCTCAATGACAGAGGAGGAGAAAATAAAAGTAAACAAAAGGGGTTGTAACTTCAGATTTTCCAGTAACTTGCCCAAAGCCCCAGAGTGAGTCATGAAACAAGATGGAATTATTAAAACACAAAGGTCAGTTATTACTGTCTATGTTTTCTTACTAAAGAACTTACTGAAGAAATAGTGTTTTTCACAAATACAGAGTAAAGCAGCAACATTTTCAGAGAGCAACTATTTCATTGATAATAAGGACCATTCTCCTATAACATGGAAAAAAGCAGTAAGATATGGTGCACACTTAGTATATTTATGCTGTTAGGAGAGGTCTGGAATTAATTTGTGTCTATGTGTCACCCAGCAACTGTTACACACTGTAGACCAGCTTTCTTCCACTCAGTTTCTTTCTCTATCCTTTGTACGTGACTATCTGGGCACTTCTGAATTATCCAAGGCATCATCAGGAAGACTGCCAATAATATCTGTTATGAGATAATGAGCATCTAAATAATTGTTCATAAATAATATCTGCATAATTGTTCATTATATACCAGAGTGAAACACATTAGAAATAAAATTTTTGAAGTTAATTATCATTCTTTTGAATGCATTTTTTTCATATTAAGTAAGGGAACAACTACTTTTAAATACTTCAAAGAAGGAAGCTCTTACCAGCATTTCCTGAATAATGCCCCAAATGGATCTTAAAAGAACATGCTTCATCCTCTATCCAAAATCCATCATATGATGCATAGGCATGCTTGTCATTTTCTGATTCCAAATCCACATAAAGACTGAAATGAGTGGCTTTTTGATTTACTATGTCAAAAATCTTCCTCAGTCCAAGCCAAAATTCTCCTAAAAGAAAAATATAATATATAGTCAAGAAATGGAAATTGTAAAAGAAAAAGTGATTGTTCCTGGTTTATTTCTTTCCTTCCTGAACCAAATGTAACAGAAGTTGTGTGATAGCTTATATTCCTTTGAATGACTAATGAAGGAACACAGTACTACTTCCCTAGGAAATCCCTAAGAATTCCTATGTGTGCATCATCATTTTCTCTCTGTAGTATTTTTTAGAAAACGTCCAGATGATAGATTTCAAATATTCATCTGCAATATATCTCAGAAGACCACAAAAACTGGATGTGCTGAAGATCCACTTGCATGAACAGAACTAAGTAGCACTTCCTAAGGGTAATACTGAGAAATGATAAATGTTAGCATTCTATGAAATGCAAAAAAAAAAAAATGCAAACCCTATTCTTGAAATCTAAGCCCTATTCTCAAGATTTGCTGTCTCCATAAATCACACTTTTAGCCTCATATGAGCTGCACTTTGTACAGAATAGCTGTGTGCTTCCATTGCAATTCCAGATAAACTTATGAAAAAGCAAATGGGTTAGGCTTACAGTATTAAAGGTAGCAATAAAAAATTAGTAGCACAGTTGTGTTGGTATAAGCTACTGAAATATTTCCATTGTTTCTAACTTTGCAAGCCCTATGTTGAAATATTAATTTTTCTCTGCTCTAAGGAAATATTTTACAAAAGTGATTTAAACCAACCAAGGCTTTTTTTTTTAATCTGAGAAGAAAGGAAATACAATCTATAAATTATTTCAAGCAGCAAATAGAATATTTTGAACATTGTTGTGAGATTGCAAGAGGTAAAGACTCTAGTGGGGTAACAGTCATTATTGGGAAGATCACACAACAGATTTGATGAAAAAAAAAATACTTAAGTAAAAATAAGACTTTTAAGAAACAAGAACTTCATACTACTAAAACTACCATGCAATTTAGTGGAATGTAGCTCATATAAAAGGAGGGAAAATGTGGGATCCAAAGCACTTTAGAGTATTTAAAATTAATACCAGTAAGGTCACCAAATCCATCCAAATATTCAGACCATGTTCTCTGAAACTGAACTATTCCATCGGCTCTCTTCTGAACCACGGTCCATCCACCTCCTCGAAAATCCATGTCACACAAAACCTAAAACAGGCATAGACATGACTAAGCATTCTCAAAGTAGATTTTTGAAAAACACATTTTAATTAAATAAAGGTGGACTATTCAGAGTTTTTCTAAGTAGCATACTTTTCAGATATCTTAAAAAAGAGCTCTGAGAAAATAAAAAAATGAAGCTGCATTATTTTCTTATATGTTCTTGTTGAACTGTTTGACTTGGTATTTCTTCAACCAGTAGAAACTGCTGTGTGTAATAGTCTGCTCATAACAGATATAATAAATAAGCTTTGACAAATGTCACTGTAACATTTATAGCATGAATGGGAAGCAACTTGCAATGTCATGTATTAATCAGGCAAAGTATCATTGATACAGGTAGCAACACTGAATAAATTTTTATTTCAGCAAAGCAAAATAGACACAACTTCTTATATGTTCTCCATCACCACCATGCCTTCTTCCATAGAATACTGTGTTTGTGGCACCTGGGAAATTTAGAGCCTTTAATAAGGGTGAGGAAATGGAAAGCAGTGATAGCAATAACCTAGCATATAACAATAATTTGCAGCAGCAAAAATCTCTACACAAGAAGTGGCCCCGATCCAGGGAAGTCCCAATGTGAACATATAACTGCCTGCAACTGAGCGGTACCACTGAATACATAAGATCAGCTCTCAAATTTATGAGTCTTTATGAGTCTTTGCTAAAATTTGTGCCCAGCAGTATGTCAAATGGCAGTGGTCCAGCTGCCATCTGCTCTGCTTTGGAATATCACATTATGTGGCACATTTTCTCCTCAGCCCAACTAACTTAAGATATGTAATTGACTTTCCTAAGTATATCCACAGTGCCAAATCTTGATCAATCTAACTGGGATTATAAAGTCTGGGAATTTAATGTAGAAAGATCATATTGCACATTTATACACTGCACTACCTAAGATATTCAAAGTAGTTCTAAGGGATAATATCCATAATGAGTGTTTAAAAACAGGGGTTCATTTTTGTCTCCAAATGTGACTAATATCAGGAGAATTAACCTGGAAAATGCTTATAGGTAGCGAGCCAGTAAGCTTCTTGAGTTAACAAAAGTAAGTTCAGAACATCATATTGGCTGGGATAACATTAAGCCGATTCACAAGTGATGGAGTAAAGTAAGAAATTTTTTTGACATTACAGGAAATGTACAAAGTGAAAAATGTTTCAGAAAAGAGAGATTTGCAGTCTTAGCCAGTTGATAAAAGTGGAAACTCGGTGTAAATCAGTTTAACCCTCAAAAACATTTGTGGCTGACTGAGCATTATATGTTGCACCTTCATTGCCTGTAGTAGCCAAATATTTTTCAGGAAACCAGACTTACTCCTTAGCAAAAAAAAAATCAACTTTGTAGTCAGAGCCTCTGTGATTTAACAATGTTGTCTCAATGAATGACAAGAAAGCAATATGACAGAGCTTCAACTTCATCTAATACAACCAGAGAGAACCTGGATCTCCAAGTAAGATACTTTGGGAAATTCTTGCAAAACAAATACTAAATTAATCATAGTAAGGTTCATGTGCATAAAAAAACCTGTGACCTTTATTCCCTGGAGAATCACATGCTTATTTCAGTCACCCAAGGAGTGTAGAACTGGAATAAAAAGAAATATAGAAGACTCCAAAACGAATATTTAGATGCAAATACCTAAACCTCACTCAAAATTACCCCATTGCCTCATCCACTGTCTTGAGAAGATGATTGCATGCTTGGCTACTCCTCTAACTATGAGTCAGAAATACTATGAGGAGCTCACTTGGTCACAACATCAATCTTCAGTCCAATACAAATCAGGGGGAGTGTTGATAATTCACAGAAGGAGCAGATACGGTTCTACATGAGAGGTCATCAGCCAGTTAAATACAGCACCAATACATACACCAGCTAAATAAAAATATTACATAGATACAGACAAATACAGCTACAGCTGTGTAGTTTTTCTAATCCTTTATGGAAATTTCGTAAAGCCTTACAATAGCTAATTTGCTTTACAGGTTGCTCTATATCTCATATCATGAAAGGTATGAAGGGCATGATTGTGTCAGGTACAACCTAAATTAAATGAGGAGGACACTTTTACTTAATATTTCTTCCCTTCCCATCCACAGTGCGTATAAGAGGTATATTCTAAGCAACTGCTTTGTTTGTCTGGTACAACTGAGAAATATCATTGATCTAAATTTACTAATTGAAAAATACATAAGAAATTTATCATGGTTCATTTTTCCAAAATTAAAATTGGTTTTAATCACCTCATGAATAAATGCTCAGGCAAAAGCCTATTTGAGAGTAACTTCCTGAGGTGACAGAAACCTGCCACTACCACTAAAGCTAGATAATCTTATTGCTCCTGGAATTCGGAGTTCAATCAGCCCAAGCATCAAAATCTATACTCACTTCTGAAAACATGAGGTATCAAACATGAAAAATAAAAATGTGATCACATTGTCTGTGGTCTTTAATGTAACTGATATCTTTATGCATATAATTCTAAACAAATTTACATTTAGGTTCCATTGCATAAAAGGGCATTTATTGCTGCAAAAGTCCTCATTGATATAAATTGTTTTGTGCTGGGTTTGTTTCCTGTTTTTTAGATTCTTACTATGGTTTTCTGCCTCTGTATTTCTTCTGATTTTGCTGGTCTGGAGAACATTTAGAACTCTTAGCATTTAGCCCCTAAAGGTGCTTTAAAATTTCTTGTTTATATTTTAATGTCTTTATATTTTTGTCTGTCATTTCTCATGTACTCCTTTTATGCTTCAACACATGAAAGAATTCACATTAAATAGCTTTCCTTAAAACAACATTCCTTATGGAACACATATTTTACATATTTTTCTGTGAGAGTTTTTTGGCACTGTCTTTTAAGTTCTGTGCTCCATTTACCAGACAAGAAATAAGACGCTAATAACTGCAAATATTCTTCTCATTATTTATTGTTGCCTTGTTCTTTTAATCAAATTGCTATGATTCTTCTTTTGTATTTCTGTAATCACCTTCAATCCAGAAGAAATTCTGAAACAGATGCATTTTTTGCTATGGTAGCATTTTGTTCACACTACAAATATGGTAGTTTTGTGAACACTGCAACATGTCTTTGCCTTTCTTTTACATGGAAGGGGTTTATTGATGAGTTACAGATCTTTTTCCTGAGCTCACTGCATTGTACTGAGAGCATTTTTATATCAAAGGTTGCAGAATCAAGTTCATTTTTCCTTTTGAGATGCTAGCATAATTCTGAAAACTTTTCTTAACCAGTTTAAGCTTCTTTTTGTAGCATTTTGAAGGGCTCCACTTGGCTAGAGAAAAAGGGATTCATCCTGCCTTTGTTACATATAAAGGAACACTATAAAGTTAGATATTAAACTTTGCGAGTTATTAGTTGGCTTAAATTCCTCATTTTTTTCAAAAAAATAATGACCTCAATCTGTGTAGCAAAGTTGAAGGTTTGAAAGCGTCATATCTGCCTTTCCACTATGCATAAGGTCTTCTCTAAATAGAACAAACCTGAAATGGATATAAACACATAAACCAAAATATTCCTTGTATTTGCAAGGATTTTAATATTCTGAGTCCAAGAAAATTAACCCAAAATTCCTTTCTAGATGAGAACAATTAATCTGAGCAATCACATAAAGTGCAGGCAGTGATAGGAAGCATGATTGCTGTAGTTTGTTTTAGGGATATATATCTTTGTCTTAGGAATATAAATCCTGCAAACTGGATAGGAAAACGACAATTTCAGATGCCTCTGTGCCTCAAGACTGGATTATAATGATACTCAGACAAGAGCTAAGCACCTATTCTTCAAACCAAGGCACATCTGCACCCTCACTTGGATGACTGCATCAGCAGAGTTCCATCACAGGAGAAGGCAATGTTATACAGCAGAATCACTCAAAATCTAAAAGTCCCATCTTAAAAGCCGAATGGATCAGTCAATTGCTCTTCAGTTTTCCATCTCTAAAATAAAAAAGAACAGTTCTTCTCCATATCCAAAAATGGTGCTGGAAAATACCTTTGGTTTTCCTCTTTGGCATTTTTCATTGCATATGAAAACTGACAATGGGGTCACAGATTAAATTACTTCATAGAAAATAAGAAACTTGTCAGAATTATAGTAATAGCAGACGTGCAGATGACTTTATACATTTTTCATTCATCTGTTGAGAAATTGTCATGGAAAACACTTTATTACAAGTATTCTAAATGCATATTCGCAAGCAAATTGTGACAATACTAATAAATGTATTACCTCAAAAGGATAATTTGATCCTTCTGGATGGATAATGTACAGACCACTTGGAGTTTTTGAAACTGAACCAACAGTATCTTTAACATGAGTGCAGTCCAAACCTAAAGACAGAAGGTATTCAAGGAAGTTCATTAGCAAAATATGTTTTATAAAATACAAATTAATGTAGGAATATTACTTTTCTTGGTGGAATGAATTATTTAAAACATAATTTTCTTCTTATACAAACTTCAAAATCATGTTTTGTCATGAATATATCTTGTGAATTAAAATTCTTTAAACACCATTCAGCTTCTAAGCAAGTACAAATGACACTGTATAGACAAAGTTCTTTTTAATCTTAATAGATATGATATATACCTATATGAAATTAAAGATTATGTATCTGGGTCAATTTGCAAATTTTTTTTTTCATTTTATTTATAACACCTGCACTGTGAAAAAGACATATTATCTGAGAAATTAAGTCTTTTTCCTACAGATTTTTGTATTTATACGTGCAAAAGCCTTTTCATCATAAAGTATACATGAAAAACATTCCACTGGAATAAGGATAATGCAAATGCAACTACACTTTATTTCATTGCAAAAGAACGTGCCATTCAGCAGCCTCAGTTCACTTACTAGCTGATAATCATACTTGGTATTTTACATAAAAATCAGCATGCTAAATAGGAAGCTAAGAGTTGTCAGTTGCAACAATTTAAAGCAGTATTTATGATAACACTTTAAAGCAGTTAAGTTTACAGAGTTTATATGATACTAACACAGGATAATGTCAATGTTACAATTGCTTACCTTTGCTTTTGTTAGCTCCTTTTCAATATGCAAAGACAAAAGGGGAAGGTGTCAAGACTACATTTGAAAAATACTTACCATGAGATTGAACTGCTTTATAAGGAAGTGGATCCAGATGTTTTCTCAGAATTACTGTGTTCAAAAGAACAATTTTGTTCATGAGTTCATTTACCTGCAAATCCAAATAAAAGATCTTTAATTGGGTTGCAATGAAAAAAATTTACATTCTAAAAATTTTTTTCTGACTCCTAATAAACATAATTTGTGTTGTGTAGTAATTTGTACCTATGTGAAGGAATAGTCCTCCACTTTCCCTACTGCAGTGTATTTCACTAAGTTGTGAAACAGTGTGCTTACCACTCCTCACAGAAATAGAACTCACACACTACCAGAGGTACAAGGACTGATGATAAGACAATCTAATCCTACTTATTTAATGACAATTTAATGGTTTAATGAACCTATTTTTCCTCAGAAAGACAACACCTGCTGAGAGAAATAAAAAATACAAATATTTCTAATAAAGAATAAAAGTACCTGATTAGAAAGGTAATCCAGCGAAGACTGTTGATCATCCATCATGTCCCTTACCAGTTTTTTTTGTACTTCTGGCATATTCAGCAAGAGAGCTCTGCAAATTTCCTTCAAAAGAAATATGTTCATCCACTTTGTTTTCATAACTCTAGAAATATTCTTGACTAAATGACAACATACTTATTTATGACATCTAAGTGAATGCTGAGGGTGTTTTACCTTACAGCACCTAAAAGTGAAATGAAAGTTATACAGATTAAAGTACCACAGATTAAAGCCAAAGGTGCTAAAAATTTCAAGCTTTTTGATTGCAGTAAAGATGATATCTTAAGAAGTGATGGCTCTTCTCATGTTTTGAAGAAGTAATAAATCTTATCCTTGGGTAAACTGGACAACCAGTTAGTGGATATCACATATATATAAATGTGTATGATAAAAGACAGATATATATATATATATATGTTTCTTGTCACCTTACATTTGTTCATTCATTGTACTGCTCCTGGTTTTTGCCCTGATGTTAAAAATCAAGATCACCATCATCATCATGATGGCATATAATTAGTAATACATATTTTAAAATCATATGTGAAAACCAAGAATTTACACAATTATTTTTGGAGGTTGATTGCATATTTTGCTGTGTAGTTTGTCAAGTTAGTGAATAGAGAATATCCTGTGTAAGCCTCTATAAAAGGTGAGGTAAAGTACACATTTACTCCCATGTAACTGCTTAACTAACTACCTACCTCCCACTTACACCCCCATATCCAGCTATGACATTTCAATGAGGAATAGACATCCTCCTCTTCCTCTCTAATTGAGAGAGTCACTGACATTCAGAGGCTGACAGATCTAGGTGGGTTGTGTGGCTGCTTGGGTTTGCCTGTCTTCACCAATACTTTGTCACACCAGCTGCATCCCAAAAATAGGGTACCCCAGATTTTCTGGACAATACACAGTTTGGGCAGCAGGGTCACTGGGCTGTCACATGTGCTCAAGAAGATGAAAAAATAAATTTGCACAGCATAGCGTAGCAGAGGAGAGGATTGCATAGCATGGCACTGCATAGCTCATCACTAAAAGTATTCTTTATGAATACATACTGCACATGTAATGTTTGTCCCCTCGTAAAATTTTAGCTTGAGCATCACATGGTACAAGGCATTGTTCTTTTTGATTTGAAATATCTGCAGATTTATTTTTCTCTTCTGCCTGGAGTGGTTC
Source organism: Catharus ustulatus (assembly GCF_009819885.2). Lineage (NCBI taxonomy): Eukaryota > Metazoa > Chordata > Aves > Passeriformes > Turdidae > Catharus > Catharus ustulatus. Next base: position 43,101,106 of record NC_046222.1, read on the forward strand.
CTCCACAGCTCCAGCATTCCTTGTGTCCTGTTGTACCAAACAATGGAGGGGGAAATAAATTGAACATAAAGCACACATAAAATAGCTCAGTCTGTCAAAATGAAGTAGATTGCTTCACAGGACTTCCTTCAAAACCTGTTTTTTAAAATCTTTATCAAGCAATAATTGGCAGAGCTGAGACCAAAACTGATTAGCCGTATCTCACAAGAAAAAAGTAGTGTCAGAGGTAAAGAATAACCTCTATAAATTTAAAAAATACCACCACCATTTCTGGTGAGGTATTCTACTTGTGAGAACTGTAAGTGGGAGGCAAGAACTTGCAAATCCTGCATTTTAGGAATCACCATACCCAACAGACATCTCAAATGCTAAGGAACTTATTTTCACTGGAAAGGAGCAGGCTTTTGGATTTACCAGATATTAGTAAAATATTTTTACTCTTGAAAATCCCTAAATTTAGTATTTAATGCTGATCACAGAAATATTTGCATAAGTTTTTAACTCATGCACACAAGTCATCATGCAAAGATTTGAAGACCAACTCAGCATTAAAAAAAATATTTTAAATATTCTTATAGGGAAAAGAGTAAAGGGACAGTATTCATGGGCACACAATGGTCTGAAATAGTAACAATAATAGCACTAGTTACACGTATTACTGTTATTTTAAAATTATATTTTCATATTTAATAGTTTTTCTTCCATGGTGCCATATGACATAAAATAAAGGAATGCCTCTGAATCATCATTTAAAGAAATTACTAAAAGTCATTCCCAAAATATGTGTCATTGTCAAAAGACTAAGCAACATATTTTCATATGAGTCTTTGTTTGACGATTTCATAATCTCGTTCATATATTATGTTTTCAAATGTAAATAGGATCTTTAGATCCTATGTCAGGATTTTAATGAAAAACAAAACCTATTTAGACTTGAATACATCTTCAACATATTTGTTCTTTCCTGTTCCAGTTTTCTCTTTCTGGAATTAGTACTACACCAGCAAGCAGTGAACAGAGTTTTTTCCCTGATTTTTGCTCTTAAAACATTAAAGTAAAAATTACAAAAAAACTGTTAACAAAGGAATTTTTTAAAAAAAAGGTTTCTGAATTACTAGTATAATTGCATTTTGTGCCTGGAGAATGGTAGAGAAGTAAAAGAATGTTTCTTTAATTTTGAAATAAGCACAGAATAAAGAAAGAAAGATTATGTAAGAGTTATAAACAGATCTCTAGAAACTTATAAATAGAACACTTGAAAGCATGGCTTGTTCCAGGGCTATCACAGCTACTCACCAGATGTTCAATTAAACACTGTTAAGCAAATATTTTTAATCAATATTTATCTTTAGCAAAAGCCAACATGAAACAAGCAATTAAGTCTGATCTCAGCAATTCAAGCAAAAAATGACTGCCAAAAACCATAGTTACTCGGCATTTAAAGTCATGCAGATGAGATTAAAAATATGATGTAATAACTGAGCTGTGATACAGAACATTAACACAAAAATGTTCTAATATATTGAATTCCTAGAATTTCAATGTAGTTTCGTTTCTCTATCTGAAAATACCTGATTCTTCTGTATTTTCATATCTATCTTGAATAAGGCAATCCTTACTTTTAAAACATCTGTCACTTTTCTGTGAAATCACTCAGTTACATTTATTATCTTATCTAAAGAAAGTAATAGAAAATCTTACCTTAGGTGAACAAGGTTCGCCATTATTTATTACAGTCTCTCCTAAACCAAACAAAAAAATATTAAGACAAATAAATGAAGTTACCCTAAAATGGTGGTTCATCTTTTACTTGAAGAAATGCAAATGTTTTGATGAGTTTCAAATTTCTGTGGAAAGAATTGTACACTATGAAGGCCTGATCTAACTATTTGGGAATGTCTACAGCACAAAGGGCAGCCAACACATCACTCCTTTACTGCCTGGATTTAATAAACCAAATTTCAACTGCACAGTAGATTTTATATATTACTATTTGCATCCTGAGGAAAATTACTGCTTTTCACCTCTACATGACACATCAAACAGATATATTTTCATTGTGATAAAACTCTGACAGATTTTTTTTTTATATGCTATTTTTGAGCATTTGTGTATATTTGGCATGAGTGTTCTATGCTACTTGAAAGAAAAAAAAATAGTATTACTTGATGTTTTCAAATTTTTACCAAGTTTTTTATCATTAAAATTAAGGAAGCTGTATTGTTGTGATGGTAGTGCACCAGAACAGGCTGTGGAGGCAATTTTGGAATATGTCATCAAATAAATTCAAAATAGAAAACAGAAAAAACATTATTTTAAATTAGTACTTTGTATTGCATAGAAAATCTTTCACCAGGAGAATAACAGCAGTATTTTGGTCTCACTGGTAGCCCACCCATTTTTAACACAGGTACTGAGACTATCACTTAATACAACGATTTTTTTTCCTGTAAAAAAAGTCAAAGTACAAGAGAATGGCATGAAAAAGAGGAAAATTAAATGTAGTCTACAGAACCTTAATTAAAACTATGAGGCACTCACAGATTTCACACACTCAATTCCAGTACTTTTGTATCTTAATATTGGATCTGATAGTCTAACCAAAAAAAAAAGGTTCAGAAAGGTCCAACACATTTTGAGAATTTAGACACATTAAAGAATTTAAATTGTTTGTGATCTGGCTGAATAAATGAAACCTCAGCTTCCAGTGTACCACTGGGAAATACACTTTCTAAAGGATCTTCAGAATACACTGTTCAACTATACCTTACACTGGTACAAGAAGACAATATTCCAAATTTGTCTTGATAATGTGTTTCATCTCCACCTCTATCTAAAGCTGGAATGCACTGGAAATAGCTTTTGCTACAAGATTTGTTGGGAGCAACCAACATTCGTTGGGAGTGGGGATTAATACACTTTTTAATCCAAAGTTTTCTTTAAAAATTAATAGTTAAATGGTACTAAAAACCTGTAACTGAGAGGATATTCAACTGCCTGTGAAATTCTGAACAACTTGGCTCTTCTGTATCTCTCAAAATCAAAATTTTAAATTTTCCTGAAGTACCACATGGTGCATAATAGTTTTCCAGTATGAGGCTCACTAGGGTTCAATTAGTGCATCAGTTGATGCTCTCTCAAGAAGATGCAGGCTGTGATCATTAGTTCAGTCTCACGAAGAAAGTGAAAAGATTTCCATGGTTCTCCATATATCACATTAAGAGTAAACAAATAGTTTTTCTTCCTCTTTCTATGCACATAAATAGGCAGTATGACAAATTTCAGGCAGGAATGGTTAAAATAGAACTTTAACTTCTCCCATGCAGTTGACTACACAGCTTGGAGAAAAACTATAGAACATCAGCAAATTAATCCACCACTGGAAAAAGAAGGAAAGAAAAAAGTGTTTCTGCAGCACCACAGCTATGCTTGAGCCTTTAAATAAGACTTGAAATAAATTCAGAATCCATCCCACAAAGTTTTAAGAGCTGATCTTTATCCTTCACTCAAATATCAGTGTCCAGCCCAAAGTAAAATTTATGAAAATTCCTTCAAACCAGCTGCCAGAGCAGGACCTTCCATTTTGTAACTACTTAAGATCAGGTTTCTTGCTGCCCCAGAATAATCATACCCTTCTGAATTACATGGCCCTCAGTTTATCACCTTCTTGTCCCACAGTGTGAAAAATGTGAGGTTACTCATGAAATTATCCAATAACTGTAAAGGAGGACTACAAACACTTAATAAAAAAGTAAACAAGAGAAAGACAGAAATATATATAAACACCATACTTAGTTCTGAATCTCTGAAGGTATCTTAAGGTGAAGCTGCAAGTTGTGCTGTGTTATATCAAAATTTTCAGTAAATCTAAGAAAGCTCAAATTCTGTCAGTGGCATATGTTGACCATGATCTTCAGTCTTCCTACAAGTGACATGGGCCCAAATTCTGCACTTTCCCAGCTCTGCCTCAGCTTGGGTGACTCGATTCTCCATTCTGACAAAGCCTTCTACTGCATCTAAGCCTTCTACACACATCCTAATGAGCACATTTTATCAGGTAAACTGGGATTTTAAATGTATGTGTGGCTTGAAAAGCACACAGTGGTAAATTGACAACCACTTTCCCCCCTTGTGCAACACAACAGGGCAGATAGGGCAACGAAGTGATGAATTTGGGGTTGGTTTTCTGAGCTAAAGGTGAAAGACTTCCATTTTAGGGTCATCTTCTCAGTTGCAGTAACAGGGATACTATTTGGCAAGCTGACCACCACTGGTCTGGACTGTAAATTGTTAACAGCAACACCTACTTCCCAAACTGTGCTACAAATATGGGGGAGAGGGTCTGTGAAGAGAAGTATTTTACAAATGCAGAGTACTATTTTTACCTTCCTAGTCAAAGACATAGAACAGCTGCACACTGAGGAGGAAAAAAAAAAAATTGGTTTAAACTCAAACACACCAGCCAAGAAATGTCTCGCCAGGAAATCACCAAGGCATTTAGCCTGTTGCTGACAGCTCATCCAAAGCAGGGCAATATCCCAAGACAACACACCCTGCTTTGCTTAAATTTAAAAAAATAAAGAAAGAAATAAAAGAAATAAAAAAGTTTTGCAGTCTTAAGAACAAACGAGGATTTTTGTTTTCTCTTTTTTTTTTTTTCTTTCTGTAACTATACTTAGGGACTTTCAAATATTTTTCTGTAACATTCGTCATTTTGTGCACCAACAGATGCACAGAAAACCTTTCGGTGGTTGTTGTTATCGCTGTCATTCCTACACCCCGCGGAGCTCTGCAAACCCGCAGGCGGGGCCGGGGCCGTGTTTGCCCGCGAGACCTCGTTCGCTCGGCCCCCGTGTGTGTGCCTGGGGCTTTCAAAGGTCATCCCCCTATAAAGCACAGCGCTGCAGAGCATGGAAGGCCCGGCGACAGCCCTGTCACGGTGTCCGGCCCCGCTGTCCCGCGCCCGCGGGCGGGGAGGGCGCGGACGATTCCCACGCGTGGCTCCCACCCTGACACGGGCACCCACAAGGACCGGCTGTCCCCTGCGCCCGCCTGGAACCCGCAAATGCCGCGCCAGCCAAGCCCTCTCCCCTCAGGCCGCTCCCCAGCGCCGCGGTGCCGCCCCGTTGCGAAGGAAGCGGCGTCGTTGGTTGCTACGAGGCCGGGCGGGAGGCGCAGAGCAGCGCGGCGGGGCCCGGCGCTGGCGGCGGAGCGGGCCCGGCGCTGACCCGGGCGCTGGATGGAGCTCGGCGGGAAGGCCGGCGAGGCGGCGAGGGGACAGCTCCTGGCCGGGGCCCCGCAGGACCGTGCGGGAGGGCGGCGGAGCGTCTCTGTGTATCCTTGCTGGGCCGGGCGTCTCTCGGGGCCGGCGCTGTGGGGCCCGTGTGGGGCGGCGGCGGGGCCGGGGCGGAGATGGCCCAGCCCAGCCCTGCCCCGCGGTCAGGGACCGCCTCAGGGGTGTCTTCAAATTAAAACTTGTGCTCTGAGGGTTTTTAACTGCCGTGGGAAAGTTGGCTTCTCGAGAAAGTTCGGAGTTACCCTGTTTCCCGTCTTCTAGGAGATTATGCCAGTAGGAATAGTGTTTTCCATCCTAACTTGTGGATTCTTGTTTTTTGAATTGTAGTGGTAAGAACTACTGTCACAAACTCTTAAGGTCGGCCTGCACACTGGTACTTAAATAATTACTGGCGTGATGCAGGACTGATCTGGTTCTGTGGAGAACTTGTATTTAGTGATGTTAATCAATTTTAGTGTAAACAACTAGTCCTTTAGGCTGTGGGGGTGTGTGAGAGGTGGTGTTTACTATTTAACATTTTCCCTGTCATGCGTGCATCCTTATGTTACAGGTTTAGAAAACTACACAAAATGTCCCTTCAAATGAATGTAATAAAGGTGAGATTTTTCAGCTGGTGGTATGAAAGATGAGTGCAAAGCCTCTCCTAAGATCCCTTTAAAAAGTAAAATGCAATTACATTTTTTCTGGATCAGCATAAAGTTAGTTATCTATAACATACAATTATGGGACCTATTCTATATAAGGTCAATCACACAGGCTATTCTATCTTTAATGAGCTGTTTCATCCAGTTTCTATTGTCCTTAGCATAGTCTTAGGGCTAGAGATTTGATATTTCATTTTGAACAGGATTTACAAGAGGAACGTCGAGTATTGAAAGAGGATCAAAAAATGCATAGGAGCAAGGCAATGAAATATTTGATGGAGACAAACAGAAGAAGAAGGCAAGTAACTAGGGTTCCTTTAATGTAGGATTGTAAAAAAAAAAAAAGAGAAAACCAAAGCAAAAAGAGTCAAAACCTTGAGACAGATCTGTATATCTCTACTATCATGTTCACTTTGATAAATAGCTCACTGCTTTGGCCTAGACAAATGTAAGCTGAAAAGTTTCCCCAATCCAGTTGCTTGCTGTAGGACAAATAAAATATAAAAAGAGCAGTATTCTATTTACTCGCTAATTTTTGGAAACTCACTGTAGTCACATCTCATATAAACTAAAGGTAAGTAGCACTTTCGTCTTGTGGCTCTGATCTGCATTTCTAGTGTTTTATTAGCTTTGATGGATGTATGAAAAACGAACTCAGCTGTACAGCGTGGGCCAGCAAAAGGCAGTTGTTGCCTTCTGAAGTGTGTGCTTTTCTGTCTGCATGGCATAACAGCTGCACAGCCTCCCCTTCATGGCCAGGCTATGTGCTCCCACTTCCCAGTAAACACAAAGCAACATTTTTCTTGTACAAGATTATACTTATAATAAAGTTATTTTGTAGTGACATTTTAAACAGTGCTTTGCATAGTTTGTCTTCTGCATACATGACAATGCGAAACCATGAAGTATTCTGTGACAAATGGATTAAGTAAATAATGCACTGAAATGTCTCAGTGAAGTGCTATAAGTAGTTTAATGGGCATAGAGGTCTTTTCCCTCGCTCTGAGGTGGTGCTCACACATACAGGGGGCTCAGCTGTGTGTACTGGAGGGGCAGATGGGTTCCTTCTTGCAAGCCCCCAGCCTCAGACCAGCTTCCTCTGCCTCTTGTTAACTGGTTAATGCTCCTGCCCCACAGTTCCCCTATCAGATGACTTCTGTTGCACAATGTTTACTTATTGGCATATGTTCATAACTCATTGGCATATGTTCATAACTCATAAGAGAGGTGGTATACATCGTTTATATTGCCATTTAGCCTAACAGCATGTGCTATCAACTTACCTTTTGAAATACAAAGAAAAATGAAAGAGGAGATATAATCACCTGCGAGTAATTAAAGACAGAATGCAACCCACAACTTTTGCAGATAATAAACTGAATCTCGGTTGAAAAATTAAATACCTAATTTCATTTTCTGGAACAGAACCACTGTAATACTACCCATCTCAGATGAACACTGTTTATTGTATTACTGGTCTTGAAATATTATACTCTAATGTAAAAGCAAATACCAGACAACCTGCATATTTTTGACAGACTGGTGTAGTTAAAGTAATACTCATGGATACATAAATACATTTCCATATGTATTTCATTGCATCCTTAAGAAACACAGTATAAATCCAAGTTACTCAGGTGAACCACTTAAAAATTTAGATACAGTATTCATAAAATCTAGTCATTTCAGTTTGTAATAATTGAGAATGGCATAATTATTAGCACAATAAGCAGTTCAAATGGAAATCTGTGGTAACAAGTTTTCTCCTAATAACTGAAAAGGAGTGAGTTGTTTAATGTTAGAAAGGTAGTAAGTACATACAGTATTATAAGCTGTGACATATATAATTAAAAATTGAGGGTCATTGCATATATGCAAGAAAGTAATTTGAAAATAAAGTTTCTTGAATGTAAATATTTTTCCTTGGGAGTTATGCAGGTAGGAATTCATTGATCAGCCTTCAGGTCAGGTCTCAAGTCTCTATGAGCCAAGTTCCATTAGCTTTTCTTACACATGTAAAGGTGTTAGATATGATGATGGTTCTCCAGGGTAGCATGATGTTTTTAAGCTCCACATTTTCATCTGGCAACACCCAAAATTGTCCCTACCAGGGCTTACAGGCATGTATTAGGAGTTATTCTTGGCACTACTAGTGTATGATTTCAAAAGAGAATTTGTATCTTTTGCATTTTTTTATATGGAGAGTGTGAATGTTCTACATCTAACCTTCATCTAGAATGATTGAGGTTGAAAGGGACCTCTAAAGTCATCTGGTAGAACACCTCCACTCAGAAAGGGCCTCCTAGAGCTGTTTGCATAGGAATAGCCTTTGAGGTTCTCCAAGAATGGAGAGTTCACAACCTCTCAGGGCAATCTGTGTCAGTGCTGTCATCCTTACCTAAAAAAAGTATTTCCTGATATTCCAAAGGAAACTTCTGTGTCTCAGTTTGGTCCTGTCACCAGGCATCACTGAAGATACCCTGGCTCTCTCATCTTTGCACCTTCCTTCCAGGTATTTAAAGACATTCCTTTGAGCCTTCTCTTCTCCAGGTTGAACAGTCCCAGATCCTTCTGTCCTTTCATCATCTCTGTGGCCCTTCATTGGACTGTCTCCACTCTGTCCATGTCTCTTGCACTGAGGAGCTCAGAGCTGGACACAGTCCTTCAGCTGTGGCCTGCCTAGTGCTCAGCAGAGGGGAAGGATGACTTCCCTCTACATGCTGGCTGAGCTTTGCCTAGTGCAGTTCAGGATATCACTGACTTTGTTTGCAGCAAAGTTGGTCCCTTCTGTCAGGTAACAAGTGCTACAGCATGAGAGGAAATGGCCTCAAATCGTATCAGGGGTGGTTTAGATTGGATACTAGGAAAATTTTGTGAATGAAAAGGATTGGCAGGCATTGGAGAAGGCTGCCCATTGGAGTGGTTACATGTGGTACACATCAAGACATGGTTTAGCAGTGGACTTGGCTGTGCTGGGTTTGTTGTTGGAGTTGATGATCCTAGAGTCATTTCTAACCCAAATGATTATACGCTTCTTTGTCTAATGAAGATGTTAAAGAGGATTTGGCCCAGTACTGACTTTTAGGGTTCACCACTATGTACTGGCCTCAAGTAGGACTTTGTGTCACTAATCACCACCCTCAGCCTCACCATTCAGACCGTTCACATTCCACCTCACTCTCTGCTAATTCAGCCTGTACAGCAGCATCTCGTTTATGAGGATCATAAGGGGGACAGTACCAGCAGCATTAGTAAAGTCCAAAGAGACAATACAGTCTCATCTACAGGACTGACATTTCTTTATAGAATTTTATTAAATTGCTCAAGCTTAACCAAATTTAGTGTCAACTTTAAGTTTATACATTTTTTTACTAAAAAAGTAAAAGCAATGAATTCCCTTTAGATAGAAGCACTAGTGAAGATACAGGAGAGTTTCTGTTCTCTCCTTAATCTTGTGTCATTTAGGTTCATTTTCTTCATATTACTTTGTGGAGGAAAACTTTTCTGTGTGTTTTTCTTTGTGTTTTTTTCAGGAACCTCCTTTTTCAGCAGACCTCCTTTAAACAAAGTTGTACCAAAGCACTTTTTAAGTTAATGAGTCCTGCATATGCATGTTCAAGATTCTTGCAGATTGAGGTCTTCTGTTTTCAATCTTTTCTATATGTACTTGTAATGAAATTTTCCCTGACTGTCTACTGTTGATTTGTTGTAAATACTTCTAAAATGCAGCACCTTCAGCATTAGAAATACTCATCTTCTACAAGCTGTTAATTGGTTTAGTAGTAAAAGACAAAAACATTACTTGCTCACAAAGAGCAAGGATAGCTTTGGAATTAAAAGTCTCAGTAACTTAAATCACAGATGTTTTTCAACCCCCCTGATGTCATCTGGTTTTTTGCATCTCTTGTACTGACCAAGCCCCTTAGTTTTGTGTTAACAGCAATAATTCAACACAGCAAAAATCCTAGCCTACAGTTTATACAGGTTGCATAAGTACCAAGAAAGTATTTTCTTTATTGTTTCACTGATACATGAAGTTGCAATGTCAAGATCAGATTAAGAATCAAATATTCTCTGGGGCACTACCTGGCACATATTTTGTTTAAATAACAGTATTCTGGAAATAAGAGTGACTGGCTAAGTACATACTTGGTGCAAATGAACAGGATATCGTATTTTATGTTTCTGTAACACACTGCTTCCTAAATACCAGCTGTCAGTTCTGTTGGGGACTATAGACTTCATGCTGTTACTGCTCGGTGCAAAATGTGTGTCCCATTTTACTGTGATGTTACTGTCTGCAGGTAGCTGGTTCATTCTGGAAATGCAATTGTCTATGTGCATTTTAAAATAAATCTTACAGTCAGTTACCTTGGTTCAGCATTTTGAATTTCCTTGATAGCTAATCCATCTGTTGAAACTGGGGAAGGAAATCTATATGAGTTTTCAATCTATTCCCAATCAGTTGTTCTTTCTGTAATACTTTATTTTCAACATAAGCACAAGCTCTGTGCTCCACCTACTGGCTGATTAACATTGAATATTTAATAAAAGCCCTTTAAATCATTCATCAGTTTTGTTGATAGAGAATGAAAAGCAGCCTACAGCCAAAAATATGAGAACAATGTCAGCACTTGGTAAAGAGAGAGGGCAGAGTATTAAGAATTTTGTATTCCTTTCTACATTAGAATGGAGCTGTGAAAAGTAGGTGATCACTGTAACCAGAAATGCAGTATTACCATTTCTGATAATGGGCCACAAGATTGTGCTGAATTTGCAAGGCCTTGGAAAAGATGCTTGCCAAGCTTGCTCTCTTTGAACTTTTCTTGACCTGACAGCAGCTTTGTTTTTCTTGGTTTAGCTGTAGCAGCAATTTCTCTTAGAGACCAGGTGTCTGTGGCTAATTTATTTTGCCTTTGTTTATCTTTTTATTGTATGACCATATTTTTATATAGATAGCAGTAAGAACCAGTTATTCTATGCAGAGAATGAGATACTTATGACTCTGAAATAACGAAGCAGTATAGAGAAATGCAGTCCTGTTATGATAGTAGAGGCTTTGAAAACTGGAGGTGCAGGATGTGGCATGGAGGAGTACAGGCAGGGGATGGTAAGAGTTGGCACATAGGCTTGGCACTGGATACCCCTTGGCTATACTCACTAATAGTCAGCTAAAGAAATGCAGAACTAGTCCTGACAAACATGGCTTTAGAGATAACAGGGAGAGAAGAGAGAGGAGAGGAGAGGAGAGGAGAGGAGAGGAGAGGAGAGGAGAGGAGAGGAGAGGAGAGGAGAGGAGAGGAGAGGAGAGGAGAGGAGAGGAGAGGAGAGGAGAGGAGAGGAGAGGAGAGGAGAGGAGAGGAGAGGAGAGGAGAGGAGAGGAGAGGAGAGGAGAGGAGAGGAGAGGAGAGGAGAGGAGAGGAGAGGAGAGGAGAGGAGAGGAGAGGAGAGGAGAGGAGAGGAGAGGAGAGGAGAGGAGAGGAGAGGAGAGGAGAGGAGAGGAGAGGAGCAAATGTAAAAATTACTCCAAGTGGATCCTAAGATGAGGGAGAAGAAAGCATTTACATGAAGATCCTGTTGGTCCTGCTGAAGGGTCTCCAGATGCTGCCAGTTAACTCTGCTCCAGCACAACCAGAATGAATTGCAAGCCTTGGGATGCAAAAGACCAATGCAAGAATGAGCATCGGGAAAAGGAATGGAAACGCAATGTGTAAATAGCACTTCAAACTGATTTATCACTATTATTGAGCCCTTTTCTGTGTAGATATGTTCTAAGAGTATTATTATTTTTCATAACAATTCTGGATTGATAATACTTGGACTCTTGAGATTTGATTTATGTTAGCAAAAAAAATATGCATGACTATATAAGGTGTGCTTGGGTTTCGCCTGTGAACAAGACTTGGAATGTGACAACTGGTACACAGTGCAGGCAACCCTCCTGTGGACCTTTGGGGTGTATTGCAGGACAGTCTCTGTGAGACAATAAAGTACTGTAAGGGATCATCCTTCTGAAGTCTTGCAGCTGTTTCAGGCTGTCTTATTGTATTTGGCATATGATAATCAAAGAAGATGAAGGAATAGATTTAATATGTGTTCCTGGTCTTGGTAAGTTGATTTTTGGGCAATGTCCACAGATCTTTTTGAGGACATAAGGTTGCTTCCTGCTTGCCCGTGAAGGGAATTTTGAGTGTGAAACCGCATTCTAGCCTTTTCTTGAGCCTACTTTAGTCTTCAACCATACAAATATCTCCCTACCTCAGTTTTAAAATTACTGTGCACTGTTTTGCAACATGATATGGCAATGGAAGAATAATATCAAGTCAGTATCATAAAGTTCCTTTCATAGCATTCCATACACATTGTATATATTTCATTTTTAATTATCATTTTCATCCAAGGCAGTAGTAAGTATTTAGTCCACCTGGGAATGTAGCATCTATCACTTCACTGTGAAGACAATTTTATAAAATTATCCAGGAAGTAGTTCCACCATCTAGTCATACTGTTTTTTACATAAAAATGCCTTCCACATAATGTCTGTATATGTGAGACAGCTAAGTATTTTAAGTTTCGTATTCCAAATTCTCCATAAATATTTTGGCAGCCATTTCAAAAATTGCTGCTCCAGTGGGTTGTTTATAGTAGACAGAAAAATTGGGTTAAAAAAACACCAGTCAGGAAATTCTTCTGCTAAATATCCATCTTAAAGCCATACTCTTTTGCCAATGTTACATCTGTGATACGAACCTAAGTTGGTGGCTTAAGGAAAGTGCATGAACAAACATTTTCTTTAATTGTTTTTCTATAAGATGTAAATGTGTATTTTTAAAATTATTTATTTTATAATGCACTGGGGTGTTACAATTTACATTCTGCCAGGTTGAGAAGTTAATAAGGCTTCACTGAATAACTTTAGTGCATTTCCTTACATTAAAATATGATCCTTTTTTGTCCTTCTTGTCTTAATCCAAAACAATTGTGATCATTACGAGCTGTGCTAAAAAAGACCTCTTGCATCAGTATTTGGGCCTGCTCATTCCCAGCTATATGGAACAACAGTCCTCTTTTTATTACTTGTTATTAGGAATGTGGAAGAATGCAGCTAAGTCATATTCAAAATAATATTTAAAAAAGAAATACTCTGTCAGAATTGACTTTTTTGCTTTGTGGAGTTATTAGCTGGAATTACTCCAGGTGTAAAGTTGTAGAATTTCCCACATGTCTGAGTTTAACAACTATAGTTCAACTAAAGGCCTTCTTGATCAGCTTCTAGAGATATTAAAGGGCATCAAGAAGAATGTGTTTAAAGTACTTACGAGGATAAGCAAGTCTGTTTCCTCTCTTGTGATTTTCATTCAGTCAAGATAAAATTGCAGATTTCTCTATTAGATTTTAAGGTGAATGAAATTCAGGAATACTGAAAGTGGACAATACTGAAAGTGGACAACTTTTTAGTTCTAACATGCTTTGACAGCTATGTATGTATGAGTTTTCTAAACAGTGAAAGTTCTTTGTCTCTGTCTGCTATGCTTTGGCTTCCAAGTGGATTAAAGTGGATATTCCTGTATAAGTGTGTACTTGGGAATTAGTTGGCAGTTTTTTCTGATTTTTTACTATTGTGCAATTATAACCTTTAAGCTTTCTAAAATAAAAAGTACCTATTTCAAATTATTTTTATACTTGTTTTCACAGGAGATCAGTCATCACTTTGAAGGGATAGAGAGGGTCAAGTTGAATATTTCAGTTTTAACTTTTTCCCTGAAAAGCAAAGGGAAGAATAAATAAAATAGCTGGAGTTAAGGAGTAGCTTTGTGAAGTAGCAGCTTTGCTCCATTAAGCAAGAACTATGAAGCAACTGCTAGTGATCAGAGTTATGGGAAGGTATCTTATTGTGATGAGAGAAATTAAGAACATATGGCTAAACATTTCTTTCCACTAATGCTGGCTAGAGGGAGACCCTACTTAGTGTACTAGTGACCTGTTAAATCACATTTCTAATACACAGATGGGAAGCTCCCAGCTGTAGTGATCTTTGCATGGCAGGCTTTCAAAGTTTCATGTGAAGACCATTACTTTTATAGTATTACTGCTTTTAGACTAGAATTTTCCAGGGATGGGGCATCTATAACCTCTCTGGGTGACCAGCTCCAGTGTTTCACCACACTTACTGTAAAAAATTTGTTCCTCATGTCTAGTCCGAATACCCTCTTTTAGTTTAAAACCATTAAATATGAGTTGCCTACATAGGCACAGTGCCAATAAATATTCTGGATATATTTCACTCAGGGAGCTAGTTTGTAAGTAAAACTTGATGATTCTGTCAGCAGGAGGAAAGATTCCACGTAGCTTCATAAAGCTCATGCCTACTGAAGGAAACTCTTGTGATGTTTTTTTTTTTTTTTTACTAGAGTCTACTTTACTTTCCATCCAGTGAGAAAACATATTTAACATATTTTTTTATAATAACAGATATTGTCAATTATAGTTTCATGTTACTTACTGTTTTATCCCATTTTTGCTGCCAAACTGATTCTTTCAGGAAGATTCTTAACAGCTATGACTTGTTACTTACTCTTGCATATTTATAGATAAAAGCTGTAGTCCTTTGTGTTATTTTAAACTGTAACTTTTAAACTGTTATTATTTCCCCAAGAACTTGTGAAAAGCATGCACAGAGCATTTGCAGTTAATCTTCCTACTGATCTGCTCACTGTGAACACTTACGTGGTAATGTAAAGGCTGTTGTAAAAGTCACATTGGTGACAAGAACTGGTTGAGCCCGCATGTTAATTCACATATAAAAAAGAATCAAATCCCTGGTTGAGGCTAAAAAATAAAAATATGTTGTGACTCTTCTTCGTCACCCACTGTCCTATTTACATTCCACAAATTCTAAAAATCTGGCTGTGCTGAAGTTAATAGCATTAAATTTATGGAGAAGCAAGCTTTTGTACTAAAATGTCAAGTTGGTAAGCAAGTATAGTACTAATATTTTGGTAAATGTAATTCATAAACATAGGAATGATTTACTTTTGCTTCTTAAATACAGAGCTTTTGAAGAAAGACAGAAGGAAGAAGAAGCAAAAGAACAAAGATTTAGAGAAAAAGTTCTGCAGCAGAGGAAAATTAAATTTCAGGAGGCGACTGCTAAGTTCCGGCATGCACATCAGTCTCCACACAGACAAACGGGTTTGTCAATTAAAAATCAACCCTTATGCACAATACAAGTGTTTTTATATTCACAGAATCAGAGAATAGTTAAGGTTGGAAGGGACTTCTTGAGGCCATTAGTCTTTTCTATTAGTAAACAGAACAATTAACTTCACTCAAATAACTGAATTCACAAAAGCAGGACAACTGACAAGAAGCTCAGATCTGATACGTATGACAGTTGGGTAGGGGAAATAAAAACTGATTTATTTTTTTTTCTTAAAACTGTACTGTGAGATATTTCACAATATTCCGGTCACAGTAAGTGCATGACCTCCTTGAGGTATTGTGACTTCCTGGGTTTTCCTCACTTTTTTAACTGCAGTGTGCTTATAGGTTGCAGTACTGTGCTTTCACAGCTGGGTGAGAGGTGTTACAGGGCCACCAACAATTACTAGGATAGCATGATGATTCCCTCTTTGAACCTTTGAATATAAAATATTAAAACATATGCATTTTATTTATCATTAAGTAAATGCAGTCCTAGGATATATTGATATGGTACATAACTTTTTTTTCTGAATTAGTCCTCTTTCTAAGCTGTTCGCTTGTTGGGAAGCAACGATCACTTCAGCTCAGTTTCTGCTTTCTTGGAATCGGTGCAGATTGGCAGGAGTTTGTAACAGCATTGGCCAAGTCTGATTTCCTGTCAACTTTCCAGTGTTCAAATGCTTAAGATATGGTCTATTACTTAGGTATTCTTTAACAGATTTACTCTCCCAACTGCAGTTGTGCCAGCTGTGAGGTAATGTCTCTGACTTCAAGATCAAATGTCAGATTAAAATTACAAAATAGAGCAGTACTGGCTTAGGGCTTCTTCATAGCTGTACTGACAGACCAGACTGTGTAGCAATACAAGGAATCACAGTTTTTTCTCTTGGTTTTTGTTTATAGGAATTCTGCCTCTGCTACTCTCCACTTCTATTCATTTGAAAGTGGCAATACATTGTGCCTGTCTGGACTCCTTCTTTCCCCAATGGTTCAATTATTAAATTACAATTTGGCCTCTGTAAAATATCTGCAAACCATAACATTGGCTTAGTGCATGAGTGGAATAATCATGGTGTAAAAGCAAAGTTAGATTTTTTTAACCTCGTATTTTTTCAACAGTGCAATTTAAAAGCAAATAGCAAAACTGTTGAATACTTGTGTGACTCTAAAAAGTAAGTAGACTGGGATTTTGTTTCAGAGGAACTTGAGGTGCTCTTGCATGTCTAATAATGCTAAACTGCTGTGTTTATTGAACTGTCTGGATTTAGGCTTCCAAACTTCAGCAACTTAACCAAACCATTTATGGGAAAATATTCCAATTTTAAAAAACTTTTTCCCATTTGTGTCTTTTTAGCTCTGATCTCCCCAGTCCAGACAAAAGCAGCTTTTCGGTTAGAAGAAGCTCTTGAACAAATAAAAGGATCAGTTTTAACACCAAACATAAACAAAATTGACTTCAGGTAAGCATTCCTGTTTGCTCTGATGATCAAAGGAAGTAATTTTCTTACTGTATTCAATAAACAGCAGACAATTACCTTTAAGAAATTGTAGAGCATTTCTCTCATGGCAAAGAAAGCATTTCTGTGAACTTTTCCAATGAAACATTATGCAATTTCCTTGAGTTGTTTGTGTCCAGTTGGTAAAACAGCATAGGAGATGACACAAACCTTTCCCCCTCAGTGGAATTCTGGAAATAGTCACGACTAACTCAGTCTCCAGCCCAGCTCAGATTGCCATGGTTATCAAACCATTTGCTATTCTCAGAATTCTTCTGTCTAGATGATTTCTTATCCAGATTTTTTTCCTTTTGACATTCAAGGATACTCTAGTTTGTATGTTCACCCAAGGATTTTCTTTCCAACTGTCATTCCTTTATATTTCTCATTCTTTATGTGAATCAAGAGCATCCTGGTAAAAATTTGACCTGTAATTTCATGTTATATTACATAAAATTTTATATGCATACTTTTCGTTCTACCCAAGCACTGTTTCTAAGATACCTTGACTCATATCAAAAGGTTCTTTCATACATTGTTTATTTATCTGCTGTATTTCCTATTAGTTCCTGGTTATCCCTTTCCTAATCTCTCATTTCTTTCTCATTGCAGCTCAGGGGGTTATTTTTGTTGTTACTTCTTTTGTTATTCATTTCTGCATTTCAGTTATTTTCTGTATGATATAAATTGTGCAGATGTTCAGAATAGAGAGAAATTCTGCCTGAAATAGGTTTCCCTACTTTTGGGCTTCAGTGTGTGCTTTATTGTGACATTAATACTCAATTTGTTTACATGTCTCTTCTGATTAATATTTTCAGATGATAAACTGGTCAGTTAAGAAAATATTTTATAACTCATAGAGCTTAACACTCATGCTACTTTCTAGTCAGCATTCATAGGAAGATTTCAGCAACAAAAACAAATAAGAAATTTACATGTTATAGCTAAATTTAATTTATGGCAAAAAATGTAGATGTTTCTGAGCCCTGCTGCAGGTTTCCTGATCATTTGTCTCATTCCACTCATAGGCTTGACTCAGGACAGCATTTCAGTGCCTTTATCATTTCTTTCCATATTTTTCATCTTTTTTCAAACTGCTTCTTGTGTATCACATTGGTATCTCAGGACTCGTACAAACCACTTGCCATTTTTTACAGTGCTATCACTCCATTTTTATTTGTAAAATTGTAAAAATTCACTATGCTTTAATAATTATAGTGTGTTCTTTTTCCAGTTTTCATTTTCTTAACCTGATTTCCTAAGGAAATTAATTTTATATGTTCCTACTCTTTTACAGTTTGTTTTCCCCTAGTAACCAAATGTAAGACAGAGCTAAGAATATCAAAGTTAATTATATTTCTGTAAGTTTGAAATTAGAAATTTCTCAAGGAAAAAACATGAAAATAAGTGACCCCAGTATCAGAAAGGTTTAAAAATTAAGTCCACTATGACCTATTGGGAGGTCATAAGACAGCTCGTACAGGTAAAACAGAAGAGCATTTTGAAAAAGTTCTGAACAGTGAAGGTTCTTCAAAACTCACCAGTTCTGAGCTGTAAAGCTTTAAACATTTCTTATTATCCCTTTAATTGGAAATATTGGTATGGTTAATAACCAACTCATGTGAAGTAGTAGATACCTTTCTATATGTCTGTTGCTTCTAACAATTCTATAAATGCTGAAGCCAAAAGTCTTGTGTCATCTTTAGAATTTACCCTTCCTCAGAAAGAGAATGCGTAGAATTAATTGACAGTGTCCTCTTAAAGGAAGAAATGAATATTGTATTAAGTATGCAAGATAAATATAGCTTCAGACACAACTGAATATCTGTGAATTTTATAAGATTCTAGAATTCATAACGTCTGTGTTTCAAAAGGTGTAAAAAAACAAATAAAACAATGGAGACATATTAACTCCTGTTGTAGAAAGCAAAAGTCCTGAAACACCTAGTAAGTGTATTCCATGCTGCAGTAGAGCCATTTTACTTCTGCTAGGGTTTAGTTATTACATGCTAAAGCAAAGGTTTTTGAGAACTCATTAGCCAGCAGACACTGGGATGTTTGTACATTAGGTGTCTAAATGGCATGCTGTTCTTTTTCCCTATTGATGTTTAAAATCGCTGTGTTTGATGAAGTTCAGTCTTGGGATATAAACTTTAATATGACAAATCAAAAATTGTCTATGGAACAGTTGGAATGTTGAAACTTTTATAAATATAAATGGTCCAAGCATGTAGAAATTTTTTATAAATAAGAGTTGTTGAAGTACTCAAATAAATATAAAGAGAGTTGTGTGTGTACAAAAAACCAACAAGCTAGAATTTTGGGGGCCAGGTGTCAGTCAGTCTGGTCCACAACAATAAAAAAGTTTTGGGATAGGGAGGTTATCTGCCATTCAGTAGAAAACAGCATGCAGTTTTCTGAGTCCAATAAATAAATATGTGATTTTGTTCTCCCTTTTTGCTGTCAGCCATTCCATCAGAAATAATAAATTCCATTTTAGGGTCTCCTTAGGTCAGTACAATTAGGTCAATATTTTTTGTAGTCTCGTATAAAATCTCCTGAAAAATAACAATAATTTTAATGGCTTGGAAGTTTCCATTATCCATTGCTCCAAAATTATTTGTATTGTGATAAATACAAAAAAATGTCTTATTATTTACCCACTTGAAACAGATCCACTAAAAGAAAAGGGATAATTATAAGTGCAGGAAGAGAAAGCTTGGAAGAAAGACCTTAAGCTGAAGAAGTGGATAGAAATGGAGGAAAAAGGTTATGTGAAAAATATATCTTTAGCTAAGAGCTGGTCAGAGGGCCCAACTATACACTAGCTACTCCAAAGATTTTTTTTGTCAGGCAGCAAATTCCAATTATTTAGCATACCACAATTCTGACATTACACATCGTTGGTAGATTTGGGCTCTCTGGATACTAGAAAACCTTCTTGCTCTTCCAAGTAAGGGAATACCTGACAGCATCAATATAGTTACACTCTGCATAAGCCAACTTTAAGGAAAAATAAAGCCTATTTTCCTGTTCATTTTTTTCTTAAAAAAAAAAAACAACAATGCTCCGTGTTCTGTTTCTGTAAATTACCAAACTGTTGGCTGACTTTTTCCATATTAATGCAGCCTGAGGCAGTCACCCAACAACCCAACCCAAAAATTCTATTTATAAATAACAGAAGAGAAGTTTTAAAATGGAAAGTGTTGGACACTTTCAGATAGTACTAACAGCATTTGTCGGCTTTTCATCATTTATTGATGGTGTATACTTTTGGTAAGAAACACATTTAAAAATGTACAGTCCATGCATAGAAATAAGACAAAGTAATAATTTGCTTTTTTGTATCAAGAACCACAGATGACACTTCATCCTCATCAGCATCTAGAAGTGATTCTTTCCATCAGAAGCAGAATTCAGCAATGTTTGGCTGTGAAGAAACAAAACAGGAGGGCAGTAGAACAGACATGGATCGTCACCAACTTCTCTTCCAGAAAAATGTGACTGAAATACAAGAGCTCCTTGAAAAACAGCATCTCAACAGCTTGGAGGTATGATATTTTCATTTTCATATGATTCATTGCAAGATGCTTGTAAGTGTTACAGAAAGTTTTTTGAATGTGATAAAAATGAAAGTTCTGTTCAACTGTCTTTATCAATTAGACAACATGGGAGTGCACACTATGCCTTATCAATAGATCATTTTTATATTTATTAAATTATTATTATTATTATTATTATTATTATTATTATTATTATTATTATTATTATTATTATTATTATTATTATTTAGTAAATATTATTTTCCAGTAAGAAGCCAGAGATCTTTAAAAATATTTATAAGAATGTTTTCACAAATTCATCCAAGATACCTGTTATGTTGTCCTTTTTTTTCCGTTAAGTAAGATTTGTATGTCAGACTTCTTGTCTCTGACATTGGTAGCCAATAGACAATCACAGGAGTCTTGTGCTACCTCTGAACTTAAAACAATGATTTTCAGTGCACACCCAAGTTTTTGCTGTGCTGATTGTGACAGATGAGCACAAAATGCTATGGCACTATAATGATGGCATGTCAAATGTTGGGGGATTTTTTTTAGTTGGTTGTTTTTTTTCCAGCATGTGGTGATATGTTAGAGATTGACTTCGAGTCTCTTGAGATCCTTTTTTGTCATCTTTGGAATAGCTGCTTCCAGCAACGAGCTTTTTTTCTGTCTAAAGTAATTTTTAGACTAAAAATCAGTTTAAAAATTCACCTTAGAAACAGAGAAAATTGAGAACTGAGCTCTAAAGTGATTTTTAGTTGTGCATATTTATGTCTCAGTGTTGTCTTTGATTTTGGAAATACTGTCTTCAACATTACATTTTTTGGAAAAAAAGAGGGCATACTTGGGGCTCATTCTTTTAATTCTATAGTATCTATTGGTATCCAGAGTCATGGTATCTGAAATGACCTGGACTCCATGAACCTCATCTCTCTATTTTGGTCATGGCTGGAGGCATGGAATCGTTAGTGGCCATAAAGCAAGGGCTTTTCCTTTTAATACAAGTGTATGGATAACTTGTGAAAGACTTTAGAGAGTTGGATATGGTTTGATGTTGATGTTTCTAAGAGCATTCCTCTCTGCCTTTGTTTCTACTTTGTTATGATGATTATGCATGAAAATCTTGGGCAGCTGATGTCTAACACAGAAAATCTCAGTGAACTGGAGTGAGGTTCCAAAAAAGTTGAATCGAGGGAAAGTTTGGGTTGTACTGGCAGTGTTCTTTCTTATTTCTAAGCATAAAAGAAGGAGGAGAATGTGACAATTTATGGAAGAGAGCTGATAAAACTAATAACCATTCTGCAAAAATATTAAAAGTTCTAAGCTTTTTTCTTTTAATAATATCACATTTGCATTGGAAGAGAGTTTGCAAATCCCTTCCTAAATGATGATGGTGAATTTGGCAGTAGCTGCATTAGAGCACCTTAGAATTAGAAAACAAAACATATTCTCTTTGATAAAAATATATAAAAAGATTCTTCTAAACATATTTTAAGATTTCTATATTGGCGTGTATTATCGAACAGAATTATCACTTCCTAAGTGAATTTTGGGGGAACACAGCTATGAGTCATGCATAATTTTTTGCTTTCAGTTTTTTCTAATAGTTGTCATCAACTTTGGACACTGCTTATAATATAGGAATTTGTGTTTACAAATTAATGTATTTTTGAAAATACCAGTAAAAAAATTTGCTTTTTTCCCAGAAGGTATTTTTCTGCTACCACTAGGGGTTGCTCAGCTTCTTTCCTCTGATGAATAGTTTCAAAATGTAAATATTTATACTTCAGACATTTGGACTTGCTTTCTTGAAATTGCATGCTTTGGACTCTGATTAGAAAAAATAGTCAAGAAAGCTACTGACCTTGTTCTAAGGTCTGAGTTTTGGAAGTTTAATATTTGGATTGTGCTGGTGGCTGGTGTGCATGTGCATTGTGACTTCCTGTTTTGTGAAATAGTATTTATAATACTCTTACTAATAAAATTTATGATTTATTATGATTTAGAATATTCTTAGACTTCAGTAGTCTTGATACTACCTGTTGTCCAAAGTAATTTCTGAAATTAAAGTATTTCACTGTGCACATGCTTTGCAACCTGGCCATCCATTGAGATCCTTTGACCTCTCTTTGTTTCTGTTTTTACAGGCCCAACAGGATTATAAAGATTCCTAAAATTCTTTACTTTCCTACAGGGCAATAAAGTTCTATGTGAACCTTCTACCAGTAGATTTGTTGTGTTCCATGCTTTTCATCTCTAAATATTTGTACAGATTCATCGGTAAGCCAAGGGTTTTAGTGGCTTCTACCATTTTCCAAAATTATTTTGTGTAAAGTATTGAGAACAGTAGATGTTATTTTGTGCAACAGTTGCATCCAAGCCACTACCTCAAATTTAGTGTTTTGTGTTCATGAGTATGTTCCATTTTGAAGAATTTAATATTGCTGACTTCATTCACAAAAAAAAGGTTTTGTCTCTCCATCTTTTCCTGGTTTTATTGCATATATAAGTAAAACTTTTAAGGTGGAGCTGGTAGCATGGTCTTAAGCTAAAGCTGCATGCAGCTTCTCACCAAATGACATTAGTCCCAAAGTGCTTAGCATTTTTTCAAGCTGTTAACTCATTATGTTGAAATTTTCCATTTCTGCTACCTGCCTTGAACTGAATAATTTAGAAAATTTCCACTAAACGGCTCAAATGAGACATGAAAGAGTATTGTTCAGGCATGTTTTGTCTTTTTGTTTTTGTCACTTCTTCAATTTCATGGCCATGCAACATTATTTTGGTCAGTACAATACTTCTAGGCTCTACTGTAAAAATACATTATGCCCGAACTAAACTGATAGCATAACATTTTATGTCTGTAATTTCATTTTTTAAGCAAAATACTTGGAAGAAGAGCTAATTCAAGACAAAATAGGTATAGATTATCACGTGGAGACTGTATTTTCCTTTTCCCCCTTTATATGACCATAATTAGGTTACTCAAGTGGTATCTGTGAAATCTGAATTTAAATCCCTTTCTGACTCATTTGCAGCAGGGTTTTTACCTTGGTTCAATGTTTTTTCTGAGTGTATTGTGTAGCCCTTGAAGTATTCGGGGCAACTCTTTCTATGGATATCACTCCTCCCGGAATAGAACACTTCAATATTTAATGAAATAGGAATGAAACACCAGTGTCATTTCTCAGATGTTGCAACCCAAAACCTAAGCTCAGCAGGTTATTCTTGTATTATGTTTAATACAGGAAAAATTTGTATCTTACTGTACTGTGTATGTTTATACATGTTACATGTAAAATCACATAAGTCTCTAAGAAACGATGGAGAATATTTTCCAGTGAATGGCATGGACATCACCTGTCTTGCAGGAGTTCACTTGTAAGACTGTTAGCTGTTTGTGTTACTGTGCTTTTGAATTTCAGTGTCTGTGAAATGAAGATGTTTCAGATAACTGATGAAAAAACTGTAGTATGATTGGAATGAGTTAACCAAAGATTCCTTCTGCAAAAGGTGTTGTGTCTAATTCTTCAGAGCCATAGGCAAGACCAGCATGGAAAAAAGGAGTGCTGTCTACAGAGTCTCTCCCAAGCATCAAGAACTTTTAGAATGCTCAAGGCTAGTTAGTGGGAAAACAGACTCTGTCGGAGAGGCTTAGGTTAAAATGGCATTGAAGCAGAAGTTAAACTTGATTTTGTAGAGACCATTCAACGACTTGAAATAGGTTTCTACAGTCACCTTAAATCTAGAAATGTTGGCCATTTTTTTACTTGTAAATGTGAGTGTTAACATTTTTATGTTGATCATTTAAATTATATGACAGGCCTGAGTGATTTCCTTATTTTCCTCTTGGCAAGAGGAGAGGTGTTCAGTTTTCATTGGCTTTCAACCAATATTGTGACTAACGGCTATCGTCCACATTATTTCAGTAATCCAAAATTCGCATGTGCTATGAAGACAAATGGAAATGTATCTCCAGGCTAAATTATTTTACCCAAATACTCTAACTTGTTTTGATTGTGTATTCCTCAAGAGTAGGTTTTGAGGTTTTGGGGGAGGTTTTTCGTAAAATAACTTATTCTAAACTTGTGCTGTATAAAATCACACGACAATCTTCATAGCTGACCATCTGGAGTTCATTCGACAGTGTCTTTCCTCAGTTCAAAGCGCTTCTTGAACAGGTAATACTATAGAATTGAAGCTGAAACAGCTTTTCAGTACGGAAGAGATTGTTGCAGAGTTATACTAATACATAGATAAGGTTTGGTTTATGGGTAAGTTATGATTATTAAACATGCAGCATAGCTCACAAACCACAGGAACAAGGAAATTGATAGTGTCCTTTAATATGTAGATGTTCCTTATTTTACAAGAATATAGTTTTTTAATAAGAATTACCATAGATATCCATTTTTGGGTTTGCATTCATATACATGTATTCATCCATTTGTGTGTGTGTGTGTGTGTATATATATGTGAAATATTTATGTATAGCTATGCACGAAAGTATTTTTATCATACTTCATGACTAGTTTTGAAGGAATTTGTTTTATTGCAGCAGAGTAAGATGTTCATAAATGTATCTGAAAGAAAGGAAGAGAGTGAAAAATAGCAGTAGCAAATCTTCAGTGTGCTGCAGTTACAGAAAGATGTTTGCTTGCAGGAAGGGACTGGGAGATGTAAAGTTTGTGCATATGGGTCTACCAGGATGCTGCATTATGTTAATGTGGTATTATCAGTGATAGTATACACTCAAGGGAATGTTGGAAAATCTATTGATTTCTTATGAAGGTTAAAGTAACAATCTCCAAAATACTTTTGCCCCTTTGAAGACGGCAGAACTGTGTTTTAGGTTTTTTTAAAAAGATAAGACTTTTGTGACTTCTAAAGCAACACAGAATTCAGCTACAGTAATTTCACAATTATAAGCCGCACCATTTTGACTAAAATTTTGGTCCGAACCCAAAGTGCGGCTTATAATCAGGTGCGGCTTATATATGGACAAAGAACAAAAAGTTGCTGTTTTAGTTTGGAGGACAGGTGTCTGCTGAGAAAGGCAGGAACTTCTCTTTGAAATGGAGAATGTAAAGCCCATCTCTCCAAATTATTATAATTTTGAAATCAAGGGGCTTTCAGGCAAAAATATGGAAATTAGGAATAACAGTTCTTTTCTAGGGAAATCAAAATAGAAATACAGTACTACAAAGAAACAAACTCCAAACCCTGACAAAGTCAGAGTACAACCTGACACTCTGTCAGGCAGGGTGTTGGCAGCAGTCCCATTAAATGGTGGCTGCATCCTCCTGCAGTGACAGATGTGGCTCAGTTGGAGCAGTGCTCCTGTACAAGGTGCAGTTTCCCTCTGGAGGTCCAGTGGTGATGTGGAGAAATCCGGTTTTCCACTGGAGTCCAGTGGAGAAAGGGGCTCCCTTAGTGTCCCAAAGCCTCTGTTTTTATCTTGGTAAGAAATGTTGGGCTCTTCCCCCTGGCTGGAGCAACTTTCAATGGGATGCAGTAATTTTATCAGTCCCACAGTGGGACTCAATGGGCCATTAGCAGAAAATGACTGGCTGGAGGAAGGATGGGTTGTGAAAAGATAAAGAACAATGCCTTGCCTGGTTTCAATGGATGGCCCATTAGCAGATTATCTGCCATTGAGATAAGGATCACTGTCCCCACCCTCAACAGGTGGTGATAGAACAGATACCTTTTATCACACTCTGTATTGTAATGTGCGGCTTATAATCAGGTGCGGCTTATATATGGACAAAAAAACAAAAAGTTGCTGAAACCCAGAAGTGCGGCTTATACTCAGTGTGGCTTATAATCGTGAAATTACTGTACTTTTTTCTATCCTAGTATTCAGATTCTATCCTAACATTTTAATGGTGGCTTAGATACCCATGAGCCTAGTCAATTATTACATTATTTCTAATATTAATAAACTTGCAGCAGTGCTTCTGTGGTGTCTAGTAGCTTGAGCTTTGCTGGGCAGTTTATGCCCAATACTTCCATATCTCCATAAGGAAGTATGGTTCACAATAAACACAGCATCAAACCAAACATCCAAAATTCAGAGGACAATGATAAGCAGAGAGTAGCTGGGGCCTCTTTCAGAAAACTGAAAGTTCTTGAAATAAACAACAAATTGCACTATTCCAAACAGTGGCCAGATTTTTTAAAATTAACCTTAAAATTTAGTTGGCTATTTAGGGGAAGGTAGGTGCAGAAAGCTTGTACAAGTTCTTATAAACCAAATCTGTGAAGTTCTTAGGAAGAATGTATGTCTTGAAACATAGCTGATTGAAAAAAATTGAATTTGTAAAACAGGTAGCATGTAAGTCAAAGAAATTTTTTTCAAGATAATTAATTATGTTAATGAAGCATGTGGTGAATGTTGGAAATTACTTATTTCTAGAAAGATACAAATACAAGTATTAGAAAATGCTGTTAGATATATCCTTTAGCCTTCAGGTTGCCCTGTATGCATTCAGGCTTTGTACTTAGTGATCTTCATGGGTCCCTTTCAACTGAGGATGTTCCAAGATTCTAAAAGTGTTTCTGTATCTGACCTTTAGGATTTCCTTACATAAATCCACCTTCTGCCCTGGCTGCTGCTGTGCAGTGCACAAGAGTGGGACCATGTTAAAAACTCTTCCATCTTTACAAAGTATACTGCTAAAAGAAAAAAACAATCCTTTTTCATTGACTACAAAAATGTATACTATTATTTTAGAAAAATAAAGAACACTGGTAGGGTAGTTCCTCAGCTGAACGACAGATTATTTAAAAAATTGTATTCACACACTGATTTATTCAGGAACTGTGTACTGGCCAAATAGTATTAATCTAGTATTTTTTACTGATGTTATGGCTCCAGTTCATTCAAGTTATTATTAGTTAAACACTAAAGAACTTCTAAAATTCATAGTTCATATCCATGCCCAGTATTTCTCTATGACTATCTGCCTTATCATGGTTTTTAATTATGCAATCTCATGATATTGTTACATGATCAATTTGTGGGGTAGACGACGCCTACTCAAATGGAATTTATTAATGGGTTAGAACCAAAAAAAGGAACAATGCATTATGGTGCACACTGCCTCAACATTTTATAATTTAAAAATGTTAATAGTATTTATACCTAGCATTATAAATTGCACTCCTGGAACTGAATGGCTAGATTAGTGTGTGAGTTAGACACCTGGGACAGGGTACCTGAGAAACAGCTCTCTGAGTACTGTAATGCTAAAGCAACAGAGAGACAAGTTCAGCTGAAAATCTGTTTCCTACACAATTATGCATTGCGTAATCCTACATTTACCTCAGAGCTGATTAAGACTGAAAATAAGAACGAAAAATTGGTATTCAGTGTTCAGATCACTTTTCTTTTGAATCTTCTGATAGCATGGCTTACTGAAATTGCCCACATGCTTGTGAATTTAGAAACAAGTTCTTTTTATCCTGAGAAGTTTGAATGTGCATTTCTAGCATCCTGTGATGATTTTCTAAACAAGCAAATCAGATCCTTTCAAAACTCATAGATTCATAGATAGGTAGTTTCTGTATCCTTAGCCTGGGAGGAGATCAGGCACCTAGGCATCAGACTGGGAAAGACAGAGGTGTTGCTAGCAAACTTTTCTCTGGTCATCCTATACCTTCATAGCTTCTTTGGTGGGTTTGGCACAATAGAATGAATCTCTTTTGTAAGGTAAGCATGAAAATCCTTTCACAGTGCAACTTGCACTCTTGAGTCTGCCCAGATCTTCTGAGGAACAAGTATTGTGCAGTGCTATGTACAGTAAATTCACGAATACAAGCCGCACTGAGTATAAGCCGCATCTCTGGGTGTTGGCAAATATTTCGGTTTTTGTCCATAGGTAAGCCGCACACGAATATAAGCCGCTCTGTCGTTCACAGTGAGGACCCGCGTGCAATTAGTAACAGAACCGCGGGAGGGCAGGGTTTACTGGCTGAGCTAAGGCTGTGCAGGCTCGGCCCGCTAGGGGCCGCTGACGGGGCCAGGTGGCCCAGCCCGGTGCTGCCGCTTGGGGCCGGCCGCCGCTGCCCCTGGGCTCGGTCACCCCGGGTCGGCGCTGCCCCGCGGTGGCAGGCAGGGACGGAGCTTCCCCCGCTCCTACGGCAGCGGCGGCGGGCGGGGACGGAGCTTTCCCGCGCCTGTGGCGCCGGCAGTGGGCGCGGACAAAGCACCCCGCCTCCTCCCCGAGCCACGGCAATGGCTGCGCGCACTTCCCCCCACCTCCCCGGGCCGCGGCAATGGCTGCGCAGGGCTCCCGTTGGCTCCCGGAGCCGCGGCAATGGTGGCGCGCACTTCCCCCCCCCTCCCCGGGCCGCGGCAATGGCTGCGCAGGGCTCCCGTCGGCTCCCGGAGCCGCGGCAATGGCGGCGCGCACTTCCCGCCCCCCCCCGGGCCGCGGCAATGGCTGCGCAGGGCTCCCGTCGGCTCCCGGAGCCGCAGCAATGGCGGCGCACCCCCCCCGTCGGCTCCCCGGGCCGCGGCAATGGCGGCGCGGCCCCCCCGAGCCGCGGCAATGGCGGCGCCCCCCGCCGTCGGCTCCCCGGGCCACGGCAATGGCGGCGCGGCCCCCCCGCGTCCTCCCCGAGCCGCGGCAATGGTGGCGCTTCCCCCCCGTCGGCTCCCCGGGCCGCGGCAATGGCGGCGCCCTCCCCCCGTCGGCTCCCCGGGCCACGGCAATGGCGGCGCCCCCCGCCCCCCGCCCCCCCCCACCTCTCCTCCCCGGGCCGCGGCAATGGCGGCGCCCCCCCCACCTCCTCCCCTGGGCTGCAGCAGAGGAGGAAAGAGAGCTCTCCCGCCTCTCTCCCCGCCCCCCGTGCTGCCTGCAGGGAGCCAGGGCAACACGATAACACTGTAACAATTGCGAAATGCCGGCTTTTACTGGCCGGTGCTTGGCTCGGCACTCTGGCTGGCACGTCTGGGGTTGTAAATGTCAGAAAATTATTAATATATTAACCGCACCCGACTATTAGCCGCACTTCCGGGTTTCCACCAAAATTTTTGTCAAATTGCTGCGGCTTGTATTCGTGAAATTACTGTATATGATATTTTACAAACTTATATAGAAATGAGATTTAATTTTGAATGGACTTTCCCGTTCCATCGTTGGTAAATTTGAAAAGAGTTGTTTAAGTACCTCACTGGCTTTGAAAGTTAGTTTTGCATCTAAGTAAGTTCAGTGGTGTCTTTTACTTCATAATCAATGTCAAGTGTACCATAATAAACGTACACATATAAAAAGCAAAGAATTTCTTTAAAGAAACCAGTTTAAATTATCAAAAATAGCAAGTAGTGTGAGAGATTTGAGGGACCTCCGTTTTCAGAACAGGTAGCATTTTTTCAGGATTTTATCTTCAGAAGAGTGTACCCATTCACATCTTGGAATTATGAATGATCTGCACTTCTTTTGCGGAAAATGTCAAATACACATGTAGCAGCTCTTTAGTGTAATATCATTCTGACAAAGTCCTTTGGTAGAAAATTCACTTGTCATGTTCACTAAAAATTTTACTTGTGGCTATGTTGTTCTTTCATTTGCCTTATGAAAGATCTCCTAGGCTAATGTTTTCCCTTTGTTTTAGTGCTTTACTAAAGTGAAATTGCTTGGCAGCTGTTCTAATTCCTAAGACATACAAGTGACCTCTTTAACTCCTCAGAAGTATTCCTTTCCTAGGGATGTGGATAAGTCTGGGTGTTAGATTTCATGCATCATAACATAAGATAATGCAGATATAGGCAATACAATAAATTGTACTTATATAACAGGAAAAATGCAAATCCAGTAAATAACAATATAGTAGTCTATGAACATTTTGTTTTCATATAAATCTATAATATTCTCACGGATTAAATAAAATTAAATCATTGGAATTTCCAGGTTTATTTCCCTGCACTTATTGATCACTAAAAAAGATAATTGTTGAATGCTTTTTTATTTCTGCAGAAATTCTCCTAATTACATATGTTTACAAGGAAATGGGACATTCATTTGCATTACATAGCAGCCTAAAATGGGAAATATGCAGATATTTTAATGAGAATGTTAAGCATCTTTAATGTGTGAAAGGATTAAATTATATGATGCAACAAAATAAATGTAAATTAACTAAATTTGCATGAACTAAGAGTGACTGTTTGTTTAAATGAGAACTCCTTCTTTGTTCTTTTGTTCCTAACATTTTTGGATGTTGCCTCAACTGGGATTTTGTTTTTCATGGGGTTTTGCTTTATAAGGAGCATACTTTTTAATACAGTGTAGGAACAAGTCTATTTTCAACCTCTGGAGCACAACTGCATAGATTTTTTTAATCTTAATTTTTAAAAGGTGGGAATTTTTTTGCACCCTCCAGATTTATCAGCTTAAACTAACCTGCTATCAAGAGGTTTTTTAAAATCGATCATTACAAAATTTTTTTCTGTCTGTCATTTGAGAAACATGTGTTTTGCTGTTCAGCTGCAGTTTCCTAATTAGACAAGAAGTAAGCCTGACAGCTGTAATTTCTTTTCACTGCTTTTTTCTCCGAAACTTTCAAAGTTAGTTCTTAAATTTGCCCTCATACAGAAAACTCTGAGTACAGTAAATTCACGAATACAAGCCGCACTGAGTATAAGCCGCATCTCTGGGTGTTGGCAAATATTTCAGTTTTTGTCCATAAATAAACCGCACCCGAATATAAGCCACTCTGTCGTTCGCAGCGAGGACCCGCGTGCAATTAGTAACAGAACCGCGGGAGGGCGGGGTTTACTGGCTGAGCTAAGGCTGTGCAGGCTCGGCCCGCTAGGGGCTGCTGACGGGGCCAGGTGGCCCAGCCCGGTGCTGCCGCTCGGGGCTGGTCGCCGCTGCCACTGGGCTCGGTCACCCCGGGTCGGCGCTGCCCCGCGGTGGCAGGCAGGGACGGAACTTCCCCCACTCCTATGGCAGCGGCGGCGGGTGGGGACGGAGCTTTCCCGCGCCCGTGGCGCCGGCGGCAGGCGCGGACAAAGCACCCCGCCTCCTCCCCGGGCCGCGGCAATGGCTGCGCCCCCCACCCTCCCCCCCCCCCGTCCTCCCTGAACAGCGGCAATGGCAGCGCCCCCCCCCCCCCACCCCGGGCTGTGGCAGAGGAGGGAAGAAGAGAGCTCTCCCGCCTCTCTCCCCGCCCCCCGTGCTGCCTGCAGGGAGCCAGGGCAACACGGTAACACTGTAACAATTGCGAAATGCCGGCTTTTACTGACAGGTGCTTGGCTCGGCACTCTGGCTGGCACGTCTGGGGTTGTAAATGTCAGAAAATTATTAATATATTAACCGCACCCGACTATTAGCCGCACTTCCGGGTTTCCACCAAAATTTTTGTCAAATTGCTGCGGCTTGCATTCTTGAAATTACTGTATATGTCTTTTCCTTATTTGGGGAAGTTCAAGCAGAGGTTAACAGTATCATTTAGCTAAAAATAAAGGTTAATAAATAACTAACAAAGTGCTACTTATTCTTTTCTATTAGAAGGACTCTGTTTGTGTAGGTTTAGTTTGAAAATGTTGCCTAAAGGGATCTGTCCCTACACTTCCTTCTTTGATCTTCTATTTAGTATCTCTATCTCAGATCATAACTATAATGGAAGACTGCACCAACCTCTAAACATTTAGTGGAATATAAGATTCAATTCAATCGTAAAAATCTTTCAGGACTTACTAAGCTTTTTCTTCTGAAATTTAATATATTTGTACAGCTATAAAATAGACAGTATTTAGATATAACAATTTTATTGAAATAAAAAACATTTACTACAAAAATGTGTTGTTATTTGCTAAAGAATTCTAAGTTTGGTGAGTTTTTAAAATGTTAATTCTATGTCATTGCTAGGGGATATATAGTCACTCAGCTAGGTTAACAGATTTTGCTAGTTGAAACATTTTCTATTTGAAATCACTAATTTAAAAAAATCTTTACTACATAAAATTGCATATCTAATTTGGTTTCTCTAAATTTTTCCCACCAAGTTTGTCAAACATAAGGTTTAAAATTACTTTGCTGCTGAGCTGTGTGAAAGTGAACTTCCAGGAAAGAGCGTATGAGACTGTAAAAATTGCTGACATGTTTGTTTTCCTTTATGTTCGTGTGTATTTTGAAGTTTTGTGCTTAACAAAGTATGTATTTTCAACCATGTCAGCATCTAAGTGCTTGGAGAGAGGAGTAGTAGTGAAGAAAACATTTGTACAGTGCATGCACACAGTTGTCTCACTGGTGTTTCAGATGGTGCCAGTTGTTTTTTTTTTATCACTCCATTAAAATGTAATGAAAAGGTTGGGGAAGTGGATGAGAATCCCTTATGCCCTGGGACTTGATCTGTCCTCGTAGAACAGGAGCTATCATCTTCTTTCTGAAAGACTTGAAGGAGTTTCGCTGAGGGG
Source organism: Catharus ustulatus (assembly GCF_009819885.2). Lineage (NCBI taxonomy): Eukaryota > Metazoa > Chordata > Aves > Passeriformes > Turdidae > Catharus > Catharus ustulatus. The sequence continues at coordinate 43,133,718 of NC_046222.1, forward strand.
AGTTGTTAATCGCTGTTATTATGATAACCAAGAGACTTTTCTGTGTTTGCCATGACAAGGCTTAACTCCTCATCACTTGTGGTGCTTTGTATAGAAAAAAATATATTCAGTCTAGTATTATGGAAAAGTTGCATTTTGGGTAGATCCCCTATCAAATCTTCATTTTAATGGATTTTCTTTCAATTTATAACTCAAGTACCCTTACAGACGATGAAAACCATCCAGTCTTATAGAGAAATTCAGAAACAGTGCTGTTGTTCAGGTAAATCAGTTCCTTTTTTAATACTGCAGAATTGATATATAATTTAAGATTAAATTTGCTGAACTATGCTGCTCTCTCCTCTGGATTTCTTCCCAAACTACATAATTTTCTTTTGCAATTTAACACAGGTAAATTTGGGCTTGATGGAAACACTCAATGGAGATATGACCCCAAGTCATAAAAACACTAGGCTCAATATTGATTTGGTCTAAGCTCTCATTAATGAAAAATTATTATCAGCAAAACCATATTTCTTATAAATCTGAGAGTTTGGTTTTATGCCTGTATTTCAGAATTTTCATCAAGAAGTCAAAGAAACAGATGATTCAGGGAGCCTTACGAGCCTTGACAGTCTTGAGGCTGGAGAACAAAATGGAAATTGCACAACACAGAGTGAATCATCTTTTACCACACAGTGTGACTGTGCCCTGTATGATCCAGAAAAATGCCAGACTAGGAGTAATGGTTTGCTTCACACAGATCAAAGTACTTCTAAAACTGCACATCTAAATAATTGTCTGAGAAATGTAGATTTGCTACACTACCACAACATACCTATTCATGATCTTTTAGCTAAATATAATGTTCTAACTCCTGCTGAACATGCAAACACTTCAGAAGAGGAATCATCTGCTTCTCACAGATCTGGAAAACAACCTGAAGAATTCTCTCCCTGTGGTAAGCAAAAGAGCTCTGTAAGTAATGCATTTAGTTTTCTGCAAAATATAAAAGACAGAAGCAAGCCATCTTCTGGAACAGCTAGCACATTTACCACTGGTCATCCTGTTTTCAATCCTATCAGAGCCTGGGACAGCCCTGATTCTTTTCCAGGAGAAAGAATTCAGGATCTGATGCAAGATCAGAGTTTTAAAATGACCCCACAGGAGAGAACTAAAGCAATTCAAGCATCCACTCAACCTATTGCAACATCTGTAATCTTATTTCCTAATCAGGGATGTTCCACTGGCATTCCCAGCACAGCTGATGTATTACCAAAGGACAAAAACATCAGTACAGGCTTTTCAAAAAACACCTTAAGAAAAATGACTGAAACAAAAGAAGAAAATATTAAATGTATGAATTATATTATTTCAGAAACGTCTTCATTTCGGGATGTACCAAATGCCTCCGTTCTGTTGGAAGTTAAGCAATGGAATAATAAAGGAGGAAGAGGAAATATAATTGAAACTATGTCACTTTTACCTGATACAGAGTTCAATTCTGACATTCCTGCACAGAACAAAATCTTGAAAAGTAATGTTCTTGAAAGAAAAAGAGCAAAGTTATTCAGAAGCATCTTAAAGAAGGATTCTAAATATGAACCCAGTAATTTTAAAGCTATGGTTACGGACCATGGGATCAGTTTTGGAACTCAACGTATGTCAGCTATCAGAGACAGTTTAGAACTAGCAAAAACAAAAAAGAAAAGTGCAGAAAATGAAAAATACAATAGGAAGCTAAAATGGTGCGATCAAATTGACCAGGTAATAACAGAAAATAATGAAAAATGCTATGAAAAAAGCATCACTGAAATATCTTCTTCACAGCTGCAATGTGTTCAAACTGCAAATAATGCTCCTAAGAATAATTTAAGTATTGTTGCTCAGCCTTCAAACCCCATGTTCATAAAAAATCATCAGGAAAATTCTCATATATCAAAACCAAATGTTAATACTGAAAAATCAAATAAAGAATACCTATCTCAGGATATATTTACATCTACAGGATCCTTTTCTGCTAAGAAAGCTTGGATGGTATCAAAAGATGAAACAAGTAAACCCCCAGTATGTAGCAATAATGCTAAAATCAAAGAAGGTGGTCGACTCAAAAATGAGGCAAAAATAGCTGGAAGAGCAGCATCTGTAAGAGTCCAGTCACATGGTATCCCCAAGAAGAGAAGAGGCACTATGATCCAACTGCAGTCGGCCACTGAAGCCAACAAAACTCAAAAAGCTTCAGGGAAGTATCTCGCACCTCACCCACCATCCACACCTCTGCCGGCAAACAGAAGTGTTGAAAACACAGCTAGCCTTGGGTGTCAGTCACCGCCGCCTGCCAGCCTGCAAGCTACCAGTGCTAGCAACAGTGATTTCACTGACAGGCATGTTGTGCTAGCAAGTCAGGTTTTAAATAGGATCAGTGCAGAAAACAGTGAGAATACTGCTGGTTGTGCTGGCTTGGTCACTGCCATCTCTACACCTGACTGCAGCACAGCCAAATACAAACCTTGGGCAAAAAATACTTGTTCTGTAAATAATGTTCAGGCAAGCGCCTGTCAAGATCATTCAGTAACTTGCTCTGAGAGAAGACCTGTTAACATAGAAAATGGATTACATCTCTATCATATCCCAGCAGCTGGAAAAACAAGCACCTTCTGGCACGGAGCACATTCTACCCAAGCTCCAAAAGACTCTACTGCTGGTAAGACTCATGTTTCTGGGTCTGGGGTGGGGGAATGTTCAGACAAAAGTCTTCTTCAAATACATCACAGATTTGTTTTCAGTTAAAACATCCAACCTGACATCCATTCACACAACACAGCCAGTTTTAACAGGCTTTCACCATTTGTCATTCTCATTTCTATTCCAGTGGTGCCCAGAGGCCTCTCAAACACCAATCCTCATTTCTAAAAGCTCTCTGCAATATTAAATGAAAAGGAAGTATTTTTCCTGACATTATATCCATGACAAATGAGCAGATGTGACAGGTGGTCTAAATAATGATATAGGAGGAAGTGATCACGTTTATACAAGTGAGTTTTACAAGGTAGCTAAGAGTGATAGATTGTTTTCCAACAGTCACTGCCACATGAGAGTGAAAGAAGTTTAGTTCTACTGTGTTTTTAAAATGCTGACACTGTAAATGCCTACAATTACTGAGACTTAGTCCAAATAAAATTATTAAAAACTGAGCAAAAATTAAAGGTAAGTTAAAATTAAAGCACTTCTGCCAGGCCAACTTTACTCTGCTGCAAGATATATCTGATTTATAAAGAATTTTAAGAAATTTGATGAACAATCCTGCATTTTATTAAAAATTAACCTTGGGAACAATATGAGACACAGATTGGTTGGTAAGATACAGGAAAGATGGATAGGAAATTTCTGGGAGAATAAATTTTAAGTTCCTGGGGTTTATGTTTCAATATACATTTCATGCTTTTTGATTTGCCTTGTTTGTCCTGTACAGCCTAGTTATGTTCTGTGCCTTGGTGACTGATCACATCCTTGTACTTGTAATTTCTGTGTAGTATGCTGGTTTGCTTCCTCCTGAGGGCTGCAGCTGGAGCTCCTGAAACTGTAATCCCTGCTTCAGATACAAGTAGTACTCCAAATTGTTTCACATACTGGGATCACTCCAAGGATTGGCCAAGTAACTCAAAGATACTTTCTAGCAAAATAATGAATACCCATAACTTTAAACCCCCCACATTTCTTGTTTTATCTACACAGTTTTAACTGTGGAGTGATTCAGAACAACTCTATTGTGTAAGAGCAGATGTAGGCAGGTGAATATTCTTGGCCTTAAGCGGGGGTGGGAAGAGAAAATATTATCTGCTTGTCTGTTCCAGTTCAAAGTCAAACAGATGAGTTTAAGATCTATGTGACTTAACCTATTTGATTATACATTGGAAATTAATGAAGACTTGCATTACCACACCTTGCCTCCAGCAGAGATTTTTGTCTCTTGATGTCCTTATCTGCACATCAGATCAATGAATCAGGAAATGTCCTGGGTCCAAGTTGTGCACTACTGACAGTGTCTTCACTGCAGCTTTAAATGCTACATCCCCAGTGTCACATGCCTCCAGCTCTTTTGGAGAAGAGCTGAGTAACTGCCTTTAAAAATTTATATGGGTTGCCCTCTCTCAGTATCTGCTTGTATTTTGAAAGTCTTCTTTATTTTAAATACTCTAGATAACTCTTACTGACTTGCTGTTATTTGTTCAATTGCCTGCAAATGCTCATAGACACCATAGTCTTGTCCTAAAGTGCTTGCAGTGAGACTGAATGCTGCACTGCTCTCTATTAAAATATCTGCAGAGTTCCATGAGATCTGTGAAGACTCATGTAGAAAATGTAATCTGTTATAATGCTTTGCCAAATGTACCAAAAGTGAGAACAATTGTTGTCCATGAGGATCTTACAGTAATTTCACGAATACAAGCCGCACCATTTTGACTAAGATTTTGCTCCCAAACCAGAAATGCGGCTTATAGTCAGGAGCGGCTAATATGTGAATAATTTTCTGACATTTACAACCTCAGAAGTGCCAGCCAGGGTGTCGAGCCGAGCACCTGCCAGTAAAAGCCGGCATTTCGCGATTGTTACAAATTGCTACTCTGTTGTGCCACGGGTGGAACCTGGCTGCCTGCAGGCAGCACGGGGGGCGGGGAGAGAGGAGGGAGAGCTCTCTCCTTCCCTCCTCTACCGCAGCCCAGGGGAGAGGCAGCGGGGGCCCCGTGCCGCCATGGCCGCGGCTCAGGGAGGAGGCGGGGGGCTCCGTCCCCGCCCGCCTCCGCCGCCACGGGAGCGGGGGGGGGCTCCGTCCCTGCCTGCCATGACGGGGCAGCACCGGGCTGGGGCGAGCGAGCCCAGAGGCAGCGGCTGGCCCCGAGCGGCCCCGCCGAGCGGCAGCGCCGGGCTGGGCCACCTGGCCCCGTCGGCAGCCCTGAGTGGGCCGAGCCTGCACAGCCTGAGCCGAGCCAGTAAACCCCGCCATGCCGTGGTTCTGTTACTAATTGGCAACTTTGTTGCACGCAGGTCCTCGCTGCGAACGACAGAGCAGCTTATACTCAGGTGCGGCTTATTTATGGTCAAAGAAGGAAATATTTGCCAACACCCAGAGATGCGGCTTATACTCAGTGCAGCTTGTATTCGTGAATTTACTGCAATTTAGTTTGGCTTCCAGGCTTTAAGTTGTATATCTTCTGCCTGACCTATATTATAGCATATTATTGTAGCTGGATATTAGAATTTTTAACAACTTTGTTTGGTAAAGGCTTTAAATATGTGTTTAACTTTTAGCCTGTGACAAATATGGGGCTATTTAATGCGCTTGTAGTTAAATAGCAGTAGACTGCTCAGTATCTCATTCCCTTGAAGATACTATTTATTTTGTCTTATCTGTCTCAAAGGAATCTTCTCCTTGGTATTGCTCTAGTCTTGGAAATTAATTAAATATTGATGCATACACATAGAACAACTTTTAATTCTATTTTTTTCAGAAAAACATGTGATTCCTAATATAACAAGGGAGTTCTTTTTTTTTTCTTTTTCTCTTTTTTTTTTTTTATTTTTTATTTTTTCTCATATCCAGTATAACATGATCGCATTTCCTTGCCTTTTCAGGTGCTATTAAGCACCATGTATCATGTTAAAATAATTTGCACATAACTAAATGGCAGTGTTTCAAAGCTAATGTCTCCCTTGTTGCTATTGATGGCAGCAGCCAGATGATTAGCTTCAAATATGTTTCTAGGATCAGTCCTTTTCTTTTTCTGTGAGTGATAAGAATTCTGCTTTAATGTCACTGTAATAACCAGAAAAGAAATAAAATTGTGTTTGAATCAGTAATGCAACTCTTGGTCAAATTATGAACTGCACATTAAACTGCACATGTAAATATTTATTGTGTAAATAAATAGATAATTTGTTTTCCCAAGTTTAAATCAAGTAACTCCATTTACAAATCTAGTAGTTGTGTTTACAAATAAGAATATAGTATCTCCTTGGTATGTAGATTCCTGAGTTGCACATGAAAATACTAATTTGCATCTCCAGTCTGAATGCATGAAAGTTTAATTAAGAACATAATTTTAATTTTACAACTTGATACTTCAATTTTGAAAGTGTATTGCTACACCAGACAAAACTGAGATAAGTTTGAGGTACAGTGTCTAGATTAGACCTCTCTGACTGAGAGAAAATGCTGTACAGCAGTACCTCCTTTTAAAAACTAGCACAAAAATGTATGAATTAATAAGATTTACTACAAAATGCCAAGCTCTAGAAATAAGGTTTAAATCCATAACTTTTAAACCTCATGACCTGTGAAGCCACAACTGGAATACTATATTCAGTTCTGAGCTCCTCAGTACAAGAGAGACATGGACATGCTGAAGAGAGTCTAGCAAAGAGTCACAAAGATGGTAAAGATACTGGGGCACCTCTCCTATGAGGAAAGGCTGAGAGAGCCTGGAGTATTCAGCCTGGAGAAGAAAAGGTCTTGGGGAATCTTACCAATGTCTATAAATACCTGGAAGGAAGCTGAAAAGAGGATGGAACCAGGCTCTCTTCAGTGGTGCCCACTGAAAATACCTGAGCAGTGGGTACAAACTGAAACACAGGACTTTCCCTCCAAACATCAGGAATTTTATTTTTATTGTGAGAGTTACTGAACATTGGCATAAATTACCCAGACTTTCTTGAGTCTCCATCCTTGGAGTCACTCAAAAGCCATCTGGGCGTAGTCCTGGGCAATGAGCAAATTTAGATGCATGAAATTGAAATTTGTTTTGCCATGAACATAGGGTGGGTGAAGAAAAGTGTAGCTGGAGGAGATTTTTAAAGATTACCTAAAAAAACCCCTTGCTTAGGTGGGGGCACTGGACAAGATGGCCTATAAAGGTCCATTCCCATCTCTACCATTCTGTGATTTTGTGAATCAAATAAACTTTGATTTGATTTGAACTACTACATGTTTTCTGCACACTACTATGTGATCTTGAAAAGTTTAAATCAATTAACACATAGAAAAATTTATCAACAGTGATTTATTGCATTCGACAGTTAGACTTTAAAATTATTCTCCAAATGCAATTTATTTTCTATAATATTACTTATTTGATATTTTTTATATCACAGCTCACCTTACCTTCTCCTTTTTACTTGATAAGACCACCTTGTATCTCTGTATGGACCATCTTTATTGTCTGGGACTCAACATGGGGCTTCACTTAAGCTGCTTATGTCCGCATCCAAGACAATTTAAGGAGATGAGATGTAAACATATAAATGTGGACAAGACATTTAGTCACCATTATTAGTTTTGCTACTACTGTATTTATCATGTTGTTTACACGTTTTTAGTTTACTTTTGTCTACATGTTATTTAAGGTGGTGTTCGTGTTACAAGACAAAATCAGGCTTTTGACAACTGTGAAAATAAACGCCGAGCTTTTTCAGAATGCAGAAGACAAAGTGTTGTCTCTAAAATGTGGAAGCCTACTCATCATACACAGGTTAATATAAAATACTATAAAAAATAAAAATGTTATTTTTCTTCAAAATGGAAAGAGTTTCAGGAATATCACAGATTTTTTCATTGTCACATGATTTTGAATCAATGTGCTTTGTCAGCTTGCCTTCGCTGCTAATGAAAATAATAAAACCAGCTAGAATACATCTCTATATTTGTGTACAGTAATATTTTTTCACTTGAAAACATTTGGTAATACAAAATAGTAAACAAAACATGTTCAGAAAGTAGAATAGTTACCTTGAATTATACTTAAAATAATCTTACAATATTTTTGATAGAATTTATTATGTGCTGTCCAGCTGAGTCCCATTCAATCTGCATTTGATCCGGTACAAAAGATGAAAAACGTCTCTAAGTCTGAGGAAGGTATAGTAACAAAACGCACTTCGTTTCTTTGTTATACATAAAGTAGAATGACAGAATATACCCTCTGTGTAACATGATTTGCGTCTTTTGGCATCAGTGATTTTAAGTAAAAAAGGGTAATTCTATACAGCATTATTTTTCTCTGTAAATGTAAGGTATAGCATCATATAGAAAGATATTGATGGTTTTATAAATGCATTACAATATATATTCAATTTCCATTTCATTCCTGTTTGTTTTTAAGTGTATGTGGCACATATAACTGTCTGATGTGGACAGGTATTGCTTGCTATCATTACGTATTTCCAAACTCATTAGGACTTGCTCTGGTGTTATTTGTAAGATGCATTAGTGTTTTAAATTATTTCATTTTCTAACATACCATGTTTCTTGATTTTGCCACCTTTTTCTTCTTTTAACATCAAGTTTGTGTATTTTACTGACCAAAAGTCATTAAAAAGGGTAGTTTATTTAAATGTTTACTCAAATGAGCCCTTCTCATTTGAAGTTCCACCTGTAATCTCTTCAGTTTCAGAAAGCACTGCTCAGTTTCTAGTGGCAGAAAAACTATCAAGTACACCCATTGCAGAGGGTGAAATCCTGGCAGTCATGGACCATGTGAAGCCACCCAGCCAGCCCTCACTGCTTAAAAGGGTTCTGTGTCCAGGCAGGAGTGCTCTATCCATAGAAGAACAGAAGATTTTCCAGTCTCTGGATTGTCTGAATCAAAAGCTACAAAGTAAGTTGGATAATAAAGAGAATGTTACATAATTGATTAAATAACTTTATATTATGTTGCCATAGATTTTTAAATTAAAAACAAGAATCCTGTTATCCTGTTATAAAATAGTTTCTATTATTATTATTATTATTATTATTATTATTATTATTATTATTATTATTATTATTATTATTAATTAAATTTATTATTTGGCAAACAGTATATCAAATCAGGAAGCCTTTCTTTAAGTCAATGAAATTAAAGTACAGTAATTTCACGACTATAAGGTGCACCCTTTTGACTAAAATTTTCCCCGGAACCCAGAAGAGTGCCTTATAGTCCGGTGCACCTTATCTGATGGACAAAGTTCAAAAAATTTGCCTACCCGGAAATGAGAGCTGTGAGCCATGGGGGAAGCTGGCAGGGTCATGGCTGCCAGGTAGAGGCGGGACGGAGTGGCGGCAGGCATGCCCCGGCCCCATGGAGGCGGAGCCGCCCCTCCAGAGGCACGCCCTGGCCCCGTGGAGGCGGCACAGATGGGCGGCAGCCATAGCCCGGCCCCGGAGAGGCGGCACGGAGGGGTGGCGGCCATGCCCCGGCCCCACCAGATACAGGCGGGCTTGGGGGCCCACGGCACTGCCCCTGCTGGGTCCAGGCGGGCCCGGGGGCCCATGGCTGCCGGGTTGAGGCGGGGCCTCGGCCAGCAACCGTGCGGGGGGAGCTGGGGGCGGAACCTCGCTGCAAAAAAAAAGTGCACCCTATAGTCCGGTGCGCCATATCTGATCTACAAAGTTGCGAATTTTGCCAGCTCCCGGGGGGTGCGCCTTATAGTCCGGTACACCTTATGGTCATGAAATTACTGTAATGGTGACTTTGTCTTGGTAAAAAATAATTCTAAATATGATGGGAGGTCACCTTCAGAAACCGGGTCAGCGTAACTGTAGGTGTTGTTCGTAAGAGATGTTCGTCAAAATTGTTCCTTCAAGGTGTATCAGGTACATCAGCCCCACAAGGAAATCTGTTCCAAAACTTATCCATCTTCATGTTTTTTAAATTATTTTTGCAAATTATTGCCTTCTATGTCATATAGTTTTGCAAATGTAGCCCTTTATAATGAATGGATTTTCTTACTTCCAATATTTTAAAATGTTCCTCTTCTCCATGAATTCTGAAAGGCTAGAAATAATGAGTTCTGACATTGCTGCAGATAAATCTAACTGTTTAAGTGAATATTATCTGTGCTATGATAATTATTACACTTGAAGAACAAATTTATTTCCTGAGTCTCTTGCTACTTTAGGATTTACTTTGATGAACATACAGCTCACATTAGTTTAGCACAGTTTCGGTATTTTGTGTGCTCCATCTTGTACTTGAAATCAGTGGGGACCTTATGACTTAGTCTCTTCACTGGTCTGCTTGGCTTTTTATATGGTTGGAATAACTGCTTGCCATTTGTACTCTACATGCAATTTCCTGCTCCCCTGAATTTTACTTTTTCCTTGGACTATTATCATATTAAATTTTACATGGCAATTATTTGAGTTTATTAGAGTGTGCTTTCTTAAAGTCTATTGATTTCACTTTGCTGTTCCACTATTCCTTCTGGACTACACCATTTTATGGTCAGATTACCCAAGTTTACCCCCTTATTGACTGGAATCAAACTAAACCAGGGCTTATTAAACTTCTCCACACTATCCATTTATTTCTACATTACATGGTGAATAGTCTGACTGAGGAAAAAGGCTTCAGTTTCCTATAAACTCCAAGAGCAAGATAAATGATCTTTGCAATTGTTTAGAAACTTTTTTCAGCTGTAGCTTACGATTGTTGCTCTGTCAAACAGTGGTTCAGAATTTCATTTTATCATAACCTGTGGTTATTGTTTCCAGGTAAATGGAAATGAAAAAAATACCTTTTTTACCAGAGAAATATTTCAGTATTATGTGCTCAGGTCAAGAAAATAGATATTAAAAGAGAAATATGAGCATATAAAACTAAATTTCTGTATAAGCAACAGAGACATGACAAAGAAGGGAAAGGTAAATTCAGCAAAAGAACTGGGAACAAGAACGCCAAAGTTTTCAAAGTGTGAAAAGGAAAATTGTAAGAAAAGTATATAGTAATATGGAAGAAACAGTGAAAGAATCATAGGAGTTAACAGATTGCAAATGAAGTAACTGTGAAATTACTAGTGTAATACATACTTGTACATAGTATCTCAGAAATTTAATTAGCTAGCCTAATTATTTGGGGATTAAAATTGGTTAATAGGAAGCTGGGAAATTTTACAGGTAGGCTTACAAGTAAGTACTTGTAAGTAAGTCTTGTAGGTATTTACATATCATACAAGTACATTGCTTTTCTAAACTGTTACCTTTTTGCACCCCTTCTTTTGGATTTGTTTTCACATGTTACCAAATGTAAAAATTATGTAGCTTTATGTTGGTCTTTTTAATGAATTGCAGTCGATCACTAGCCAGCCTACATCTGGAATATTTATTGCCGGAGAGTAAATGTCATTCTTCTCTCCAGCCTTAGATGTCTTTATTGATACTAATTTTTTCGTTCATATACTATTTAGGTGCAAATTTTTAAAATTAGGTATGGCCTATACTTCAGCAACTATTGATAGGGGAAATAAAACCAGTGCAAATAAATTGCATTTTCACAATCTTCATTTTCGCAAGAAAGTTTTGAGTTGAATATTTGACTGTGAATCTTGTTTTTAAGTTTTTTGTTTATATAATATTCCTTATGTACTTTCATGCTTTTTTTCAGATGTTCAAGAAGCCATTACCAGAAACCCATTTGCTTCACGTGTTTTGCAATAAGCAACCCTTAGTAAGTATTTAATTTAAATGTGTTCAGCTTTAATTTCTACAAATTAACCTTATGGCTTATTTTATTGTAAAAATATAATTGAAAATACTGATATCAATCAGTTCAGCTGGCTTGCCTTATTTTCCGTTTATGTAAAAAAATTCCCAACAAACATGAAGTTTATATTCCTGTAAACAGGCTTTAAGAGTTTATATCAGAATGCCTCATCCTCTGGCTTCATTTTCATTTTAGCACCTGAAGACACTTGCTAAGTCCAGGAAGTTCCAAGAACATCTAAGGATCAGTAGTTTAGCAGGGTCCATTTGAAGTACATATAACTCATAAATAATTTGTATTTCTTCCAACATAGAGAGAAGAGGGGTAATTATGCATGGCAGTGCATCAAATAATTGTTAATCCAATAAATTCCTACTTTGACCTGAAGATATATGATTTTCTATAAGTAATAGGTATTACCTTTCCTCAGTAGGTATTTGTATTTTGTTTTGTATATTCTAGATCTTGTCAATTGGAAACAAAATATGATACCTGGAATGTAAAGAGATGAATAGGCATATGAGTGTCTGAAGTACAAAATTTACTTTTCAAAGGTTCAGTGTATGATGCAGAAGTTAGTATTTATAATTCTATATCGTCAATCTTCTCCTGTGCTATAACTTGACATAGAAGAAAAATTATAGATATGACCATATACTTAGAAACATAGACTCATACAATTCTTTTGTTTGAAAAAGTTCTCTCAGATCATCAAGTCCAACCATTAACTCAGTGTGCCCAGTCCATCCCTAGCCTGTATCTCTTAAGTGCCACATCTACACATCTTTTAAATACCTCCAGGGATGTGGACACTGCCACTACCCTGTGGAGCATGTTTCAATGACTGACAACATTTTCCATTATGAAAATCATCCTAATACCCTATCTGAACCTCTCCTGACACAATTGGAGGCTGTTTCATGTTCTCTTGTCACTTGTCACCTGGGAGAAGAGGCTGACCCCACCTGGCCACCCCCTCCTTTCAGGCAGCTGTAGAGTGATGAGGTCGCCCTGAGCCTCCTTTTCTCCAGGCTGAACACCCCCAGCTCCCTCAGCTGCTCCTCACAGCACTTGTGCCCCAGACCCTTCCCCAGCTCTGTTGCCTTCTCTGGACACGCTCCAGTCCCTCAATGTCTTTCTTGCAGTGGAGCCCAGAATTGAGCACAGGATTGGAGCTGTGGCCTCAGCAGTGCCCAGCACAGGGGGAGGTCACTGCCCTGCTCCTGCTGGCCACACCACTGCTGATCCAGGCCAGGATGCCATTGGCCTTCTTGGCCACCTGGGCACACCCTGGATCATGTTCAGCCACTGTCAAGGGGCAACCCCAGGTCCTTTTCCACCTAGCAGCTTTCCAGACACTTCCCTCTGTCTGTAGCATTGCCTGGGGTTGTTGTGGGCTTTCTTTAACAAAAAATTTAAAGAAAATATTCTTTATTCATAAGGCTTTTGCAACTTTCTGAATTTGAGACTGAAACACCCCAGGAAGCATCCCAGCTCCTAAATTCAAAATGATTGGCTGGTTTTGAAGTGGGACTGTGAAAAGACCACAGGGCATCAGTGCCTTTTTTCTTGTGAATCTCAGTAATATGTGTGACTTGGAACGTCAGCTTCCTTTCTTCTGCATCCTATCTTATAAATGTAGTTGTTTATGGCTAAACAACTTGTAAATTTTGCTTTTTTTCTGAACAGTTACCTTTATTGGATCTAAGTGTGTTTTAATAATTTAATAATAATTTAATAATTTTTTGAGCTTTATCTCTGGTCCTTCATGGTCTGTCCTACATTAAAAAGAAAAAAAAGGGAAACAAGGTTGTTGTCCTCATCAATGTATTTCCCTGGCTTTCAGTAGACAGAATTCTTTCTTGGCTGATTGATCCATGGAAAAGCTTTCTCTCACTAATTCATCTACAAGACTTTTTTCATGAATAAGATAGAAATGCTAGATATTGCTCAGGCTGTCCAGTCTCTGAAACTGTAAGTTCTCTGATGGATATTTAAGACCCTTCTTTCATTACAAGTATATACTTAAAGATTGAAACAGGTGTCCAGCTATAGATATACACTCAAATCTCAGCCACTGATTTGGAATTCTTCTTGATGATAAGAATGAACTGTCATACAAGTACACAGCTGCAGAAAAAGTACAGATGAATGAGATTTCATCAAATCTGCTAGGAGAAACAATGGGGTTTTAAATTTTTACTTGGCCAAGAAAACAACCTGTTTCAGCTCTTCTTGTTTCAGAGTACCCAAATAAAACATGGATATTTACTCAGTAATTTCTGTGAAGAACATTGTACTCTGTAATACCAACCTCTAAATTCAGATGAAGGATGCAGTTGTTTATAGAATAGAAAACAGATCACATGATACCATCAAGTGATGTTTCTTGAATATTATACATAATCACATTTCTGTTTATATACATGCATATCTCATTATCTTCTGTTTTATTACAGAGTATTCAGCAATGCATGGCCTCCCCTTGGGTGAGCCCTGGAATAGCCTCACAGCAGTACCAGAGTACCTCCAGCTGGCAACCCACTGCAGTTGTACAGGAGACACTGACATTATTTGCTACAGGGTCTTGTGGCTTTATGTACTTTATATGCAGTGTGTATAGTGTTTGACACTACAAAATTAGCAACAAAATTAAGAAGAAAGCAGAAACTCAAATAATGAATGTCAATTGACTGGTAAGCATTTTTAGGATAATTAAGTCTAGTTTATTCTGCACTTTATTGTAAAATCAATTTTTTAAAACCCATCTGAATTGTTATGTCAGTTCTGGATTAAAGGCCTTTTGTTAACCAGAATGATACCTAAATCTGTGAAGTTACTTAATTGCTAAGAAATAGTGACTTTTTAACTTCTTTTGCACTTCCTCTGCTGTTTCAATAAAAAGTAGATAAGCATTCATAGAATCATAAAATCAAATAATAATTTCAGTTGGAAGATCATAGAGTTCAACCTGACACCACCATGTTTACTACTAAACCAAGTACTCAGGTGCCACATCCACATCTCCTCTTTTTAAAAACGAGCAGAATCAGTTGATAAGTTTAGGCTGTAATTAGCTGCAAGAAGCAATAAAAACAATTTACAAAATCTCTTGATTTATATCTCTGTATTAGAGGCCTGATTTTCTGTTCATACCTACACAGTAGCAATTGTAGGGTTTGTCTAGGGGGTTAAGCACTCCTGTACTTCCACCAGAGCTGTGCCTCACCCCCACACAGTGTTACTGCTACTCTTTGAAATAAAATGTATGGAAGCTTAGGAGGGCCTTATTTCAGGAGTGGACTCAGTGCCATAACAGTGCAACAGTGCAACAACAGTGCATGGGAACATGTCCCCCCATGTAAAGACTGGTATTCTATAAACGGAATTCATCTTCCCAAAACAAGCTCTTAAATGATCATTTGGCAAAAAACTATTTTAAAAACTTTGTTTTCCCCATCATACCAAGATCATCATATCATTGTCATTAAGTGCTGCCGTTGCTTAGGAAGGATCCAGCCTGTAAAAATAAGAGGAAAACATGTGCCCATCATAAGAATGGACAGTTTATCAGGGTTTAGAGCTACCTGCTGGTGCATTGTGTCAGCCAATACTAAGGTTAACTACATATAGCAAATAGCAGACTAAATTTTACCAAGAGGGTTTAGGGAAAGATTGATTTTTTTTCAATAAAATATTTTGAAGAATGGAATAATAAATAACAAATAATAAATTATAAATGATAAATAGTAAATAATAAATGATAAATGATAAATAACCTTTCTCCTCTAGCTAGGCATTACAACATATTTGGAGGGAAAATCTGGTTTAAAGGATCTGACTTCAGTCTGGAGCCTATTAAGATAAACTGTCTTTAAACATCCAAATTTCAGAAACTTGGTTTCTTATGACTACTGTTGCCATCTGTTCTGACAGTTCTGCCAGAAAAGGGAAACTATAGCTGACGTTCACATGCCTAAAGGATTTTGATGTGTGTCAGTACTTACTTGGTCTTTGGTGCTCAAATAAATGAAGAATTCCCAGCCAAAGGCATGAGACAAACTAACAAGGAGCATTTTGAGTTGGAACTCAAAATTGGTTTGCCTGAAATACTAAGCCCTTACAGCTCTGTTTGTCAGCAGTCCCCTGCGACATTCCAGTATGGTGAGGATTTCATATTTAAGTAGCGGGGGAAGGTTTCCCCACAGAGATTAAGACAGGGAAAAGCAAATAATCCAAATACCAGAAGCCATGGTAGTGGCTAGTCAGCAAGCCAGAGCAGCAGCTTAACCAGGTTTCTTCTCCTGTTAATCAGTTTAGGTGGCAAAAGTAAAGCCCACGAGTCAACTTCCTCAATTACATGAAGACATTCTTTCAAAAGCAGGTACCTGCATTTACATTTCCAGGAAAATAATTTCAAGTTAGTTTTTTGATTCAGACTTACAGGCTTCAACCCAAACGTAATAACCTTGTTTCTGAGGTCACTTTGGCTCTTATGACAATAGTGGAGTATAATTTTTGTTTAGGTGTCTAAACGGAGTGACCTTTGGGTATCAGGAATGTACATTATGAGAGCAGGCCCAGAGGCAGCAGCTAGATTCTGAGCACTTGTGAAAAGCAGAGCAGAGCCTCATGAGGGTGTCACTGACAAGCAGCTTCCCAAGCGCAGACATGGCCAGGAGAGGGCCAGGGTTAGAAAAATAGGGTGATGTTAACACAGACTTTATGCCCCATCAGGCCTTTACAGGGTGTGAAAGCACCCCTACCCTACCAAGGTCCACCTTTTTTCTCCATCATCTGTGTAGTGGGCTCCAATGCTGCCAGGAAGAAAATTATCTACTTCTCTATCTGGGAGGGCACCACAGCCAATAGCCATCATCCACTCCAGCACCTGCAGCTAGGCTTTAGGATGGCAGGAGCCAATGTGCCTGAGACCTACCATTGGCATTGGAGGCAGAAGTGACAGGCACGACAGGGTGTGGATGTGAGAGATAGGTGCAGCTACAGACACATGGGGACTATGACAAGACTTCAGTGCTGACAGGGACAGGCAGTGAGAAAAGGACTGGCTGGGAGGCAGCTGGGAGTTCTGAACAAGACTCTGGTTCTCTTTTCTCTTCTGGAACTTTCTTCCAGCCAGGGTCATTAGACAGCAGGGTTCCTTCCCTATGCTCATTAATAAGGTCTTGGCAATAGCAAGAGCTGCAGTGGTAATTGGTGGGAAGAGGGGGACTGGGAGAAGTCAGAGACCCTTCTTCTCCAGCAACTGCTCCTGGTCAATTGCTTTAACGGGAAAAAAAGCAAATTCAGCTATGAGATTCACAGGCTAAAAGAACTTCAGCCCTGTGAAGGCAGAAGGCCTTTGCAGAACCGCTACTGATACTTGTAAATGACATTTCAAGCACTTTGAACACTGTTTTGCAGCCGAAACAGGCACAAGTCAACTCTTATGGCAGTGGGACAACCAAGGCGTAAAATTTCATCAGTGAACACTACTGTGCTATACAACCACAGGCTGCTAGGAGGGTGCTTCAAAGCATTTGAGACCAAAGGGCTATGCCAAAATACGCATATGCCTGTGTTAGGCCAGTATATAGTATACAAGTCTTGAGTTGTGTGGGAGGATCTTTGGTAAAGTCCCTGCTGGGAGGAGAACCTGACTGATACTGTCAAATCCTGCAGACACAACAGTACAAAAGAAACTGGAAATGCACGGGCAGAGTCCCATCTAAAACATGGCTGGTGGTGCATGGCAATGACCAGACTTATTTCTCACCAAATACACTAAAATACATCCATTCCATCAAGTAGACAGGAAGTGTCATACCCTTTTTTCCTCATCATAATATGCATAAGCATCTGGCACATGATGATTCCTTCTCTAATACCATTGCTTTTATAAGAGAGAATTCACCCAAACTGAATTTGAGCCCCTATAACTGGAGATGACTCCACAATATTTTTACAATTGTACTTCAAATCATAGCCATGTGATTCCTTCAGTATTGAATATAAATCCCAAACCAGCAACAATGGTGGCAGTGATCCAGGGTGACCGAAGTATCTGTGGGTGACACAAATCTACATATAAAGTTTCTCTTATTGTATATATTAATTTTGTTTGGGGTTTTTTTTTGAGAAGGAAGCAATTGTTTAACATTTGTATTTAGTCTCTATCTAGTAGCTTGTGCTCTTTCAGAGAAACAAAAAACAAAAAAAAGAAGGAAAGAAAAATTGAAAGAAAAAAGAAATTTTGAAAAAGGGGAAGGGGAAGGGGGAGGGTGAAAGGGGATGAGAAGGGGGTGGGTGGGGGAGAGGGAGGGCAAGGCAAAGGAAATCACTTTCTTATGCTTTTTATTCAATTTTCAGCAATGTTTTTATTTTGTCTCCTTACTTGTGCCATGATGAGACTCTAAAAGATGGTGAATCTCTTGAAGGTTGTACCATCCTACAGTTAGGTAAAAATGCCATTAGAATGGACCACTGTCTGTTATTGAATGATCCTTGAAGTGTTGTGCCATTAAGCAAACTGAAAAAGTGAAAACGTATGTTTCTAAAGAGGAAATGCTGCTGAAATAATTAATATTCAGAGTTTTCTCAAAGAAAAAAACCACTAAAGTTCAAATATTTCTGTTTATATTTAAAAGTTTGACTTTTCACTTCAAGATAAGGTTTTGAGACTAGCTTATTAAGATGACCCAAAAGCTATGTGAAATGTTTTGTTTCAGGTCCACTGAAATATTTGGTAATTTCTTGCTTGTGAAAATTATTTCCCTTTCTGATTTCTCAGTTTTGCCATCTAATAAAAAGCAAAATTTCTACCATCTACTCAAGAGGTCTGAACTCTGTTCTCAGCTGTAGGCAAAGGGTTTGGCAGTGGGGAACATGGCCTTCAGAGTTCGTTTGGTCAGAGTACTCCTGTTATTCCCTCGTGGTTATTTACACTGCAGCACTGATTTCTGTGTTGTCCAATCAGCCCATGCCCATGGTCTCCCTTTGGAGAACAGAGCTGTTTGGGGATACAGGGGGTAGGATGATATTTACACAGAACTTCTATGATATCACTCTTAACAGCAGGCAGAACTAGGGGCACAGAACACAGGGTGCTAAGGGTGAATTTCTTTTGTTTCCTGTAGAATGAGTCCTACCAAAGGCAAGAGGTGACTTGGTTGGCAGGTTGTGCATTTAAGTTAAGTGTTTAACAACCTACATTTGATGGAGCTGAGGAGTGAGCTTGGGATTTCCTAGACAGCTCCTAAACCAGTAATAAATTGGTAAGCCTTTCCCCATTTTCTTGGATTGTTAGAAAGCTGGATGAAAATGTGAAAGCAATCATGTCCTTCAGAGCTCTTCAGATGACTCAGGGTGTACCATCCACACCCTGTGACTAAGTCCCTCTCTCTGTCTGTCTCAGATTGTGAGAGGAGATCGTTCTTTCTTCCTGAAGCAGAATGTGCTGTAAGGTTTCCTGGGATGGCAGAGAATTCATGCACACAGTGCGCCTTTGCAGACAGAACTAAACCTTCCAACTCAATGATCTTATTACACATGTGCGTGTGTTTTATAGACGGATACAGTTATATAGGGTATGCATAAACCAATTTGTTTTCCTTAGTAATGAGCACTGCTTCTGACAGTGCTTTTTTCTTTTGTTTTAAGATTCCACTGTAATGCATGCTTCTGTATTGTTGCTGCAAAAATGCCCTGCTGCAAGCAGGGGCATTTGTCTTCTTTCAAGGGGGGGTTGTAGACCAAATATGGCCCAGGCCTGTTTGATAGTTCTCTCGTAAATGAAATGATGACAATCCTCTTATGACTAGGAAACATTCCAGAGCTGGAGTGTAGGGTTACACAATGGTACAGTGTCTTGCCCCTGATTTATAATTTGAGAAGCAGATTGTGTTCAGACAGAATGTGAGTTGAACAATGAGGTTTCTAGTCCTGATCTCATTAACAGAGATTTATACCAAGAGGCTATTGTATCTTGTTCTTTTGCTTTGCCATGCCAGCAAACATTCATAAGGTTATTTTAAAAAGAAAGCTTCTGTCTCACACTTAGGTCAGAAAGTTCTCAGGAAAATAGCTAGTCACATACAGAGTGGCCTAAATCTGCACTCAGCTAAGGCTTATGTTTCTGGCCTTAATAAGTCTCAGAATGATTACTAGATGAAACATCAATCTTATTACATGTAAAGATTTCTGGAGACGTGGCTTAAAATGCCTTTTCACATATTTATGTCTGTTCATGTTTGAGTCACTCTAAAATAGCTTAATATTTGCAAATCATTTATAATCACCAAAAGAAGGTTCTTCCAGTGCAGAAGAACCAACAGAAGGTGAAATAATAACGACATCTTTCAGAGCTACTTTCCCTCCTGCTACCCCAGAACCTCTGTGCTGGGAATGTGCTCTTTGTCGACAGCCAAGCAGTCATTGTGCATCTGGAAGAAGATGTACAACACGTTAATTAATGTTTCAGTAATGCTGCCAGGCAATTTGGCCTGATCACCAGTAGAAAGAAAATGGAGGTTCTTTTCCACACTCACTATGCTAGAAAATAGACTGGCCTGTCCGTATACGTTCACAACACAGCTCTGAAGCCTGCAGACCAATTCTGCTCAGAGAACCTCAGCAGGAGGCTGTCTCAGAATGTCACAGCAAGACATGAAGTCATGCAGAGCACAGCAAAATCCAGCATGGCTCTTAGGAGATTAAAGGGCACTGTATCTGGAATACAGGAGGCATCTGGCTTCAAAGTGCCACACAGCTGTCATCACCACTTTCTCATACTCATGTGAAACATGGACAGCTTATCATTATCATGGCATGTGACTTCCCAATTTCACCTGCACTGACTACTGTGCTGTTGCTGGTATAAATAAGCACTATTAGCCTGTTATTCAAGGTCCTGTCAAATATCAAGTGCTGTAGTAATACTCTCGTGAGCTGTGTTCTCCCAGACAACTGATGCACGTCAGATGAGAGGCCCCTCAACCCCAAATCTGATGGCCAGTTTCCACATATTAAGCACCTGAGAGTAGGTGAGGAGACGGCAGCAGAAATGTGTCAGGCAAACCTTCAGATGGTAGCCAGCTCCACATCACAGAAAACTGCTGCTAAATAGCATCTCCTGTTGCAAAGAGCATGGATTGGCCAGACTGCACGTAGAGAAATGCTCTGCAGTACAGGAGCATGGAGGACAGAGGATGTTGTACAGATTGACAGCACATCTTTGGTGTGTTCAGTTTGTGCTGTGACAATAGGACCCAGTAAAGGCACAACAGCTGAGTCTTTGCATGTTGAACGAACAGCAACAGTCATCCCTAAATCCCATGGTGGAGCTATAACTAGACTTTCCATTTGGTCTCCTCTGCCTGAACTCCAGTAGAGTTTAAAAGAAATTATACAACATCCCCTCATCAACTCCTGGCCTCAGTGTTACAGAAGAGTTGCACAGAATTTTTTAGCTTAATTTTCCAACACATTTTGAAATGGATTCAGGTTATCTTAGCTTCCTATCACGTGCCTTTGCTCTCTGGTAAGCCTGGGGAAATAGGAACATGTTGCTCACTTTTTCTGTGCCCTTCAATGTTTTGCAAGTTTTTCCAGAGGAGTTCAGACTGTAATGCAATAGCAGCTTGTCTATCTTGCTAATGACTTGTCACTGAATGCCAGACAGGCCAAATATGGAATAATTAAGATAGGAATTAATGACATTTTCTAGGCACTATGTGAATGATAAGTTTTAACTAACTTTGGCAGTCTGCTGCTTAATCCATACCTTTCTTCCTTTGGCTGGATGCTTGGCGTTACGTGATAGAAAAAGGTGAATTTTTCTTTCTTTTTTTTTCCTCCAAATGTTTTAACTATTCTTTATCTCCCACAAAAGCCACACTTCCCATAAATCTTATTTTCTATTAAGAAAGTTCTCCTTTACAAGTTTCCTATCCAAGTGAAATTGATTTCTAGCATTTATGCTTGCTTTATTATGAAGAGCTGGAGAGACAATCTGGACAGTTTGTTTTATTCCAGTTATTAAAGTCTTGTCAAAGAGCAATGATCTGCTTAAAGCAATGAATTCTATGTTAAATCTTCACAACAACAAAAAAAGTTTTCAATTGCCTTCTGTGTTTACCTTCTTGCTTTCATTGCCATTCACATGCAGTGCAGTGCTTACAGCAGGATCACCCAGCCTCCCTTCTGAAAACTGCCCTTTCCATGTTTCTGAGGATCTAGCTGAGAGTAAGAAAAGCAAGGCTGAGGTAAGCAGGAGAACTCTAGAAGACTTCTGTCCTCAGCTTTGGAAACAATCTCCACAATGTGTTTTCTTGAATAATATTTTGTATTCACACATAGGCAATATGAAAAGAGCCACGTTATCAGATCCCCAAATTTTGATTTTGAAAAAAAGCAAACTTGACAGAAAGGATCCTACTGGTAGGAGCAAACCATTATGGCAAGCTCACTGTCTGAGGATTAGACCCCTACACGATAGGCTACCTGGGCCAGCTCCCCCACCCCTTACCTCGCTCTGAAATGTGTGTTCCACATTAGCTGCATTTGTTACGTGTATTCCAAGGGTGCCTCATTTTTTAGAGCACAAGTAGACTTGGAGTCTCAAATGCCTTGGACCAATGCCCAGGTGGTCTGTTAACTGAAGAGTAGTAGCATTTCTGTTCATGGGTGAGACCAAACTTTGAGTATGGATTAGATACTGGACCTGTGTCCTGACCTTATGTATCCTTTTAAGATACATGCAGGTCATTCTGAATCTTCCAGAGGCTAATACCCTTTGGAGAACTAAATCATTACTCCTGGCTTCTAGTCACTCTAAGATAGCTAGATAGACCAATAGCCATAACAGTTGTGCTGCCTCATTATCTCAATGAATTAGGACAGAGAAGAGGAATATAAAAGACTTCTCCAACCATGTTGAGGTTACATTCTACCCTTATAAATTAATATCTGTGTCCTGAGTCTGTCTCCTGCTTTTGCAATGGTCCAACCACATGGTCCGACCTCAGTGCCATTGAACCCCTATTAGGTCCCTTGCTTACAAGCTCTGATAGCTCATGTTAAAATCACAGGGTCATTTAGCTTAAAAAACCCCCCTTAAGATTACTGAGTCAAATCACTAAGCCACTTAAGGTGCCACAGACCTGATCTGTTCATCCTCTCCTCTGGAGATTTGCATCCCCATGGCTCAGCTGTACTTCACAGCCCAAAACATGTTAATGAACACCCAGGCCGGGATCTGAGACACCTCAGGGCTCTGACTCACGAGCCTTGTCATGGACAGCACTGGAAGTAAAACAAGTGTTTTCCAGGCTATCCTCAAGGGTTGTTATTCAGAGAAGAAATAATTGATTAGAAAATACATACTTGCAAAAGAGAGACCCCCTGTATGCTGTCAGTACCCACCCACCTTCTCCTGTTTTCAGGATGTTTTATGCTCTTCTGGCCATGAGCGCATGACAGGAAAGGAGAGGAAATGGCATTATAACAATAAACACTAAAGGACCATTCCCAACAAGGAAACTGCTCCTAGCACTGCATGTCAGACACAGCTACATAAATACTGGCTACACAGATTAATATCTCCAGGATTTATGATTGCAGGCAAAATACTAAAATATTGCTGTTTTCTTCTCAGTTTAGGCCTATTTTTATTTTTCTTTCTCTGTTTGTGTCATTATATCCACTGCCATATCAATACCTAAGGAAAACAGTTGCAGGGCCAGAAGCTTCTGGATCTAAGCTTTGGCAGGATGCAAAGAAGAAGAGGAAAGGAAAAGGAGTTTCAAACTCAGATAGCTATGGCATTACCATTCCCAGGAGACCTTGCAGCAAGGTGCAAAGCTTGCCAAAAGCCATTTGGGTACACATGGTAATTTGAACAGCAAGATCTACCGAACAGTCTCCAGCACAGATGTGGTCTAAATACATTACAGTATATATACATATAACGGTCTTTTGTGCATATGAGATGGAGAGTTTTGTTTTACTTTTTATCAGCACTTGCAGCAGACTCAGTCTCATCTCTTCTTTCACCTAAGAATGCTGTGGAGTACGTGCCATTTGACAGATTCTGTACAAATATCATAGAATCAAAGAATCATGGAATAGTTTGGATTGGAAGGAGCCTTAAAGACCACCTAACTCCAAACCCCCTGTCATAGGCAGGAAACCTTCCCCTAGACCAGGTTACTCAGATACCTTGACACTTCCAGGGATGGGAAGTCCACAGCCATTCTGGACAACCTGTGCAAGTGCCTCACCACCATCATAGTAGAGGACATTTTTGCTAATGTTTAATCTAAACATTGCACTCCTTCATCTTAAGGCCATTTCTTTTTTTCTTATGGCTGCCTGTGGCTGCACAGTCTTGTGAAAAGTTCCTCTCCAGACAGTTTGTAAGTCTCCATAGTTTCACATTATAGCAACCCAAATGATGAAAATATCATCAGGACAAGCTTTGACTAAATATACAGAAAACTGTGATGAAATTGGTTTGAGAGTGGCTCATTTCCACTCCTCATCCAATGCAAAAATATGTTGCAATTAAATCCTTATCAGAAGTGTTTTTTTAATTCAATTTTTTTCTTCATTTTGAAAGGAGACAAGGTAAAATCCAGTATTCAATATGAGATGAATAATTATTTGTACAACATTATAATAGTCCAAGTTAGGGACAGGGTTCAAATTTCCCACGTGTTGTAGTGGAAATTATGTGCCAACATTTTTTTTTAATATTTTTAAAATTTCAGGTATGATTTACTAACCAAGCACAAAAGCATTTGAACACAACCCAAAAAGAGCAATAAATGCACAGAGCATATTACGGCAAATTGAGGCGACTCCAATAATCCACGAATACCAAAGTATAAATTCTTTATGGAAATTTTGCAGAAAACACTTAAAAAGACATTATATCTCTCAAAATCACACAGATTTTCTCAATCAAAATTCTCGTTTAGTGACACGTAGCTGTCAGTCATGTTACCCTTCCCCTGAAAGCTGACAACACACAGCTTTGTGGCAGACCTGAATAGTCCTATCAATTTAGCTTGGTCCTGCGTGCAACATCTGGCCCATAATTAATACAGCATTTTAAAATCCTTCTGGTACTATAAAATGCAAGATATATTAAACCAAATGAGTCTAAAAGTTACTGGATTTTTTGGTTTTTTGGGGTTTTTTTTTGTTTCTTCTGGAGAAGAAAAAATCTGAAGGGTTAGAGAAGACAAAGTTATTAATATATTTTAAAAAGCCAGAGTACTATATTTGACATCTCTGCCAATTCCTCAGATCTCTTTTGTCCTTAATAAGACAGTGCTCACACATTAGCCTGTGGGGTATCAGATGGCCCTTTTGTGCTTATTCATTTCCTACAAAGAACGCGACTCCTGTGGCCGCTCGTGTTTCCTTTGGCAGCTGAGAAGCCGGAGATTTACCATGCTGTAAATCTGCAGCTGTAGCAGAGCCCAGGTCCCACCAGGTCCACGGCCACTGTGTTTGCTGTGTGCTGAGGAGGGCCCCCAAGCTGGCCCCCTTTCTTGGGCCACCGTGTGTCACCTACACCCCACTGAGGTCTGCGCTTCTGCCCTTCACTGACTGACCACCATGGGGGGAACTGCATGTGAGAAAAAGCTATGCCTTGATAGACTACTTCTGCTGTGTATGGATTTATTCAGAAAGGGTGAAGAAAATGTAACAAATAATTGCATGGCACCACTGTAGACTAAGGAATTAGAAGCTATGTATATCTCCTGTAAATATGAAGAAATTATGTATGAGAACATTGCCAAGTGTTTCCTTTACAACAACTGGAGAGAAACAAGCAATTTTAAGGTATGATCCACCTGTTCCTATATAGCTGAAATAGGTCAGATGAATCAGTGCCTAAAAATATTTATTTGTTTCTAATGACTTGAAAGAGTGGTTGCAGATGAGCTCAGCCATTACCACTGTATAGAAGTTAGGTGACACACATGCCATCGGAGGCAGACTCAGAAGAGGTCTCCTGAACACTTCACTTTCTCTCTTGGCGTATTGTGCTGTTTTTTTAAAAACTAGATCTCAAGCTGAGATGACCAAAGTTGGCTGTCAAAGGACATATAACATGCAAACATGATGATCACCAACGCATACGTGCCTGTGGGCAAACTGAACATCTTGGGCCAAACTGAACATCTTCCTGTAGACAAAATTCTGTTTATTCTCCTTCATCCAAGTAACTTAAGTGCTGGAATTCCAAAAGTACATGAGAAATTGTGATGCCAAACCTAAAACAAGAAAATTTGAGATATATGCATCCTAATTCCTGATGTGTCCAGTGCAACTGGCACATTGGGTGTTCAGAAGCTAAGCTGGCTCTGCATGGATCGGTTTGGCTGCATATTTGTCGGTAAATAAAATGGATCAGAGTCAATTCTCTGGCCCCAAAAGCAAGTGACACACTATAGCTTGCTAAACTCTCACCTAGAGCAGGTAGCTTTATTCATGTTGCATTGGGTAAGAGTCCCAGGACTGTGCTACCAATTAAAATGTACGGACCATCAGTAGGTCAGTGCCTAAACACGTTCCCTCTAATCCCACATCTTTCCAGTGTAGCTATAGAGGTGGTTTAAGAGTCTAATAAAATACACAGGCTCAGACATTCTGCCCAGTGAATGTGGATTATGATTTCCATCAGACCATATTATATGTCTGTGTGCCTAGGACATGGTTTAACCTCCACGAAGATAATCTGCCATCAGTGTGGGACAATTGGCTGTATTTTCAATATCATACCATGTTGTGCTCATATCAGGGGAAACCAATATACTGCAGGAACATGTTCAATATTTACTGTTAGTGGACTTTTAATATTACACCTTCCTACTCTCTAGACTCAAGCTTTCAAGGCAGATTTTTCAATATTACCTAAATAATTTTTCCAATCCTACCTAACCAACTCCTCTACAAAAGTTTGAGTTCTTATAGATGGAAGATTTAACACAAAGAAAAAATGTTATATCAAATTTAGTAAACACAAAGAATGTCTATACTATCTTGTTGGTATCTTCTGGATTTTTGTGCCTGTTATCTCCTGATGGTTCATGCTACTTGAGTTCACCCCCAAGATTAATTCTGGAGAAAGGCTAGTTGTTTATGGACTGGGAAGAACTAGGCAGAGAGTAAGAGATAGTGTGTGTTAGTCTCCCACCCCCACACAGCACAAAGATACAGTGTGAGTGTGACTCATGTTGGGTTTGGCTTCTCCCAGACTAACCAGTATTTCACATGGCCTCACGTCCTAAGCCACCCTTGGTGTTACACAACAAAAAGACATATCTGGCAGCCTGCAAAGCAGCTTCCCAACAGCAGCCCAGGGCAACATCTTAAAAGGACCACAGTCAAATCAATGTCTCCATTGTTGGGAAGATTTCTTAGCAGCCTTTTAATATTATACTGAGTGTCATAGCACAATCTGGTTTGATACAAACAGGAGTAGTGCTAGTTTTATTTCATAGATCTATCTGTATGTCCATTATATGCATATGAATTTTGTCTCCCAGCTGTGTGTGTATATACATGCAGGAGGGGTAACCAAACCTAGGCACAGCTGCCTAGGCTATACCAAGACACATGTGATACTCATAGGCCCAGCTTTCAACAGAATTCTTTGTGATTCCTGATTGCTGTGACCATGATCTTGAGAAGCAGGTCTCTGCTTTGCTTCACCTGACATGAACATCCCTGAAAGTCTCCAGGAAGAGCCTTCTCTCTAAGCTGTGACATGTACCTCTACAGACTCACGGGAAGAGGCTTCCCAAGGCTGGGAAGCACCAGCCTGGCAGAGTCCAAGAAGTGTTTGAACAGTGCTCGTGGTGTGATTCCTGGGAATGGTCCTGTGCAGGACAAGGAATTGGTTGCATTATCACTGGTGTTCCAGTCACTTGTTTAGAAGTTTTCACAGCAACTAGATATTTTTTTCTTCAGGGAATATCTATACCACCAAACCAACAGGGACCAGATAATGAGCTCAGACATTCACACTTACTGTCACACTGCTTAATTCTTACTGCTGTCCTTGACTTTGTTTTGGAGCCCTTCAGCTGTCACTGAGAAAAGCCAGTTTAGAGGGAGCTGACCCTGTGGAGTGTGGACACAAGCCAGTCAGTGCTATTCAGCTTCAAGGCTTGAATCAACTCAGCAGTATAAACACAGCCAAACAGACTGTATGTTCAATGAGATGAAAAGGAGCAAACAATTCTGATTCCATTTAATGCCAATTTACAGCTCTTAACATTGCCTTTCCCACAAATCAAGCAGTTGTATTGTCTAGCTGAGGGCTTTTGTCCAATGACAGGATGAGAGTCTGAGAAATCTGTCTGTTCTGATAATGTTGCAGAGAGTGTTCACATTTACTATCAAGGCTTCACTAGGACATAGTCAACATGTTGATTTTGCTAAAATAAATGTCTGGAGTAAAGGAAGACACTAAAAATAAACATGATCCTAGGAAAGGCATTCACTTTATTTTTACCCAGAGAGGAAGAGGTATAGCTTGCCAGCCTTTTAGGTTGGTTGCTAGCCAAATAATGAACCGGAATAAGCTAATTCTGACTGTGTTTTCAATTACCTTGGGGAGTTTGATGCCAATGAGTTTGAAGTTTTTCTGTTAACATCTGAATACTTCCATGCAGGGGTCACCTTACATATATATGATGACCTTCAGTGCTTCCAACATAATCAAATTTCTTTTACAGATTAATATAATAGTTTGGGTTGCAAATGACCTTTAAAGGTCATTGTGCTGGTTTTGGCTGAGATAGAGTTTGTTTCTTTCACAGTGACTTGAATGGGGCTGTGCTTTGTATTTATGCTGAAAAGTCTGTTGATAATATAGAGATATTTTCATTGTAGCTGAGAAGGGCTTATGGAGTCAAGGCCTTTTCTGCGCCTCACCCCATTCTACCAATGAGGATGCTTGGGGTGCACAAGGGGTTGAGAGGGGACACAGTCAGAACAGGTGACTCCAACTGCCCCAAGGGATGTTCCAGACCAAATGGCATCATGCTC
This sequence comes from Catharus ustulatus, assembly GCF_009819885.2. Lineage (NCBI taxonomy): Eukaryota > Metazoa > Chordata > Aves > Passeriformes > Turdidae > Catharus > Catharus ustulatus. The sequence continues at coordinate 43,162,280 of NC_046222.1, forward strand.
AGTATGTAAAGTGGGGGGAAGAAGAAGGAAGGGGTGGAATGTCAGAGTGATGTTGTTGTTTTCCCAAGTAACTGTTACACAAAATGAAGCATTGCTTTTCTGGAGTTGACTGAACACCTGCCTGTCCATGGCAAATGGTGAATTAATTCATATTAATTAAATTAATGGTGAATTATTCATTCAATAATTGTTTTGCTTTGCTTGTATGTATGGCTTTTGCTTTTCATATTAAACTGCCTTTGTTTCAACCCATGAGTATTCTCTCCCCATCCCACCAGGATGGGATGAGCGAGTGGCTGTGTGGTTCTCTGATTGATTTTGTGACCATTTGCTGCATCCACTCCAACTGGTCCACAACTTTCCTGTGCTGAGGACCACTAAGACGGATGCAGCACTGCAGGTGGAGTTTCACAAGAGCAGAGTAGATGGACCTCTGATATATCAGTATGAAAAATTGCTTTGTGAGGTTCCTTGTTTATTCTTTGAGCACTGTGCTATTCTCTCTACATCTAACTTTTAAAAGTATGTTCTGTAAAATTTTGTGTTAAGACTGTAAACTATCCAAAAAAAGTGATAATTTTACGTTTCAAGATATTCGTGTATGAAGTTCTCTTACAAGCCTTCCGGAAAATTTGTTGCATTTCTTTGTGCTTATGAAATAAGGAAATGCTTACAAGCTCTCTAGAAAATTAAGTAGCGCTTTCTTAAATTTATGGAGATGTCAAAACAGAATTGTGAAGTGTCAGGTTGTTTACCATTCTGAGAGCATTTAATAGATTAAGTTCTGAAGGAAGTTATGGGTTTATTAAGGGCATGTTAACCTTTCCCTACTAGCTGTGTCTTGGATATTGCTTGAAAACCCTTTACACTTCTCCTGAAGATTGCAAACTCTTTTATTGTATGCACATGTCTGGCACAATTAGTCTATATTTTGGCAAGGACCTCTTGGTCTATTGTTATATAAATGATTTCTTTAAATGTTAGTTCTCTAAATGTCCCTTATGCAATTTTTTTCCTAAGAGGGTCTTAATATCCAAACATTTACCACTCTAGTCTAAATATTCCTCAGCTGAACTACAACATGAATAGGAAGAGAATTTCAGCTTTAGAGAAAATGGCAATGATCCCATTGTTCCCTCTGTGAGCCAGATTGTGCACTGTAAATTATGCATCCTTCAGAAGAAAAACCTCACATCCTTCTGCCAGGACTTCTGATTACAAAGTTTGTAAGTTGAAAACTTTAGAAAATCCCCTCTTAGCTTGAGCTCTATCAAGGGGCATTTAATTTAGACATTGAAATACAGAAAGTATTAAAATCAAAAGTAAAATGTTGCCATTTCCCTTTCAAACTCATTGCTAAGGAATAAAAGCAGATTATTCATTCTTCATCATGTCAATTGTATGGAAAAGACAATTCAGTGTCTTTTGCAGGGGATGGAATGGATTGGTTTCCATCAATTTCATAGTTTGTCACTCAGTTTGGCTTCTTGCTATTCCAAGCAAAAGGTATATATTCCTGGAAACATTTTAAGAAAGCATTTACATATTATTTTATTCAAATGAAACAGTGTGGAATAAAACACAAGTGAGAGTCTTCAGTGGTTTGTATCTTTGAGTGAGTTTGTCATTTCCTCACACTCATTTGGAGAGCTAAGAGGATGCTCTTCTCGTTCATCCTGATCCTTTCAGAATGGAATCAAAGGGAAGCCAAGATTGATGCTGATGTCCTAACTACACAACATGATTTTTAAGACTCAAGGACTGACAAGAGATGCAAACACCTTGGGGGGAAGACAGTATAAGGACAGATTCTAGAAGAATCTCCTCTGCTTGCAAGAATACTATCCTGCTCTAGTTGCTGTGGATTGGCAACTGCCTTTTTGTTTTGCAGGTGCAAATTTATCTTCACCAGATAAATTACAGAAGCAAACTAGTGTACATATTCTTTTATCTTCTGGCATCTGTAGGCAAAGTGATGAGCTCTCTGATTTGGTTTCCTACCAGAGGACATGCACAAGATTTAGGCCACACACTCATGCCCATAAACAAGAGCTCCACCTCTCCTTTCAGTCTTGAGCCTGCCTCTGGGGAGAGGAATTGCTTCCTTCAATGTGGATTCTGAAGCCTGATGCTGTCAGAAGATTTCTATTTAACACTATAAAGTAACCACACAGAAGCTTAGAATAGAAAGTAGGGGGGAAAAAACACCAGCTGATCCAGGAGGAGGAGTTTGCAAAGATAACACAGCAATCACATTCACTGATATGTTATTTTACTCTGTTGTGTAACTGTAAGCTCTGAAGAAGCAGGCTTGCATTAGATAATCTCAATTTATATGAATGAAAGCCAAAACTCTGTATTTGGAATAAAAACCCTCCTAGTTTCCTGTTACCAAAAAAAACACTGCTTGGTGAAATAATAAGGACCTGGGTTTTGCTGTTCTGTGAATTCAAGATAGCTCTATTGTGCAGATACATGTGGATCCCTAAACTCTTTATTGTTGTTCTCAGAGTCTAAAATTTCTAACTTTAATGAGAACTTCAGCCTGGCACTGAGGGAGAAGCCTGGACACACAGTGATCTCCATCATAAGCTGTGGAACTCAAGTTTTAGATTTTCAGTTCTGCCCTGGGAGACTACACTGGGTTTTCCTGTCTCCTGGAAACCCTGTAGTCTTTTGCAACACTGAAGAAAAGTCCCAGAGTCACCAACAGATTTTGATTACTCACAGAGCTCCTGAAACTTAAGCAAAAGGTTTACCTATTTCCTGTTTCTTCTGTAGAAAATGTAGAAATGTCAAGTTTTCATTCAGACTAAGTGACATTTTTTGTTTTGACAACAACTGTTTTCCTAAATTGACCCTATGTTTGACTTCAGGCTGTGCTGCCTTGGTGCTCTCAAAATAGATATCCTTGAAAGGCTACCCTCACTCTTCAATTAGTTCTGATTGCTACAGCCTGTCTCTTTGGATAAGTAGAATAACAAGAACCTTTTGCTTCAGACATTTACATGGGTGCATTTTGTTACCCTGTACTTATGCTTAGGTCCCTAGACATGTTTGTCTATCCTGGAGCTGAGTTTGTAGAGGTGAACTAGGACAGCCATAGCACCTGATGCTTAGCAAGGAACCCATTATCATCAGGTCTCTGGAAAAATCTTTATCTCATATTGATGAAAATTGAGTCAAATTGCACAAAACATTTCCGCCTTTCCCATGGAAGGAGGTACTGGTGTCACCTTGAGAAAAAAAAAAGTCTTGGCTGATAGTCTGTTGGCTGCTGTGGAAATTATAATTGTGGAGGGAACAGCAAGATAATTGGCTTTAAAAGTGAGAAAAATTTGCTCCCAAAAAAACTTTTCTTGGTATTTTCTTTATTTTTATGGACAAGTCTGCAGCAATCTTAAACTTGACTTCACAGAATATCTGTCCTAGACCTATCAGGATTCAAAGTGTGGACTTTCCTCTTTGATGCGACTTCCCAAGCTCAATTCAGTAAGCATTCCCTGAGGTGTCATGGTAGAGAGAATCCTGCATAAAACAAGAGAGACAGTGGCTGTGTCACCCTTCTCCTTTCATCTGTGTAGATTTTACCCATAGGGAAAATGTGCCTTCATCTGCCTTTTGTAACCTCCAGATTAGAGGGCAGTATAGGACAGGTCTCCATCAGTCTCACTGTTGAAAGTGTCTGTTTGGGTAGAAGTGCCATACTTGTTGAGCTGAAGAGCATAAAAAATACTACAGAATTAGCAGCCAGAGTTTTTCATTGAAATCAGGGACACTTCAATTCAAGGGCATGCCTCAGATCTCACTGTTCATATGGAAGTTGTCCTTTTGTCAGATACTGTTCCCTGTTGGATAGTTTAGGCACCTTTCTGCTTAGTGTGGGACTTTCCAAAGTGGCAGCTCAGACATTTAACTAAGAATCTGGATCTTGGCCCAACAAAAGTACCTTCTCTGCCCTTTGTGGTCTATGTTAAGTCATTTGCTTAGATTGTAGTAGAAGCCTGTGATCACATTGCAAACTGACTTCAGTTCTGCAAAGCCCAGAAGAAGCCAATTCACAGTGAAGCCCATCTTTTCCTCCCCTGTCTAGGAAGCATAGGATAGACTAGATTTCCCTATATGATTGAAAACAATAGCAAGAAAAATGTGTAGGCATTTAGACCAGTTTAATGGTTTAAAATAAATTCACAAACAAATAAGGCATTTTATAAAGGTCAAAGAAAAAATACTGCAGTTCAGCGAAACCCTCATAAATTTAGCAAACCAATCCGAAACCAGAGCAGTTTCTCCACCCTTCCAGACTGGATCAGGGTTTAGATTGCCAGTCTCTCAGACAGCCTAGGTTAAGATCCATGATTATGCAATGAAGGATGCTTGTCAGACTGAATGGAAGATGACATTTGGGTACCTTATTTTACAACACTTCATAAACTTTGTTTAAACAGTATAAACAGCAGACAAAGGAAAAATTGATTTTGCAATAAAAGCTATTTTTATGGAAGCAAAAGTCACATGACCTCTTACCCAGTTTTTAAGAGAGCAACAGAACTTGCTTAGCCTGTCAGCCCTGAAAAAAAGACTGAATTTAATGTCAAAAGCAGAGGACTTGATAGGCAAGAGTACTAAATTCTAAACCTCATGTATTAATAGCTTCCCTCCTTTCCTTAACCTCAGGCTCTGGATGAGAAAAAAATCCCACACATTAAGGCTAAACTCTTCATAGCTCCTGACTTTTACAGCAGCTGTGGACACCCTGATTTTTCACTAGGGAAGATTTTCAAAGTGAAATCTATTGATGGGTAGCTCATATACACATAGGAGGGAAATCAAGGTCTCTGTGGGTCCTAAATATCCTAACTTTAAACTATTTATGTCAAACTGCATTTAGATCTGTCCTGTTGCATCCCTCTCAATGTGAAATCAATATTGCAGGCAAAGCTTTGCTTGTTCATTGCTAATTTTAACACACGCACCTCCAAAGTCACCTCAACAATATCACTGGTAAATATATCCTGCTGGATAATGACACACAGTTTCCTTCTGAAATTGAGCTTTCGTTTTCCCTCCCTGAAACCTTTAACAAACTCCTCAAATGCAGTATTACACTCTGTAAAACCCTCAGTTACTGACTGAATGCTGTGTTTGATACCCCAAAAATGGAAACTCTGTAAAGCCCTACTCAGTAAGAACCAAGAAATATCAAGGTGAATAATTAACAGAATAAGCACTCAATGAGTATACATTAGTGAACTGCTTAGAACCCATCTGTACTTCAACAGTCTGATATAAAATATGCAAAAAGAAGATGTTTAAATGTGAAATTAATATTGTGTCCCCATTTCAGAGAAGAAAAAGTGGTGAAAAGATAGTGGTGATATTTCTGCCCTCTCTTGGTAAGGAAAATCAACAATTCCCTTGCTTTGGTACACAAAGTGAAGGTCGTGTGAGCGAGATCTGAAAGCCATGGTACAAAGAGCAGCAGAGGATGCAAAGAACCCTGAGGGTCAATGTGCGTAAAAGGAACAAAGTAACCCAAGGCTGGGTACAATGTGAGAGAGTTGGGAGAAAGGGAGGGAGAAAGATGAGATCCACTCCATAGCTGTAATTTGCTCATGGGGGAGAGGGGCTAAACTGGGATGTACAAAATACTGGTGGGAAGGGAATAGTCTTAGATGCTTTATAAGAGTATCAGTGGAGTATAAGGTGTACAGAGCTAAGAGGGATAGTAAGTAATTTCACAATAGAAGAGAGCTGTGCTTTCAATTCTGTTGTTCAGCTATAGAACTTAGGATGTTTTGAGCTCACCTTATGGAGATTTATTCATCTCATCAACTGAAGAAATCTGTTCACTTTAAGGATGATGCTGACTTGGAACTCAGCTCAGGTGCCTCCACACAGCCACCTAGTTCCATCTGAGACAAAGTAGGCTATGGCCTTTCTGGAGCTGGCAGATACACCACTACTTAAGAGCAGAGTCAGCCTCTAGCTGCCATTCCAGAAAACCAGAAAAGAAGTATCTGGGGCAATCTGAAAACTACCTTGGGCATCTGAAATGCCTCTCTCTGCAATTAAATTGAGATCTTGATCTCCCTTGATGACAATAGAGGCTTATCTGATCTGTAAAGACCTAAAGTAGACACCTAAAATTATGTCTCTGAACCTGAAACATACCCCCAGGTCTCAGCTCTCACCTGTAAGTCTAGTGCCATTTAAAATTCTCACCTGGCCTCCAGCCACCGCTCTGGAGAAGCACAGGCCTCCTCTAGGTGTTCTGTCAAATCTGACATGAAGAAGTCCCAGTCTCCTTGAGTGGCATACAAAAAGTTCAAGCAACTAAATCAAGCTTCCAGCACCCAGTGACCTTCAGTCACTCCTATAAACACCCAGACCACTGTCCAGAGAAAAACAGCACATCAGTAGCCTGGTTCGGCTGTGTTTAGGCACATACAGGGAGATAAAGAGCATTTTAAAGGAATTTGTAACAGAACACCTTGAAGTATGGCTACACAAATAATAAGGGAAAAAATTAGCCAGAATAAGTAAAAAACATTTAAAAATAGGACTTCTGAAGAATTCAGGCTTAAATCCAAGATTACTTCAGTATCTCCTATTAGACAGGCAGTCATTGGATAAAAGTAATAAAGAGTCTTTTGGAACTCAAATAAGTCCAGAGTTCTCCCCTCCTTCACAAAGTTCTTAATCAAAAAATTATAGGTACAAATTCATGTTTATGTTCTCCAGCTACTACAGTAAAATGTGATTTTCTACAAAGTGAAGCAGTTTCTGAGACACAACTACCCAGACACCTTGTAAGCTTTTGTATATAAATGTGCAGTAAAACTGTGTACACAAGTACATGTTTGGCTTGTGGGCCTAGAAGAAATGGGGTATACTGCTGAACTCTCAAAGCATAGGGTGAATTTAAAACCTCGCATCTCAGTTGTTGTTTGTGTTTATAGTAAACTCATGTATTGCTTGAAAAGAGGATTAGCAGCTCAGAAATCCTTTTTTTCTTCTGCTTGTTTTAAAAGTAGCAGCAGCCCATATCTAATTTAGAGAAAATGTTCAGACACCAGCCTTTGAAGAAGGCAGTGAATCTTCAGGAGAGTATATAAATTGTAACTGAGAGATGAGACTCAAGTGTGTGAATCCTCTTCCTTTCCCTCTTGAAGTGGGGGAATAGGCCTGGATAGTTTCACACACACTGTGTTGAGTTTCCTGGGCCTCACTCTAATTCTAACTGTGCATCTCCAGCATCTCATGTCTCTTTCTTGAGGACCAAAGAAAATCTAGACTTTGCAATGCTTGTTGCTTTGATACCTAAACTCACATTATTATATTATATTATTACACCTATTACTGTAGGTATTAAACCTTACATATTTGCTTTACAACTTATTTCTAAATACTTTTTAAGTTGCAAATATTAAATTATCTATAATTTAGATGCGTATATAACTTTTTGAATTAAGCTTCATAATAGGTTGTAGTGCATGTACAAAGCAATGTACCATGCACCCTTTGGAAGCAGAGGCTATTAATGGTGCAGTCACTCAGCTATATGAAGCTGATTAAACTAAGACAGACATATGGACAAATCTTCCATAAACATAACAACCTTTTAACCACACACTTGTGTGTCAGGCAGCTGCAAGAGGGGGTTGGTCTGTAAAATCAGCTGAGCTGGCAGCCAAGGGTGACAGTGAAGTTGGTAGGGCAGTGCCCTCCCTGATACAGCCCCATCCCATAGCACCCTAACCAGCAAAGCAGGTCTGGTGACAGTGACCATGCCCAACCACAAGTCCAGATCATGAGACCAGTTCAAAGACAGGTTGAATCTGATGTCAGGCTCAGGACTGGTGGGTTTATGCCCAGGCACAAGCATGCTGTCCATGCAGCTCCAACAAGAAGCTAAGGCAACAAGTGGGGCTGAAATGCAGTTCCCAAGCCAAGAGGATTAGGATCCCATTGAGGTGCCTTACACTTATGTCCCACCCAGCTGTCTAATCCAAGGTCACAGTAGAGTTAGCCTTGAGTGCAGCACCACTACCACTAGGAAAAAGTGGCTGCTGAGTCTGTGTAGGGTCCTGACACTGATCCAGAAATACACTTGCTAGGACAGCAGCAGGTTAACTCAGGATGTGACAACAGCCCTAGTAGTTGAGGCACTTGAGAGCTAAGAGCTTTGAGCTTGGATTTCCTCAGGCTGAAAGATGGTAAAATCCTGATCTTCCTCTTCTTGAGTGAGGCCTCCAGCTGGTCGTCTTTCAAAAGAAAAAAAGGTCTCTGCAAGCAGAGGTGTTAATTCCTGCCCTCACCTGCGGATCCAGAGTCTGACTCTGGAGCAGACAATGACTCCTGCCTTGCAATCTTGAATTACTGAAGAGTAATGTTTGGGGTAGTGGTGGAGAAAGGGGGAAATTCAGATATACCACAGATGATTTAGATACATTTTTATTTGGCTTCTAATTGGCCTCTGTCTCTCACAGACTTGAACTTGGAATCTTTTATTAGTGCGAGTGCCTAGAATTGGACACTGATACCCCATAAATCTTCTGCAGAAGCTGAACTTCACTGTAATGTACAGTGCCTTCTATGCTGGGTGGTTCTAGTCCTCATTACAGACTGGATGCAGGACCTGGACTTTAATTTACTCTCCATCAGACTTATCCTACAGTATTTTAACACTGGAAAAATTAATTTATTTCACAGATTAATATATAGGCTGATAATTATCCCTTTCCTCCTCCATTTGGCTAATTCACATGGCTTAACTATCCCTCAGCAATGCTGAAGACTTCTACAGGAGGGAGGGAGGTGCTGCCATTCAGGTTCTTCACTACCACCCCAACTGGAACAGGCTGCTTCTCTGTCACCAGCTGACCTTTGCCTTAAAGACTGATGCACTTCACAGAGGTACAACACGGTTGGTCCTCTGTTATTTGATTTTTGTTTGCCATGGAAAGGCTGGTTTGTTTGCTTTGCACTTAGGGCCTGCAGTTTATTCAGGACTGTAAAACTCTTCAAAATCACACATAAGTAAATAAGTGAAAAACAAACAATGCTGAAAATTTGTCTGCTTAAAGGGGAGTGACTACTATTGCTTAACAGTATATACTTACCAGACTTCATTTTACAACAGAAAAATGCATTTTCCAACATCCAAATGTCTTCTGTGAGATGAAAAAATCCTCAACATCTTAAAAAAACCAAGTTCAGTGTCTGTGTTTAAAAGAGTACTGTGCCTGACTTTCTTCTTCAGGCTGTTGTTCATGACATCAGAGGATACTGAGGTCAGTGTTTAAACTGAAAGTCCCAATTTAGCATTTATTATTGTACACTGCTTAAACTGGAACTACTGAATCATAAACTATGATAGGTAAATGGCACAACATTAAAGAAATTAATTCCATAGTTTAGAGTTTCCTGTCCTGATCCCTCTGGGTCAGTCCTGAAGTCCTTGCTCATTTCCTTACTCCTGATTCATCGAAGTGTTTAAACACTCTAGATTTCTGTGGGGTTTTGAGGGCATGCTAGTTGATTCAACTCTTTAATCAGATAAAATCCTCACTTAAGTCAGTAGGAATTTTCTTCCTAAAGACCTAAAGTTTCAGTCTTTTGTTTGCTTTTTAAATCCTGCATTTGAGTCCACACAACTTGAAATTATGAATTTATGTTTGGTAGTTGTTGCTATGCATCACTCCCTGCCCAAACCAGTTCTTTCACTTTGGCTATTTAATCACTGGCTAGTAATATTAGTGGCAAGAGGAATTTAACAGATGGGGTAGTGCTGGAGTAGGTGGAGACTTGTTGAGAAGAAGGTTATAATAATTTCTATCACATGCTACCACTTTACATTGTATTTAAACACTGAGAAGAAAGGCACACTTTTTCTCTATCCCCTCTTGAACTACCATTAAAAATTTTTAACCATTTAAACATCTTGAAGTATACCGTAGCTTTATTTTCCCTCATTGCTTAGGTATGAGCAAAATTTATTAGAGAAATAAATGGAAGTTGCAAAACACTTGGAGAAAACAGAATGGAGAAAACACAGGGGAATGGCTCCTTAAATCTCATATACATAGCTGCTATACAGCAACTTGGTCTGCTGAACTGCAGCCCAGTGCACTGTTAGAAAATTTAGTGAGTACATAGTGAGCAATGAATTCTACTGAAACTATGTTAACACAGGGCTTATGATTTCAATTTCTTCTGAATTCCTTTGGTACAAGCCTGTTTAATGAACATCTCACAGGTTAAATCTTTGGGAGTGTTTTAGAGGCCAATGAGACCAGTGATGTGCGTTGGCAGTTTTGACTTCTAATCAAAGATGTGGACCGGCTTAATTTTTAATTCTTTTAATTATTTTTTTTTTTAATTAGAAACCAACAAAAGCACTGCCAAACTTCTTAGACATGGGAATGCTGCTAAGCCTGAGGAATAGATTAATGAGAAAATTACAATTTTGGAAATTTGTGGCTAAGCAAGCACAGACTTTGGAGGGGGTGGGTTGCTGAAGGATATAGCATGAGATGTGCAGCAGAGTTAAATTCTCACTGCTTTCCCTGCAAAGGGCAGGAAATCCCCCAACCTGCGCAAGGTGTCCCTTGCTTTACTAGACTTGAAGAATTCATTTCCTGTAGTAACAATGGTCTTTCCTTTAATTTCGACTGGGAAGAGTTTGAAAGCACGGCTTTGCTATTCCCAAATGGCTCTGCATCCTGGGAAGCGAGCAGCAGTCCTGATTCGCTTGAAGTTCATAATCCACAACTTCAGCATTTTCCTTCGGCCTTTTAGGTTTGGTGTCATGACACACTGGGGTGGCCTTGGCTAAGGCAGCAATGGCAGACCCTGCCACGGCCTGCTGGGCAAGCCTCAGTTTTCCCAGCGGGGACACAGGAAGAGAGGGGAGAAGGCTGGTGCGGAATGAAGGGATTTTGTAGGGAAACAACAAGGAGAAGGGGGACGGCCGAGCCGGCCGCGGGGCGGGCGAGGCTGCGGGGCCTGGCGGGCGGCGGAACGCTCGGGGCGGGCCCGTCTCCCCGCCGGAGCGGCACCGCCGCGTCTCCACGGCAACCGCCGCGCCGCCGCAAGATGTCCGCGGAGGGCGGGCGGCGTGGGGCCAGCGTCCTGTTCCGAGCCCTGCCGCAGAAAATCTTCTCCTGCCTGCAGGACAGGGACATCGCGGGCCGGCTCCTCAAATGGTGCGGGGAACGCCCGTTGCGGGATGCGTCTGTCCGGAGGCGGCGGGGAACAGGGGCGGTGCTGAGGGCTGGAGCCATTGCTGCACCCGCGGGACGCCCGCTCCGGTGGCGGCGGGTCCACATCTCTTTCTCTTATTTTTAATTTTTTTTTAATTAATTTATTCCCTCAATCCCTTAATTTAAAATCCCCTCGATATTTTCCAGGCGGGCAGGCCGCGCCTTCCGAGGTGTGAGGCGTCTGTCCTCGCCTCCCACAGCGAGCCGAGATCTATTTCAGCTCCGCAGCGGGGCCCCAGCGCAGCTCCAGCCCTCCAACCGAGGCTTGGAGGCGCTTGTAACTGAGAATGGGGAGGGGGAAAAAGGTATAATTGGTCCGAATATGTGTTCAGAATATTTAATCTCATTTTTTTCATTTCAGGTCCATGCAAGGCAGGATCACAGCACAAGCATTCAGTTTTGACCAGCAGTTTAAGCCCTATCAAAAGGATGAGTTTCTTATGGTAGCTCTAAATCCTTTGTATTATCCCCATGAAATTATAGCTACTGCATAACTGCATAACAGCGAACAATGTAGCAGTGTTGAATGCTATTTGTCTGCTCACTGTCTCCTTGAAAGGAGGTGATTTAGGTGTGGTGCTCAAGTTATTGTGGGTTAACTGTATTGTCCAGTAAAAATATTTTAGTCTGTACTAATGTTACTCTGCTTTAAGAGGGAACAATTTAGCCTTTCAGGATTCCCAAGAATGGAAATACGAACTGGATGCTGATCTTGGCTGCAGTGCTTAATGTTGAGAAGTCCACCTAGTGTGACAAACAGTGTACACACTCACAGCTATCAGTAAATTTCTCACAGTAAATTCACAGTGCAATTAGATGTGCATGAGCACCATGTATCTGGAAATATAACTTTTGAAAAGTATTGGATACCATTGCTTTATACTAGAATTTTGACCTCCCAGCTTTTTGAGACTCAAATCTCTTGCTGATTTGGTGTCCTCCATTTCTGTTGTCTGCAAAGTTAAATCTCTTCATCTGTTTGCGGACAGTAAAAACCCCAAACCTAAGGTTTTAAAAACAACGTGATTTTTATATCTGTTGTTCTAAAAACAACCCTGATATTTTGCATGTCTACTTTATATTGTTATCCTGCATGAAGAATTCAGCCTCTTTATATCTTAAAGAAATTCACACAGAAATGCACCAATATTTACTTCATCTTCCACTGATAAACATTTAAATTATTGAAGTTTACAGAATACCCATTTACCCCCTCAATGCTTGTCTCCTTTAAATTAAAAATGTAAAGATATCACTATGAAGTTGTGAAATCTGAAGAGCTGTGAAGTAATTGGGAAAAAAAGGACCATTACATGTAATATCTGATCTCTCTGTATCCCAGAGGGGTGATAAAGAAATTTAGTGATACAGAAACTGAAAGAGCCATCATTTCATTTTCTTAGCAGTTTGTTCAGTGATTATTCACTCTGTGTGCATATGCATGTATGGGTTTTCTTAGTTGCCTTATCTATCATGGAAACTTGCCAGCTATCAACATTACTATGGATGTCCCCTTTTTTTAAATTGATAAATCAGTAAGACGGAATTCTTCAATTCTTGCTATGGAATATATGCTCCATCCCTTCAAAAACTAATGTATCTCCTCTGTATCTGTTTAATAATTTTTGTGTGTCTCTACATTTCATGAAGCTTCACATTTATTTAAAAAGAGAAAATTTTAAACTCACACTTGGCACTTCATTTTTAACTTCAACAACATTGTATGCAGAGATAGAATGTTTCATCTCTTCCTCTATTTTCTGTACCTCCATGAATTTCATACATTTTTGTGTGTTCTTGGAGTAAAATTACTTTACTATAAAACTTTAATTCTACATATATAGATATGCATCTGAAGATATCTTCTATGTAAAAAGACACTGGCTACACTGAGTTACAAAAACCCATGGATTTGGTGGTCTGATATTTAGTACAGAAACTGGTAGATCATATGGAATCTACTTACTAATTGGAGCCTTATAATTTGGATTGAAAGTGTCCAAGGCACTATAATTG